>NW_026611625.1:1271150-1906725 GCF_027946475.1 Didymosphaeria variabile | reverse complement strand
TACCGGACGAGGAGCGCTGGAAAATAGGCTGGCTTGGGCGGCCCGGGGCGAGCGACATTCTGGAGCCGGACTGCGATCGAGCGTGGTTCGCTGTGAAAGGCACGGCGGCCTGCTGCATTCCGTGGACGGAACTCGATCGCTTCATGGCGGACGACGGCATGGGAATCGACGTCATGTTGTTGTTCACGGGCGCCAGAGTCTGCGCGCATTGTTAGGCAGAGTTCTGCATGTTGCGACAGGGTGGTCGCGAGGGGCTTTACCTGGCGGCGGACGGAGAAAAGGCCCGGTTCCTGGGCCATGGCAATGAGTGTCGCAATCGAGTTTTAGGTCAAAAAGCGCAAAGTCACTGGTATCCAAGCAGAGTATGCAATCGGATAGTGTTGCAGCTGTAAGAGTTGGTGGTGGTGGTGGTAGTGGTGTGTTGTCTAGGCAGGGTCTTGTTTGTTGTTGTGGCCGAATCCGTCTTAGAGCTGTCTGGCAACGAGCGCCGCCACCTGCACTTCCCTGATTGGACACGATATCTTCGCTATTGATGTTGATGCTCGGCCATGTTAGTCCTGGTGCCAGTGTGAGAAAATTGTAACAATCCCGTTAGAGAAGAACGGCAGAAGAAACACTTGGTTCAACAAAAGAAAAACTGGTTTTAGATTTAGCTGACTCTCGGAAGCGTCTCCTGCAGAGAAAGAAGGTAGATGGAATGCTGCAGCGTACTGCAAAAAGTGGGGGTAGAAATTATGCTCCAAGTCTTCTGTCCTTCCCCAGTCTCTCCTTTGCTCTCCAGGGTCTTCAGAAGACACGCCTGCCTCCGCTGTGTTTCCATCACATCACCCACCAACATCCTGCTTTTTCCTCCGACTGGGGGTATCGTGTGCAATGCAAGCAAAAAAAAAGGAATATCCACAGGTTGGACTAACGCCCAACCATGTCAAGCGTATCTACCAAAAGAATCGACAAGCGTCATTAAACTCGGTCCGTCAGAATCCATCATAAACGTGTACCCATCCTTTCATATTCCCCCCATTGGTCTTAGTTTATGCCCTTGAACATGTCGTCTGCTCCCAAATCTGAACTGACGCCAAAGGTTTTGAGCTCTGGTAACGCTGGGGGTGGCGGGCCCTTCTTCGCTGGTGGCGACTTGGTGCCGTTCGCTTGGTAGTTTGAGCTGCTCTCTTTACCTTCTGGTAGGGATCCGATGATGAAGGAGCTCTGCCTCTTGCTCTTGCCGAACCAACTACCGCTCTTCTTCCTTGACAGGCTTGGCTGGCTGCCAATTGTAGCCGGCGAGCCCGGTCTCTCCGCCTTCAGGCTGTCGTGTGACGAGAGCGGGCGCAGCCCTAGGAACTTGCGAACCGAAGAAGGGCGCCTGTTCGACGGGCTCGAAGGCGACATGGTGCTCGAGGCATCATTGGTCGCAGTCTGGTGGAGGTCCGGCTCTGTTGTCGATTCGGAGGACTCCTTGGTGGGCGGAGTCGCTTCGTGGTGAGGGAAGACGGCAGACTTCGGGGTGGGATGCGACGAAAGGGGGCCCTTTCCAGGCGTGGGTGGGCGCGGAGTATCCGGGGGGGTGTCGGCTGGTGCAGGAATCGAGGTGCCCTCGGTGAGCGAGAAGTCGATGGGCGTGAGGGTGAGGGGCTGGTATTTCTTCCCGGCCATGGTGGATGGTAGAGACGGTGACGATCAATTGGCGGGAGCTGAAGATTTGAGAAAGCGTGATGGCTTGCAGCGGGAGCGGGAGAGAACGTGGGACGGGACCTTGCACAGCTGTAGGGCCGAGAAGCTCTCAGGAGTGAGTCGTGCGCTGCGATGTCCGGACGAAGCAGGGCGCCAGATGATCTTCGACGGCGGAGACACAATTGCTGCACCTGGTGTGACGCGTGTTCGCGCAGCCAACGAGTGGTAGAAAAGAGCGTCGACGCCGCAAAGCAACGGTCCGAGTGCGCAAACGGTCTTGCTTCCTTTCCTCGCTGCGGACGAGGTGCGCCGCAACGCGTGCCCAGGCGCGGACCCTGGAGCATGGCAACCGGCTAGTTGAAGCTCTGCACCCAATCGGGGCCATGCAATGAAGAAAGCCACACACTTCCGCGGACGGCATCGGTCAACCTCGATGGACTTCTTTTATTGCACACGCACGCCGCAGATTGCATGGTAGGGTTCGCATTGCGCAATTACAGGAGAAGGATGCCTTTTTTTGCCTTTCCCCCCAACCTACAGTATTGGGTCAGAAGTCTGAGTACTATCGGCCTTCGCATTGCCTATACTGGGGCAACACCCGTCTCTAACTTTTGATGTAGCGCCGCAGGGGACGTCACCCATCGACCGTGAGGAACGGAGTCAAACGAAATAGTCCATGTCCATCCAGGCGCAGAGCATCAGTTCGAGATCATCCGCTCAAAGGTCCAGGCTACGGGATATCCGCGGTAATGGCTTGTCATAAAGGAAGTAATGCATCCTAGCGTTCAACCAGGTCAACATGCTTGTACCAATCTTGCGTTCCTAAGTGCTGGTCAGCTGTATGTTCTGGCGGCGCAAGTCTACTAAGAGCATACTTCAGATCTCCTAGGCATCACTGTGTATGCTAAACACATTCATCAAGGTTCAGTCCCGCTCGTATCTTTTTCTTCCGGTTCGGTACCGCTGTTCACAGTCCTGGAAGAAGTAACACTGGAGGACGCCATCGAGGTCTCCACAGTCGGCTCGTCCAGGTTGCTCGTTGCCCCAGAAACCGTAGCACCAGCAGTCTGCATCGAAACAGATTGTTTTATCGGGGAATCCGTCCGGGACCGGATACGTCTCCGGCCGGTTGGGCCACATTGGCTGGGGGGCACCGGTAACGGAGACATTGTTCGTGACGGTGGCGGCATCTCTTGTCGTTGTAGCCTTCAAAGTATGCTGTTGTGGCCACGGAGCAGCAGATGGACGCGAAGGCGGAGGCGGTCGCGGTTGCCATAGTGCAGGTGCAGGACCAGGTTTCCCATCCTGCCACGTTCTCTCCACAGAAGCCTCAGTACAAGTCTCGAACACGATGTCCACCCCAAGAGGACACGAGAAGCTTGGCTCGCCCTTGTAACCTCCCGGAATCAAGTACGTCTTCTTGTCACAATTACCCCCTAGCCTGCAGTATGCGTCCTCACAGTGGAAGCCAAACCCTCTGTCCCCTACGATGTACATGTTTACACCACCATGTGCGAACGGGCAGTAAGAAGGGTCCTGGGGACCAACACCCCTTCCACAGTTGATGATACTGGAATCGTAAAAGGTCTTTCCCTGGTTTCGATCCAGGGTATATTCCGCTTGTAGAATGCCCGCGGGCGCCCTAGTGTAGTAGGGTACGTCTCGGTACTTGAGGCTGATACCGCCATCCTTGTGCCATACCATGGTGTGGACGTGTTCGCCTCGGGCAGGCACAACTGTGAAGGCATCATCGCGCTCCGGTGTGAGAGGAGGGATGACCCAGAAGTAAAGATCGTAGTCGCAACGGTTCTTCCAGATGATAGTGTTCGCGGCGAATACGTGTTGAGCTGGAAGTAAAAAGAGGAGAACCCCGAGGAAGAACGAGAAGCGAGACATGGTGATAGTGATACGCCGAGCGATGTACTTAACGGCAACGTTGATGAAGGTAGGCTTAGTTGCAACTTTAGTTGCTCTGTGGGGCTGGTTATGTTTGCTCGTCTCAGAGGGCCATGCTGATGTGGGATTGTCGTGTCAGGCGGTGATAGCTGATAGATGAGAAGCGGGGGAAGGGAATCAGGGAATGCGAGAACAAAGGTGGGACGGGGAAGGAGCACTTCTCTCGGGGCATGACTGCCTACAGTATCTTTCTGGTTGCCAGATGGATCGGTTCTCGCCGTGCCACGGTAACGCTTATTAGATAGCCAGATGTCAGGAAATTGTCCCATGGATCTGCTCTCCCGCGACTGAAGTGTGGCAACATTCCAGGAACGGGCACCCCGAAACCTTGAGTTACAGGCTTGACATCACTGCGGTATTAGAAGTGATACATGCTGCTGAAGAAGATATCGAAGGACGAACCGGGTTTTTTTTATTGTAGATAAATGACATTAGCTTCACTGGAGCGATAATGGAAGCTCCCAAGTGTTGATCGATCATGAAAAGACACCTCCTGCGATGTCTGCAAGCCCTCATCCACCGTGGAACGCAATGGACGATCGATAATCTGCGCACCACAGCGTTGCGGCAGCTGGCTGAACGCGCAACACCAATTGTAAATTAACAGCTGTTGTACCGTCAGGATGAAGTGCTTAGGCTGACCCGCAAATATGGCTTGGTCAGCTAAGTCGGACAATGTCATTGTGTCTGCGGACGGAAACATGGCAACTGCCTTTCAACGATATGATGCAGTGGGCAGCTACAGACAAGCTTCTCCACAGGCCGGGAGGCACAACCCTCGTCTCTCAACAAGCCGGAGATCACAACCCTCATGTCTCTCAACAAACCCACTTGAACCCAACAACCATGACTGTAAGGTTGCAACATGTCCTTCGTGAACGAACCAAGTGCATTTGGACGATTGTCTGCTTGTGAGCAAGTCATGCTGCTCCGTTATCCTCTCACATTTCAAGCCATGAGCGTCACTGCAACGAGTACGAACAGATCGTCGAAATAAGCACCATACTCTTTTTCTGTGTTGTTTTTTTTTCGTCTGCCTGTGTGACATGAGTTTATATTACAAACCGGGCATCTGAAATGTACCGCATATTGTGCGGGGGGTATCGAGGAGAGCAATTTAGAAAGGAAGCAAAGTTGAAAGCCGTAATCATGACCCTCATTGAAGCAGTCCCCGTGTCAACGCCATCGCCCATGCAATAAAAGGATCAGAAATCAGTGGAAACGATCGAGAGCAATCTAAGCCGTGGAAACTTCTTCATCCCCTGTATCGCTTCAACCATACCAGCCCGTCAACCACCTAAGCGACAGGCACCCGGGACTTGTCTCCTCCCTTCTCAATCCAGGCTGGCTCCACGATGTCGTCCAGGCGCGCGTACATAAGCTTGTAGGCGGTGCGGATAGTGCCGTCAGAGACGTCCACAACCGCACCGATTTCTTTGGGACTCTTCGGGCTGCCCATCAAGTGCGACACAAGGAAGAGGACAGCACCTGTGATTGACAGGGGAGAGCGTCCAGCAGCCACACCTAGAGTATTGACTTTGACAGCGCAGTCCTTCGCTATCATCTCCAATTTTCCAATGTTGAGGCGTGAGCAGGCGCGGCCAATAAGCTCGGAGGCCGTCGTGGCTTTGGTGAGGTTGAAGTTGCCAGCGTTGATCACGGCACCACTGCCAGCTGCCTTGGGGCCATCTTGCTCCTTTTTCTTCTTGTTGATGTAGGCCTCAAGTACTTTGAACGTCCGACCAATCTCCTTCTTGGAGACCCGGGTGAGCTTGTAGATTTCACGGAACGAGCGGCCGTAGCCGTGCTGACGACATGCAATGAAGATGCAACCTGCTATGACGGCCTCCTGCGACTTGCCCTTGAACAGCTTCCCATCGTCTGTCATCTTATAAAGCAGCTTCGCCGACTCTGCGATCACCTTGTTCATGGAGTGCTGCTCGCAGAGCTGGCTGATCGAGGCATATGCGGCCGACAGGGACTTGTTGGTCTTGTCCGCGTTGGACTTATTCTGGGTGCGGGAAAGTTCACGATGACGATTGCTTGCATCGCCGAATGCGATCTCGGTATGCAGCTGAGACCCATGAAGCAGGGGGTTGGCCGCGTCTCCGATGCGCGACGGATCATCGTTGCCCTGGTCATCGTTGGAGAAAGTACGCCACTCGGAGCGGAAGTCCAGGTTCCTCTCTGATAACACCCGGCCGCAGTCGCCACACACCGTATCACCGCGGGAGAAGTTCTCGACAAGGTTCGGCGGGACCTCACGACAGTCGGGGCAGATGAGGAGGACATTCAGATCCTCGCGCCACTCCTCTTGCTTCGCAGCCGGCGCTGTCTCTTCCCACACCTCGCCAGGCGATAGCTGGCGACCGTTCGGGGCGAATGCAGGAGCGAGCGACATGTTCGTATGATAGTAGAGTCGGCCTTTGTATTGTCTATCTGAAGGAGCACAGAGTACCCAGTTTCGGCACGACCTTCCTGTACGAGCGAGCGGCTGCTGCAGACGTTCGGCGATTGGGGGGGAGGTGGCGGCAGCGTGGATGGTTTGTGACGGGAGGGAGTTGTAAGAGAGGGATTATGAGACAGGCGCGGTCGAGGCTGACTAAGAGGCACGTGAGCGGAGGTTGCGCTTGCCGTATCGGGACGAGCGGCTTTGTTCCCTGAGACTGCAGTTAAGCAAAACCTCATCTCACTGAAGCTATCACTTAACACCCCCCACATCCGCCATCATGCTTGCGCAATCCATCAGGGCTTCGGTGCGTGCGACTAGCTTTCCAATTGATTATCTCTACTGACCCAATGCAGCGCCAGACGGTCGCCCGCGTCGCCCGCCAGCAACCTGCCTTGATCGCTCGCCGCACCTTCATCGCCCCGACGGCCGTACGACAAGGTACCTCATCTTCAGCAGTATGCGAATGGACTGTACTAATGCAATTGGCGTTTCTTAGCCGATCTTGTCCAGGATCTGTATCTCCGCGAGCTTAAGAGCTACAAGGCTCCTCAAGTCAAGGCATCCGACGCCGAAGGCCACGTCCAGAAGTTCACCCTCCCCAAGGCCCCACCCTCTCCCGAAGAGAGCGACCTCGCAAGCGACTTGAAGGCGTACGAGACGCAGCAGGTGGAGCTCGAGGGCTCGACTTCGTCGGAATCTGGTGCGGCACCCGTTGAGGAGGACTGGTTCGAGGAGGAGGCAGAGGAGGCGCCTGCTGCTCATTAGAGTACTGTCAAGTAGGATACAAGGTGTACAAAATAATTGGGTGTGTCATTATCGGGCAACATAGCTGCATCCAGAAAGCGTCGACGTACCATTCCACGTCCTGATTCCGCCTCCCCGGGGCCCGCCTTCTATCACGTGATTTTGATCATCCACTCCCCAATGTTTCCACTTGACCCTCCATGCTCGAGGATTGTACTTGCTTCCATGAGGCCCACGTTTACGGTTCGCGCGCATACTGTGGTGAGCTCACATGGACTACTCGTTACATGGTAGTCCGCTCTGGAGGCGTGATGGTTTGCCACTGCAGCTAAGAATAGAAACAATTGTGAGCTCATGGATGCGGCCAATGAATGTCTGATCGGAGTATATGCAAGACTATGTACTGGTGGCAACAATGGTACTTGCGAAGTTCCAGCATGTTACACTGCAGGTAGTCATGCCCCGTCGATGTACTCGTCAAATGTTGGCCACCACCCACATCATGCGGCCATCTTGCGCCTGCTATCCGCTGCCCTGGGATGATGAGTAGTCACGGGCACTATTGTGTCGGTTGCAGCATCACTCCATGGCCCCATGAGGTTGTGCTACAAGAAGCGGCGAGACCCACGCCGAGCCCAAGTGGCCGCTGTTGTACGAGGAGGCTGAGGCTGTGATGCACTGACTGTTCTACCCACATGGTAGACGGAGGAGGGGCGTCTGGTGTAGCCCTCGCAGGCGGCGCTACAGAGCCAATGGGCACGGCAACGAAGTGTGGCGGGACTGCGGCCGACGCGCTGTGGAGTTGACAGGCCCGTTCTGCTCGCACGTCAGAAAGATTATACTGGCACCACTATTGCTGGGTCTCAAACACGTTCGAAATTAACTGGGTGAAAAGGCCGGCGCCGGGCGCACTCACCATCCAGGTTTAAGTCCGCTAAACGCGAAGAGCATATCGCACGACCCACGTTCTCTTTATTGGAAGCGGGCGATACTGATGTCACGCGCTGCGCTCTTGTGCGAATACAGACTGCAGGCAGCAGGCCGGAAAGCTGCGCATGATTGCATCTGGACACGCGATAACAGAAAAGCCCCGAACGGCATGCAGATTTGCGGCAGCCGGCAGGAGCGCAACCTGAATCTTGATCGCCGCGAGGCGAAGCCATCCGAGATCAAACCTGCTCGCCATCCTTGCTAGCTCGCGGCGCTGCCTTTGCATGGTCTAATTTACCGAAATCAGCATCAACGCTCCATCGCAAAGCCTCCGCAGCTTTTAGTGCTCGCAGTCGGTGTCTCAATCCACAGCTCCTGTCGGTCGCTACCTCACTGTCCACCACGCTCGTTGCCTCAGCTCGTCTCCTTCCTCTCGATCCGCTGCACCACCCGCCCATTTCCGCTCCGGAGCCTCAGTCTGCCTGGACGCCCCGCTGACGTCTCCGTCCCAGCCCTTCGTACCGCACAGAGGCTGCGAACGACCAAACTCAGCATCCTGAGCCCACCTGTGGCCCACCACCGAGATCAAGAGTCATTCGTTGCGAAACATGAGCCCTTAGAGAGCTCCCTGTCAACACCACGAGCAAGCTCGTGGGGAAGCGAGTCGAAGATTCTCCCAATCCACCCACCATGCACGCTGTTGCCTCAGTCCAGCGCGGCCACGATCTGCTCTCCAACGCACTCCGAGGCCGTAACCGGGCTGTTTCAGAAGCCCTCCCCCCTCCGGCCGAACGCCAGCCGGAGAAGCCGCAGCTGCCGAAAGCTGCCAGCTACACCTACTTCCCACGCGTGAAGGACCTGGATGACCCGCAGCTGTTGGAACTGAAGGGGACAATCTCGGAAGAAGAATTGAGGCCTGGCATCAGCCCAGATGAATCGTACACATCGTCGGATGGCTCGAGCCCTGACGAGGAGGGGCCGCAGGAGCGGATGCCCGAGATGCCGCAGCTGAGGCCCAGCAATTCGCGCCGGTCGTCGATATTCCTGCCTTTCTCAAGCAAGAGTCGTGAGCCCTCACGAGAGCGCAAAACCGAGCGCACCCGCAGCGACAGCCTGAAGCGATCGGAGAGTTCGAGTGGACTATCGCCAGTCCGATCACTAACGCGGTTGCGGCGGAAGAGCTTTGTCGGATCGAGGTCTTCATCTCCTACTAAGGAGTCTGGCAGTCCCAAGAAAGAGAGTGAGTCGCGCAAAAGTTCGTCGAGTGTTGAGGCCAATAAGCGGAAAGGGCTAGCAGTCAACGCCAGCATTCCTGAGGAGTCCAAATTAACCCGAGAGGCGAGCGATAGCCCTACGATGTACAAGAATCGTGTTCTCACCAAGAAGAACAAGCGGCTCAGCGGCTTCTTCACTGCCTCATCTACAGAATCCTTTCTACCGCCTGTTCCTCCGCTTCCGAAATCCTTCTCTACAGACAAGCTACCTTCCTATGTACGATCCCCAACCAGTCCGACCCACATTCCTCCTTTACCGCAGAGCATTGCTCCAGACAAGCTTAAAGGTCCCAAGACGGAGCCACGCAAGAAGGACGAGCTCTGGACGGTGTTCCGGACGCTCGAGGCGGACCTCCGCAAGTTCCAGCACAAATCCATTGCCTTCAAGGCCAATGTCGTGCGCACTGCGCTGCTGCCGTTCCTCCGCACCTACGCCACGCATACTTCGAACAACAAACTTCGCCCAGAAGATCTGGATCGACGCGCCAATATCTTGAATGGATGGTGGACAGCGCTTTTGGAGCTTCTCTCAGGGCGCAACAATCAGTCCATATCTGGGACCGATCGGCCTGCAATCTTGGAGGGCATCGCTGGCATAATGGAGAGATCAGAATGGAGACTGTCGCCGTCGCCATTCTGTGCCCTTGCCGACCGAATTGAAACAGCGTCTACCACTACTACAAAGTCCGCAGGATCCGCTTCATCTTCATCCTCTGACTTTCTCACTGAATCGGTCTATCACAATGTTCGCAACATCTTCACACAAAACCTACTTTCGCAAATGGCTTTTGTGATTGATAAGATGGCACTTCGAAACGCAGCTGCCAGCTTGGTGACCTTTTGCGGAAAGACGTGCGCATATGCCTTCTGCTTCTGTCCTGGAATCGCGGACATAATGGTGCGTCTGTGGACCCCTTCACATGAAACGATGAAGCGGGTTTTGGAAGAGTCAGGTATCACACGGCTTGACAGACTTGACGACATCTCGGAGCACATTATTTCCGCCTTCCCACCGACGCTCCATTCGTTGAAGTTCAAGACTTTGACCACTCTGGCTCGGTCCCTACGTCGTTCGTCAGCTATGCCTCTCGGTGTTGCCAATTTAGATTGGTACGGTGCTTGGGTAAAACGTTGGTCAGGCGCAGAGAGTGATTTGTTTTACGTCTTCGTCAAGCATTACCACATACTCATCTCTGAGTTCCTCCCAAATACATCGACAAGCATACAGCGCCTGTGCGCTCCGGGTATGATCATGGTTCATAGCCAGATCCTGGTGAACCTGGATGCAACAATCAACCGTCATACTACTCAGCACCAGCCCGAGGAAACGACGAACAACTCATCTCCCATCACCTTCGACGATGTCCTAGGTGATCCGGATGCTTCTGCCTCGACTGTGCCCATCCCTCCAGCGAACGCCACTCGACAAATGGCCGAGAATCGTCTTATCATGTTGCTGCGTGATTTCCTTTCTGAAAGAAATTCTCATATTGCTTCCGCTAGGCAGATCTTCGCGCAGAGTTTCAATTGCCTACTGAAAGCAGCCGCTCGAAAAGTCTCGGTCTATGACAACAACGCTTGCTATACACTCTGTGACTTTCTGGAAGAGGCTTTTGTAATTTTGGCTCGCTATGATCAGATGATGGATGAACGTCACTCTGTTCTGGATTGGCCATTCTGGATGTCGGTCTGCAAATTAATGGCGTCAAGTCATAACACGGCAACCGAGATCAAGCTCTTTTCTTTCTTGTATAGCACTTGGTCAGTGCTAGTCTTGGACGAACGTCGCAAGGAAAGCCTTTGCCTCGATTTCCTACTCGAACCTGATTTTTTTGAGAGCAGATTCAACCATTGGTGCCCAATGGTTCGTTCCTACTATATGCGAATATTGTGCTGGAGGGTCGCGCGCTTCGATGAGGGAGCGGGCACGACGGAGCTGTGCGTATTTCTGACAATGTTACATGTGCTCTGCTAATCATTCGAACAGAAATATCATGAAAGCTTTGAGCGACCGACTACGCGCAGTGTGGTCCCATTACCTGTGGCTTCGCGAGCAAGCAGAGAGCAGGCGAGCTCTTCCACCTTCAACCCAAGCTTGCAATCCCGCGCCTGGCCGACGCTTCCTCATCATACGTAATGATAATCCTATTGTAACCAACGCTCAACCATTCCTCTCTTTCGACGGTGTGGTGCAGTCGCCAGCAGCAAGGCGAGCTTCAGCTTCTTCGAAACCCGCACCTGATCGTCCTCTATCGTCCGCTTCCGTCGACTCTCAGGATTTCCCGGACGAAGCCGCTCCAAAAGGGCGATGGAACATCCTCCGTAGCTTCATAGGTGCTGCGCCGAAACAAACGGCGAAGTCAAAGGGCAGCGACGCACCTAAGAAGGAGAAAGAGAACACGAAATCGAATGGCACCGTGGAGCCTAACGGCGCGTCCGATGCTACGCCTGAGGTTACTGAAGCAACGAATACCACATCTTCGCCTCCACTACCCACCCATCGTAGCTACAGCTTCCGTTTCTCCTTGGAGTGGGTAGACAAACGATTCGGTACTTACCAGAATATGCGCCTCAGTCCACCGCGCCTGCCATTGCCTGCGCAGGTGCTCCTTCAGGAGAAAGGCATAAACATCAATGCGGTCTTGAGCTCTCAGCCTTCTGGCCCAGCGGCAACATCCAGTCGGTACGCTGGGCGTGCCCTGGCTGAATGGACATTTGTTTCGCATGAATGCCAGAATTTTTTCGATCGTCGGAAGAACGAAGGAGTTCCTTCGAACAAGCAAGTCGAAACACCCACACTCGCTGTAGAAGCGTTCAGACGCCCTGGATGAGCGATTCACTTTCCATCTCTTCATCTGCATTGCTCGATTGTTATTGCTGTTTAGCGCCTCTTTTCCTGCATCGGCATTTGTACAAGCATCGGCATGGTACATGCAACGTTGACATAACGTTTCTTTTTTTTTTTTTTTACAGCCGGACCGGAACCATATCCTGTTCCACGTGCTCTTCTCTTTTTCTTGCATACGGAGCTCATTCGCATATTGGGTCACTGAGCTCCCATGGCGTTCTTGCTTAGGTCCCGTGTGCGTGGCACGTACGCATAGTGCTTGAATATCTGTGTATGTGTCTTTCTTTGGTCGGGGAAGGGCATTCGAAAGCGTATATAATTTCTGAAAATGAAGGCGTCGGCGAAGTCAGAAGGGCAATTACTTTGGATCAGCGCCCAGGACCATAAAGGAGAACGTATAAACCATGGGGATTGATATCAATGAAATGGCCGGGCACGGCTGTTCTTCCAACTTGCATCGCAAGTCCTGTGTCTTCTTCTCGCCGAGTGTATGAGCGGTCACGCGCAATGCCAGCGGAGCGATGCATCATGTTACATTGCAGCACACTAACGAATGCCGCGTCTTCCACAAAGGAAATGTTTGCCCACAGTGCCTTTGAAGAACGACATCGAAGAGCATTGTGCCCGCCGTATCCTTGTGATGAGGTGAGGACTTTATTCTGACTGAGTCATCACACTCCCGTCACGTAGCCTGCTGCGGAATGCCGCTCGAGAGGGCGGACCAATCTCGGAAGCATATCAGCAATTACGGGTTTGTATGTCCTCGACGCCTTCCAAACCAAACCTTGGGCCAGGGCTTCCCTACTTTCGAACCCACCGCAACAATCACGTCTTTGCTACCCAATGGAAAAGCTTCTCCTGCTCGTGTCGGGGCTACGGAAGCATCGACGTTCTGTCGCAGGCTCCTTCGCATCTTTCGGCTTGGTGATTCGCCAAACACTTCTTGTGGGTATGCACCATGAGTCGCATTAGTCTTGGAATGAAGAGTGTCGTTATTCCCGCCGCTGGCAGGCGCATGCATACACACGGAACGGCTACGACGGTCGCATCTACCGGTCGTGGGCATTACACAAGCGCCGACACCGTGTCCAGGGGAAGGCTGAAATACAGGTCCAGGGGCCCGGCGCGATCGTGAGCGGAAAGAAAGACACGAAGGATGCAGCTGGCTTATCTCATCTTTCTTGTGCAGAGGCCATGATTCGGCCCGGGGTTTCAAAACGAGGTCAGATACGGTTATGCCACTCATGCGAGGCAGAACCTAGGCGGGGCTACTGTAAGCATGGGCCACACAACGTTCCCCTCGATCCCTCCGCCTGAAGTCGCCGAGCGCACCGTATTTGGACTCGTTGAGTTATTTAGCACTTCATGAGCCACACGATGCACCATTTACCCCAACCGTAGCGCTTGTGGCACCTGCTCTGTTGATAATGGACGAACACCAGCTACGTCAGCTCGAACGTCAGCACAAGTTACGTGTAAAGACTGGCTGCGAGACTTGCAGGTAGGGAACTCCTTATACCTTTCATGCAATGGAACAATGACCCGTCTTTAGAGCTCGTCGTGTCAAGTGCGATGAAACGAAGCCAGAGTGCCTGCGCTGCACAAAGACCGGTCGCAAGTGCGAGGGGTACAAACACGTTCAAACAGCACGGCATGATTCGCCTTCAGCTGCTGCTTCGTTCCGAAATTCGTCTTTTCTAGTCGTTCCCCAGAAGCCTACGTCTCCCAGTATACCCAAGCTTCCTACGCGAAGTCTTTCACCGGATGCCATGGAGAATCGTTCCTTTCTCTATTTTCAAACCAACACGCTCCCCAAATGGACTGAGTTCTTCGATTCTGATCTGTGGAGCCAAAAGATCATGCAACTGAGCCATGTTGAACCGGCTATAAAACATGGCATTCTCGCCTTGAGCACTATGCACGAACGTTTCGAAAGCACATCGCCAATTTTCACCAGTAAATCTAATGACTTCGCTTTCGTGCAGTACATGCAAGCGGTGAAGCACTCCAACGAGCTACTCAGGGCACACAGCCAAGGCAGGGTCGACGTTGAGAAAGTGCTGATAGCATGTATAATCTTTACCTGCTACGAGAATTTAGCAGGCAATTACAGGGCCGCCAACATGCATTTGCGGAATGGGCTACTTATACTCAACCAGCACAAGCGTGGCGTTGCTCCAGAAATACGAACTGCTTCGCAGGAGTCGATCGGTAATGTGCTATACCGCTTCGATCTGCAGGCCATGACCTTCTCCGATAATACTTCGCCTTACGACTATGGTTTCGATAATCCCCCTGATTGTCCGCAAATACCGGACATGTACACGAGAAATTCAGACGCAAGAAGTGATCTTGTAGGGTTAATGAGGTGCATGATGTGGGTATCTGGGATTGCCAACATCAATCTGAACGCAACAGACAACCCCATCTGGCTCCGTCTATACACACAGGTAGTCACCTTGTTTGATCCTTGGGAGCGAGCATTTGACCTGTACCAAAATAACCTACCTTCACACGAGCAGGGCGATCCGAAAGTCTACGCTGGCAATACACTATTGAAGATGTCTTTCATGATGACGCGCATAATCATGGCTGCAGGCACCGGTCTGAGGACAGAAATGGCTTGGGACATGTTCAAGGGCTCGTTTAAGACAATCGTGGATTTGGCAGAAACGTTACCTATCCTCGCAGCGAGTGTACCGCCACTTTCACCGGAAGCCTCAACACCTCCGTCACGAACCCAGACACCACAGCCGCCATCATCGAAACACCGAAACATTGCTCCAAACCCTGCCATACCATCCGTGCCATCACCTACAGGTCCTACAAACACGACCTTCTTTTCCTCACCCTCGCCAACCTCACTTCCCACGGGAAGCCCGTCCGAGTTCGCTCTACCTTCGACATCAAAGCAGAAACCTCCGTCATTCTCTCCGTCATTCGAGCTTTCGCCGATCGTACCCCTTTTTGTAACGGCTTGCCGTTGTCGCGATCCGGTTCTTCGCCGCCGCGCCGTGGCGATCTTGATGAACTGCCGGCGACGCGAAGGGGTTTGGGATTCGTTTGGAGCCGCCATGGTTGCGCTTAATTGCATCAAATTAGAGGAGGGCATGGACCCAGCTGTGGAGCCGGGGGCTGACAATTGGCTCCCGCTCACGAGCAAATGCAGAGACAGCAGTCAAATCGAGGAGAACAAGCGGGTGCAAGACGTCTTCGTCAACGTCAATATGGCTGACCGCCAGATTGGGGTCAACTATATGATGTGCAACGGCGTTCCAGTAGAAAAGTATGTCAAGTTCTGACGCATTTGATCTGTGGAAGCCGCACACATTCCATTGGATCCTTACAATCACAGACTTCTTGGAGTTGCATAGCGCACATGCATGAGGTCACCGTTTCCTTCTGAATGAGCGTTTTCACTCTGTACAGCATTTCAGCTTGTTGTATTGCTATATCAATGTACACTTCGTCCTGCATCAAGTCCAACCCCGATCCTGGTTGTTACATACCCTCTTAGTGCGTTCATAGACCTCAAGTATCCGATGATCCGTACCAAGGCTCACCTATCCTTACTAATCCTCACCAATCCTAACACAACGGAGACTACTTCCGCCGTTATATTAAGCTCGACCCGGGTCACACGTTACAAGCTTCTTACTGCATGGTAAGGCATTTGCGAGCCGTGAACGGCCTTGCATGCGAGGCGACCCACCCAAAGCCTCACATACAGGGAAGTGAATCCTGCAATTTACGCCCGACTTAACGGGCAGAAGGTGGATCTGCCTAGCCACAACTGTACCGTAGTGTGTTATAAGTAGGGGCCAAAACGTCGCTTGAGTCCTGAGCCTACAATAGTAGACACCGTGCCTGCGATAGAGATACTACGCGGGGAATGGCGTCGGTAGGTACCGCTGAGGATTAAGTAAGAGGATCGTGATCTGTCAGCCGTGTGTTGTAGTTTCGCGAGAGTGACATGGTATATCAAGAGACTGTCGGTGAAAGCCATGTATTTATATGCACATTACAGGTGTATGGCTTACCTATTGAAAAGTTCAATGTAAGACCATGACGAACCCTGGGTTACTAGCGTTATATGCGTATGTGGATTCTGCGGAATAGAACTTCAAGTGTGAATAGTCCGAAGTAGACTAGATGTGCTTCTTGTGATGCACTTGTTGTGTAGTTAGCGGTCCTAGAATTGAGTGAGCCCGCGGAAAGATAGCCCAATGTAGCTGCGGCTGGTAGCCGCCATGCTAATCTGACACCACTACTTCGTCGAACAATGTTTGTCTACTTCTATGGCTATAAACGTCCACCTACTCATCAACATGATTTCTGGAAAATATAGCAATTTTCTTGGCCCACAGCACCTGCCTCTTATACAACGTCATCTCAGGCACATTTCCCTTTCCTAATTCATCTATGGCCGAAGCCAGCTCGCGTCCGCTGCCTTCAATTTCTAGTTGCGAAATGGGATACGTGTGACAAACGCGATTGCGCATTCGTTCCTGGCACCCTATGCAACGTCTGTCTTTCACATCACAATACCGTTTGAATCAGATCCACCTCGTCTTGAGCGGCCTTGGTCAGCTCATCCTCAGAATGAAGATGATTCCGACTTGGGTCGTGCAAATTAGGGAGCGTCGTGGTACTCCATTTGTGGCGCTTGACAATGCGACCCACAGTTAACTTTGCGAAGAAATGATCTATCGACTTTCGAAGTTTGCCCGCGTAGCTTGGGAGCGGTATGTGGATGTCAGCGAGAGAGAGGCCGAGCTTAGAACGCGTGTTAAAGCTGTATGGGGAGACAACTTACGAAGATTTTAGTATATATACTTCTGCTGTGTACCTAGGATCACCGATGTGAAGGGGAAGGGGAAGGAGGAAGAGGAAGTTGGTGCCAACATGAGGACTGTGGAGAAACAGAGCTCGTCCTGTGTCTGTGACGTCGCGCGGGAGCGTGAGGCCTGTAATATTGTCAAACAGATCGTTAGACATGAGGTTGTATATGGTAGGGAAGCGGTGTGGGAGGTACGTGGAGATTATCCAGGTATAGATTTTTGTACAGCAGGTCCAATGGTCGGATGTGCGCTAGCACGTCGCAGTTCTCAAATTGTCGTGTATCTGACTGGAGGGGAGCGAAATGCGCGACTCGTAAGTGCTATCTATGGGTATCAATTTGGACATTGTGGTGTTTTTTCCTGCTGAATGCTGATTAGTGGGTTCCAGTAATTGAGAAATGCATGCATGCACACCCACAGTAAGCTGATGTGTTGGCTCGAGGGTTCGCAACTGGATCGGCTGCTCCTTTGCAAGATGGAGGATGTGAAGGGGCTCGAAGGTATCGTATGTATCTGCAGAGTACTCTGG
Source organism: Didymosphaeria variabile (assembly GCF_027946475.1). NCBI lineage: Eukaryota > Fungi > Ascomycota > Dothideomycetes > Pleosporales > Didymosphaeriaceae > Didymosphaeria > Didymosphaeria variabile. The sequence goes on along the minus strand of NW_026611625.1, from coordinate 1,889,480 downwards.
CTGTAGCTTTGTGGGAGATGTGAGACGTGAGGGGTCGCGGCGTAGGCTGCGGAACACGTCAGTTTTGTGGCAACTGGACAAAGGAATGGGTGTTGATTTATCAAGGTATCTGTTGAAGTTCTTCTCAATGGTTGAATGGCAAAGACTAAAACGTCGAGGAGCAAAACAGCCTACAAGAAAGGCCTCTACGATCATCTCTAGCTGTATCATGGTGACTGTTAATAAGGGAGTAGCGCCTGTGTGTGATATACGAAACGTTTGAGGAGCTGTGCAGCGTTATAGTAACAACCTAGGGTGTGTGGAGCGAGTCACCGATATCGCTTTTAGGGCGTGTATAGCACAAGCTCACAAGAGTACGTGTTTTCGATAGAGCATATCAGACAGCGAATGCTTCCCCGCTTTGGTGAAGCGCCGCTCAGTGGTAGGGATGACACACTGGTGCATATGCGGTACGCTCTTAGAAGAGTAAAATTTTGGGGAACCACAGCTCATCAATAAGGCTGCATGTGATCGTATGGACGTGTAACATGATACTTGTGATGGAAGATTGCGATGATTACGAGCTCTATCGCTGTGGTGAAAAGATTGAAGAAGTCATCCGCACTCTGACCCCCTCCACTTTGTTCCAGGTGCTGTACAATGGACTCGCTGGTACCATGATCATCCCATGCGGGTCCGAAGTTTGTCTTGACTTTGTCTCAGTACGGCAAACCGTGGTTCCTCTTATTCCTTTGCCGTTCCGATACCTGGGTCGCGCCAAGAAAATCAAGGAGCGTGCAAAGCTTCGCCTGATGGGCTATTCTAGGATTCATTGTATCTTGCGTCATCGTGCGGAAGGAGCGAAGGTCAGTAGGTAGATTGTAGGCTCGTAGAACTCTGTCCACAGAAGATGCTGCTCGTGAGTCAGCATTCGTTGTGCGAGCCCACATGGGTACGCCTACGGTCCATAGCTCTCACTTCATCGACGGTTTTAGGGACTCTGAACTCTTGAGGGAACTTCGCATCGTGACACATTTTGGGCTGCAGCTGGCAATATCGCGCGCCAGGTCGGATCTGGCTATTAACGAACTGTACCATAAGATTGGTTCTGGGAATGTGTTCAGTTCACTTAGTAAACTCGTCACGCCCAGTTCTCACCTTCTTACCATCTCGTCGATGTACTGTTCGTGGCCGCTCATCATCGCTTCAGGTTCGAACCCGGGAGGAAATGAGTCTCTCTGATATCGAGAACCCAATGCCCCAATGCCCATAGGGGAGCCGAATGCAGAGAGGTAATCATCCATTCCTAGCCTCGCATCGAAGGGTGCACTTGCGACGCGTGGAACACGCGGGTCCATGTCGACAAATGGTGATCCAGGCATCGTCCGATGCAGTTGCTCGACCATTGGTATGGGTATTGCAGGCCGAGGCAAGCTGGACATATGTGGAGGGCAGGGACGATAGGGTAGCCTGGAGCTTTCAGGATAGTTGAAAGGCATGTGCGCAGAGGTTGGACAATGACAAGTAGTAGTTGATTGCCTGGGGGGAAGCGAGACTATGGCCGATACTGGTGGTGTCAGGGTTGCAGAGACTGCAAAGTTGATGACAGAAAAGGAAAGAAGTGCAGGATCTCAGAAATACGCTGGCATTCGGTCCGCACATATGTAATGGCACTGATTGGTAACGTTCGTGGCCCTCAGCCATTGCTCTCGCCCGCGCTACCTCAGCGTTACCTATTCAGTCAGATGAGTGGCTGGTATAGTTAGGTCAAAGCGCAGAACAGTGACATCTTCATGAACTGTTGCACCTGTTAAGCGGCGTACGACGATGTAAGCAAACAATTGAAGAAAGGCGACAAAAGCTCAGACCAGGCGCGAGATCATTGCCATACCTCATGGGTGTCCCTTAATCAGACATTGGATTTTCATGATCCCGGTAACACTCCCACGCTGTAGCCACACATGTTGATCGATGTCTTGCCAGAATTGAATGATACTCGAATGAGCACATTGATATGTGTGAGAGGCGCGGCTATCCTTTCTAGGGCCATGTCGAAGCAGTCGTAGATAGATGACAGACCATTCCGGCGCGAACGACTGACGGGAAGTGTCGGACAGCGCTTCGGCAGCGGGACGTCAGTTCCGTATGGCGTGACAGAATCAAGGCGTATGATCTAGTATTGGATTTGGGGTGTGGGTGCACATGCACCCGGTGACTCGAGCGATGAATGCTTCTGCAAGCAGTCTGGCAACAGCGGTACCATTGAGACCATCCCAACGAAGATGGTAAGGTATGAGCTCTGCCAATACATGTAGGTTGCACCATGAGGCATCTGATACAGCGTAACGTGTCCGACAACAAACAGTCTGGGACATGCGCCTGCGCAAACAAATAGTAGTCATTGGAAAGTGCCAATGGCTCTCTGCTACCGTTCCTGTCGGCTTCGCCATTCAAGTAGGTCCGAAGGTTTCAGCAGCTATAACATGCAGCGGCGACTCGCAGGACCCCACTAATGCACACTTGACGCAGCCTTTGAAGCATCAGTGTACGTCTCCTCTTGTATGTTTCGCCATCGTGTATCGGTAGGAGTCGACTTGAAAGCACTACTGCTGGGACGCTCAGGCTCGCGACGTCGAGCGAGACTGAACTTCCGGCGATGACCGCTAGGTCGCTCGGTAAGGCTTGGGGCTCGAGGACGGGCCTTGCCGCGTGCGCGACCGCCAACGAATGGAACCTCATACGTGACGGAGCGAGCAATGTACAAGAGGAGATCGTAGGCAAGCAGAAATGCCCATGGTCCGATCATGGCGACACCCAAAAGGACCTGTCACCAGGTTAGAAGACTTTGGCGGTGCGGGACATGGAAGGCTCACAAATATCCGCTTCAGCCATGTCTCCACCGCCGCATACTCATCGGGGAGTAAGGAGAGCAGGCCCATGGCAGGCACCCCGCAACAAGTTGGACTCGGCGAGCGAACAAAGGCAACGGTGAAGGGGGGAGGCAGAACAGTCGGGGAGTGACAAGGTCGAGCTCCCGTTGTCGAGGTGAGCACATGGTTATCGATGATCCCTGCCGGCCATTGGTGCCACAGGGTGGCTGGTGCACCAAGACCACTACTCGTACCAAGACCGTCTGTCCATGTTGCAGTCGACTGTGGTATGGCAGGGCTCCAGGGCTCCAGGGCAGGGTTCCGTCGACTCCCCGTGACTGTGCGCAGACGGGTGGACCATGGAGTTCCTGTGGCATGTGGCTGGGGCTCGAGGCCGAGGGATGGGAGCTCAGCGGTTCTGCGTCATCCCACCACGAACAGCCCCAATCACTGCCCAGGCCTCACGAAGCTGGCCTGGCAGAAGAGGCTTGACACTGTAGACCAATCGATGCGTGTATCTCAGTGGCACCGAGAGCAGCAGCGCCCTCCGCCTTCCCCGCAAGCAGCATTCACCGTGCAGTGTCCCGCTGTCCAGCCCAACTGTTTTCGAGCAATTGACCTGAGCATCTCGACTTCACCGGTAGACGAGTCGTTAGCTTCTTCGCCTTCACTCAGCTGTATGAGTGCGAGTGGGAGCCTGGCAAAGGAAGAACCGGCGAATCAGCTCCACCGCGAGGCCGCCTCGAACATCCCGGGCTGAGCCTGATCCTACTTTCTGTCCCTCCGCACCTCGACGTTGCTGTATATCACTCTTCCTTGAATTCCTCTTGTCGTCTACCCTCAGTCGCGCCATGGACGACCTCAGCTTTCTGAGCCAAGCTGCTGCTGCCGACGCCTCAGCGACCTCGACTCTCATGGTGCTGTTGCCTGATGGCTCCGTTACCCAAATCCACAACATCAACAGGTTCACACTTCTCGACAAATGTCCGTTTTTGTTCCACGCCTTCGAGTTCCGCGAGTTCGGCGACGTCGAGCAGGCTAGCATAGAGGTACGCATGTATATACAATGCAGATATTCTTGTCCGACTCATCGCCGTACAAGGCTACGTCACGCTCCGCTATCGTATCGCTACTTAGGTTCCTGTATACTGGGACCTACCTTCTCGACCCGGATGGGTGCTTGGGCTCCCTTCTCCCGCACGTCGAAGCCTTCAAGCTCGCAGAGGATTTCGACGTCCCCGAGTTCCAAGTTCAAGCTTATGTTAACTTCACACGAGAGACCGAGTTTTCCTGTTGCAACGCTACTCCCCCCTCTGACCTATGTGACACGATCAAGTTCATCTACCAGCACTTTGCTGGTCAGGAGTCGCAGGAACATCAGTCTCTCCTAGACACAATACTCAATTACTGTGTCTCTGTCTTCACCTACCAAGTCCTTGGTGATCGACAAGATTTTCGCCAAACCGCCTTTGAGAACCCTACCTTTCATCGAGGCCTCTGCAGGATCAGCATGAGTAGGAATTTCGAGGACGAAGGAGCGAACGACATCGTGCAACTACCCGTGTGCCGCCCGACGCCCCACTCGCAGTCCGCCCTGCTCAAGCGCGCCATCGGCGATTTCCAGTACGAGATATGGCAGGAAGGCGAGGAGCCTACGTTGGAAGCCAACGAGATCGAGAACAGCAGTCCCACGAAGAAGCGGAAACCGTCACATGGCGGCTTCATGCTTGTCCACAGACCCAAGACAACTGGTGGAGGAGCAACTTTATCCGAAAGCGAGAGCGAGTCTGAGAGCTCGGCCGACGAATACGGTTTCTCGCTTGTTCACCGTCCCAAGCTTGAGGGGAAATCCAACCCAGCCTCAACCGCTTCCCCGACACTCAGCGACACTTGTACAGACCTATTCGTAGACGCACCTCTGCCGACTGTGACCGAACCAGAGCCTGGGCAGGAGTCCAACCAGCATCCCAAGCAAGAGACTGCTGGTTTGACCTCCGATGACGAATGGGATCTTGTCTAGTACTGCGTTCTGTACTAAAGCTCGGGCAGTCTGGTTCCATGCGATTGCCCTACTGGCCGAACATACCATTACGTAGCAATCTTGAGTGTACTTGTCTACACAGCGCTTATGTTGCGTTACCCTGCGACGCCTGGTTTCCCGACTCTGGCATGCAATTTTGCGTACAGACTACAACGTCAAGGCTACGTTTGCACTTTTGAGCTTGCTTTTCTTTTTGTCCGAGTCACCTGCGTACATGGGTCGTAGAGAAACAGAATTGTTTTGGCATATGGTTCGGCGTTGATGGCGTTTCACTTTGGGACCGGCGGAGGTTTATATTATTCACAAGCAAATACTGCTTGGTGCAGTGAACTGATGATTTTTTTCAGTGCACTGCCAGTTGATTGCATCAATATCATCAGAAACGAAACCTTACCAATCACCTGCCTAGTACGTGCGCACGACATTTACTCATGTTACTTAAAGTAGAAGATATGACATCAGCGCCGGGGCCGTGGTAATTACCAGCAAGTCGGAGAACAATCAGTCAGGTCATTGATCATTTGATCCATGCACAATAACATCTAGCTGATTTGCTAGTTGAAGTGCAATACTATCCTCTATTGAACTCTCTACTGCTCGTTAATTGTATGCTAAGACCTCTCAATCAGCCAAGGCCGGGTCTAGCCTAACGGCAGGCAGGTGCATCTAAGGTTCATGTTCGAAGCCATCCACGGCCGCATTTTTCTAGGTTCAACCTGGCCGGATTCAACTCATCTCGCATTCCACATGTTTGGATCATCGCCTTGTCTTACCATCTCGCGTCATCCCCTCTTCTTACCCGTTATATCCCTCTTCGCTCAATATGCCGCTTGATAATGACAACGCGCACGATGGAGTTGCACCGGTACAACCAACAAGAGGCGGATGGTAGCTCGCCTCAATTCTCGTTTTGGCGGCTACATTGTCCTACAAATTCAAAACCCCAATCTGTGACCCTGTGCAATTTTATGGACCTTATGCCTGGTTACCTCCACCTACCATATCAATAACATCGGCCTGTCAGAAGGTAAGTGCGACCGTGCCTCATACTGGAAACCATCTACGTTCGCTGCTTTCCAATATAGCACAACAACACTTGTCGTCTTAGTATGCTTCCTAGCATTTCTGAACTTCACCTCACAATCCACCTCACAATCCACCTCACAATCCACCTCACAATCCACCTCACAATCCACCTCACATCGTCCCCTCCCTGTTATCTGCTCTATCTCTTACTGCTCACCATGCCGCTTAATCTTGACATCAACATCCGCCCCCGAAGCATGGAGCCCGCATCGAACAGCAAACCTCAGGCTCGCCATCACAAACGCCACGTCCTCAAAAACGGCATTTCGAGGCCGATCAACAATGAGCGTGCCACGAGTTCACGTCTGTATAGGCTTCAGCGATCTCGCTGGCCAATCGTAGCAGTACCTGGCCGTCTACAAGACCCGCCGCCTCCACCATACTCAATTCTCGCTCCTGCAGATCGATTCACTATCGCACATCCCTCGCCCCCTGACCTCTATAACAACCCACCTCCAGATCGTGCTAGACCCCGGGACCGTCTATACTCCCAACGGCCCCAGCCATGTGTACCACGGAGGTCGTCGTCGGCTGCAACCGTTCGGCCCGCTGATACAGGTAATGTCACCTCACCTCAGAATTTGACATGATCATCAAGTCGACAGGATGTCCAATAACAGAAGCATGTCCGCTTGGAGCAGTTAGTCTGTTGCTCTTGCTCTATTCCCTTGATACATTCGTATGTTAATGCCTGAAAATGCAGATGCTGAACAACGCGAACACGATCCTTACCCTAAACCTCCCACAAGACGATTGTCAAAACGAACAGCACGTGTAGGAGGCTTAAAGATCAGCGTCACCAAGTACGCCATCTGATATTCCTTCCGTGTTCTCAAATTGGGAAAGCTGCGCGGCGACAGTCATGGACAACGTTTAATGATCCTTTGGAAGACCTCGCTGGCTCAAACTGCGAAGACCAAATTCTTGGATTCTAAGATTGCTCTTATCAGCTCTACAACGTACCAGACTACCGCAAGCTGCGATGCTGGACGAAGATATAGCTCAGGCTTTTCTCTCCGCGGATCAGCGTTCAATGGAACTACTAGACTAATGGGGTCGCCGTCATTCATGGGCAGGAACTAGAGCTCGACGGAATCTATCAGGCCAACGAAAGTATTCACTGACGCCAGCGCGTCTTATCATCGGCCACTAGGAAGACTGAGTGAGAGGCTTGGTGGATCAGCTCGATGGTGTAGTGGTCTATGTCGCATAATGTACGCTCTCAATCAAGATGTTACTCCAGCCAGACAAAAATTGCACAAATGCTCGCTGTATCTGTACATCCTATCTTACCGCTTGAGAATCCCATTCAGTGAACTCCAGATCCAGGGATATGCTTTCCTTCTTTGATCTATCCATCCAAAACGCCAGCAATGCAAGACCTCAGATCGTCCCCTCCCCACCTTTTACGCTCTCGCCTTCTGCATATCCCTCTTAATCTTCGCCCCCACCACCTCAATACTATCAATGAAAAACATGCGCTGCTTATCATTCTGCCAGACCAACACCCCATTGTCCTTGGCGTACTGCACATAATCCCTATAACTACCCTCATTTGCAAAGTCTCTCATCAAGAAGCCCTGACTCGTCTCCATCCTTTCCCTCTCATACTCCCACAGGCGAATCTGATCCATAACTGTTGGCGGCAGGAAGGGCTTCGTCTTCTGCATCTGCGGGTGTGCGTGCGTCTCAAGATATTCTATAACTTGGGCGGAGGTTATACCATAGGAGATGGCGCGGCCTATGGATCTGCGGGTGATCTTTCCGGAAACGAGGTTGGGGAAGCGCGTGCGCATATGGGTGAAGAGGGAGAGGATGGCGATTTGAAGGAGACTGTTGGTATACGCGTAGATGCGGTAGTTCGTCTCGACGATGATGAAGCCCTTAGCTGTGGAGCCGCCTCCCGTTGCGGAACCTGAGCCTTGCGAGAGGGCGCCGGCGTCAGAGGTAAGGGTGACGGCGAGGCGAGTGGGATAGAATGTGGAGGCTGCTTTGTGCGAACGGTAGATGATGCCAAATTCCGCGAGGTCTTCGAGCATTTGAAGTTGCGTGGCGGAGAGAGTCGCGGTAGAGTAGTCTTGTCCGAGCTCGAGGGAGCCGAGCATGAAGAGGAAGTTAAGGATGTCGGTTTCGGACATGCGTTGCTGTGGGAAAGTAAAGTGCCATGTCAGCCATCAAGTTATCAAGGAACTGTGCAGAGAGATTTGCGAGCGGGGAGACAAACCTGTGGCGCATTCCTTAGGTAGGCAACGAGCAAGCTCCAAACCTGCGCATTCGTGTCTCTAAGCACAAACGTGAAACCGTCCTGTGTAATACGATTATGGTTATAGAACCCCGCCAGGTGTAGCAAACTCTTTGTTCCTGAACCTACATCCTGCCCTCCAGGGTTCCTGAACCCCACCGTGCCTCCGACCAGGTAGAAAAGAATGTTCTCCCACTGCCGCTGCGAGTAGCTGTCTAAAAAGTCTATGCTAACCCTTCTCTCCTCAGACTTATGCGACGGCACGCCAAAAGACCTGTGTGATCCGCTACCTTCTAGCGCCTGTCGTAGCGAAGAAGCGAAGCTCTTGTATAGCTCGTATCGGGTCTGACGCGCGTCGTCCTGCTTCATGACTATGATGTGCAGTTTCTCGAGGATTTGCATGGCACCTCTCTTTGTCTGCATGGAATCGGCGCGGAACCATGCGTCCAATTCAGCGACGGGAAATGGCGTGGGCATGTAGAGCAGGGCCATGACGATCGATTTCGCTGTGTCTGAATCAGTACTTGTGGTCCAATGCGCTGAGCCGAGGGGAGTAGAAAGTACCCAGATGCGGCAGCATGCATCGAAATATTGCCAGCACGGTTGAGGGCTGCTCATAGAGCTTTCTGTGTGTCTGCACAGGCAGCTGCTCGAGGTAATCGAGCGCCTGAAAGGACGAAGCCGACATCGTGGTTGATGTGGGATGGCGTGGTATTCGCTACCGTGGTATCATGGTCTTATGCCGGTGTTCTGTACGGACCACTTGGTGTCGCGTGGGTAGTAGCTGCAGGTGAAAGGATGCAGTAGGCTCGCGAGATGGTTCATTGACGTCGCGCAAGCGTGCCAAGTGATTCCGCTCCGCCCCGTGTCCGATGCGGCCGGCGGTATCGCGATCTGCCGAGCGGAACTCAACGTCACTCCTACACGGCAAGAGAACCAAGCATTGGAAAGATGCCTGCGTTGAAGTTTGTGCGATCTGTAAGATTTATGATCTCTACAATGCTCACTACACAACCAATCTGATCAATTGAGTAGGTGTGGGAGTCCTTCCGTGTATCATCCGGTCTGGAACCGAGGTAATTGAGTATGATCAAGGGAAAGGCATATCTGGTATACTGAATCGCTGGCAGATTACTAGATGGCGTACGTTCTTGGAAACGGATGCCATGGCAGAACATTCAAGTCTGATCTGTCTCCTAGCTAAAAGTGACCTCCGCTGTTCCGGGCCGCGTCAGATTTGAAGTCCTGATCGAGAAGCACCACACTGTTCGTTCAAATATTTGCTTCCCTTCTTCCTCAATACTGTCTTCTCATAAATTCCAGAATCGCTTGAATATCCTTCATGGCGGCACAATTGCCAGTATGGTCGACCTCGGCGGTTCCCTAGCCGTAGCCTCTCGTGGACTTTTCGCAACCGGCGTTTCCACCGATTTGAACGTTACCTACCTGTCCTCTGGAGGTAAGATAGGCGATCTCATCAGGGCAGAAGTATCATGCGACAAGTGTGAGTCGTTCTCTTACCTCTTCCCGACTTGGCCATTGGTCAAGCTCCTTTTAATAGATTCATTAACATTATCTAGTTGGCAAAACCATGGCGTTCACATGCATCCAGTTCAAGAATGCGAAGGATGAGGTTTTTGCGCGGGGGAGCCACACAAAATTCGTTGCACAAGCGTGGAAAGATCCGAACAATGTCACTGAAGAGCTGTCGCCGAAGGTAGAAAAGAAAGAGTAGACTATGAACAGCGAGAATATCAAGTCCAAAGGGAACGCATACGAAGATGGGAGTTTCATCGATATGTGGATTACTATGTTCTGTTTGTGCAGGGAACAGGTGCCGCGACAGTTGCGGTTTTCTTCCATGTTCGGCCGCAACCGTACCATGCAGAACATGTGTGACGTTGCTGGCTACCGCATCAAATACTATCATGGTCTCCACATGTTACAAAGACACCGCATCAGGGCATTGCACGGCTTCGTACGTCGTTTTTCCATCCTGTCGTACTTTTCATCACATCTCTCAATCTTATATCGCAGAGGCTCCCGTTCCATTGTCGCTGGCGTGCTCATCCTAAATGGCTCTCTTTGGATGACTCAAAGACCTTGGTGACCGTGGAGTCACAGTCGATCGATCCGCACGTTGACCTCACCTCGTCCGTATTCCATCCCTTTCCTTTCAACAGGTTGACAAAGCTACTCTTCCGCGGCGTCATCTTTCGTATAGCGCGACCCAACGATCCTTGTTTTCCATCGTCTGGTTTAGGGTTCAGCGGGGGCAAGTCACAAGAGGTGCCCAGTAAATTGTGGTCATGACGGTACTTGTGTTCGAATTCCTGATATTACGGTCAATACAAGTCAGAGCTGCAGAAGAAAAGGCTTGCTTACCCAGAGGCTGTCTGCTGCCTGATTTGAGAGACACAAATCTCGAAGTTGAAGAAAAATGTGGCATGCAGCTGCCTTCTCCTGGTGAACGTTGCAATGCGCGAGTGGTCCGTCCATATGGTATTCACGGTCAAGTTCGACTTGTATCGCCTCGGTGCGCCATTGGTCGTAACGCGCTTGAAAACGGCCGGCCCAGTACAATGCTGGCATGTAATCTTTCACCTTTGGAGAAACACCAATGTCAGCAACATCCAGAACTTGCGGGTCCTTCGCAGACCACAGGCGACTAGACTTGGCCGAGGAAAGCAGTGAAGCGCTGAATGAACGTCCGGATGCTGGGATCTGAATGCTCAATTTCGGATTCTTTTCCGCCAGCAGAGACTTCTTGCTTCCCTGGGCTTCTTTCATGATAATGGCTTCTTGTCTGTCGCTAAGGCTAGCAATCAGAGGGAGCGCAGTAACTGGGCTATCGCTAGAAGGAGATATCATCTCTCCGGACCCTTGTTCTTGTACGTTCGTCTCGTCCGGATATGCAATTGTCTTTTCCATTGGCTTCCCTGCCAAAACAAGCATAGGCATAGATGTGCTCTTGTACTGCTCTGGTATTGGAGGCACAGGTGGAACATCCTCTACACCCAGAAAGTGGTGATAAGTGGAGGAACGAGGAAATCTCACCTCATTGTTCACCACAGCCTGAGAGCGCGCCAGCATACCACCACCGATCCGCTTCTTCGGCGTAGGAAACGTCCGTTTACTGAAGTTTTTCTCGGTGTTCGCTCGTGGCAAGGGTAATCGCGCCGCCGCATGATCATCCTTCTTCAAGGTGCGCGGACTAACAGGTCCAAGCAGGCGAGTCTGCGTAACTGCACCTTCATTTGGAACAGGCAGCGCATCTATGGGACGAAAGGGGCTTCGCTTCTTAGGCAGAGCTCGCTGGGCTGTAAAAGGCGTTGGGATCACGTTTTGCGAATTCTTGCGTTTGCTTGATGCTGGCGGCGTGGTACAAGCTACTGGCCCGGTCGAATGTCCTCTCGAGGATACCGTCGGAGCCATCAGACCCTCTCGTCCTGGTGACTTCGGTGAGTGTTCCAGGATGTTGGACAATCGCTTGACATGCCGATGTGTAACTGGCGTCGAATTCTCTTTCAACTTCGGCCGCTGGGGTCCTGGGATTCCGGACAGCTTGTGCTGGTGTAATTTTCGTGGAGAGACGAAACCGTTCGGGCCGCGCGGATGTGCTGTTTTTACCAGGTTTGGTGTTGTGTAAGATCTCACCGGCGATGGCTTTTTCGCTGCAGCAAAGGCATCTCCGGCCGCTACGTGCTTCGCTTGCTGGGTTGTAGGGGTGGAGTGATACTGACGGGGGCTTGAGTTCGTGTGCTCTGGAGTAGAAGAGTCGGGCGACGGGATCTTTGTGGGAGTGACGCGAGCTTCCTCTTCGAGCGTGAAAGGAGGACCGGGTGTGGGTACCGAATCGATTCCAAGTACGAACGACTCGAGATTGTTTTGACTTGGGCGTGTGATGAAGCCCATGGTGCGCGAGCGCGGAATTTGCTTACGTGTGGCCTCGGCGTCTAAGTTCCTCTGCGAGCTCACCATTTTTCCTGGCGTCACTTTGCGTATCGCGACGCCGTAAGAAGACGGGTAGCGCATTGGGGACAAGAGCCTCGTCGATTCGTGTGGGTGCGGAACTTCGATGGCGCTATTTAGATCATTTGAGGGAAGCAGCGGACGCACTGGCGTAGTCCTGCGCTGCGAGAGAGATATGAGAGACAAGCCCTGGTTGAGTTTTCGTCGGAACTTGCTCGCGTTGGTTGTCTCGTCGCCATAGAGCGCGTGGTGAGGCGCCGGCTTCTCTTTGCGCCCGACCATTCTCGGTTGTTCTTCGTCGTGCGAGATATGGGCTGCTTCCCACTGTGAGCGAATCTCTTCGAATCTGTGACGATCTGGGTAACTCAGCATGGCTTCAGCGTGGCAATGCGGGGAGTAAGGATGATGCACTTACAGGACTAGAGGTTCTGCAGAAGCAGCGTTGAGGTGGAGTTGCAAAGGTGAAAAGGCAGTAGCGATACGTTTCGACGTAAACAGCAACATGACGTCCGGCCTCTCACAAAAGGAAGGCACGAGGGAGGCGATATAACCGACCTCCAACCCACCTCTTGATGATTACAGGGCAGTCAAAGCCGATAATGCTCGCTAGGTAACACGCAATAGTAAACTATCACTTGTAATGCATTCGGAACGAAGATAGAAGAGACGTAAATATCGGACAAGTGCAATAGACGATCTATGAGATAGAGGGTATCTAAAACCGCATACCGTACCTAGAGCGCCACGTTGACCATGCAAAAACAAACATTGACGCCTTACTCCGAATCGCTATCGACGATGAACCCAGCACGCGTATTCCTCACAGGAGGTCGCCGTACAGTGACGACTTCGTCATCGTCATCGTCATCATCATCTGCATCCACCATTGGTACGTCGCCATCTCTAGACGCGGTAAGGACTGTAGATTTTGTCGGTACCTCCGCTGCACCGGCGAGTTGAGAGGAGAGAGGTGTGTCGGTGGCCTCATCCTCGCTGTCGTCCAAATCGACATGTCTCTCTTCTGACTGGGCTCTACCGCTAGAGTCTCCGTCAGACGCAATGTCTGCTTCTTCAACATCACTCTCGTCTAAGTCAAACGGTCCAGCTCTTTGCTTTGGCTGGGTCTTTCTTCTCCTGCTCTTGTTTGCTGTCGGTCCATCCGCCTTTCTCTTCTTCGGCACGGCAGACTCCGTGTTTCCCAGCACAAGTGATTTGGCAATATTCGCCTTGTTTTGAGCTCTAAGCGCTTCTTCTCTCGCAAAGAACGCCGCGTCCGCTTCTGGATCGTCCTCGTCATCGGAGTCATGAACGAACATTGTACTCTTGACTTTGAGTTGCTTCTCAATCTCTTTTTGACGTCGAGCATCTGCTTTCTCCTGCTTCTCTTCATCATCCAGATCAACCGGTGTGCGTGCCCGTCGACGGCGTTTGAGCACGGTCTTCTCACTCCCATCAGTCCTTCTCGCAGCTGGCTCGTCTAAAGCATACTCTCCGCGTTCTCCATCAGAATCGTGCTCAATACCGTCGTCATCGTCATCCCAGTCGACGCGGCGAGTCGAGCTTCGTGCTGCCGCCGACTTGTTGCGAAGCATGTCCTCGGGACCTTTCCCGTCGTCGTAGGTCGGGGGATCGAACTCATATTTGCGGATAAGGTCAATTGCCTCATGTAGGTCTTTCGAGGTCAAGGTAGATGGTATCACCCAAATTGCGCCCAAATCGTTGTTGGCGCCCAAGCGGGTAAAGCCCACCAGAGTCAGTAGAAGACGAATTTTGTTATCCTTAAAAATCGCGACTCGACGCTCCTCACTGTCAGGCTTTATCACTGCAAACGATTAGCTAAGAGCTTCACTGACTGGTCATGGTACTTACAGATGGTTGGTGGTTTTGGCGTCTCTACTCTGTCTTGGTCGACAGCAGCTTGTCCCTCATGGTCTGCTGCTGCTGCTGCAATCTCTTTCTGAGCTTCCTGCATGTCTTCCCATGCTTTTCGCTCCTCGACAGCAGAGCTCAAGATGTCCCGCACCCAGTGTAAAGCATCTGATTTCTGTTGATTGACGAGAATGCCCACGGCGACACCAATTTGCTCGGGCATCTCCATACCAGGCTTGACTTCGAGTTCCGCTGGAGCGCGTGGTGTCTTTTTGGGCAATTCTCGATCGTATCCGTGTTCCAGGAAGAATATCGTTTGTGGAATTTTGCTGAAGAGCATCTCCACAATGAGCTCAGGCCTTTCCTGTACCCGTTTCACGACCGTTCGGAAGAAATGTCTTACAAACTCTTCCCATTCTTTGAACGATGGCGACTCCGGGTCTAAACCTTCTGGGCCTTTAACTATCCTATCGAAAAGTTGAAGTATGTCCACACGGTACAGCAATACACCCAGTTCCATCTTGAAGGTGACCCGGTGAAAGAATCGGTGTGCTCGTTTTAGTTGGTCAGTGTCAAGCTCGTTGTAGTACTTTGTGAAGGCCACAAATGTGTTGACGCTACTTTGATTAATGAATTTTGCCGCAAATCGAGAAAAGTCGAATTTTCGTTCCGCAGCTGTCTTTTGTGCTGTTTCTAGATCTTCTCTTTCAGAAACATGACTTTCTTGCTCACCATCTTCTTTTTGGGCTTCGGCTTGCTTCTTGCGGATCTTTCGAGCGCGCCTTTTCGATCGAACTTGCATGTCAACGTTTTGTTTCGAGTAGCGCTCCAACATGCGCAGGAAGACGTGAGCAAGCTCAGTGACGGCGTCAAGATACCCGAAACCTTGGTCTTTGTACGACCGCAGAGTGTGTACTATCCGATCATGTGTCGACTCTTCGTAGAAAATCCGATTCTGTATGTTTTCAGCGATCTCTTGATCGTCCTCCAGTGCTGATTCGGACATCTCCTGTACTGTGAGTAAGATCTGCGTGAAACACCTCATGCCTGCGTTCAGATCCTGCCATGCTTTCTCGTCTTCGCTCTTCTGCATGAATCGATTCATCAAGATGAAAGTCTCTTGATTCATCACTTCCGCTACCAAACCATAGCTCTCGTCTTCGGCACTGAGTACATGATTGTTCTTCGGGTCAGCAGCCTTATCCTTCATGGTGCGCCGGCGAGCACATTCTACTCGCAGAAACCATGATACAAGGTAGAAGAACTGCTTTGGATGACGTGTTTCTACTCGTTCCGCTTCCCGCTCAATGGCTTTCCTCAGATGGAGGAAAAGTGGATTGAACGAAGAGTCTAGGAACTCCTCAACGAAGGCTTTAACATGTTTGCGCCCAGAAGTAGTGAGAGAAACTGGCAGATCAAACTCCTCACGCTCCTGCTCGCCATCTGGTTTGCGCCCTGGTCGCTTGGGTTTATTCCATTTCTTAGTCGTATCCATTTTCTGCATACTCTTCTGTGCTTTGCCGAGCACGTCCTGGCCAGATATCGTTGATACTTGTTCGTCATCGCCACGTTTGAGCCAGATCATAGTGCCAAATCTGTTGTGGCGCGATGGAGCATGCCGGGCGTACCCAGCTAGCATAGACTTTTCTTTCTGGATGAGGCTCTTAAGTTCGTCAGTATTCTTGCTCTTGAGCTTCGTTTCTTCCATGAATAGCTTTTCAGCGTCAATGCCCTTAAGCAGGTAGAACAGAATCTCCAGTACTATAACATCCTGCGAAACAAAGTCGTCTCCGATACTTGAGGCAACGCTAAGAATGACCTGGAAGATGTCCTGTTGGTGGAAAGTATCGATCACCGCTGACCGAGATACCTCCGCCTCATCTATGTCCATTGGTACGCTTTTTGGTGGCGAAAGCATAACGACGTTTCGGATGAAGTATAAAGCGATGCGGATGATGCCATCGTCTCGAGGCGTTCGTTCCCGAAAAGATACAGCCATGGAAGGAAGAGCAATGCGGACTGCTGTCTGGAGTATGTTCGTACGGTCGTATTGCAGAATTGCGCGCTTGTAGCCGATCTGCGCCAGCTGGATGTACGGGCCATGGCGATGGTGATTCACGGTTGCCTCGACAGGGTCGATCTGGAATGGCCACGTCAAAGGTACAAGAAGTTCCACTACTCCATGTCAGCGTTCGTGCTCTTCCACCTTCCCCACAATCCATACATGTCGCAACAGCAAGCTTATGCTTCAGCCTGTCATCCGTCACCCTCGCGGAAACCTTCGCGAGAATCTCCAGCAGATCACCCTTCACCAGGTTCGCTTCGGCCATGCATCGTGCAACATCGCGACGGTTCAGTTGCCCGTCGGCGAACTTGAGCCATTTTCGAAGGTCCTTTAGGCAGAGAAGGGCGTCGTCTCCGAACGAGTATGTGCCGTCATCGCCAATACCACCAAGCTATCGCACATCAGCAACAGGGCTCAGAAGATGCCATTCATACTTACGGCAGTGATCAAACTGTACACATGAGCACGGATCTCAGGATCCACAGGGTCCTTCGCCCACTCATCGAGAGTGGTTTGCTGGGTCATTGTTGTGGTTTGACCTTCGCACTCTCCAGACGCGTCGCTACGCGTAAACGCGTAAAGCGCCAAGGCGGCGGGGGGACGGAGAACGGTCGGAGTTCTGTCTGCCTCGGTCGCGGCTTCCCTCGGCCCTTTCCCCATGAAGGTCGCATTGAGTGGGAGCTTCACATGTTGTTTGGTCGACACCATTGACATTTCCCAAACCAACCGGAGACATTACCACGATGATATCGACAGCCTCCAGACGAGCAACTGGGTCCGTTGCGAGGAGGCAGTGCCGTAGCTTCAGCTCTACACCCGTTGCGGGCGCTGCAGCGGAAGTCAAGAAGCTTGGTGTCATCGGAGCTGGCCAGATGGTACTGGAGAGAATGCATCCGCGACGTTTATATAACTAATAACTCCAGGGCCTCGGCATTGCGCTCGTAGCGTCGCAAAGGGCCACAGTACCTGTGCGATTGATTGACGCCTCGCAAGCCTCCATAGACAAAGGCTTGAAGTTTGCGGACAAGCTGCTTGAGAAGGATGTCGGGAAAGGGAGGATATCCCAAGAGGATGCTGCAGCAACTAGAGAACGTCTGACGGCCAGCACAAAGCTGGAGGATCTCGCAGACGTCGACTTCGTAATCGAAGCTATTCCCGTTCGTTCGCCGCATTTATCAGCCGATTGTATGCTCACCCTACCATTAGGAAATACCAGACCTGAAGACGAGAATCTTCGCGCAGCTGGCGCAAATATGTCCGTCACACGCTGTCCTCGCTACGAACACATCCTCGATATCCATTACGAAGATCGCCGCTGCAACTGCCAATGACCCCACCGATCTCTCTGCCTCGTCCCGCGTTATCAGCACACATTTCATGAACCCTGTACCGATTCAAAAAGGCGTAGAAATCATAACCGGGCTTCAAACGTCCGAATCCACGCTTGAGACCGCTCTCGCGTTTTGCAAGCGCATGGGTAAGATCCCTTCGACCAGTGCAGACTCGCCCGGCTTCCTCGCAAACCGTATCCTAATGCCCTACATCAACGAGGCTATCATCTGCTTAGAAACAGGTGTAGGCAAGAAGGAAGATATTGACAGCATCATGAAGAATGGTACCAATGTGCCTATGGGACCGCTGCAACTGGCTGATTTCATCGGCATCGACACTTGTCTCGCAATTATGCAGGTTTTGTACAACGATACAGGGGACTCAAAATACAGGCCTGCGGTGCTGCTTAAGAAGATGGTGGATGCTGGGTGGTTGGGCAAGAAGTCCGGTAAGGGCTTCTACGACTACTAGAAAATTGCATTGGGTGTTCCCAACGATTGCGCGCTATACAGAAACATCTCTGGGCCCGACTTGCTTCCTCCTCCGTATTGCCTACACACCCAATCATAGTCACTGTCCCCTTAGACTCACTCACTATGCTTCCTTGCAATCAAATACATACCGGTAAGGTTGAAATCGAACAATACTCCGGCCGCGCAGCAATTTCAGGGGAAAGGCTAAAGCATCAACTTGATACAAAGTCAACCTTGCTTGAGGAGCATGTGGACAAGTGCCTTCAGGCCTAGCGGGTGCCTCGGCTCTTCCCGCGATATCGATTAGATTAGCTTGGTGTACTCTCCGTCGGCTGTAGTCCGCCTTTAGCATCGTGTTCACAAGCGCAATAGCATCGAACCGTGGCCGTGGACTCTTTGTTAGGGCAAGTTGCGTCATGGAAGTGCACGGAGGGCCGGCAACGGTACCGTGGGAATAGCGGGGCTCAAGCTTGAGCTGCCAGTTGAGAGCTGAGTAACCAACTCCGTCACGGTACCAGGCAGCTCCACGCTGTCTTACACGACCGCCGCGCACCTGGCCTCTCGACTTCTCTCTTCTTCATTATATACGTTGCTCCCTGGGGACAAGTACATTTTGTAAAGATGTTTGGCTTCATCGCCGATGGCTTGACGTGAGTGTACCCCACCCCCACCATGAGAACCCGAGCGCACGCGAAGCCCAGCCATGTGCACTGTCGCAAACTCCATGCAGCTTTCAGAAACCTTAGGTCTACGTCCCCAATACATTGACACCAACTAACGGATCCTAGCGTCGCTATTACCGTCCTTCTTCCAGTCTTCGCTTCCTATAAAGCCCTCCACACTTCAGATCCGGCGCAGCTCGCACCGTGGCTTATCTATTTCATTACACTTCTCCTCTTCCACACTGTCGAGAACACTTTCGACTTTATCCTGTCCTGGGTTCCATTCTGGTCCTGGATTCGCTTCTTCTTACATCTCTACCTGATCCTACCGGGTTCTCAAGGTGCAACCTTCCTATACCAAGAATACGTCGAGCCGTTCCTGTACCACCACGAGCGCGAGATCGATGACTTCATAACCGAGACACACGACAATGCGAAGAAGGCGGGGCTAGCATACCTCCAGCAAGCCATCGAGTGGGCTAAGGTCAACGTGTTGGGCTTCGCGCCGCAGCAGCGTTCTCCCTCTCCGACACCAGGACAAAGCTACGCCCAGAACTTCATGTCGAGGTTCAACATGCCCTCTGCGCGCGGAAGCGACGACCTGTACGGTCTGGTCAACCAAGCGCTCAGTGGCGCGAGCGCGCTCTACGCTGGCAACAGAGACGCCCAAGCTGCAGAGCTTAGCCGCAGCGCGAATATCATCCCCGATAACATCCGGAACAACGATGATCGGCTTAATTACGTCTCCTCGCAGCGAGAACGCCTGATGACCCTCCTCCAGGCATTCGACCGCGAGGCCGACAACGTGCGCGCCCAGCGCGAGGGCGGAAGCAGATACTACGAGGGAATGGGAGGGCTTTCTAAGAGCAGGAGCGAGGCTGAGTTCGATAAGATTGAGGTTGATGAGGCGAGCTCAGGCTCAGAGCGGCCGCCGTATCCCATCACGCCGCCGGCTTTAGACCGAAGGACTAGCAGTGGGTGGATGCCTTGGAATTGGCAGCGTGGAGCACCGCCGCCACCACCGCGGGAGGATGACCCGCTTGCTTATGGCAGGGAGCCTAGTACGCGCCGTGATCAGGGTCGTTCTACGGGTTATGACGCGGGTGACCGTTAAGGAACGGATGCGGCGACGTCTGTCTCTCGTTGCTGTTACAGAATTATGGCGTTAATAATACGTTGAGCTTGGAGCTAGACAAAAGACTCGAAATACTTTCTAATCCCTTTGGCTATCTCTTGGGTACATTTGGCATCATTTGGATCAGGTCCTTTAGAAATGCATTTTTCTTCACGAAAGTCGCGACATCCACAGGTAATCTTACAGATGCATATGTACGTCCATGTCTACAGCCCGGAGGTTCCAGCCTGAATCTTAATTTGGACCGCCCGACATTCTACAGTATCTTACACTAGCATCTTGCGATGTATGCCTGGTTTCAAACGCCAAAATTCAACGCCCGGAGTCTAAGTCCATATACACAAGCAAGACCATTCACTGTGACACCTTAAAGGGATAGCGAACAGTATCATCCTTGCGTATCACTATCTTCTTCTTCTTCTTGGTCGCCACATGCTCCACCCATAATTCCTTAGTAAAGTCCTTGGTGAAAGTGCGAATGAAGCGCGGATCCCACAGCTCAGAGGCGATACCGAGGTCCTTGCAGCAGCGCATCAGAGCGTTGGACTTGCAGCCCTCAGTCGCAGTGGGAATGCCGTCCGGGTCGAAGTATTGCTGCTCGCCGCGCGCAATAGCGACAAGCCTAGCAAAAGTTAGCACGACTATCTCTCTTTGAGGATATTGATATAGCTCACCTCCCCTGAACAACCAAACCATATTCCCTCGTGACGATCTTGCCCGTCACGATACTCTCACCCCTTGGTGCAAGCCCCCATCCACCGGGTCCAAACGCCTTATTCAATATCCGCCTGTACTTGATCTCGGGCAAGTATATTATGCCGTCAGGCTTCACCTCTACATCATCCTGAGCGATGGGCGCGAGAAGTACCTCCTGCTGCTCGGGCGAGAAGGAAACGCTACCAAGACCGTGGTACGAGCGCGTCCAGTCAATTGCTGGCACGCCTTCTATCTCGGCGGGTTGGTCTGATAGCCCGTCTGTAAGGGAGCGCTGCCCTGCGGTGGCATCGGTTGCTGAGGCGTTGCGTATGGTCGGGACAGGAGGCTCTTTAGCGGGAAAGCTGGGTGTGACTGTGCGCTGAGTTGTGGATGGAGATGCAGTAGTTGTGGTAGGCTTGGCTGCTGTCGTGGAGGCAGGTTTCGCTGTTGTGCTCGTTGAGGTGGTTGCGGCGCGTGGCTTGCTGCTCGCGAATGCGGCGGAGACTGGGGACGAGGAGAAGGCGCGATGGGTGGCCCGGTAGGCAGAGGGGGTGCTTCTTGAGCAGGAAGATGTGAGTAAAGACGAGATGCCCGTGCGAGCTGCCATTGTAAGATATGACACGGTGCTGTCCGTGATGATGGCGACGACGTACAGCAACGCGAAGTCACGATCCTGCTAGCCAAATTTTGTTGACCAATCAGGGTAAGGCGGCGTCGGTCTAAGCCAGGAGTCAGCGACATAGACAACCCCTCTGAGCAAGAGTTATTCTCTATTCTTTAGGACTGTGATAAGATACCTGGCTACGAACTAGCATATGCATGGTCACCCTTGGTATCATATAGAAGGGGGACATGCGCCTGCGACGCCAGTATAGGCTCATTCCTCCTATTGAACGTTTCCAACGATCAAGCCAGTTTCACGCCACCTTTCAGTGTCTGACGACCGAAGAGCATCGCGGAAATAGTCTTTGGACGATTTTTTGCGAAGCACTCGATAACTTGAGCGATGAGGTGTCTTCTTGGGAATGCTCGAACGCTCACACCATCGTACCATTGCTCCAGATCAGAATTCCTACCTCAGGCTGTTAAATTCCAGCTCAGCTTGTGGACAAGTCAATCGAACGAATGAGAAGCAGGCAACTCACTCTAACATCTTGGCCGACGTTCCGTTTCTCTGACTTGCAGCTCGGTCGGGGACCGTAGTTTACATCATGCAGGTGCTTGCGTCTCATCATTACCCTCAGAACAGCGAGAGTCTGTATCGCAATGAGTCTGATATCTGGCGTCAAAACATTCAGAATTAAGATCTTGCTCTTCAGTGTTGCGCGTAGAAACACAGATTGAGAATACATAGATGCTGACATTGGCTGAGCGAATCTGACAATGGGTCGTCTGATACACCAACATCGAGCTCTCAGCAGCAATTACGTTTTCTGACAGCCGCTCTCTGTGATGTCGTCCGTTGGATCCCGGACTCCGGGATATCGGTGTTGCACGCCACTAGAGGGTATGGCGCTCCAGCCTTCGTTAACAGTCTAGGATTGAAACTGGGTCAGTAACAGCCGAACATATATAACAACCAAGGGCTCGGCTTAGCAACTGGTTTTCTTGACTGATCAACTTACAATCTCAACCGCGAATATGTCTACGGCCACAGCGAGCGCTGGCCTAGTCAGCCAGTTGACCAACGCATCGATCCCGCAGATTTTCCTTTCCTTTTTTGTTATCGTACGTTTATCTAGAAGAGAAAATCAGACATCTTGGGACATGGCTGATTCATGATCGCAGGTGACTGCTCGTTTCATTTTGAGGGGCATTTACCGCATCTATTTCCATCCTCTTTCGAAATATCCTGGCCCCAAGCTTCATGCATTTACTAGGATACCTCAGATGATCGGTCTATGGAAGGGAGAGCCGCACAGGCGTATAGAAGCTATCCACGCGAAGTACGGACGTGTGGTGCGGACCGCCCCAGACGAGATCAGCTACATTGACCCTGAAGCATGGAAATTTGTACACGGTCACGGCGACACGAAGGCTCGTGGCTCGAGGCCGCAGAAGCACTGGATTCGCTCCGGAAACGACGTCACCGATACGCCTTCCCTTCTCTTCGCGCCCACGGGCGCGCACTCTCGTATGCGGCGCGTTTTTAACTCTGCCTTTTCTGATCGCTCGCTCAAGCTCCAGGAACCGCTTATTGTAAAGTACATAGATCTACTTCGAGAGCGATTGAGGGAGAAGGCGCCACAGGGAGATATCGACATCGTCAAATACTTCAACTTCACAACTTTCGATGTTATGGGTGATCTGGCTTTCGGAGAATCACTACACATGTTGAACAACGATGAGTATGACCCATGGGTTGCGAACACGTTTGAGTATTTGAAGACCTTCACGTTCCTTGAGATGTGCCAGTACTACGCGGTCACACGGTACGGTGTCCGCCAGCTGATGAAGCTCATGGCCAAGCAAAGGCAAGCGCACTTCCAATACACCGTTGACAAGGTCAACAAGCGCGTTGACCAAGGTCGTGCAACTGATGGCCACGATCTTTGGACTCTGGTCTTGGACAAGGAGGGGAAACGTGAGGGGTTGTCCCGCGGTGAGATGTTTGCCAACGCCAATCTATTCATGGTCGCTGGAACCGAGACTACTGCCACCATTAGCGCTGGCTTTGCGTACCTCATGTGCAAGAACCCTGAGGTGTACGCCAAATTCAGGAAGGAGGTCCGCGAGACTTTCAAGAACCAAGACGAGATCAACATTGAAAGGGCTCAAGCTCTACCCTACCTTAACGCCTGCTTGAAGGAGGCACTTCGCGTCTACCCGCCAGTCAGCAATGCTCAACCTATGCTCACGCCCGTTGATGGAACTACGGTGATGGGAGAGTACATGCCTCCGAACGTAAAACATCCTTCATGCGTTTTCACGGGCAGCATGCTAATATCGGCAGACCGTTGTTTCTATCCCGCAATATGCCATGTACCGATCAGAGACAAATTTTAAATACGCACTCGAGTATATCCCTGAGCGTTGGTTGGGTGACGAGCGCTTCGAAAGCGACAACAAGAAGGCCTTCGAGCCTTTTCACGTTGGCCCGCGCGATTGCCTGGGCAAGAAGTACGTTTCATTGTTTCACACAAGATCCTGGACTTACCAACTTTTAGCTTGGCATGGCACGAGATGCGTCTCATCGCTGCAAAGGTTCACCATCAATTCGATTTTGAACTCAGTCCCTTGAGTGACGGCTGGACCGACCAGAAGATCTTTATTCTCAACCAGAAGGAACCGCTCTACATGAAGCTAAAGGCCCTCTACTAAAGCGTTCATTCTTTAGGTTGTAAAGGCCGAAAGTGACCAGTTGCACACACATATATTAGCTTTTCGAGCTCTTAGCAGAACCCAACGATGGTGAACGAGCTTGAGTCTATTTCTTTGGAAACAAAAAAGGGGACTGTAAATGCTTATGATGACGACATAGATTACAAGAGTGGTACATTTGCAATACAAGAGGTTACGTTGGCCTGTTTAGAAAGATCACCACTTTCACACGTCTTTGGAAGCAGTTCGCTTGTCGTTGCCATGCTTCTTCCAGCACGCGCGGAATATTTCCATCTGCAAGGCACCAGTTAGCTCTGTATACGAATGTGACCGCGCCACTGAACCGGTGCTCGGGTCAGAATCCGTGGGGTTAGGATAAGGTGCTGTCGGGGTTGGTGGAAGCCTCGCGTCGCCGCTCAACCGGGACTAACCTCTTTCTTGCACAAGCGCCAATCTTTCTTCTCATAGTAACAATCGGTCAACTTCATGTTCTCGTCTGCGAGGCCGAACCAGTATCGCGCAATTAGTTTGACCCGACCGGACACTGAACGTTGACGTACCTGCGCATCCCGTGCTGAATATCCGCTTGTCCCTTCGCGTAGTTGTTAGCTAAGCTTTCCTCGTCGTCCACTCACGTTCCTCCTCGCCCGCAGCTGTCAATCAGAAAAAGCAATCCAACACACGCACCATTCGTCCGGCTCGTCATCGTCCTGCACCTTGGTAGAAGCATCCGTTCGCGTTGCGTCGTTCGACATCTTCGATTTGGGGTCTCACGTGGGTGTCTGAACACTCGGAAGTGGAGTGAGCAGTGCACGGGTGAAGTCGTTCTTCGGCGGAGAAACAAGGGTCCGAGGCAGCCTAATAGGGAAACATGGCGGCCAAGATGAATGTCATGGTGTATTCCGGTACTTTCTTTTGCCATTTGTCGCGGTTAGGTTCTGATGTACTGATTTGTGAAAGGGACTGGGAGCACAACGGAATCGGTCCGGCATTGTCTGTTCACACTGCGCCGGTTGCTATCGCCTAGCTATGCGGTCATCCCTGTAACTGGAGATGTTCTCATCAAAGAACCATGGATGGCATCTTGTGCGCTCTTGGTATTTCCTGGCGGTGCCGACCTGGGTTACTGTCGCACACTCAATGGCGAGGGGAATCGCCGTATTACTCACTACGTCAAAAATGGAGGTTCGTATCTAGGCTTCTGCGCCGGCGGGTACTATGGCTCTGCCAAGTGCGAGTTTGAACCCGAAAACCCTGATTTGGCCGTTGTCGGCTCAAGAGAGCTAGAGTTTTTCCCTGGGGTGTGTCGAGGACTTGCGTTTCCAGGGTTCGTTTATCACTCTGAATCTGGGGCGAGGGCTGCAGATTTGTATATCCATAAGACTGCTTTCAGCGACGTCAAGGACGAGCTCTCCGATAGCTTCAAGAGCTACTACAATGGTGGGGGAGTATTTGTTGACGCGAAGACTCTCGAGAGCCACGGCGTTGAGATCCTGGCGAGCTACACTGAGGATCTGCATGTCGACTCGGGTGAAGGCAAAGCTGCTATTGTGTACCGCAAGGTTGGCCAAGGCAATGTCATCCTCACTGGGCCGCATCCAGAGTAGGCTTCTCTTCTATAAGACTTCCACGTCTTGCTAACCATTATATAGATTCACTCCTACTAACCTCGCGAAACCCATCAACAACCCAGATTACTCCAGCATTATTGATGCCATCACCGTCACGGATTCCACCCGAGTCGCCTTCATGCGTCTTCTTCTCTCAAAGCTCGGCCTCAATGTCAATGAAGAACCACAAGCGGTACCTTTCCTCTCCCGCCTACACCTCTCATCTCATAAGCCGGCAGGCGTTACTGACCTCACTGCGTCGTGGTCCGAAATCTTCACTATAGTCGATGGAGAAGACTACATCGTAGATGCGAACGACATATTCCACGTCAAGCAGAATGAAGCGACTTTCAGCGTTCAGGGCCTGACAAGAGCGGTGTCTGACATTGCCGTCGAAGTCTTACCTAAGGCATTGGTAGGTCAAGACGCCAAGAAGGCATCACTCGTCGAAGAACAGAGCAGGCAGAACAAGCAGAACCCAGACGAAGACAACAATCCCAAGTCGAGGGAAGAACAGATTCGCGAGCGCGTTGCATACACAGAGTCGGCTTCTCCAGACCGGGACATTGACTACGACAAGATCGTCAAGAGGATTGTGCCTCACGAAAATGAACTTCCAACTAAGCGGGATACTCCGTTCTTTAATCACGAGTCCTACTACGCCAATCTTGCCCACCACCACCAGAAAGCCCAAAACCACGGCCCTACCTTCGGCACCAGTCTCCTCTACGCCGAAGTCACCACCTCTACCAGTACGATCCTAGAGAAGAACCCGAGTTTACTGCGAAACCTACCCGATGGCTTCACGGTGACGGCCACGACGCAGGTCGCAGGTCGGGGTCGCGGCTCAAACGTCTGGATTGCACCTCCAGGAGCGCTCATGTTCTCTACTGTGATACGTCACAGTTTTTCGCTAACACAAAGCGCACCTGTCATATTCGTACAATACGTCGCCGCACTGGCCGTCGCTCAAGGCATAAAGAACTACGCGCCAGGCTACGAGAATGTAACCGTGAAATTGAAATGGCCAAACGACATCTATGCGCAGATTCCAGGGTCTCCGACCAATCCTCTTGTCAAGATCGTAGGCATCTTGGTCAACTCGAGCTATTCCGGCAGCGACTACTCGCTCACGGTCGGCATCGGCCTCAACCTGGATAATCCTCTGCCCACCATCTCATTCAACAGCCTCCTGAGTGCTATCGGCCTCAAAGCTATGACAAATGAGAAGCTTCTTGCCAGCATCCTCGCATCCTTCGAATCGCTCTACAGGAATTTCTGCCAATCGGGCTGGAACAGAGAGCTGGAGGAGCTGTACTACGAGAACTGGTTGCATAGTGGGCAGGTCGTTACGCTGGAGGCGCATGGCGGGATGAAGGCTAGAGTGAAGGGAATCACAAGAGATTGGGGCCTCTTGCTTGCAGAGGAGTTGAGTGGTGGGGAGAATCCGACAGGCAGGATCGTGAGCTTGCAAAGTGATAGCAATAGGTTCGATTTCTTCAAGGGACTGATCTCAAGAAAGGTTTAGGTGGGATGATGGTAAATTTGGTGTGGTAAGGAGACGTACTATGGATTGAGGTAGTTGGGGTATACTCAACACACAAAACTGACGAGGAGCTTAGCGAGTTAGATCAGCGCCGTGTGCCTCAAAGGCAATTCATGGCAAGCGATTTCCTCTTACTGTTATTATGCTATGATTCGTAATAACGGGCCGTTGAAGGCTACGTATTCTGCTGGTAGTGCACGATTCACTCCGGTTCACAATAATAGACATACAATGCAGCAATCACCTGTCAACTCCGAATAGTTCCCATATTGTACTGCATAGCACAATAGAGGTTCTCGCCGCCCCCATGACATGTATCTTAACGTACTGCAGCTTTCTTTCTTACTTTTCTCTCTCACCTCGGGTTACCTACTTGCTCCCGCCAGCACTTATCGTCATATCATAAATTTACTTTGCGTTGTGCTGCTCGCTTACTATTTACCCTTTTCAACACCAATTTCTCTCAACAAAAGTCTTCAATCCATCGTCAACACCATGTCTTTCGATACTAAAGCCAACCCCATCGAGATCTTCTCCTCCTCCTCCGACAGCTCCGACTTCTCGGAGTATGAAGAGTGCGTTCAAAGTCCGCCTTCGGGCACCAAAGAAGACCCCATCACCCTCCTGTCTGACTCGGACAGAGAGGACAGAGAGTCGACCCCGGCTCCCGTCCTGGCTTTGGGCAGTTCAAAGCGCCCCAACACTCTCGACCACTCCGAATCCGAAGAGGAGCCCCCGAAGAAGAAGAGCCGCTCGCTCTCGCCGCAGCCCGCCCGCCTCCGCCTCTTTCTAGCCATACCGGCCAACATCCAGGAGCATCCAGAGCTCCTACGCCACGAGCCAGCAGCCGCCCCCGCCAGCCTAGAGGACAATTTCGTGGCGCCCATCATCGACAAGTCGGCCCGCCTTACCGCACTCCTTCGCGCACCCCTCCGTTCCCCTTCCCGCTTGTGAGCAAATCGACCAGGAGATACAACTGGTCCGCAACCAGACGGTGACGAGGGCCGGCGCTTTCCTCGCCTGGCGTTAATTCGCGCACGCGAGTCGTGGCACTCGCGAGTGCTTGGTCTTGTCTGGGCTGGACTCAGAGAACCTACTGGAAGAAGCTCATGGTATCGAGAACGCTCTGCCTGGCTGGAAGCAGCCGTTCACCAGTGAGTTTGCCCAGCGCGGCTATGAGCCCCTGAGGAAGGTGACACCGGACCTGAGCAGGGAGCCGAGTGTGTTTGGGAAGGTAGAAGGCGAGGGCGACTGGGTGGTTGTGGAGGATGAGGAAGACGATGTGATGGTCGTGGAGGATGACGAGGAGGAGGTGGTGGTGATCTTGAAAGTGGACGAGGATGAGGGGTACGAAGGTGATGAGTACTAGAGTGATCTGGCGGTATGATTCGGTCCTGTTTATCATTGTGTGACTGAGCTGGTCTCACCTATATTGTATTTCCATGTTCACCGTCAATATACTTCTGTTTTTGTCTTCGTCCTTCTCGCGTCCATGAATTACTTATTATCACGTGACCGCATATAGCGCCTAGCCTAATTAGGCTAATACTCTTAGCGTGTCTTAGCTATACACTACCTCCCGTGTGCCCCCCCACCTAGAGAGATCCTCATATCTAGATTTTGTCCGTTCAAGACCATTCTGAGATCCTCACCTCAGCCTCGGCGACACCAACCTTGAGACGCAATCACAGCATGTACCGATAGCCCTTCTGCAGCTTCCGCGCCTTTTGAATGTCTACACCCTCCATCTCAGCCGTCCTCTCCAACTTCTTCCTCTCCCTTTCATCCAGCTCCCTGTCTTCCGACTCCATCTTCTCCAACTGCCGATTCTGCATCTGCAAGTAGAACCTCAGACTGACGAAGCACGCAAGCGCAAGGAACTCCAGGCCAATACACACACCCAACGCAGGTCGATAATGTGGCCCCGAAGACGGCGCATAACTGAATGGCGTCCAAATTGAGGCGCTGTTACCAATACTGTTGATGAATGCAAGCGCAGCAGCACGCTTAGCGGGTGGTCGCGGGATGGCGTTGGATATCCAGGCGTAGATCGTACCGTTCTGGGCGAAGACAAAGTTCATCAGGAAGAAAGAGAAGTAGCGAGGGCCGAAGCTGTCCGTGGTCATGAATATGATAAAGCCCACGGTGCTCACGAAAACCGGGTAAGTCAAGAACCAGAAGCGGTTGCCGTAGTAGTCGCTCGCATAACAGTGTGCGTACGAGTAGAACACCATGAAGACGTATGGTGGCGCAACAAGTAACAGCGAGACCGTTTCGCTGTAACCGAGCGTCTTCGTCAGGGTCGGGAAGAAATTCTGAAAGCCGGCGGCGCCCGTGATGCCCATGTATGCAATAGCGAGCAGATATGTCTTTGGGTCCTGAAAGGCGAGCTTCATGCCTCGAATTTGTGACATCCCGCCTGCTTCGTCAATGTCTGCTTCTGCGGCATCGATGGCGAGACGTCGGTTTGCGACGTGCTTTTCTTCGGGCGAAAGCGCGCCCCAAGTATCGGGGAAGTCGGGTAGGACGAGGACAACCAAGATGCCGATGGTCACGGTAATCGCGCCTTCAATAATGTATAGCCACTGCCAGGCATCCATGCCCATTTCGCCAGCCAGGCCGTTCAATATACCAGCAGCAATAAGATTGCCGAAGGCGCCTGAGACGAGAGAGCCGGAATAAAAGATGGCGTTGCGCTTCGCGAGCTCCTCCCTAAGGAAAAAGAACAGTCAGCAGAGCAATTCAAAGACGTAGTCTGGATCAACTCACTTCGTGTACCACTTGGACAGATAGAATAAAACACCCGCAAAGAAGGGGGCTTCCACCAGCCCTAGTATGAAGCGACAAGCGACGATTCCGCCATAGCTCGCCACTTGTGAAGTGCAGGCGCTCACTAAACCCCATGCAATGGTGAAGAAACCGAGGTACCATGACGGTCTACCCACGTAGTTCAGTGCCAGGTTGGACGGTACTTGCATCAGGATATATCCAACGAAGAGGATAGAAAGTCCCGTTTGATACTGATCGCCCACCAGATGCAAATCTTCGACCAGTCCTTGAAGTTTGGCAGCGGCGTAGTTGTTCCTGCAGTGACCGGTCAGCGTAATGCAAGTAGACGACAATAGTTCCGACGTACCGATCGATGTAATTCATGAGGTAAACCATGATGACCAAAGGCATGATGCGAAGATCGATCTTGCGTCTCAGTTTCTTTGCGATCCTCTTCTCCTCCTCGGTCAATTCTTCATGATGAGAACCGACATGTTCTTGGTGCGTCGCCTCCGCCTTCTCCACCTCGCCAATGACATCGTGATCCCTGAGCGTTTGGTCCGCCATGCTGAAGACTGGAGTAGTAACGTCGGGAAATCTGGGGGAGAATGCGGGGGCCTGAACGGTTTATAGAAAGCTTCGCGACAAGATCGGGCGAGGCACGCTAGGAGGTGATAAGCGCGACCAAGCTCATCTGCACGACGAGTGAAGAGTGAAGGATCGGCAGCCAACTGCTTCCCCAGAACCCGCCGCAGCGGGGCACAAGTCGTGCAGCGGACCCAACCGTCGGATAAAGAAACAGCGGTGCCTCGTGCGCCGCTACGGTTGGTAGGTAATCGGGTGTGAAACAAAAAGCGCCAATGGGGGAAGTCCGGCAGCTTCTCCATTCATCCAGTCGTCATGATCTGCAGCCACTTCATCGGCAAAGGCAGGTCGTTGCAACGCGGTTTACCACAGTATGCAAGTGCGCATACATCGGGATTTAGTAACGGCTTCTATAGAAGATGGAATGCTAGCGGGAAGGATTCTGGTATTCAACGTGAGATGACTAAACTCCACAGCATGACAGTGATATCGTGCCCATGTTCAGTTCAAGATAACGCCTTCCAATCCAAACATCATCCAAACATCTGATTTTCCGCGGAGACTCCAATACGCCGAAGGCAGGCAGGGCAAGCTTTTTCTTAGGCACCGCTAGGCCGTTGCGCATGGTCGTAGACGGAATGTTGTGGAGCGTGCGCCTGCTGCTGCTGCATGCGCGCGAAATCCTGTGGATTATATCTGTACTCGTGTTCCTCTTTACCCGGCCATGGAACTTGTTGGAACCTCCTCCTCTCGTCGTGTTCTTCATGCGTTTCCTTCATGGTCGGAAGCTCGGTAGAATATTCTTTGTTATGCTCGAGCCCGGGTGAGCGCATGCCGCCGTTCGAATTGTAAGAGCTGGGTCTTGTACTAGCGCTCTGGTAGGACCATCGACTATCTGAAGCATTTGGCTCGTTACCAGACAGTTCCGAGGCAGTCGAATAGCGCCTATCCTGCGGTACTAGATGACTTGGCGATGCTTGCGGATGATAGAAATCACCCGGTAATTCCATCACTGCGTCTTGTCCCTGTCCTTGCTTTTGCGGATGGTACATCTGTTGAGCCGGAAGAGCAGGTGATCGCATTGGTGAGTTGGGCAGTTTATAAGGTCGCTTGTTTGGGGAATGCGGCGACGCAGGGTGTCGACCAAGGCTCGAGCGATCTGCCGGATTGATAGTCTTCAATTTGCCGTTCTCCATCATCGCGGACAAGGCTCCAGAGTCCAAAAGCTCGGCTTTCTTCAACATCCTTTCCACCAACACCTTGGAGGCGGCCTTCAACTCCTTTTTCACAAAACTGATCATCGCGACGTTGCACTTTATCTCGATGTCTTCGCGTAGATATAATCCCTCCGGCGGTGCACCGATACCCAACTCCCGCGTCTCGGGCGGTTCCCCCGGTTGAGAACCACATATTTGCCATTTGTTCCGTAAATCTACATTCGCAGGCGCATAGGTGTGTGTCTGCAACCCCCATGGCATGTCGTGAAAACATCCCTTGAACTTGATGACACCGGAGCCAAGCTTGCCGATACCTGGGATGTACTGGATGCGCTGTGTGATTTCGTACCATGTCGCATAGAACTCGTCGGCGGGCGCATCCCGGGGCGCCTTGATCGCTTCGAAGCTCAAAACGAGCGGGTTCAGTTCAATTATCTCACCATGACTGTGTAGGATGTCTATCGCGAGCTGCCGGGGTATAAAGCTCGGTATCGGAGTGATGTTGATGTAGGTGGTCTTTTTCCTGGTGAGACCCATAGTGTTAGCGGTCGCTGGGGTCGAGAAGAGTGCGAAAAACTGCGCGGCGCAGGTGGAGAAGAGCCGTATTAAGCAGCTTACGCCCTATCTCGGCGCACTTGAGTTGGGTGTGAGCTGGGTACCGCCTGGCTAGATCGACAGCTTGGCCCTAAGGGACACCGCGTCATGCACGTGGCGTACGCGATGATGTCAGCCGCGTGAATAGCTGGATGGGAAACAAAAATAACGCCGTCCAAAGTGTCACTCGTTACGATCTTGGGCCAGGTTGCATGGAAAGATTCCAGGATCGCTTTTGTTTTGGGGGATGTTGGCAGCCCTCGCTCTTGTCTTGTGGGACCTATATTTAGCATGCCCAGGTGTGCAAAGTCAGCGCGAGCAGATGAAAGAATGCCCGTAGTGGCGGGCGATAGATTCGACGCTCGAGAACAATCTCATCGACGGCTGATTCGTTTTCCATAGGCGGGATTGCATCTCGTCCTCCCCGTCACGTCAGGCGGCGAAGTGAGTCCGGATGCCCCTCAACCCGTGTACGCCAAGCACCGCCTCTCTCCAATATTCTTGAGCTGGTTTAGGCCGTGCTGCGGCTTGCATCCGACCGCCTCTTCTCGGGCAGCATGACCGCTCAGCTGCACCGGCCCCTTCGTAAGTGCTCTCTGGAATACTGACGCGTTCTTGCGGTGGTCGCCGTTGGGTTAGTGGGCGGGCGGCTGCATTTGCGGTGTGAGGTAGCACGTCGACTGCCCATTGTTAGGCTTCAAAACCAGAAGATACAAAGGGTTGGAACGGTTTTGTTGGCATCTATTACTAGATACAGAATAAGAAATTCTGCTGTAAATCCAAGAAGGTGTGGTAATCATACAATTTCAGGACTCGAGTCCAAAACAAACATATCTGCTTCGGCGACCAGTTCTTGGTATGAGTAAACACGTGCGAAACGTTCATGCACCCAAGACACCACATGGCAACCTCCGTGAAACCCTTGAGTTAATGGTAATCGATCACACACTCTCGATGCAAGTCTAGAACGGATTCTTGTTCTTCAACAGCAATGCCTCCGCGTTGCCCCAGCGTTGCCCCAGCGTTGCCCCAGTCACCCGCAAACTGAGAATAGGTTACATGAATGTACCATTCATTCGCCCCTCCAGTTCATCATGGCCGGCTGGCTTAGTGTACCACGACCCAATGTCAGGCCGACAGTCTGTGACAGCACGAAAACGGGGGGGCCCTCGCAGCAGTACGAATGATTGCGAGTGCTTGCATACATCTGACGTGGTTGCAGCAACTCACTCCAGGATCTCTAATCGTGGAGAGGCTATCCGCAAGGTTATCGCGACAGACCGTATGTGCTATGTAGAGAACGTAAAGAACATTTGTAGAGTTATGTCTGACAGATTACTATCCTAGTCTTTTCCTTCCACTCCTGGTGATACCAGTATATACACAGTGCTTCATCCTCGTTCATTAACATATATGAAGAAAACGCCGAACGCCAACGCTCATGTGCAATGGAATTTGTGAGGCTATCTTTCATGCCTTATGGAAGACGACACCTTTCCTACTCAACACTCGCGTCTCTGGGCGATGCCTCGAAACTAAACCTTGCGAACTCACGCTCTGCTGCTTCCGTATTGATACTAGTGGTGTTCCCATCACTGTAGGTCAACGACGGCTGCCTCCGCGGTGATGTGATCGCGGCTGGCGCAGAATGATCCTTCTTTGCAGGGAGATCTGATTTCCCCGTGGTATAGGTGCTTACCGGCGAGGTAGTAGAACAAGTAATGTCGAAACCTAGGGGACAATTAAGCCTGTGCTCCTTCTTGCGAACAATGTTTGCGCCCGGAGCCGCTGGTTTGTATGTATGTTTCTTAGGGATATCGGTGCCTGGTTGATATACCTTCTTCGGGGCTGGCAGGGCAACGAAGTCGTACTCCGGTGGTGCGTGCCCCTCGAGCTGTTTGATGGCCATATCAATAGCATCGCTCTTCTCGATTTCCGGAGTGTGCGCGATATTTGCGGAACGCAAACGGGACGCTCTGTGAGGCGAACTACTCGATCGAGAGCGGAGATGCTCCTTGACCGGCACTTGACCAAGGTGGAGTTGCGATTCGCGCAGAGGCCAGTCCCCAGGTTGGGGCATAGAAGGAACTGGAGGCATGTCGTTCATCAACGTAGCTCGGGTGGGATCCCAAAGCGAAGACTGTGACCTGTTCGAGGGCCGCGAACTGCTTCTGATCGAACCATCGTTCGAGTACGACGGGCGTTTGATCTTCCAGTGACCGGTCTTATCATCGATCTCCATTACGGATGACTGGAAGCGGAGTGAGTCTGCTAAAGTGCGTGTATCTTCGAAGATAGAAGCCCCGTACACATGCAGGGTCTCATTTGAGTTGACAGAGTTGGCACTTCCGGTAGGCCCGGAGTGACGCTTGAGTCTGGTCTCGTTGCCAATAACGTCCACATTATAGTGGCTCTCGCGGTATGCTCTATAATCTCCTGGCTTTTTCGCCCCATCAGGAACATAGAAGCGAAGGTCGACACGCATGATAGCGTAGAAGATGACGACCAGAAGTTCGGTCAGGAAGTTGAAGCAATAAAAGCTGGCCTTGGAAAAGTACCATGGAATTGCGTTGTACTGACCTTGAGCAGTGCGGAGCGGAATCTCTGGGAACGACCCGGTAATGGTACGGAAGCACTGACCAAGAGCCAAAATTGAACTCCCAATGAAGAGCACAGCGATAGCGTTCCTTAGACGGCCGGCACCAAACTTCTCCGTACCCCTACGGGGTATGACGAAGGATATAAGTAACATAACAAGTGGTGCAAGAGTAAATGCGCCGAAATATGTGAATGCCGCAAGCTGCAGATCCCGATCAATTCGAAGTATAGTGGGGTCCAAGGTGAAGAATTGCTGGATGGAAGCCACGATAATCATGAGCAACGCAAGGATGAGTGTGATCATACTGCCGCGATGCAGGATCCGGTAGGGAGTCGACCATCCAATGTGCGGATGCTGGGCTCGGATAACGCGTTGGGTGAAGAACCAGTTACAAAGGTAGAGAATGATCGTTCCAACGTATACGAAGACTTGTGCTGCAATCCCCAGGCTGGTATTGCTCGGATAGCATGCCCAGGCTATTCTCATGGACATGGTAATCAATCGAACCTTGCAGAATCCTAGCGTACAGTCAGTATATGACGCCTTGTCATGGTAAGGGTGAAGCTACCGAATAGCGCTCCGTTGAATATGAACTTGTGTCCTCGGTGTTTGTTGTATTTCATGATCTTGATGTGGATTACAGCGAAGATGAGATACAGGAACAGGAAGACTGAAGTTATTGGTATGTCTGGGATTTTCGCGGGCATACCGCCCAGGCCGATGAAACGAGGCGCATACGGCGCATGTTGTGGTGGGCCCTTTTGAGGTGTCAACTATTGTACATGGATGCAGTCACACGCAGTCACTTACAGCTTGTCCTGGACCACCGGTGGAAGACATATTCAGCAAACGACACGTTGGGTATGACGGCTAGGCAAAAGAATTAATAGCAAGAGCAGAGAGTCTGGGGCATATATCAGACCTTCAGCTCACTGCTCCCACATGTGGTGGGGCCGGGAACGGCTCAAGCTTGCCTTGGAACCATGAATAGCTCTGGCGTGGCTCTGATGAATGACCACGACGCACATGAAACGGAGAAAGAAACCAATCGAAGACTAATAGCCTAGTCGAATGTGGTGGAAGGCGTACTGCAGTCCCTGGCCCGGCCCAAGATTACACGTCTGCGCCTTCCTGGAACGGGGAACCGGCGATGCTTTGTGCGTGTAATGAGAAGCGAGTGCATGCAGCCCGTGGCAACGTTGTAGAATGCGGGTTCTACTCTCCCACATGTGTACAGTCCATAGCAGCAGCCACCAGAGACCAAACGAGAGCTTTCCGGATTGCCAATTCAGCTGTTTCGAAACCGTTTTGGCAGACCCTTGCGACACATGGCCAGGCATGGTCTCACCGCGTGTTGACGTGAGGCCTGAGCATCGGCTCTCCTCATCGTAGCCGGTGTAGATCAATGGCGCTCGGATGACACAACCGTGGTGTTGAGTGGTGGAGACGGCTGTCGGTGCACGGGCACCTGGCCTCCGCGATTGACGTTTCCATCGGCGACAGGGCCTTGTTTGCCCCGAAACCACAGGGCAAGAAGCACACTACGAGCATTCGAGATGCTGTTGGAATCGTCGCCTTGAGACGGAAAGCGGGTGCAGCCTGTCTTGCCACGGCGGTCAGACCTACGCGAGATGCCAGACAACGGAACAAGCACGACGTTGAGCAGTAGCGACCTCCAGCTGCATGCAACTCCATCATCGCACCCACGCATATGGGAAAGCACATGCAGATTCGTGATATGTACAGCGTCCAAACCATGCATCTTTTACCTGTTCCAACTCCAACCTACAATTTCGCGAACACAGTAGGCACCTCACCGCCCATATCTACGAGCGTGCTCTTGTTCTTCACCCACGCCTCAAGGCCCTTCCTTCCATTCTCCACGCCAACTCCGCTCAGCTTCCACCCTCCCACACTCATCTCCGCAGGGCTTTCACCCCAGGTGTTTACCCATGTGATGCCGGCCTCCAGTTGCCCAATGACCTGGTGCGCAAGGTTCACGTCTCTCGTAAAGACGCCCGCGGCGAGGCCAACGTTCGTGTTGTTTGCGCGTGCGATCAGCGAAGCTATGTCGTTGTCAGGATAGGGAAGCAGAGACATGACGGGACCGAAGATCTCTTCTTGTACAATGCGCATCTTGTCGTTGCAGTCGGTAAATATGGTAGGAGCGACCCAGTAGCCGTTTTGGTAGTCCTTTTGCTTGTGAGACGAGAGCCATGTGGGCTTCTCCGGCCCTCCACAGAGCAGCTTCGCCTTGTCCACTTCAATGCCGTGCTTGATGTACGAGAGGACCTTTTCGTAATGCGGTTTGCTGACCAATGGGCCAAAGTTGGTTTTCGGATCCGACACATCGCCAGCCCGGATGTGCTTCATCTTGTCGAGCAATTTCTTCTCGAAGACAGACTTTATTGACTGCGGGACGAAGACTCTGGTTCCGTTGGTGCAAACTTGGCCGGTCGAAAAGAAGTTGGCCATCATGGCGCCGTCAACTGCTTGGTCGATATCGGCATCGGGGAGGATGATGCAGGCGGATTTGCCGCCGAGCTCCATGGTCACGTACTTCATGCCGCCCGCGGCACTCCCCGCGACCTTTTGTCCTGTCGAAACCTGACCTGTGAAGCTGACCTTGGCAATGACCGGGTGTTTTGTGAGATATGCGCCTACGTCGCCTCCTCCTTGCACGACATTGAACACACCAGGAGGAACGCCGGCCTCAGCATATATTTCCGCCAGCAGTGTGGAATGAAGCGGCGTGAATTCAGACGGCTTGTACACCATGGTGTTGCCGGCGGCAAGGCAGGGCGCAGACTTCCACAAAGCAATCTGAATGGGATAGTTCCACGCGCCTATGCCTGCACATACTCCGAGCGCGTTCTTGGTAGTGTATACCCACGCATTCGGGCGCAATTGTATCGTCTCGCCGTTCAATCCGCCGCCTCCGACCATGTTCGCATAGTATTCGAGCACATCGCCTCCAGTCACGACATCTACCGTCGACGTCTCAGAGAAGGCCTTGCCCGTGTCATGTGTTTCTACCTTAGCTAGCTCGTCGTTCCGCGAGCGGAGGATGGCGGCAGCCTTCTGGAGGATACGTGCGCGCTCGATGTGTGGTGTCGCGGACCATGCGGGGAACGCTTTTTGTGCAGATGCGACTGCGGCGTCTATGGCGGATGGAGAGGTGGTGTGGATGTTTGCTAGGGGCTTTGCGGTGGCGGGATCAAGAGTCTGGAAGGAGGAGGTCGAGGTCGCGGACTGGAGCTTGCCGTCGTAGTAGGCAAACCGCGGTGGGTAGGGAAGCGACATGTTGTCGTCTTGGACGAATGGCATATGTGCTGTGCAGCAACGAGGCACCAGGATCAATGATCAATTGCTGCAATCCGCAAGTGGCCACTCACATGGACAAGGAAGCTCCCGACGGACGTCTGGCGGGGTAGCGCTCTCCCCCTCTCTACGACGATAACGGGCAGCACTCTATCGACACGAAGAGACAATCAGTCCGGTGCGCGGGCGATACGGGACGTCGCGAGAGGCAGCTGCACACGAGGCTGCACGACGATTTCGCACAATTCACGGCGCTGGACAGAGCTACCCCAAGCGCATTGGCGCACGTAGGATCGGCTTGCGTCGGCCGTTGGCGCCAGCCCGCGCCGGGTTAGCGCCGCACCGCTCCTGCAGTCTCTGTGCAGAGGCGAGTGGGGGCGTCCCCATGCTCGCGTCTCCATCAGCTCCAGACGTCGACGCCTTTCCGCCGTGCAGCTCGACGCGCGGGCGACGGGCTTGCAGGGCGCGACGTCTGCTGGCCGACGAGCAGAATGCACCGCCAGACGCTCGGCCGCCACCAACAAGCCCAGGTGCCGGCACGTGGACGACGGCCTGGACCCACCGAAATCCGATGGAGCCATCTCTTATGCGGGTAGCTCGACGACAGGTTCTGCAGTAGCGAGCTGCTTTCTCTTCACCTCGAGTGCACCTCTTCGTCTGTGCTTCCGGTCAGCCCTGGACGGCTCAAGCTGCTCGTTCCATCACAGCCCTGCATTGTCGCGTCGTCGGGTACCGGCCGCTAACACTTTTGCTGGCCGTCTGGTCCCTCAGCGGAGCTATTTAGAACCTCCGCTCCAAAAGTTTTCTCAAAGAGCACACGAGCTCGAGCTTGCTCCCCACTCCATTCTTCCCCAGTGTCTGTAGCCATGGCGCCCACCACCACCACCATCCCCTCCAATGCCCAGTACGACTTTGTCATCGTCGGCGGCGGCACCGCCGGCTGCGTTATTGCCTCGCGCCTCTCTGAATACTTGCCCGATAAGAAGGTCCTGTTGATCGAGGCTGGCCCAAGCGACTTCATGGACGACCGCGTGCTCCTGCTCAAGGACTGGCTCAATCTGCTGGGCGGAGAGCTCGACTATGATTATGGCACCACTGAGCAGCCCATGGGCAACTCGCACATCAGACACTCGCGTGCCAAGGTCCTCGGCGGCTGCTCTTCTCACAACACCTTGATCTCTTTCAGGCCGTTTGAATACGACTGCAAGAGGTGGGAGGCTCAGGGCTGCAAGGGCTGGACCTTCAAGACCTTCACCCGCGTCTTGGACAACCTGCGCAACACCGTCCAGCCTGTGCACGAGAAGCACCGGAACCAGCTGTGCCTGGACTGGGTCAACTCTTGCTCCACGGCCCTCGACATCCCCGTCATCCACGACTTCAACCACGAGATCAAGACCAAGGGCGGTCTCAAGCCCAGCGTCGGATTCTTCTCCGTCTCATACAATCCCGACGATGGCCGACGAAGCAGCGCTTCCGTAGCCTACATCCACCCCATCCTCCGCGAAGAGGAGAAGCGGGAGAACCTCACAGTCCTGACCAACGCATGGGTCAGCAAGATCAACGTCCAAGGCTCCAAGGTCCTCGGCGTGAACGTGACGCTCCAGAACGGCGAGCAGCGTGTCCTCTCCCCCAATTGCGAGACCATCCTCTGTGCCGGCGCCGTCGACACACCTCGCCTCATGTTGCTCTCTGGTCTCGGTCCCAAGGACCAGCTCTCTTCCCTCAACATTCCTGTTGTCAAGAACATACCGGGCGTTGGCGAGAACCTCCTCGATCACCCCGAGAGCATCATCATCTGGGAGCTGAACAAGCCGGTGCCTCAGAACCAGACCACCATGGACTCGGACGCTGGTATTTTCCTGCGCCGCGAAGTCCCCAACGCGGCGGGCGGAGACAGCGACTGGGCAGATGTGATGATGCACTGCTACCAGATTCCCTTCTGCCTAAACACGTCAAGGTAAGTCTGCCCCTACTTGTAGACATCCAACCCTCAACTAACAGTCCCTCACAGACTCGGCTACGACACCCCCATCGATGCCTTCTGCATGACCCCAACATCCCCGCCCCGCTCCCGAGGCCGCGTCTACCTCACCTCCTCCGATCCCACCATCAAGCCCGCCCTCGACTTCCGCTACTTCACCGACCCGGAAGGCTACGACGCCGCCACCATCGTCGCCGGTCTCAAAGCCGCGCGCCAAGTCGCTCAACAAGCCCCCTTCAAGGACTGGCTCAAGCGCGAAGTTGCGCCGGGTCCAGATGTCCAGACCGATGAGCAGCTCTCCGAGTACGGCCGCCGCGTCGCGCATACCGTGTACCATCCCGCTGGTACGACCAAGATGGGCGATGTTAGCAAGGATGAGTACGCTGTCGTAGATCACGAGTTGAAAGTCAGGGGTCTGCAGGGTGTGAGGATTGCGGATGCGGGTGTCTTCCCCGAGATGCCGACCATCAACCCTATGTTGACGGTTTTGGGTATCGGCGAGAGGGCGGCTGAGCTGATTGCCCAGGAGTGGGGATGGAAGGGCTTGGAGAAGCAGAAGTTGTAGACGGTCGTCACATGAGGCATGCCAGTGCGGTCGCAGAATTTGGGTTGATTATCTGTTCGATGTATCTATGTAGCTTTATGTTCCGTCCAATCTATACGAAATGATAACGACATCAACAAATGAGATCCAATCCTATTCTCCCACCTCTCCTCTGAATGCAATGCATTGGAAGCCTAAGCGACTAGTCTGTTGCTTGGGCGATAGTGAGGAACGGCAGACCAATACTCCGGATACACATGTCCCGGAGAAAATAACAAGTCGACCAATGTCGGAAATCTCACGTTGTACATCTACAGCAAGTATGAGGTAGATAGAATGCAGTTTTTTTGTCTATATGAGCTATAATAAACATGACTTTTACTGTGAAAAATTGTTCGCATTGCTAAACAGCTTCCCAACGGAGAGCTCAGCTCTTGCAGAAGTGAGCCGGCAATTGTGCAGCTCGCACACATTACTCGAAAATGCCAGTCTAATAGGACCAAGCCGAAGATCGGTAGCCCAAGTGATTCTCGTCCTGGGTATCAGCATACGTTGGCAGTGGATTCCAGTTTCCACTGCTGGAGGACAAATGACAAAAAGAAACTGACCCATAACGAAATGTCTATATCAGTACGCCGGTGATGATGGAGTATGCCTTGGTTTTGTTGCTGGCTTCAGAAGAAAGCGAGCGACAGCGGCGATAGAGGAACAGGGTTGCCGTGGTTGCTCACCAGCGGCTGTTGCGGACAGGAGCGTTGTTACCGCCAGTCCAGCCTGTTACCGAATTAGCATCCACTACTTCCCAAACACGACTCAGGACGGCTTACCGCCTCCACCGCGGCCACGGCCACGACCGCCTCCCCAGCGACCACCGCCACCTCCACCGCCGCCATAGCGAGCCATCTCGTGAAGGCGAGGATCAATCTGCTGCTTGGACTCGGTGAGTATACCGACGAGGTCACGAGCTTGCTTGGAGTCTGGAGGATTGTTAGCCTTTTTCAACATGCGGAACTGACTGACTTACTCTCAGTGGTGAAGAAGGTGATGGCGGTACCCTTGGCACCAGCACGACCAGTACGACCAATACGGTGAACATAGTCCTCCGAGTTGTTCGGGTAGTCATAGTTGAGCACATGGGTAATGTTACGAACATCTTGAGCGCGAAATGTTAGCATGAAAATCAAGCAGGCGAGTAAAAGACGACCAAGAAACGTCGCGTGAAGCTGCAGTATGTTGCATGCAACCGTCTCTGTGCGCTACAAGTGGTCATGGCATCCGGGTCCAATAGATATGGCTGTGACTGTCTCCTGGCCAGAGAACCTTGGAAGAGACTACAACTTGCGAAAACGCAAACATCTCAACTTGCCTCAGGAGTATCTGGACGATACTTGAAACAAAAGACGATGAAGGAAGCTTCACCGGCATGTCCAAGGAACCCTGGTGATCAGATTCGAGAAACGTAAAGCCCTGGACGATGTCATGGGAACAAAAGCAGCGAGCGCACGAGACGACCTAAGCAGAGCATCTAACAGATCACGCATAATAATACCCGGTGCGGTCAATGGAGGGGGGTGCGGGGGGTTTTCAATCATACCAATACCACGGGAAGCCACGTCGGTGGCAACCATGATGGGGCTCTTGCCCGTCTTGAATTCGTTCAACACCCAGTCACGCTCGTTCTGCTGCTTATCTCCGTGGATGGCTAAGGATACGTTAGCCCATACAATATCGAGAAAAGGCAAAAGGAACTTACAAAGCGCTGGCCATCCGTCTTGCCGGAGGAATCGAGTAATCTCGTCAGCAACACGCTTGGTACCTGTGAAGACCAAGACCTTGTTTTCCTTATCGTTCATGATAGTCTCAAGATGCTTGCTCATCCTGTCGCGCTTCTCGAAATCGGTAACAACTTCAACAATTTGTTGAATGCGGTGGTTAGCAGAAAGTTCCATGGAGCCAATGTTGACCTGTATGAAGTCTTTCTGATAGTCAGCAGCAAGCTGACGCACTTCCTTGGGCCAGGTAGCCGACCACATGCACGTTTGACGGTCCGGACGGATCTGGCCAATGATCTTGCGAATCTGAGGCTCGAAACCCATGTCAAGCATACGATCAGCCTCATCAAGGACCAAGTAGGTAACACGGCGCAAGTTGGTTTTGCCAGCCTCGAGCATATCAATCAGACGACCGGGCGTAGCAATGCACACCTCGACACCGCGGGCAAGGTCGCGGATTTGCGGACCCTTGGGCACACCTCCGTAGACGCAGGTATTCCTGATTCTGGAGGACTTTCCAAATTTGCTGATTTCTTGTTGAATCTGGACGGCCAATTCACGAGTGGGAGCAAGGATCAAGACGATCGGTCCGTCGCCAGGGGCAAGCAGAGGCTGAGCGTTGATGTGAACGATAGCCGGAAGACAGTAGG
This sequence comes from Didymosphaeria variabile, assembly GCF_027946475.1. NCBI lineage: Eukaryota > Fungi > Ascomycota > Dothideomycetes > Pleosporales > Didymosphaeriaceae > Didymosphaeria > Didymosphaeria variabile. Next base: position 1,846,549 of record NW_026611625.1, on the reverse strand, counting down.
TGAGCGTCTTTCCAGAGCCTGTCTCGGCGACACCGACGACATCGCGTCCAGACAAAGCCATAGGCCAACCCTGGGACTGGATAGCCGTGGGTTTGGCGAAACCCTGCGCCTTGACCTCGCTCATAACGTATGAAGGAAAACCAGCTTCGTCGAACGTGGTTACAGGTCGGGGGACCTGTTTGCCCTGCACAGTAATTTCCTTCTCCTTGCGGAACTCTAGGACTTCGGACTCTGGGCGGCTGCTCACAGCTGGGTCCTCCTTATAGAACGATTTCTCGAACTTCGGAAGGGTGTCAAGATCTTTCCGTACCGTTAGCTGTATCGTGAATAAGGTTACATTTGTGCACATACCCCAGTTTTGTTGCTGAAGACCATCGCCGAGGTTATTCATTCTGTCACCGCCGCCGCCAAATCCTCCGCCGCGTCGGTCACCACCATAACCTCCACCTCCACCTCCATAACCGCCTCCGCCGCCACCGCTGTAGCTGTTGGAACCGCTGTATCTAAGGTCAAGTTAGCAAACGTGCTCAAATAGGAACAAGACAGGGCTTCTACGTCAATGCAGAGAGTATCTGACTGGCCGACTGTAGTGCGTGGGCTCCTTGAGCCGCTGCTCGAGTCGCGTCGTTACTCCTTCTGCACGTAGAAGAGATGAGCAAAGAAAATGCAAGATGTATGGGGCCGCCGATAAACCACGCCGATGATGCCTACCCATAAGCATATTGGCCGCCGGAATAATCGTAATACGCGGATCCACCATATCCTCCAGCAGTCGTGTCGTACCCGTTGCCGTTCGAGTGTCCACCGCCGCCATGGCGTCCACCGCCGTAGCTGCCGCCGTAGCCGCCGCCGCCGCCTCCGTACGACATGTTATATAGAGGGAAAGGGGTGGGTCGTTGGATAACGCCGCTTGGGTCAAGTAGGCCGGGGACTGGACGAGTGCCGGTCGTAAATAAGTGCAGCGCGAGAAACGGGCTGCAAGAAAGGAGTGGGCGTGTGTCGATTTGACACGTCGAGAGAGAAGTGTGTTTTCGGGTGTAAGAGAGGTGTGTTGGAAGGGACGGCAGAGGCGAGGCAGAACATTTGAAAAAGTCAGTCGCAAACGCTAACAGGCAGGCGCTAGTCTCGTCGCGGAGGCAGGGGCGACAGCTTATCTTATCAGGCTTGGCACGTCTTGTGCGACCCGTTCAGTGGCAACATCGCTTCGGCTTCGTTTTCCGCGCTATGTGCCTTCAGTGGAACCTAGTGACGCGAAGTACCAAGGTAGACCCATTACTCTCTAGTTGTGTCTATGGTGATGCTGCGCCCAGTCCCATATCCCAGAATCCCTTCTCCATCTGCAATTATCAGCGAGCGTTCTTGCGCTGTCCACATACCGGCTACTCACGTTCGTCGCATGTATAAATATCTGAGCCAACTCATCTATGCGCGATGCACTTTGCTTCCGCGCATATGTCTCGATCAGGTCTGGCATGTCAGCTCACGAATGCCATGCCACCATCACACCTTGGCTTACCTCGTCCAATGTTCATCGCTTTGAGATAATCCTCCGCTACATAGGTCTCGATCCACTTCCAGTACCTGCTCCCGCCTCGCACTGTGTTTGGATCATTGTACAATCGCCGGGCAATGATGCCATATCCGATCAGGCAAGGTAGGAGAGCAACTTGAAGCGCGAGCCAGTCCTCAGATTGTCCGATGTCTAAGACGTATCTTCAAGATATCAGCCACGTACAACGAGATACAAGAAAGGGCGAACCTTGTGTATGCGGTGCATGCTAGGGACTGTTAGACCAGCTCGCTCTTCCGTTCTCATGGAAACTCACCTTGATCTTCTTCTTGCTGTTCTATGTTTTCCGTTGCCAACCCGTACTCTCTACAAAACTCAATGTGGAGCTTGATCTCCGCCTGTAGGTGTAGGACTTGCTGCGCAGACTATGCCCTGTTAATTCAGCTCGCAAAAGCGTGTAGATTCACTCACGCGGCTTATATCAGCTATCGACTTCGACTTGTACGAGGCTAGTGCATTCGCTCGTGCAAAATGAACCTGCTGCATGTCAGCTTGTGTGATGAGCTCCTCCAGGATATCTTACTAGGAACAGATAGTCTTGAATCAAATAGTGCTTGAAGTTGGCGATGGGTAATGTTCCATCAGCCATGCGCCGCACAAAGTCATGACTGGTAGAGATACGATCAGCGAATGCGGACCTTGCAATGGACGTGATACTCACTGTGTATACTTCTGCCAAGGTCCTCTCACGTCTTCGCGGCTAAGCAAGTAGTCAATGAAGCTGCCGCTAATGCATGTCAGTAAGACCTCACAAAGCGAGTCTACGGAACTTACGGAGCGAACGGCAATGTGTAGGTCGAATGAAAATGGTTGATGGGGCCACAACCTTTTCCAATATCCACGCTCGTTCTAATTCCCGCCTCGATATACAGATTAGCTTTTCGGACAGCGCTCTTCATGTCCATGCCCAAAGCGAGGTTGCAGGCAATTGCAGCTATGTCGTCAATTAGCATTGTGCATCCGTACATATGTTCACAACTTACAAGCAAGCGAACACCCGGTCCCATGTGTATTGCGGCTCTTCAGATACGCTGTCTCGTCAACAGTCACATCAATCCCGTTGCCGACCAACACATTCAGTACAATGTTTTTCTCCGCTTCATCTTTCGACACGAGTCTGTCCTTCGTCATGGGTAAATGTCCGCCTTTGACTAAGACATTTTTAGGTCCCAGCTCTTTGATGGCTTTAGCGATGTTGATAATGTCGTCTACATTCTCTGGCGACTTAAACCTCTTGCCAGCGGTTTTGAGAAGTAGCTCCGCTTCGGGAAGGTTCGGCGTAAGCAGTGTTGATAACGGAAGCAGTGAGCTAATGAGCGTGGAGATCGCTTCTTTGGGGAGCAGAGCAGACCCGCTTGTCGATACCATGACCTGGTACTACTTCAGTGAAAGCTAACATTGCTATTTGGGAAGGCATACAGGATCAACGACAGAAGTGTGGACGTTATGACTGCGGAAGGCGTCGGCAACGACTCGAATTGTGTCCGCAGACGCAAGCATACCTATATCATCAGTATTTTCACTTCTTTAGGATTAGCGAATTCAGTATCACCAGTCTTGACCACATCAACGCCGATATCACCAATGCAGGCATCAATCTGCTTTTGTAAAAATGGCGGTGGCGTGTGATGAACATCTTGCACGCCCAAGGTGTTCTGCGCCGTTAGCGCAGTCGTAGCAGTCATTGCATAACATCCATGAGCTGCAATAACTTTTTGATCTGCTTCTAGGCCGCTACCGTGATAGGTCAGCAAGCGTGTCCCGGGGTAGACGATCTGAATGGCACATACGCTCCGCCCGAGCTATCAGAGCCAGCAATCACTAGTATACGTCTTGGAGACATCGAATCTTCGAGACCAGGATTGTTGGGTTGGCTGCAGCCCTGGTTGAGGGTTCAGAAATGTTCTTCGTATAGCCCCACTAAGCGAGACCAACGTCATCTTAGTGCAGGCACTTCATAACATCTCACATGCAGAGTAGGGATAATATGACTAGTAACGCGAGTGTCCATTGAAAGACCATCCTTTAGTGGTCTCTGTTATTGCGCTTCGCAGCAACGACACACTTTTGTTTGCTAGATCGGAGTGGTAGACATAACGCTCGACGTCTTGGTGCCCACGCTAACAGCGTTCCTGGCGTGACTTGTTCCTCCTGACTTCGCATCGATTCGGAAAGCAAAACTCTTCCTAGTCTGAGTCGCCTTCGAATTCCGATATATTTGGATCTGTAACATAAATGTCAGTTATAGTCACGCGCGACTTCACTTGATCGGTCTCAAAACGTACCTCTCCATGGCGTGTACTCAAGTGTGCCCCCGAGCTTCTCAGCCAGAAGTGTCCTTAAATCACTAATCTCACCTTCATCGATGAGGTTATCGGGATCAGCCATGTCAATCATGATGCGTATTCCCTGATTGGTCGGGCCTAGCTGATGAATGAAGCCGGTGAGCCCAACGATGGTGAACTTCGAAATCCCCGCAAATGCCACGCTCCGCAAGTTCGGAAGCGTACCCACAACTTCCAAGAGGCTATCTGTGATTTCAAGACCGCTCACGTAAAGTTCCACCAGTCGACTTAGATTGCTGACCACACTGATCAGATGTTCTTCGCGAAACATCTCTTGCAACAGTAAGCGGAGGACTTCCATCTGTTGTAGCTCTTTGAGAGAGTCGACCAGGACGTCAACATCATCACGGAACATTCCGTCCGTATCGCCACTGAGCGATAAGTAAGCGAGAGAACCCTTCTGGTGAACAAGTGCCTGATGGAACTGGCGGCTATCTTTCAGACTATAGGAGTCAATCTCTAGTGATCTAAGCTGAATTTTGTGCTCCAAGAGCAACGGCGTGAGAAGTGTTGCAGCAGAGAGTAGGCCCACGAAGCTGATACGGTGTAGTACCTCGCAGCTGCGGAGCCAATTGATCGTCTCCAACAACACATCGTTCTGTGTATCTTCGAGAACAGTCCTGCCATGAACGTCTTCGATGCGCACTTCTTCCAAAGCGGTGCAGCCTGCTAATAGTGACAGATGTGGTAATGAATCGTCGGACACACAAATCCTGCAATTGCGGACATAGTCAGTCGTCAGTTTCCCTATCGTCTCGTGAATGTCCATACGCACTTCAAGCTTTTCAGCGACTGGCTGTGAGCACTGAGCGCGAGGAAAGATTCCGCTGCGGCACCAATGTCGCTGATTGTGTTCAGCTTTTCTAACGTGTTCGGTCGTAATGCTGATAAGAATTGGGCGAACTTGTGATCCCTATCTTCACCAGACCAAAGGAAGATCATAAGAGATTTGAAGTTGGGGCAATTTTCGTGAATAGAGGCCGCGACAAGTCCATCCTCGAGAGTGCTGCCGTCCCACAGCTCCAGTTCTTGAAGGCGGGGCACCCTGGGAGCCCACCGAATCAGGGCCGTAGATGACAACTGACCACTGATCATCTCAAGGGTAGGCGTGTGTTGACTCACTACCTCACCGATTGCGTTGACGATTGACTTGACATTCAATCGTTCGAACTTTCTCCCGTTAAGTAGCGCGACCGTTTCCGTTTTGTGGAACTGTTTCATGGGGCCGTTGAAGAATTGTTTTGATACTTTGGCCGTAAATTGATCGTCTTCAAGCAGATTCTCGAGATCCCGAAAGTCGAGCGCCCTGATATACCGGCAGTATGGGAATAGTGTTGCGTCGAGAGCCGACGCAATTATGGCCTTCCATAGGATGCTGGAGATTACATGGTCTCAGCAAGAAGTTCATACAGATGAGCAGCACACCACCATACGTACGACCATTTTTGTACTATCAACAATCTCATTGAGCGTTGGAACGCGACATCATCTTGGTCCGCCCCACGGATTGGAGCTTTGTGATGAGCACTATGAGATCCGTTAGTCTTGAGACAACATAAAAGCCAGCATCTTTGTTGCAAAGATAGCACTTAGTGTAAGTCTTGCATAAGCGTGCAATATCTCAGATACTTTGCGAGGTGATACAGCACGAACATACCGATACAGGTTGGTCAACGCGGGCACAGCGAGACTTCGGCTAGCGCAAGCGCAGTTGAACAACGCGTCAAATTGATCCTGCTCCGCCAACTGCTCGCACAGCAGGTGTAAGATATCGTCTGGTAGTGCTGGAGCCATATTGATTGTTCTGTTGTTGAGGGCGTGGGTTGTGGACCACACTCGCGAGGACCCAACGACGTCACGAGAACACGCTAGAGCGTCTTCGGCCGACGCGCCTCCCGCAAACGCACATGCGTTCCGCTAACATCTTCCCTCCGATTGGAACACAGCGATATGCTGGCGACCATGATACGCAATGGTCGTACTCAACTTCGCCCTCACGCCTGAAGCAGCGTCCAAGATTCACGATCTACTTGTGTGCCTTGGAAAATTCAGCGACACAGTCGCCATCGAGGCGCGTCGTGAACGAGTACGTTGATATCTCCTCAGTCAGCCTCATCTCATTCCTCTCTGATAGATCACGTTCACCGCTCTCAATTCTTCAAAGTCCGCCTATGCTGCATTGACGCTCAACGGCAAGCAATTCTTCTCCAGCTATGAGTGCATACCCAACCATGGCGGCCCCGACGGACGCTTCACATGCAGCATGTACACCAAAGCTCTCCTTTCGGTTTTCAAAGGGCGCCTGTATGATCCTCTGGGACGAGATGGTGCGATCGACAGGTGTGAGGTAAGCGTTCAGGATCGCGCGGATGAGACGCAATGCCGCTTTATCGTGAAAATGGTGTGCAACCAAGGAGTCATCAAAACCTACAAGCTTACTTACGAAGCTATGGATGTCATGCATGCTCTGTTCGATCGCAACTCCGCGAGGAATCGATGGAGTATGAACGCCGGCGCCATGAAAGAGTACATCGACTTTTTCGGTACCAAAACAGAGATGCTGGATATCTTCGCAGGGGAAGACGGACGTGCTGTATTCAAAAGCTACACGGAGAAGATCGCGAATGGCAAGGAGATACTAAAGCATCCACTGGTAACCGCCGTTGCGGTCAACACATCTGATTTCGAAGAATTCAACGTCCAGCCTGGAATGCACATCGTCATCAGCGTGAAGGACTTCAAGGCGATCGTCATCCACGCTGAGACCCTCAAGACCAGCTTGAAGGCGTACTACTCGCATCCGATGCGCCCACTGCAGTTCAGCTACGGCTGTGACGGTCTCCTGTGTGAATTTACGCTCATGACCTCAGGCGACTATAACGGCACCACGGCACCGCCGATTCCTGCACCTGCTCCCCAGCTAACCAGCAGAGCCGCCGCTCGCGCTGTTTCCACAGCTACCTCAGAGGCCTGCAACAACCGCAGCATGCCACCACCGGTCGAGCCCGCCTCTCGACGGTCTGCCCGCCGCCAGGTGGGCTCACGCCAGCCATCGTCGCCAACTCGGCCGGAAGTCGACCCGGAAAGTCTGTTCGTGAATCAAGGCGAGGAAGGAGACACCCAATGGGAACCCGTGGACTACAACAATGAAGAAGAGGCGCTAGGCTGGGACGCCGGCGCAGATCGAAACGCTGGAAACTTCGCGACCTTTCAAGATAGTGGAAGCTTTTCAAGATCAGATGGAGTGCAAGGGAATGCGGATAGTATGGAAGGCATCGCACCTACGCAACGCGTATCGCAAATTAAGGGCTTGTGGTAGGCGATGCGGTAAGCAACTGATGCGAACCGAGCTTATGAGCTTGACGAATGTACATGTCCAACGCAATAGGGAAGCTGCATGAAGGAGATAATTTGTAGCTTTATTGAAGGAGATTGCATAAACTACCACGAGAGGGATGCAAGTAACTTCTCGCTGCAGCAATAGATAATTTGCTCAAGAGCATAACCATTATTCGTCGAGTTTCTGCTCCGCCCTCTCTCCGAGTATCCTGTACACATCGCGCTCAAGTTCGGGTAACTTCTGAAACCGTCTTAGGAAACCCTCGTCGAGCCGACGGATCAGCTCAAACAGATTGTCGGCCATCGACTTCGCAATCATGTCTTTCATACATCTGTATGCTTCAAGCGGAGTGCCTGCAGTCTCGTAAACCATGAGCGCAAAAAACCAAGCTTCTTCCGGCTGCCACGGTCGCGCTTGCTGCACCTTTGCAACAATATGATCAAGTAGATCTTCTAACACGATCTGGTCCGCAATAGGCCATGCAGCTGCACATTCTGCGATCGCCTTGTCACGATTGTGCTCGTTGATTACAGAATGTCCGAACTGTCCGGTCGACAGAAATTCGGCCACGAACCGGAAATCAACGGGATCAATGTCCTTCAGGCACTGGAGGTCCAATCGTGTAGTGCCGTCATCCATGGTAGCTACGCAACCGATCTTCACGTCAGATAGATGAGGTCGCCGGTCAATTTCCAGTCTGGGGATTAGGAACTCATCCTCTTGTTCTCCGACGTAGACTTTGACCATCTCGGGACTGCTAGACCTGTTAACATCCAAGTCAGAAATGCCCGCTGGATGTTAGTAATGCTTTACGTACAGATCCCCTTCAATAAAATCTAATTTCGCCGTATTCTGACGCCTTGTGCCTGTTGTGGTCGAGCTTGCTGTGCTATCCTTTTCTAAAGAAATCAGGTGATTCCGTAGATCATTCGCATCACTGGTAGAGCAGTACTGAGGAGTAACACGAGCCTTTTTGTAGTCTCTTCGCAGAGATGATGTTGCAAAAGATCTCTTGTTGTTTCCTGTGTTCCAATGAAGGAGGCTCATTTGCTTCGCGATTTCGAACTCGTCTTCATCAGATCCTTCCACAAATTCGTAGTCGGTGCTCGGCGAGGGTGTTGGTAGAAAGTTGGATTTGCGCTGACCTTCAGTGACAAGCCTCCAATGGTCGAGGCTGGATCCCGGCGACTCCATTTCATCGAGGACGCGGTCGTGAGCAGCTTGCAAAGCCTTGTTCGAGTGTCCTGCCATAGGTACAAAGTCATGCATATCTGTTGAGGCGGCATAATAACTATAGAGATCAGCCTCAAATTCATTAGATATATTGACATGGACCCACAACTCCAATGTCACATCAATCAAAAGCACAAGAGTGAGGTATCCATTCGGCCTTTGTAAGCTTCTAGGACCCATATCATCTGTACATATTACTCCAGGCCAGTCGGGTTTTCCTATGCACTTGAGGAGCACGTACTCTCCGGGCGATGGTGTGCGAGCCATTGCTTACGTGAGAAAGTTATGGTGCCTGAAATGGTGACCTGGAAGAGGATCGCGTGCAAAGGCCAGGGTCCATAAGTTCACCCACAGTGATTGTCGATATCGTGGTGGAGCAGAGAAGGGCTTATCATGAACAAGCAAGAACATTGTCGAGGAGGTCAGAGGATGTAGAGAAGAGAGATCTAGGTCACATGTCTATTGCGCCGTGGTGCAGGTGGGCGAGCAGTAAAAAATGGTGAAAATACGTTGCAATCGGAGCAATCGGAGGTGAGAGAAATCGAGTCAGGGTAATCCATCGTAGATGGAGCCGACATGTTTAAGGCCAAAAATATTTCTCGGGAGCATGGTATCGTAGAGAGGTGCCGTGAAAGTCGGCTGCATGTGGTTGTAGAACGGCTTAGTCATACACCATGTGCAAGGGTACACCAACCAATCACTCGAGTTCAGGAACATCTGGCATCAAGCTTCCCCTCTGCAACAGCACAACGCGCCAACTTCCCTCACGATTCCATGATTCTCCAGAATATTGTCACCCCAGGGACTTGAGGCCACGAGCGCGCAAATCTCTTCAAGACCTCCGCAAGACAAGCTGCGCCCACGATTCACTACCGCTCGACCTTCAATCTCTGATTGTTCCCGCCGCAAAGATGATGGGCATTGCGAACATGCAGCCACGGCAGCTGGCCACACAGCTCCTCAATTTCGCGCTCGTTCTCTCTACCGCTTTCATGCTGTGGAAAGGAATCTCCGTTGTCTCAGACTCGCCGTCACCCATTGTCGTTGTGCTGTCAGGATCCATGGAGCCCGCCTTCCAAAGAGGAGATTTGTTGTTTTTGTGGAATCGAGGGATGGACACACAATTGGGAGAGGTTGTCGTGTATAACGTGAAGGGGAAGGACATTCCGATTGTGCATCGTGTGGTGCGGAGATTTGGTGGAGGGTAAGACAGCACCGCGCGCAAGCTGCATGAGGCTTCTGGCGAGCTTGGCACACCTCCTCATCCAGCTGCAGTCGCACTTGTCATACCCTTATAGATTGACTTGCTAACATTATATCGTGCAGGAAATCGCCGCTCCGGCTCCTCACAAAAGGCGACAACAACCTCGCGGACGACACCGAGCTCTATGCTGCGGGCCAAACCCATCTAAACCGCAAGGAGGACGTCATCGGTAGTGTCGTTGGGTTTATTCCCTTTGTCGGCTACGTCACGATTCTGCTGAGTGAATACCCGTGGCTAAAACAAGCCATGTTGGGCATAATGGGGTTGATGGTGGTATTGCAGCGCGAGTAGACGTGGGGGACCCATTGAAGTAAGAGGGCACCAATTGAGGGAAGAAAACTCTATGACACAGAGGGCACCCTGTTATGCACCATGGCTTGACGAATGGACAGTGTATCCCGACTTTTTACTGGGGTCGGTCACCACTTATCCCATTTCCGACACCTTACGAAGCGTGGCGTTCAGGATTGTTATTGGCTCCAGCAGTTAAAATTCGAAGAGATATCCAGCTACTATTACGTAGTTTAACTTCGTGTTATCATGCGTTCTCATATCCTACTATGTCGTGCCTCATACCATCTTGTCACCATCCATGCTTCTTTGCTGCCAGCTCTCATGTACACGATGTCCACTCAGCAGACCGTGTTCTTCGACTACACACCTTCGCACATACTATTTGTTACGCATGTCCGAACCTTCCCATAAGTCCAGAGTGTCCCCGAACAGCAAAAACTAACACGCGGCTATCCAGACACTATCTCACCATCTGACACCACCGCCAGACACCGCCCAAAAAGCATGCGTTGTAAGGGGATTGAACCCTTGACCCCCGCCTCTAGCTGCAATCGCTGGGAAGGCGGTATCCTAACCACTGGACCAACAACGCTTCCAATGCGCTGATCTATGTGATGAATCCTTTTCAACGCTACTATTACATATACTAAGCACTCACGACCAGGGAAGACAGAAGCTAGCGCCAGGCGTCGAAAAGAAGCAATTTCATAGAGCGAGGGTGGACTACAAGAAAATAAAACTGGGAGTGTGCGTTTGTCGCTGCGGCTTTCCGATGAGGCGGTCAAGGTAGGCTCGGAACACGCGAAGAGATGACAAGACAGATCTATTCAGGCGGGATGCTTTTGCGTGGGAATTGACTATCATCTACCTTTCCCTGACTGTCAGATTGAACGTTCACGGTGGATTATTGCAGTGTGGTATAGCTATCGTAGTAAAGCTTCCTACGATTGGGTGCAGTCAGAATACAGGTCTGTTTGAGAAGTACGCGATATGTGGAATCTGCGGAAAACGAGAAACCTTTGGTGAGCATCGAGGACATCCAACAGCCAGGAACATAATATCCAAACAGAGCAGCATGCCTGCCCATCTGTTTTCTACTTGTGTAGCGGAGCATGCCCCACCAGACTTAGGGATCCAAACTACGCGAGCCATGAGCAGCTCTACGCCGACACTTTGCGGTAGCAACACATCGACAAACAACCATCCCAGTAACACTCACAGGCAGTCACAGCATATTGCAAAGGTATAACAGCACATTTTCGTTCCGCAGATAACTAGTGTACATGGTAGTCATGAGCCTCGTGATGTATCCTGCGCCCGAGGTTGCTGGGACGCCCAAACATCATTGAGAAGCCTCATGCAAAAGCTTCCTGCGGTCTTCTGAAAATCACCGAGACGTGAAAGCTACCCCGAGGGACCCACCCTGGAATAAGAGATGACAGATGAGAGTAACATGAAAACCGATCCAGTATCCCAAGCCGTGACACCCGCAGAGGTCGATAGATGGAGGGATGAAGTTCAAGACAGAGGCTGAACAGACACGAACTGGTCAATAGCCAGCAGCCTATTCGGACTCCTCTTCCTCCTCCTCGGCAGCGTTCTATATGCGGTCAGTTGCAGTGCGCCAGATGGGTGAAGTTAGCAACTCACGGCGTAGGCGACCTTCTCCTCCTCGTACCGCTTCTTGTCAGCGGCGGCCTTGGCCTCGTAGGGCTGGCGCTGCTTCTCGGAGAGGGTCTTCCACTTCTCACCAAGCATCTTGCCGACCTCGCCTGATGGCGGTTAGAAAGGTAAGAGCCCACGGCAGACAATGACTTACCGAACTTGATGCCGGGGTTCTCCTCACGGACCTTGTCGCGCTGGTCGTTGGCGAAGAACATGTAGGCAGAAAGACCGCGCTTGGGTGCGTTGGGGTCTGCTGCCGTCAGAACCAGAGCGAGTAAGTGCAGGGCATGTGGGACTTACCCTTCTTCTTCTTGCCAGAATCGGCCTTGGCGGCCTTGCCCTTGCCGCGAGTAGACTTCTCCTTGGGCATGTTGATGTAGGTAGCTGTTTAAGCTGGCTGCAGAGGTCAGAGAAGCGTTGGGTTGAAGCGAATTGAGGGGGACGCGGTGATGAGGAAAAGCAGGGGGCGCGGCACGGTTTATAGGTGGGTGGGGTGAGAGTAGAGCAGGTGCTGGGGCAAACGCAGACAGCTGCTGCCGTGCGTGGTGACGTGCGCGCGTGTGGAAGCGTCGCGAGAATGCGCGGTAAGAGTAGCAAGCAAGAGGGGGTACTTACGGATGTCTTTGGAAATGCGTGAGAAATGGCCGTTGACAGAAGTCTGCAGTGTATCAGTGCTGCTATGCGCGCGAAGCTGATGACGGCGACGACGAAGAAAACGGAACGCGATGACGCTCCCAAGAAGCAAAGGATGGAGCTGCAGAGGGCATTGTCGCGTGAAAACGCGTAAAAAAAGAGTGGTTGTGTTGCGCGCGCAATGCTGCTGCTGGGCGAGGCATATTGGGGTACGCGAGACTCACCTAAGGCGTGGGCACGGCGGAAGTTGAGTAGACAAGTTGTTAGGAGGTGAGGAGACGACTCTCTGCGAGCGCAGCAGCGGCGACCTGCCCGGTACTGAAAAGAGCAGGCGCCGCGCTTGGCTCGTGCCTGCTTCTTCCGGCCGCTAAACAGTCTTCAATCATAACAGGACCCCCTCACCAACGCTGGCACGCAGCTGTCCACGCCGCGCCCGCCGCCGCGCATCCGCCGTGCACCACCTGGAAGACGAGCAGAGCACCGCGCTGCACTCTCCGCGGTCGCTCCGCTCGTTGCGCCGGCCGCTCTGCGCGCTGCGATGCTGCGCTCTTGCCGGCGCTGTCTGTCGGGCGTCGGCGAGGGCGCCTCCATTCCTGCCCGGTGCCTCGTTTCATGCAAGCAATCGACAGAGCAACCGACAGAGCAACCGACAGAGCAACGTTATTCGTCCTGCGCGAAATTGACGCTCCAGCTCGCCGCTTGCTGCGTGTCCGGCACGGCTGGCCTCGTCAGACAGCAACACGACGCGGTATATCCACGAGTGTCCATCCCTCTGCTCCATGCACTCTAGGGCTCACTCGAGCCACCGAGTCCAGACGCGCTCGGCAAATGGCCTGGGCTAATCACGTCGCGCATGCGCCTCTTGCAGCGCGCAGCGACCAAGCAAGCCGCGCACCATTGTCCATGCTCCCAAGTTGCAGCCGTCCTACGACGCCCAGCCATGAAGCTCCTCCGCCGCCGCTTTCGTCGGTCTCCGCCTAACTGCAACCGTCAGCCCAGCGACCGCGTTGCTGCACAGCTACCAGAGGAACGTGCTCACTTCACGTGCACCCTTGCTGCCCGCATCACTCATCCGACCCGCCATCGTCGTGTTTTGGAGCACGGCTGGGGACGAAGGAACTCGTGTTCCAATGCGACTTCACCTTGAGTGACATTGCTACTACCTACGGCACCCTTGCCCTCTACCACCGTGCGTGCGAGCCAGCCAATAGCGAACTGACCACCATATCTTACTTGTTGCTGGCGAACGATTGCGCCGTGAGCTGTCGTCGCCATCCTAGTTTGAATCCATCCATCAAACAATCAATCCTCGACGGGAAAGTCAATGGCCAATTTGGTGCACTGAGCTTCATTCATCGTCCATGACCAGTTCACGCAGCTCTTTGTCAGCTGCCCAGTTGATGCCACTTCCAACGACCATCGCAGATAGAATGCCCTTGATGATTGTCGCTCTTCTACGTGACGCTTGAACATCTCTCTCCGCTTTCTCAACTTGCGCTCGGAGTGAAGCATCTACAATATCTTCGATCGACTGCGCCTTCACTTCTTCAGCCAGCTTCAAGACCATCCTGGATTGGTTGCGGTTCTCCTTATTGATCGTGATATTGCCCTGCTCAGCAGCGCTCAAGGCACGTTGATCGTTTGCTAGTTGCGTGGCCAACAAGCCATGGACCATCGATAGGGCATCGTTTTCGGTGACAAGAGGCAATACACGCCTGTAAGCCATCAGCTTGCGTAGATCATCTCACACATGTCAACATACTTTTCGACGGTATGCTGCTGGCCGCCATGAACAGCCTTGAGGACGGGATCCATGACCAACACATTGTGGGCTATCCTGTTTCGAATTTCGAATGTTGCCTTGGCTTCCATGGCTTCGCGCTCTGCGGTCATCAGGTGCTCTTGTAAGACATCATCTGATAGCGATGAGACGTCAGATACGTCTGCCAATTAAACATTAAATCTACGTCTTTCTCTTTACCCATGACCAGAATCGCGATATACCTTTGGCATGTGCCTGGAGGAGGCTCTTTTCTAATTCAAGCTCCCTCAGCTGGTCGTAGAGCTGCAGCGCCAGTTGCTCTGTGTCCGAGAACGCGAACGCGTCAGAGTGAGCTGTCTGGAGCAGATCGGAATAGTCGTTCGCGCCGATCGCTTTCGTTGTCGCACTATCTGCCATGGGAACATCGTTTGAAGTTGCCATGACCGCACAAAGAAATCAAGTATCACCTGGGAAACATCACTGAGCGCGTTGCAGCCTCGGTGGGCCCGTGCCGCTGATCCCTGCAACCCACGCGCCTTAGCGGTCCGTATGCCTAACGCCGCGCACTTCCTACACTCGAGCTCTCTTCCTCCTCCACGAGCTGATCAGGCAACAACCTGTATAGTTGAAGCGGGCGCCGAATGTCGCTGCAGATAGCTGTAGCTCATACGGGCCAGCGCTTGGACGCTGATCCCGTGGGCTTTAACTCGGTCGATGCGTTGAAGCAGTGGATCGCAACCGTTGTAGACATACCACCCGAGCACCAGATACTACTGACGCCGCGAGGAAAGCATGCGAAGCTGCAGACGCTACTTACAGAGGTACTGGAAGCTCCTCTTGGTTTCTAGGTTTTGACTCCACGCTGACACCATCATAGAAAGAGCTATTCGTCTACGATCGCGAACTCTCCTCAGTGTCCCAGGCTACTTCCACTGAAGCGCCGCTTCCTGAACCCTTCACCCCCGATGACCCGCCCGATACTTTGTCCAGTCACACCGATCTCAGAGCATGGCAAACACTATTCCAGGCCCGCCGCGACTGGGCCTTTGCCGTCCTGGAGCAGGCACTCTCCATGTCACGCGTGGCTTCGCAGACCTTCGCCGAGCAAGCAACTATAGAGAAGGCAACACAGGTCGCTGTCGGAAATCCTGGTGCACATATGAAGGGCTTGGAGCAGAAGCACCGCGAGGCAAAGGAGTGGTTTGATGGGGTGGAGAAAGAAGCGGTCGAGAACCTGCGGAGATTAGATGCAGATTACGGGCAACTAGGCGCAATACCAGCTAAAGGCGAATTCATTCAATTTCTGGCGAAAGAGCTACGGTCGGCGCAAACAGCACAGAGCATCCGCAACACCTCTGCAAATCGGGCAATGTCATTACAGGATTTCCTAGACTTCGACTCAATAAAACAAGCTACAGGCGTGAGTAAGACCGTTCGCGAATCATTTGAGAAACACCTAGCGGACATGGGGGCTCAGGCGGAGCGGATCGGGGCGGAATACAATGAGCTACAAGGCGCCGCAGGACAAAGTCAAAGTCGGTCGCTTATGGACGACTCAGAGGAACCGGTACGACTATATAACGAGATCGATCAGGTGGCCAAGAAAGTGAATTCAGATCTCGGACATATCATGGGACTTCCCTCCGAATCGAAGTCGGTTGCTCAGGTGTCCAAGATGGCGCTGTTGCATACGCGGAACTTCCTGCCTGCGATCAAAGAGTATAGCATTGAGATGAGTGATCTTATTAGGCGATCGGTGGAACAAAAAAACAACGCGGTTAGGAACGCGGTTGAGAGCATGCGCGGCGTTGCAGACATCGGATCCAACATAGCGAGGCTTCATTCGGAACTTGACAACATCAACTTTCCACAGGAAGGCATGGCTGCTTTTGAGTTGATATCGCTAGTGGGACGACTACCGTTTGTCTATGGGGCACTCTTGGTCGAATCTGTGCGGCGACGTGAATGGGCCGAGAAGATGCAAAGGGATACTTCATCCCTTGCCGAAGAAATGGCTACATTTCAAGAAGAAGAGGAGCGCCGAAGGAAAAGATGGCTGAAGCAGGTTTCGGATGTAGTCAATTTGGATGCTGTGCAGACAAGTCCATTGGGTTTCGAAATGAACATCCAGCCTGAAAAAACGTACTGGCCAGAGGTTACTCGAGATGAGCTCAACGACTACCATAAGATACTACAAGGGCTGGAAGGACAGAGCGCTGAGGCTGAAACGCTTGCTCAAACCATCAAAGACCTGGACCGTCCTACACGACAGCAGGTAAAGCGCGCGAAAGCCTTCAAGATGGGTAGCGTTCATGAGCCGGCGTTTGGGAGAAACTCTCAGCTTATGTTGCGAGGGGATGATGAGCTTCGTGTGCTGAAAGAGGCCAATGCCAAGCTGGAGGATGAACTAAGAGGCTCTAAGAGTAGAGTGCGGCGTTTGGAGGACGTGCTTCATCGCCAGAACCATATCAATAGACTCTCAATCGGAAGCGGTATGCCATTGTTCGGACCTCAAAGCCCTGCCGATCCGTCTACACCGACCATTGATGCACCATCCCCGGTGCCAATGGTAGATCATTCTCGGCGATCCTCTGTCTCTTCGCGACGTTTCTCTACGAACCAAGGGCAAGACGACAAGCGTCGAATCGTACGCCTAGAACAAGAGCTGGCGACAGAGAGAGAGGTGCGTGCGAGGCTTGAAAAGGAGGCTCAGGCGAAGAAAGACGAAGAGGCGACCCTGCAAGGGCAGATTGAAGAAGCAGTTGCGACGAAAGCTGAGCTCATGGAGAACATGAAAGCGCAGCAGAAGGAATTCGCAGATGAGCGACGCTCCCTCGAGGAAGAAATACAGACATATAAGAGCAAGATCGAAGAAACTGAAGATGAGCTTGATCGCGTACTTGGCAGCCGTGATCATGAGCGAACAGGGGTCGATGCAAAAATACAGGAGCTGGTTGGGGAGGTTGAGAGAGTCCGTAGGCACGCCGCGGAACAAAGCAAGGAAGCCCACAAGCGCGTTGCCGACTTACGGACCGAACTTGAAGAGCGAAAGAGAGCGGATGACGAACAATATGAATCACTCTCTAACGCGTTCATTCGTCTCTCGCCTAATACTACCGTCCCGGGCAGCATCACAGCACTTATCATGCAAATTGAAGACCTGGCTCAACGTACTTCCGATCACCTTCACGAAGTCCAACAAGCTGTGGCGATAGCGAAGGCAGAAAACGAGAGTGCTCGTCGTACAGCAAACGAACAAGAGACGGCTTTAAAGTGTCAGCTCGCCAATGAGGAGACGACAACCCTGGCTTTGCGTGAGCAGCTAGACAAATCGAATGCGAAGGTGGCGTCCATCACTACCGAGCTCGACGAAGAACGCCATCACCTCCATGATTTGAGGAGCAAGTTTGCTGAGGGTGAGACCGGGTCTGAAGCGCTCAGGAAGCGCGTGGAGGAAGAGGAGGAGAGGGTTGGAAAACTTCAAATTGAGCTCGCTGAGGAGAGAGGCCACTCGAACAGCCTTGATGTCGAGCTTATGCATCTCCAGAAGAAGGTTCTGAAGTATGAGGAATTCGATTCTTCAAGGACCCATGAACGTTTGCGCCGCGCCAAGGAACTCAGCAAGCGCGCGTACTCGCAACAAGATCGTCTCCTTCGTCTTGTTGATTCGCTCGGATATGTCATTACTTTTGAAGACGGTACCATGACTCTACATCGTGCGTCGAAGGTCGGTAATAGTACAACTTTGACCAACACTATGGATCTCAACAGAAGCACAACGACGCCTTCGCCTACACCCTTGAAACAGCAGCTCGAGAATTACGCTGACCTAGCCTTCTTGCACTGGACCGAATCGACAGATGCCGAAGAAGAGGACCAACGCTATCACGAGCTCATGGACAATCTCAACCGATTTGACCTGGACACTTTCTGCGAGTTCTTTTCTAAGCGCATGCGAGATATCGAGTACACAGCCCGGAAGTTCAAGCACGAGACTCGCGCATACCGAGAGAAAGCCAAAACTCTACAGACTGAATCGCACAACAAGATCGCCTACCGGTCATTCAAGGAAGGCGATCTTGCGCTTTTCCTACCCACGCGTAACCAGGCCACACGACCCTGGGCAGCTTTCAACGTCGGTGCTCCGCATTTCTTCCTCCGCGAAGAAGAATCACATAGACTGCAAGGCCGGGACTGGCTCGTAGCACGTATCTCTAAAGTCGAAGAGCGGGTCGTAGACCTCTCCAAGACAATGGATACAGCAACTCGTGCCTCCCTAGACGGCCGCTCCATTACCTCTAGCAGCGCCGTGTCCTTCGAAGATGACAATCCATTTGAGCTCTCCGACGGGCTGCGATGGTATCTCATCGAAGCCGCTGAAGAGAAGCCCGGCGCACCTGGCGGTCCCGGACTTGGAAAATCCGCCGCGGCCGCAGCCGTAACACGCATCGACGGCCAAGGTAAGATGGAACAGAAAGCGGCAGCCGACCCAGCGAAGACCCTCGGCAAGTCGCTCGACAGCCGGCGCAGTAGCGGCACAAGCAGGAAGAGCGTCCCCGTCGTAGCAGCAGGGAACCGAAACTCGATGGACGTCGGCGATGCGGCCATGGACTCAGGATTGAACTCGAACACTGCGACGAGAGGCGCGAGTCCGGCCGCGGGCCCGGGACCAAGTCATCTGAGGGAGAGCGAGGCTAGCGGTGCGAACAGCGTGGATCGATTGCTCCAGGAACAGCAGTATCAGGTGCGGAAGGATCACCTGTGGGGACCTTAGGTTTGCAAGTAACCTAAGCGACCGCATTCTCACCTTCGTCCAACTGACTTGTCCCAGGGTCATGAGCCGATGCCTGAGCGCCAGGGCTCGCCGCTTAAGTCATTCTTGCACGGTCCATTGAGTGCGGATGGCAGTGGGATACTGCCAAGGATGGGCTATCCAGAAAAGCAGAGAGTGCGTGAGGCCGAGGTTGCGAGGGTGGGTAGCCCGTCGAGTAGTCCGAGGAAGCAGCCGCCAGGGCGGAAGGGGAGTATCTGGGATAGTCTGTTTCATGTTGACGTTACGTATCAGAAGTCGAGCAGATAGGAGCTGCTTTGGGCATTATGAAATAGGAATGTGTAGCATGGTTTTATGGTTTTGGGATACTGTGAATGTCATCACTATCTTAGGTTGTGCTTACTGCGAGGCACATGATGGTAGATGTGTGTTCTCTGGGGATCAGATGCATTGTATGGCATATGCTCCACGTGGTAAAGACGCGTTAGACGTCCCTAGCATGTCCCTAGCTTGCTTCAACACATGCGAGGCATCGGTTCAGGAAGAGCCCAACCCCAGCACCTTAAGAACATGCTTCAGGAATTTACCTCTGCTTTCCAAAATCTCCATTCGGATGTCTAGAAGCTCCTACTCCTCCTCGTACTCGTCTCGATCCTGCCTGGTCAGCAGACTCGTCGTTCCATCCCTTTCTCTCAATCTTCTGTCCACCAGACTTGGTGGAGTTGCAATGATTTGCAGAAAGAAGAAGACTTCCGCCAAAAGCTGACTCCCTTCGAAGCCAGACTGCGAGTTGTTGGACTTCGAACGGCCATGCCATGAGCGGCGACGCAAGCAGCAACGTCGCATCGTTTGGCTTTAAATATCTCGTCCTTGCATTCAGAGACTTCAGCCTCGAATGCCGTATTGATCTACTATAGTGTAGTCGTGTTGAATCGTGTGACCTTGTGGTCAGGGCCGGGATTCGTGTCATGCTCGAAACAGGTACATGTCTTGAATCAACGCTGGAACACCGCCTACCGCCTTCAGGCTCTCCACTAATTCCTCAAGTGTCTTCTTGCGCTTGTGAGCTTTTGTGATCAAGCCATCGAGCAGCGAGGGGAAGTCCTCCACCCGCTTCAACACATCAAGCCCGAGCTGCCTGCCTTGTTGCAGGGCATCCGATGTTTCCATTGAAGGCGTCAGCTACAGACAACAGCGCCATGGATAGGGCGGTAAGTGTCAAGAATGCAGGGTGCCGGAAGTTGACATCATCAGATGCGGTGAGAATAGCAGTGAAGGGAGGGAAATCGCACGAAGAGGAAGATCCGACAGGTGAGAATTGAGAGCGAAGACACGAATTACTGACGTAGAATTTTGCACGAACTCGGGACAGCCGAAAAATCCATGGAATTCAGAGACAAATGCATTCGTCCCACTTTACATCCAGACAGACAGCTCGATTGCTTGTGAAGGGGTATTCTGCACATTTCGTCTCACCTGGTGCTGCTGCCGCGTGCTGTCACATTGTAACAACGACTCCTATGTGGTGAATCTCGTGCCATTCCTGTCCCATCTCAAATATGGTGCAACCTCTCCAGCTCATAATCTTCAAGTGTGGGCCTTCCAACTCCACCAAGCAGCTAAGATGCTCCCGATGTTTGCACTGAATGTGTTACTCGTGAATGTAGTTCGCATCAGCACCGTTTCGCCTCTCCCGCTTTCTATCGCGAACTCTTGTCTTTGTAGCTTTGAGCTTGTCAGAGAGCTGCTTGCATGCCGGGTGGGCTGATTCCAAGGCCTTGTCCATCGTTTCGTGTGGCTGGTAAAGATTGCATTCGCGGCCCCGCTGGCTGACCTCATCAATTGCTTTGAGGACTTTCTCAAGATCTTCTGTCATATTCGTGATGTCCTGAACGTGAAAACCGTGCTCCGAATCAGTTTCTTTGCGAGCATCCCGGAGTCGCTGTGTTCGCCGGCGGTCGGCATCATCGCAGCTCCGCATGAGTTATCGGAAGATGCCCTTCGTACGTGTGGTGTTGTTAGCTATCACTACAGTATACAATGGAGCAATCTAGATCTTGATTAGCGTGTTCACAATCATCTCAGCAAAAGATCGTCATTACTGTTGACTCCAGCTCCTCGAGAGCAGCACCGCGCTCCTACGTTTTGGCGAGGATACTGTCGATAATCATAGCCAAGCCTCTTTCATCTTTTGCAGCGTCTCGCGTTCGATTGCGTTGCCCTCCTTCAACGCGCTGATGATTAGGGGGTGAAAGGCGCCATGGCTGCGAGGCCAAGCTGCTAGTAGATAAGGTATGATAATGATGAAAAGAAATTGGTGACGAGGCCTTGTGTTTTCCGTGACTTACTAGTACGGACGAATGTAAATGGTGAACCTGTTCGTCGATCTCGGCGCCAGTCAAACCTCACGCCATACCGAATCTGCTTCATGGGCCTAATGATCCTGTATTGCAGCAGAGGCGGTTGTGTGAGCTGAAAAGGTGCTGTGTGTTTTGCAGTGACAGCATCCACAGATACCGTGCGTTGATTGTAGGATATGAAGAACCCATGAACCTTGTAACAAAGAGCCGAATAGCTACGAGTCTATCTCTTTTCTAGATCGAGGCAACCACTCGGAGTAATGCGAGTGAAGCAGGAATTCAGCTGCCGATGGAATTGTCATTACGATGATTTAACGCTACAGTACTAGGTAAAAAATTTAGGTATTGCATTGCAAATTCTGGATACCTGATTCACGGTGCCAGAACTTTTGACAAAGCGTTGTGGCAACACTTTTCTCCAAAAAGCTTAGGCTTAACGCTACACGAGAAATGATTCGTAGCAGTTGCTTGCTCGTCGCATGAATATACATGTGTCGGCGATCTTATTTGCTCAATGATCCCAATGGTAGATGTACGGAGGAACAGTTGTTCCGGGCCCATGACGGCTGACCTCACTCATGCACGCACATACAGATGCACATCCCACCAATGAAGCGATCATAACACTCACACACCCTCGCCATGGCTGGCAACAAATCGAAAGCCACCAAGCGGGTCACGAAAACGCTGCCCGCGGCCGCAATTCCCGATCCATTCGAGCCTGCGCCGGCAAAACTCGCTCCGCTCCTCGATAATTTTGACAAGTCCTTTGTCTACATTACGCACGTTGACAACCACCCTGCCTGGTTCAAGAAGCGTGTATTCTCCGTCCCACTTGGTCTCAACGTCGTCATTGCACTACTTCTCCTATGGCGGATCTACACTGCGGGCCCGTGGTATTGGGCAATCCTCATGTCAATGCTTGGCAACGAAAATGAGACGACGATACATTGGTCAAAGACACCATGGAGCAAGCTGCTACCAAGCGTGGCATGGCGTGCAGGAATTTTCCTGTTCGACTGGTTGGTAATTACGGTCATCGGACCGTGGCCGTGGAGCTTCTTCTTCGAATCACCTGGCAACCCCATCTCCTGGCGCCTCAGCACAGGCTTTCGCGATAAGGAGGTGTATGTCAGGGAGTCGAGAGGATGGGGTGCCAAAGATCTGCTCGGTGAAGCTGAGGGCTCGACCGGTAAGGCAGGTTCTGATAGCCCCTTCTTCAAGACGCGCATTCTGCCCGCCGTAGACCGCCGGAGGTTGATGGAGAAGACGGGGTACCTGCTCATGGACAAAAACTTCGATCTCGTTTTTGGTGCAATGGTGGACGCCGCCCGCTTGATGGACAAGAAGACCGTGTCCATCGACGACTTCCGCACTAGCGTTTTCGTCTGGGTGGGAAAAGAAGATCATGGACTGTGGGCTGTATGGCCGTGTGGAAAACTCGATGAGGGCTCTGAGACCGAGGCGCGGGAGAAGATCATACTGTTTAAGGATCGTCTGACCGCCATGGGCAAGGAGTCACTCTTCTTCAAGTGGATTGAACTCGTGCAATATGAAAGCTCCGCCCCTGGCGAGTTCACCTACGAGAAGCAGGTCGCAACTGCAGAGAAGGCAAGGACACTATTTGAGAACGAAGGTGTCAACTTCGATGCGTTTGTCAAGGACATTGGTGGCCTGCAAGGCTTACCTGGGATGGACCAGGCTTAGGCCATTTTCGTTAGTAAATGATACCCACTTGCTTCACGATCATGTAAAAAAGATCCTTATCCAATATTACAAAAACGTACTAACGATACCATTATCAAGACAGTTTCGCTCACTCAGACTTATTGTCAGCCTAGCCACATGCGGGGTGGTTCTGCTTACTGGTGCGTCAATCGCACGCACCAGTCGATGGCGCTTCGAATTGGAAGTGCAGCAACCTGGCCTGGCTAAGATGTTTGACCATTAAACTACCTTTGCAGCGATGCGTGATGCTTCTTTATCGGTCGATGGCTTTCAGGCATATGGCTGGGCGTATGATGACTTAGGGTCCAATGCCTCTTTCACATCACGCGAACTCAACGTATAGCTACGGATTGGAAGCGTGCACATCTCGCCGAACAATTGGTGTCTTCGCTTGTCCATTGCAGAGCATCAATGACTCCTATGCTCTAAATCTTGCTCAGCTCTAAGAAGACGTAGTCCTCTTCACTTGGCCTCTTGCTGAAGTACTCTAGACTGCTACGGTGATTGCAACTGGGCTACATAAGCCCATGGACTTCGTTGTACTGAGATTGTGAACGATCGGGTGGAAGGAAAGCCTCTGGATCGATAGCATAGATTCTCAGCGTGCGCCATGCTGCTAGCGCCACGCGAATGGAACGTGGGGAAATAATTATGTTCAAAAGTTGAGTCCAACCGTGGGAAGGTTGTCTAGTGAGGGTTTATTGGTGAGGCGTGCTACGAGAATATAGTACGTTATATCTTGCTAGTGTAAGGGTCGAACATCTCACACGAATCCGGGTTGTACTGCATCACTCTTACAATATAAGCGTCCTAGCGGGTCGCTCCCAGCAGGATGGTATGTCTTTTGTCGCGGACAATGACCATTAGCACAATGTTGGCACAATTTGGCGCTCCAAGAAATAAGTCTGGATCCTGAACTCTGTAGAGATGGTGCTGACCGAGATAGGCGCCTCGCCTGGAGGTATTTTCACTTCTGAACCCTGCTGGTAGACTTGTATCTTCTCTCAAGAAGGGTGGAGATGACCGATTTGGAAGTATGGACATTATTGCAGTCCAGGACGACATCTGAAACAGTCTCAGATAGAACAGCACACTGTTCCTAAGGACGATGATCTGTGCGATTCGATCAGGAGCGTGTATGTTCAAGCGCAAGGTAGCTTCGTTTGATACCGTAAGGTACCGGGTCCCATCCAAGGCCATTACGCTATATCTTACGAACTTGTAGTCGTGATTTTGACATTGCCAGGTTCTCATTGAGTCGCCGTTGGTAATGATCACTAGAGCTGCAACCGCTTTCAGAGCCTCGACTTGATATCTTGCCCGAATCCTGGGACCGAACTGCGTATCTAGAGTCACTATCGTTAAGATTTGATCTGTGGAAGGCAGAGAACCGAAAAACTTAGACAATTTAGGCGTAGGGGTACATAGTCCTACAAGACAGCTATCCTGCCAAGCACTCCGCATGATCTTGAGGCTTTCGGGACCGCGTTCAACACTAGTGGCGGACAGCTGTACCCACAAGAACTCCAGGGAGATGGTATAAGACATTTTAAAGTGTTCGTGGTCTTTGCGACCATCTTTCAAGCTGTGTGCTTGAAGGACTACATTCTGGGAGGAGACTTCGAGAACACACAATTGTTTGAAGGCTTCGATATGACGCGTCCACTATTGCCCTCTTTTTTCGCACAATCTCTGCATGGCTAATCGTCGCACAAAGGAAACATATTGCTGAGGCTCCTATCCATTGATGGCCATGTGTTCCAGGTGTGGATATTGACCACTTGCGAGGCGCCACTGAAAATGTGTTGCGCAAATTGTTTACTGAAAATCGATAGTAGAGATGAAGCATCTTCATGAATTCGTTATGGTAATTCGAAGAGTAAGTTAGATAAGAGCTCTACTTAACAAGCCCCTCTACTTAGGGAGTACTTAAGAAGCCCGCGACTTTAGTCAAGCACAAGTGGTTCGTGCGAATCATGGCTTATATGAACAGTCTCTTCGACCTTCTAACTCACTGTGGAGTGTCTTACCGAAAATTCAAGCACGGTGCGGTACCCATGTGTTGGTAACGTAGAAGCCGAGCGCACCGCATTTTATGTGTAGCTGAGATTGATTCAATAAATACCTACAGTTTGATGGTGTAAAAGTCTCTTGAACTGCAGAGCGTGTCGGCGTATCAGCTTGCTCGTTGAAATTAGACGTAGGAAGATGAGGGATCGACACATGCTGCACGATATCTGAGGAGGATCGAGGAGTAACACGGGTAATCTAGATATGGGCATTTTGAACGATTCGCCTAGTGGTTGCCTGTGTAGTCTACCAGCTGTGTTCGGTAACGTATGATTTTTGGACCGACTGCGACAAGGCAAGGTTGAAGAGGTTCGAGCCCCGGATGCGACCGACCTCTTGCTGTCGTTGTTACGAGAGTAGAAGCCGTTTGGAGCCAAGGCAGACTGAGCGTACTTCGCGTTAAATGAAAAGTGACAGAAGTCTCTGGCTCACCCTTCTGTGATGTTTGTCTACTACGTTCGTGGCCCGCATGTTTAAAGATGGTAAAGGGAAGGGAAGGAAAGGCGAGGCTGATGCAGATGCGTCGAGTGAGGCCGAAAAAGTATTTCCCAGTCGCTACGCTACTAGTACAATCAACGACTTCAAAAGGGTTCAAAGGAATGACTGCAGCATCATAGGCTACTTCGAGGAAGTGCAAACAGGGGAATTGAGAACGTTTCCCTTGCAGCGTCGAATACATTCATTTCTGGCAGCTAGCCTCGCCAGGGCCGCGCACAAGACGCTGACGAAGGTACGCTCTGCGTTTGCGTTATATAAGCAGTCAACACGAGGTCCGCATTCATGATTAAAATTGTCCAGAGTTACGTCAAGTGTGAGTCCGTGCTACTCGCGATGTGATCATAAGGAGCCAGAACGCCAGCAAGCCATCCAACGCCGTGATGTCGTGCTGTAACATGTGGGCGATATCAAATACATAAGGTGTAATATTCACAAGAAGGAGAGCAAAAGGGACCAAGGATGAGACTCCTCAAGCCAAATTGCCTGTTCTCACATCTCCATCCTCTCAGTCACCGGACTTATTTCGCCTGTTCGCGAACCCTCATGCTCATTGAAACAGATCAGACCGAAGAACCCCTTGTGCGTACAGGTCGTCAAAGAAGCGGATGTGGGCGTGTGCGTATGTTTAGGCTTTTTTGACGTCGAAGCTATGTCGGTTGGATCAAGACAGTCACCAAACCACCCACGATGCATGCAGCTCCGTGCCGAGGTTGGTGTAGGATATGAGCTTGTTGTTGTGGCACTAGGTACGGGGGCGGCCGACGGTTTAACTTTGGTGGTGGTAGAGGTCTCGTCGTCGTCTAAGCAGCCAAACCAGCCTGGAGTTTTGCAAGTGGACGTGGATGTACTCGAGGTCTCTTTGTGCCTCTTCGTCGTAGTTGCTTCGGTAGTGGTGCTCTCATCGAGACATCCGAACCAACCTGGCGTTTTGCAGGTTTCGGTTCGCTTCCTCGTAGAGGTCGATGTCGATGTCGATGTCGTCGTGGGCACCGTGAACGAAGTTGTAGTACCTGTACCATTACTCTCAAAGTACTCCCAGTTGAAACAGTCCGTGCAATCTATATACTGCTCACACTTGGCGGGCTCGTCGTATTTCTCCAGCACCTGCTTGATAACGTTGACGATTTTATGCGTGCCAATTCCCACCCGCCAACCAAGGTCTTCCACGGTATCATAGACACACTTCTTTCCTGTATGGCACACGCTCTCCATGGCGTACCCACCTAGGGTGCACATACTCCCGGCCTGGTTGCAGCTGCCCATGAATATCGGGTCGGCAGTGTGACCGAAATGGTGAACTGCTGTCATCCCACGCTTCTGCATCGAACCAATCTCGTGGCCCGGGGGAACGGGGAGACCCAACCGGGACGCTGGCATAGCGTCGGGGACCGCTTCGAACGTGATAGCAGGATGTCCGTATGTCAGACTAATGAAGGAGGACACAGCACCTCCTAACGAATGTCCCGCCATCCATACCTCGGCGTTCGGGTAAAGTGCTGTTACATTGTGGTAGAGATCCCGAGCGGCGTAGTAGTACCTGTTCTTTTCTCTCAAAGCGCCGACTAAGCACGTAGAGTTGCATGAGTATACCGAGGCTTGACAGTCGCATACTTGGCGCCAAAGATACTGACCGCCTTGTCCACAGCAGCAGCTGAAGAATAAATTGTCGTTGATCTTATCATTCGTGGTAGTCTCGGTACCGTCGAAGAGCGCAGGTGAGGTCCCTTTCAATCCGATGACCACAGTCTCATTCTTCGTATCAGCGAAGATGTGCCCACGCAGACCGTCTGCTTGCCAGCCGAAATCTTCTGTGTAATTGAAACCCCCTTTCACGTCTTCCCAACCCCCAGTGTTTGGCTCTAATATATAGGCGTTCGCGGCCATACGAGCAAACGTGAGAACAGAGTCCTTGTCTGTCACGTTGGGACCAGCTATCTCGTCAACCGTCCAGTCGTCTGCGACCATGGTCACAGGCTTTCCTGTCATCCTACCCCAGTCTAAGATGCCATTTATTGTTTCTTTGCTCCTATCTTTCAGTCGTTGAATGGTCACGGCCTCAGATCTTATTGTGAATGGAGGAACTGCCTCGCGCTCGGTTCTGTCGTCCTCGACCATCCATACTGCGGTATTTTCTGGCACGTCAAGCCGCCTATGAAGTTCTGGATATTTGTGTGTGCCGTGGTGGAATATGTGTTTGAGCGAGAACTCTTTGACTGCTTCGGTGGGGCGTTGCGGTGATATCGGCGGAGGTAGGATGGGCGGTACCGCTGCGCTGGTCGCGGCGAGGAAGGACAGCAATAGCGAGGCTGTCACACGGGCAGGAGAAGTACAGTCGCGTCTTCGTCGCATGTTTGAGCGTATGAACGAGGTACGTGGGGCGTTGGAGCAGTATGTAGAGCGCCGTGTTCGAAGCTCGAAGGCGACTGATGACGCAGACACATGAGCACGAGACAGTATGCGGCTCGGCACCGCGGAGATTCCCTTGCGCAGCGTAGCGTACCGATGGGGATGCACCCGGTGCCTTAGCTGCCAACAGTTTCCCCACTACCATTCACGCCCTTGACGGTCACGCAAGTCCCAGGAACCGTCGGGAGCCGGACGGGCGTAAGGCTGCCTATAATCAGAATCTAGGCCCACTCCCACACAGACCGATCGCGCCACACCACCGCATCCATATGACGTTCGTTGCGGCTCGAGCTCGCAGGTATCACTTGGTTTGCACACGACACACACCTTGTGGACACATTCGCTTCACTTATCCCCCAGAGCCAACATGGCCGACCGACCCAAACGACTTCATACGTCGAACTCCTTTACACGTATGGAGAAGACTCCGGAAAGCACCCTACAGAGTCCACCCATGCCTGCCATCCTCGACCCTTTGAAGGTCACGGCTACCCCAGAGGAGGAGGAAGGTCATGCAGACGGCGATGTATTTGCATCCAAGGAAGATGAAGAGGAGCAAATGGAGCACCAGAACGTACCAGAAGGCTTCGAGGAGCTACCGATAGAGATCCGCAGCTTGACGGAAAGGTAACGCGACTGGCCCCGAGAGCCCGGTTATGGTTGACTTGATGTTAGATTCCTCGAGTCGCTTTCTGCCAAAGTCCATCCGAGCCCATTATCCGCCGACCGCTTGTCGGATCTGTTCCAGGACTTCTACACCCGCGCATCTGGCAAGATCAACACCCACATAGCTACTCTGTCTGCCCGTCTCAACAGCGACTCATACAAGAAGACGTCCGCTTCTAGTCGCCCTGGCTCGGTACGCTCGATTAGCGGCGAAAGCGGCGAACAACAGATGCTCAGTGCATCTGAGATGGCCGACAGAAAGAAGGCTAGGAAATTACTGGAGGTCAAGCGGGTCTCGCTCGAGGAGGCTGCGGAACGAGCTGTTTGTGAAAAGGTGTACGATCGTATTTGGCGGCACCGGAGTACGGATGACGAGGAAAGGGATCATAAGCTTCGGTCACGAACAGCTGCCTTGTCACTGGTGGGCATTGGCCTGAAAGAGCTGTTGATGACCGCCGAAGAGTTCACTGAAGAGGAGCGCAGGAAAACCAAAGAGCGTGAAGGGGAAATCAGAGAGTGGTTATCCACTGCTCGAGACGACATACTTTTGATGAGCGAAGAGAAATACCCGCTTGGGAAGCTGCGCCATCTGACTGCTGCACACAAATCCATTGTCGAAGCTCTGTCAAAGATCTTTCCAGCTTCATCTTCTGCAGATGAGATCCTGCCTACATTGATTTACACCCTCATCACCTTGGAGCCATCGCGGCTCAACGCATACAGCGATCTGAAATTCATCCAAAGGTTCCGTGGCTCCACACGCATGGATGGCGAGACAGCCTACTGCTTGGTCAATTTGGAAGCGGCCGTGTCATTCTTAGAGACCGTTGACCTCTCGTCTCTTCGAGCAGAAGAGCCCGGTCCCAAAGAGAAGACTGGTTCCCGGCCACCCACACCACAAAAATCCGAGATAACCCCTATGCCACTTGGGTTGGCACAAGCTCCAGACTTGACTCAGACGCCAGCTACTCCGACTTCCTCCTTAGCGCTACAACAGCCTCCGAGCCCCGGAACAAAGGCACAGCGTCGACTGAGCAATCTCATCCAAACACAGACGAATCGCATAGAAGCCGCCTCAGATGCCGTCAAAGAGTCGATCCTAGATTCTGCTGACCAAGCATTAGGGAGAATCAACAATACACTTGATACAAGCTTTAAATTTCTCTTCGGTCGAATGAAGGACCGCGATCCCAACAGCCCGGTCCAGGAGCCAGTAGAGCTCCCCAAGACGCTGGAAGACGCGAGGAAATTAGTCAGTTCGCCCACGCGCCTAGAAACAGAAGACGACACCGCAAGTGTTAGCGGCGCAAGCTCCATTCATGGCGAAGAACGTGGGGAAGAGCAAGGTAGACCGGACTTGCAGGCGCGGATGACAGACTTGTTTGGCGGTCGCCGCCAGCTGAGGGATCGCAGCGTAGACTCTACACAGTCTGGGGGCAGCGGCAAACGCGTCGCGTTCGATGCTAAACCGCCTCCAATAGTCACGAAGAGTGAAGCAATACCTCCTCAGCCGAATGCTTCTGCCGTCGATTCCCTCCGCAATATGGGCAACAGCTTAAACCCGCTTAATCGCTTCGCAAGCATCAACGTCATTCCCAGATTTGGTCGTACCGTGAGCCAGTCTACCACACCAAACGTAGGAACGCCGACTTCCGAGGCAAATAAACAGTTACCTGCAGCAGCGACTGTGAATAGGTCGCCGTCAGGGGAGGCGGCTGCACAAGTAGATGACAAGGGTGCGAGGGCGATCGCAGCGATAGAAGCATTAAAGAAAACGACTCCGCCGGTAAAACGATTTCTGGAGGCGAAAGATTCGCAGGACTTGAAGTTGAAGGAGGTGGACGAACTGTTGAAGGAGTACCAGAGGTTGGCTATCGCGCTGAAAGGCACGATCAACCATTGAGCTGGATGGCTTGCATTGCATGGCGCCTCGAGGTATATCTGGATAGATTTTGGCGACCGACTTATATTTTGTGTAGCTTAGCATGGCGTTGAACTGATAGCATTCTGACATGGCACCATGAGTTAGTTCGTCCAATGTCGCTTACAGGTTCTTCGATTCGAACCGTTGGGCTAACCTAGAAGCGTAAGTCGTCAACACGCACTGACCACAAACAAACACAGACTCCGCGTTTTGCACTCACCGCGCATGTGAACCTCACCACACCAGCTGCAGCCTCGATTTGCAATTTTACAGAAATGGCTGAACCAATGGCTGAAATCTCGCCGGAAAAGCTTAATGCGCTCAGCGTCACGCATACAGAAGACGACATTGACGCGACGACCTGGCACGAGCCGCCTTCGTCGCCATTCATATCGAACATCGCCAGCGAGAACCAGGAAAATGTGGCACCTAATGCTCCTGCGAAACCCAGCAAACTGCTTCCAAGCTTCGAAGACGATGTCCCACAACCAGCGTCTAGGGTGTCGCCAGAAAAAAAGCTTGGATTGAAAGAGAGGGCAAGTCCGGTCAAGATGTCACCCAAGAAGCAGTCGCTGGGTGAATGTGAGGAGGGC
Organism: Didymosphaeria variabile; assembly: GCF_027946475.1. Classification (NCBI taxonomy): domain Eukaryota; kingdom Fungi; phylum Ascomycota; class Dothideomycetes; order Pleosporales; family Didymosphaeriaceae; genus Didymosphaeria; species Didymosphaeria variabile. Next base: position 1,815,427 of record NW_026611625.1, on the reverse strand, counting down.
TTTCTGGGCAGTCCACCAAATCGTGCGAGCCCAAAGAAGGCATCGCCTGTAAAGGAAATGGCCATGGAGCGCCCGGAGTCTGTCATGAGCGGTCGGACGCGCAGGAGCTCGCCCACCAAAGCGTCCCGTAACCCTTCAGCCGATTCAGCCCATCGGGCACCCGCCGTGTACCCCGAAGACGAGATCGATTCGGCACCCACCCCGTCTAAACTTCTAGCTTCGCCGTACAAGGAGAGTGAGTTGCGGGATAACCAGGGTTTGACGGTCGCCATGCGCAACATGGAGCAGGTCCAGAGCGCGAGCTACGAGCGGACAACTACCCACCAGTCTCACGATGATATTGTTGCAGACGCAACGTTTGACGACACTGAATTCAACCCGGATGGTCCAGAACTGACATCTCTGGAAATGGACGATACAAACTTCAGCATGTTTTCAGAAATGCCAGGTATTGACATGACGAAGTTTGCCGCACTTCGGCAAAGTCCTACGAGAAATGGCCTAAATGATCCGGTAAGCGCACTCAGGCCATTCACCTGAAAATAACTTAACGGTATCTTGTAGTCCACGCCCCGTGCTCGCGCTCAAATGACACCTTCAACCGTTCAAACCGTTCGACGCTCTGAAAGGACGCCCTCTCCTACACCGCGCCGAACTCGGAAGGAGAATGATACCACAAACTTGCTCCTCGACTTCACAGCCCAGTTGGAGGGTTTATCTGGCCCAAGTCGCAAGTCGCCAGCTCGTGTGCCACCCAAATCAGCAACTGAATCAAACTTGCTTTCATATTATCAAAACCAACGCTCACCAGCGAAAGGAAGCTCTTCAAACGTACCCTCTACTCCAAGCCAAAATCGCCAGCTGTTGAACCTTTTGGACTTTGAACTGCCGCCGCCACCGACACCGCGATCCATGCCTACTGTTACTATCAGAGAGCTGGAATCGCTAAAGTCAAATTTTCAATCCCAGATCTCCTCGCTAACAGCCAGCCTGTCTGGAAAAGAAGCTCAAGTCGAATCTTTAGTCAAAGCTGTATCAGATGCCGAACACCGCGTTGGTCAAGCGCAAGAGTCACTCCGAGACGAGCGATCCGCGCGTGAGTATGCCGAAGCGCAAATGGAAGACTGGAAGAAGAAGGGCGAGGAAGTGCAAAGGCTCCTCCAAGACGTGCAAGCCGAGCTTGGTCGCAACGACGCCGAGCGCGAACAGCTGCTCACTCGCCTCACTGAAGCTGAGAAGCGCGCCGAAGAAGCAGAGACACGCTCCTCAGATCTGGAGACCAAGGTCATCGAAGCGGAGAGCAAGAACGTCGATATGACCACTTTCCTTGACCCAGATGAGAATAACAAGAAAGTCTACTCGGAGATCGAGTGTCAGACTGCAATCGCGGAGAAGGTCAACGAAGTTGCTCGAGACCTGCATGCTGCTTACAAGGCAAAGCATGAGAAGAAGATCAAGGCGCTCAAGGACAACTACCAGAAGAAAGCCGATGAACGGTGCAAAGAGCTCCGTGTACAAATCATTCGACTGGAGCGCCAGGTCGAAGAAGTGGAGAAGAAGAGGGACGACACGTTCAGCAAGGTAGTTCCCACTGAGTACACAAAGACAGACGACAAAGATGCCTCTGCCACCCAGACAGCATCACAGCCGGAGGATCTCAAATCACTCGAAGAACAGAAGTCAGAGATCAACAATCTGAAAGCCAAGCTGGCAGGCCTCCAGTCGGAGCTCGAGTCCCTTCGCAATTCACACGACATCGTGCTCCAAGATCTTGAAGCCGAGCGCGTAGAGAAAGGCGAGCTCGTCGCTGCCGCAGAGCAAATGCTTGCTATGTGCGGCGAGAAGATGGAAGAGATGCAGCAGGAAGACTTCCGCAAGAGCCAGCTCTCGTCCGCACCACAAGCACAAGCACAAGCACAAGCACCTCCTGCGGAACACGCGCCGAACATGCGGACTACAGGTTTCCTCGCCGGTGCTTCTGCGCCGCGGCCTGGCTCTGCCCTCGGGGGTGGACGACCTGGGAGCGCGATGGGTCATCAACGAGGCAATTCGGGCAGTTCAAAGCCATCAGGGCTGAGGGCGCCTGGTGGTGGTGGATTTGGCTATGGCGGTTCCTCGGCACTGAACAGGAGTACGAGTGGTGGCAAGAGCAGGATATTGAGCAATATCGAGAGAATGGGCGGTGCGCGCGGACAGGAGTAGATTTCCCGTCCGAGAGTGTATGGCCGGGTTGCCCGGATTGCGAGTCAGGGTGGCATCTCACTGAGGGATATGGTGACTTGGGCGGAACGGGAGGACGGGAACGAGGATGGGTCATGTGCATAATGCGTGGGTCGTCATATGGTCTGGGCCAAAACGGCGTGGAGTTGGTGTTTGTGCTATTGCTCTGCTGGCAGGAGTGTATAATATCCACGGTGAAGGCTTGTAGCTTTGATAGCTTGCGTTGCTCATTTGATAGATCGAGATCGTCCATTCGCTCACTGCATACATCCTGTCCCTCGATGCTAGACAGGTACAATACTGTCTTCTGGAAAAGTATCCAAGCATAATTTAGAGACGTGACACACTCATGATCACGCTGGAAGGGTATCTTGTGCAAGAATTTTGATGCAATTCTTCCTATGTCCCCAATCCGCCCATTGATGCCCCTGTTATCAATCAAGCGCTCGAAATCACACCCTATGCTGGATTCTAGCCTTGGTACGAAAGAAAGGTAGCAAACCACAAACCCAATGTGCAAACGCCTCCCAATGAGACGGACATGATACGTGCATAACATGCTAAGTCGAACCGGAAAAAGTGATACTCCGGGTGAAATGCCACAACTAACACATGTGCAGAAAGAAAGCAAGTGATCAAAAAGAAAAATGAAGAGGAGAAACTTTACTTTACGCCGTACTCGCCCGCTAAGGGCAGGTCATTTAATCATCCCCCAAGCTGTTCTTACGCGCTCTTCGGATACTGCTCCACCAGATACTCCAACACACTCTCATAACACAACACAAACTGCCTCAAACTCTGCACCATGCTCAATCGCTGCAATCTGAAATCTTCGACCGTCTTCTCGATCAAATCAACATCCTCTTCATTGACCCAATCATCGTCTCTGCTCGATTTTTCATCGCTGCTAGATGAGCTCGAAGAGCGGCGAGACATGGTCATCTCGTCCATGCTCATAGACATACTCATTGACGCGCTCCTATCACCTCGAGTCGTCTTGTTAGGCGAGGTGGGATCGAGGTCCATCGGCGTGGTTTCCCGTGCGTTGCGTGCTTGACGTTGTCGCTTGAGCATGTCGAGGACTGAGTCGACGGTACAGAAGGTGCCCGTGCGGCCGCAGCCTGCTGAACAGTGCACTAGGACAGGGCGGGTGTTGGGTGGGTCAGGGCGCGAGGGCGAGCCACCGTTGACCTGTCTGCACACGGCATCGCATTGTTCGATAAGACCCAGCAGGTGAGTCGGGTGTGCTGGGGCGCCAAAGTCAGGCCAGTGGGAGTATTGCAGTTGAGTGATCTCGCGCATGCGCTCGAACGGCTCATCGGAGTTCGACAATGTGAACTTGCGAACGATGACGTAGGGCTGCTCAGAGCTGGGCGAGGTATTCGATTCAGTAGGGAAATAGCCGGCTTTGTTTGGTGGGCTCGCAGTCGTGGAACGGCGTTGACCAAGCGCAGGCCGCGACTGCTCACCGTGTCGGTGAATCTTGGATGGTTCAAGGGACGCTCTGCGTTCGCCCAAAGTATTCAAATGCAGGTGGCCATATTGTTTGCCAGACCAGTAGTTGTGAGCCTTGAGCTGACCACCTTCCTGCTCGGCCGTAAGCATCACTATAACGCGAACGTCTTGTTGCCACACAACGTTCCAGAAGTCCTATTTACATGTCAGCGCTTGTCAACAACATGATTGGGGTGTAGGCTTACGTTGAAAGTGGCTGGTAAAGGACCCTGCGTAGCAATGTAACGCTTGTTCGAAAACGATGGCTGGACGTGGTTCGCGTTAACGTAATCGCAGCCTCCCGGGCTTACACCCTGCAACTTGACGCGGGAGTGCTCGTAGGGCCATATGCTGTTGTAGCGGTTTTTAGAGCCCTTTTCAATACCCGCCAATGTGACAGATTGCTTAGCCTCTATGCCGGACGTTGGGGTGCCGTAGTACACCTGTCCAGAGAGTGCCTTCTGCATTCGCTTCTGTTCGCGCTTTTCAATGTGCAGGAATTTGTCAGATACAAGCTTGCCGTTGTCTTTCTCATTTGCGGCCTTTCGTAGCCAAATCGGCAGCTCCTCTTCGAAAGATCGAGCCATTGCGGCAGGATGCTTGACGGGCATCTGGCCTACTCCACCAATAAGATCCATGTTTTGCCGAATATTGCCAAAGAAGGGGTTCGCAGCATTCTGCGTGGCTGGCATGGGACAGCCTCCGATGACCGGGGCTATGGATGGAAAGCCAGGCTCATTCCCAGCAGAAGATGCAGGGGAACTCGCCACTAGGGTTGAACCTCTCGATATCCAATTCGGAAACTTGGATGCGAATTCCTGGAAGCCACCCCGAATGATGTAGGATCCGCCGGTCCAGCCTTCACTAGTGAACTTCTTAAGTGTGTTGATGCAGGTTCCCGCATCCTTCATCTGCGATGAATTTGCATCGTACACAACGATGTGCTTGCTACTCCGCCATTGCTCGAACTTTTGCTTCTCTTCGTCGTCCTTGAAAGTTTCGGCTAGCTTTTGTACGGTGAAAGATGCACGCTTCAGTAGTGTCGTAGGTATACAGAGACTGAGGGAACCTTGGATGCGGGATCTTGCGTATTGTGTAGAGACGCGAAGATCTAGTAGTAAGACTTCCTCTACTGCAGATTCGAGTATGTTGACAATATATTGTGGCGTGACCATAGAGGGCCCTTCCGTTTTACTATCGTCGACGACATGTGCTGGCAAAGTATCTGCACGATGGGAAGACAACGTTAACTTTTGTGATGAGTCTCGCGGAGGCAGAGACGGGCGAACGTTCCTCATCTCAGCGAACTTGGCCAATTCGTCCGTGCGTCCATAGTTGTCTTGGTCCAGAAAACTAGCAGGTGAATTCCGCCGTGGCCGGTCGTACACAATGGACGACTCTGTGGAAAGAAGACGTTTCGGTGACCGGGGTTTAGGTTCGTGGTCGCCTGCGTCATCTTTCCTGCCCTCATGCTGTTCATTCTGGGTTGTCGGTAACGTCATCGACTGCGGGGACGGAGGAGCCTTCATGAAGCCGAACGCTGAACTACTAGGCGATGGCATGGAGCCTTGCGATGTGCCGAAGTCGAAACGTCCTAGGGCAAATCCTCTGTTGTTCTCGGATTGGCGTCTGAACTGCTCGAATTCAGGATTCTGGTCCACAGGTATGACGCGAGGTGACGCGGCAGCGGTGGATCGCACATTTGAAGATGGCGGACTCCAATTTCCACGGATGTGCTGGGCAGCGCTGGATGCGAAGACATCCTTTTCGGCATTTGCATCGACGGCCAGGCCGAAGTAATTAGGGCTGGGCGTCTTGGGCTCGTGGCCGGTGCTAATGCCTGGTGTTTTGAGATCATTCATGCGGCGGTTCGTGAGCGGGGTGGACTTGACAGGACTTCGAGCGGCACCGGTTCGTGGCTTGGGTGTAGGTCTCGAGGAGCGGGTCTGGGTGGTTGGGTGTGACGTCTCGCGCGGCCGAGGCGACAGCGCGGGCGTCGACATTACGATTCTGAGTTCCACGGGGCTGCGAAGTGGAGCTGCGGCGCCGGGCAAACTACGGGCGCAAGAGTATAGGCGATAGGGTCATGAAAAGAAGAGAGGTGGCGTAATGAGTCGGGTGGATATGCTAAGGTGGAGGAGTGAAGGGGTCGAGAGGTGAGGCTGCTCAAAGAAGCTGCCGATGACGTAGTTGGGTGCGCGTTTGTCATCCGCGCCGGAGAGGTGCGAGTAGTAAGCCACAGTGCGTACGAGCAGGCAGACGGTGGTTTTGGGAGTGGTGAGGGATGTTGGAGGCGCAGTGGCACTGCGACGACGGTTGAGCCGGTTCCGGGATGTCTTTTGTGCGTGCGTGGCTGCGCGGTGTGGTCTGGGGCGCGATGTCGTCAAGGGCTCGCTTCGGGGAGCGGCTGCAGGGACTCGAGCGTGCCCTGAAAACGAAAGACGTTGAGCGGGACGCAGCAGCAGAACGACTCCGCCGGCGGAACGGTAGGTTAGCAGGGCGAAGAGGGCGGAACTGCTCAGTGCACTGAGGAGAGAGCGGCGGATCGAGAGATAAGTGAGGAATCGAAAATCCTGCCTCGAAGGAGATCGGCATCTGGGACGAGTCGGGAGTGGATGAACGCCGTCATCGCGCTTCGCCTGGCCCAGCCCTTCGACGCCGCGCCCCTGTGCCCTGTCAGCTGCCGGCTGCCTATCAATGCAGCGTCGCATGCTCAAGCTCGACAACGAGTGCTTGTCTTGCCCGTCCGACGCTCGGCCAGCTGACCGGGGCAGAAACAGGCTCAAGGCCGATCCTGTTTCGACTCACCTCCTGCTGCTGGCCACCCAAAGTTCCATGACCGCCTGGACCCTTGATCTGCAGACAATCCGCCTCTTGAACACAGCACTTGTGCCAGAAGGAGCGTCAGCGGAGCGAACACCTCGGTAAGCGCTCATCCCCCGCCAGGTCGCGCTTCTGCTTGCAATCATGCAATCCCTTTGCGTCCCCTCTAGCGCACCCTTCACCGCAACTTGGTCGTGCTACAGTGCGGACGTTGCTGCCCGACCAACTAAACACGACGACAGCCCAGACCACACGATAGCACACAAGCTATCCGTCGTGTGTGCTGCCACCGCGGCGACTACCCCTGCATGACCTGGAAGTTAGTGTACCGGCGCGTTGTTCCGTGCACATGGTGACATCTACCATTTGCATTGCCGCCGTGAGGCTCTTGACCTCCACTGCTCTGGTGTCTTGAACCACTGTCGCGTGGACACGCAAATTGGGAACACATACCTGGGTATCCAATCCACCTGCGCTCGTTGCGATGCCTTGGCCGAAGGACGACCATCAACCATTGGTGTAATAACGCTGGCCGGGGGTAACGATGCGGTTGCTGTTGTTCAGACCGTCATGGACAGCTGCCAAGACTCCAGATTCGTCAGACTTAGCTTTGTCCTGCTCTTGTATCTCACCCTGAGGTCCTCCAGGCTGAAGCTTTTGCCATGTCCAGCTCAGTTATGGTGAGCCAAAAATAGCTTGCGAAGACCCTGCATCTTGATTACCCCTTGTTCCCGAGGTCCCTAGAACATCACGTGCGCGCGCGATTTCCACCAAGGTTCCAAGGTTCGCGTACGCGCCGCTACTCCCGCATTTTGCACACTGCGCCTATCCCTCAGTAAGAGCACACAACATCTCACCATGTCACGGCGGCAAGGCAATGGCTACCGCGACGATTCTCCTGAGGCGCCTGTCTATGACGATGCTCATCGCGCGTTCCTGCACGCCTTCTTCTCAAACTCAGTCTTCACAAGCGACACGCTGAAACCAGTCGTCGCTGCTATACTTTCAGCACAATGTCAGTATACCGTCTTGCGCCCACCTTGTGCAGTATGGCTATGGAGATGACTTGGGCTTACTCGACTTACCAGACCCCGCACGCCCACGGTTGGAAGGCGATATCACGGAGCCGATGATCACCTCGCTGATACAAAACACGAACGCCAAAATATCACATTTCGATTTCGAGATCCTATCCGCTCGCGAACAGATGAAAGGCGATCGGACGTACGCGTTAGTCAACACAGCTTCAGACACCTTCACCCAGCTCGCGACCTCGTTCACGCCCGATGAGATCGCATACATCAAGCGTCTCTTGGACGCAATGTTCGAAGAGAACAACTCGAGGACAAGAGAGATTATGGCTGTCAAACAAATGCGGGCGAAGCAATTGGCGAAAGCGCCGCCGCGCAACCGCCAGAGTCAAGCAGCGACTCAAGTGGACGCAGGCGAGGAACCGACGCAAGTCGAATCAAATGTTAAGTCCATCAGTCACGGAGATTGCGAGAGAGTGCTGCAAATACTCGTTACACAAGGCTTCTTTCAAGAGTCGCGATCCCATTACTACTCGCTCGCGCCACGTGGACTTTTGGAGCTCCGAAATTACCTAAAGGAAACGTACAATGAACCACCTCCCGAAGACGATGATGAAGAGAATGAGCCCATCATCAGGATAAGAGACTGTGAAGGGTGTCAGGAGATCGTCACCATCGGCTTGAGATGCGACAACAGAGACTGTGGCGTACGATGGCATACCAGGTGCGCGAACCAGTTCTTTGGCGGGCGGCAGGGCAACGGTAAACGCTGTCCGAAGTGCAAAACTGATTGGATGGGGTCTTCGTATGTTGGAGAAAAGGCAGACCGCGTTCAGCCACGGGGCAGCACAGCCGGGAGGGCTTCACGAGCACAAGACGACGAAGAAGACGAGAATGAGTAGAGCATTACGACCGAAAAGATACCCCGTACGATAATACATAACGAGACATGCCGTTATGTCCGATTTGCTTCATGTGTGGACTTAGGAGTCTGATTTCCGTTTACAAATTACTCGAGCGTGCCAGCACTCAATGCTGCACACATGCTATCATTTCGCTTGCGGTATATCCTGCGAGACCAAATGCCACAAATGCTACTGTGTGCAGTGCCCCGGAACTTTATAGATAGCAGCCCAGGACTGGTCATCAAAGCCAGGTGATTCAACCCCAGGTTGAGCAATACAACGCCAACTGTAGCCAGGCTTGGGACAGTCCCCTGTACAGCAGCCCACTCCTGTTCCTTTGGCTCAAGCCTTCACGCTCAAATTCCACCCCCTATGCGCCACCCTCGCCGCCCACAACAACACTGCACTCGCCAACAGCATAACCCCACCATACACCCACACTGCCCAAAACCCGCTCCGATCCAGAATCGCGCCGCCGCAAGGCGTGCCGACCAGCAGCCCGACCGCCACAACGGCGAAACTCTGTCCCAGCCTTGTCCCAATCTTTCCCCTCTCCTTCAAGCTCAAATGCACAATAATCGTCGGCGGCAGGGAAACAAATGTCCCGCTGAAGAACCCGTAGAACGCCATGAGCACGATGATGCCTGCGGCCGATTTTGCAGAGATGAAGCAGAAACACAGGACACCGGACAGAATCGTGCAGGGTATGACGACGTTGAAAGGGCCGAGTTTGTCAGCAAGGTAGTTGGGGATAATACGTCCGAAGACGGAGGTCGCGTTCATGATGGCGAGGAGGTAAAAACTTAAATTAGTGTTGGTGATGTGGTCGGTCAGTGCGTATACCTGCGCGTAGAAGAATGGCATGTAGAGTCCCATAAAGCCGACGAAGAAGCCGGCCACCATGAGGCTGTACGCGGGCATCTTGAAGGCGGGGAAATCGAACAGGCTGCGCGACTTCGCAGGGAGCACGCGCACGCGCATCACCAAGTTGGGGATCATCATTGTGCCCAGGACGATGAAGCCGATTACACGGGTGGTCCAGGCGAAGCCGATTTGCGGGAGGAGTCTGTGGAAGACGATTGGGTATATTACACCTCCGAGAGAGCTCCCGCTTGCGGCGATGCCCATGGCGGTCGCAATCTTAGTAGTAAAATAAGTGCTCAGGATGGCCACGGAAGGGATGAAAAGGCAACCGCAGCCGAAGCCAATGCAAATTGCCTGCGCGAGGAGAACTTGATAGTATTCATGGCAGAGAGAGAGCATCATTTGGCCGAAGACGAGCAGGAAGGAGCCGCCGATGAGGAGAAGGCGAAAGTGGCCTCTGTCGTAAAGTGGGCCGCAGATCATGCCTACTACGAGGAGGAGGAAAGCTTGTATTGACCCTACCCATGATATGGCGCTGGGTGTGGAGCTGGTGAGGAGGTCAGTTTCGTAGTATGCTTGGTAGGATCCGAAAGTATTGATTATGCCCCTGTGCTCACAATCAGCTTCAAATCGTCCGAAGTGTGTCGAATTGCTACGATCGTCGGCAAAAGCCTGGATACCATAATGGGTCATGGGATAGCACAGCTCATTGTGAGTGTCCAAACTTTCGCCGTGTCCCGTGCTGACAGCTGTAAGTGTAAGATGGGGTCTGAGATATACCAACTGTTAAAGAACAAGAAGAAAGCCCCAAGCACTTGCAGCCATGCCGTCAGACCGCCATTAGGTATTGCGGCCGCATTATTTATGCTTGGTCGACTCTTCGACGGCTCCAGCGGTGCTCCTGCATTCCCGCTCTCGTCAGCCTGACCTTCAGTAACTTGTTGCGCCTTCTCTTGTATCGCATCTTGCTGGGCTTGTTGTTGTTGTGAGCTGTGTATCGATGCGGTAGTCGAAGCAGAAGGCGCTTGAGATTTGTCGTCGTGGAGTGTTGCACTGCCGTCTGCGGCGCGGTCCATGATTGCAAAGCCGGGCCGTGGATAAATCCCGTGTCGCGTTGGTATTGAGTTCAATGTACCAAATCCACTCCAGCACTGTGTTTGTAAGAAGGATGGAATTGCGCAAGCAAACAAGGATAGAAGAAAAAGGCTGAAGCTGTGCTGTGCAGCGAGGCGCGTTGACGTCGTCGGCAGAACCCTGCCAGCTATATAAGCATCATGGGGTCCTCAACAGGGGCCACAGCACGTATAAACGCCACCTTTTCCCGCCCTCGGCCATAGTGAAAGAGCGAGCCGGGACGTTGCCGTTTCGACGCGCCACCAAAGGCTGGCAGATGCGACCAGCCAAACGAGGTGCTTGTTCCCAGCTAAAAGCCGCCACCATCTGTAATGAGCATCGCGCGAGGGGATCAAGCTTTCACAAAAGCGGGGCCGCGGCGTCCCAAGCTTGCACGAAAGGCTTGAGACGAGCGAGCACACGTCCGCCATCTCCGACCAAGCCCGCATACCGTGGTGTCGCACGCTAACCAGTACCATGAAATGCATTTTTCACCCCGAAGGTGCTATCTACATAACTATCTGGTCGAAATCCGAGCTCGCGATCAAATATCGCCGAGCTCTACCTTCGAGGGGACAGAAGCGAGAAGACATCTCCCAATATCCAAGGGTGAACTTTGCCGTTCCGCCCGCAAGTCCGCCCACGCTCGACCATGGTATCGCCCCGGTGGTGAGGAAGAAAAAGACGGCACATGATGCTGTGGGTGGGTGATGTACAAAAGCGAAAGGGAAGGGTACTCGGTCGCCTCGTCTCGTCGTCATTTTGAATGCTGGTATGCTCGTCATCTCGTACTTTTTTAAAGGCTCAATGCCTGGCCGCCATGGAAACGCAGAAGGTATCGACCGGAAACGCCTGGTATGAACGCCCAAGTCGCTGGCTATAATGCTTGAATATCAGAAACGCAGATTCTGCCATGCAGAAACCAAGAACCTCCCATGCCTTGAAAGGGCAAACCTTTCGCCCCGAATCCAGAATTTCACCAAGTCTTGCGTGGTGTCCCACGTCCGCTTGGTCGTTACCATGTGTGAAATCTCCAAAAGAATGTTTCGTCTTGAGTAGTCCCACATTGCCTTATTACCATGCATCAATACAGGCTTTCAAGTCTGCTCCGATGGGCGAACGGCCACTGGTTTGAATCCTGAAGCGCGTTCCGAGGTAGGCTCGACGTGTTCCTCTCGATAGACGTTCTCCAGCAAAGCCCTGGAGATTGATGAATCCAGAGACTTAACTAGACTTTTCAAGACTTTCTGGCGACGCTTTTCACGCTCCTCGATCACCTCTCGCATAATCCGCACCAGGCCACTCCACCCAACTTGGTTGGCGGCCGCCGGGTGGCTGAAGAGTGGATCCAGTAGAGCGAGCGGGAGAGATAGCAGGATGCTTGAAAGGAGCTGTGTGACAGGGCTAGGCTTAAGCTCATCTTCCGGAGGAGCATCGCCGAACCGAATCTTACTCAGTCGCGGATTGTGCGAAGGCTGTTTAGACTCAACCACAGCCGGTAATCGTGGGCTCTGACGCAGTTCTGGCGCTATCGAGTACAGTGCGAAGTCCGACGGAAAATTGTATGCGATGAACTCAAGCGCATCGTCGAGCAATGGTACGGCGTATGTCTCAAGAATGCGATTGTCGGCCCCGAAGCCGTTAGGCTGTACAGTCGTCTTGTTCGCCGAGCATCCGAAATGAAGAACCATGTCAAGCGTGTCCCAGCGAAGGAGCGACTTAGCGATCCGCAGACCACAGGCCTGCATTTCAGGGATCTGCAGCACTCTCCCAGCAGCAGCGTAGCTAATAGCTTGACCCATACGTTTGCGAGCCTCGTTGGACGCATAGTCTTGATCATGGCCCACGTTGTATGGGCTCAGGTTGTAGAGGAAAGCTTCCGCAGGTAGCAGTGGTGCAGCATAAAGAACCTTAATCGCTTCATTCAAAGACTCGGGCGTAACAAACCTATCATCAATTAGGACCTCAGCCGATCGCCTGGTATCCTTGGTTTGGAAGGGAGGCGGCGTGCTGTGTCGGAGGGCCTCGAAGATCACTGGGCTTCGAGATACCATGACTGCATGCACGGGCATGGACCACAGCATGGCTTCTGGCGACCGTATGTGCAGGACGTAGTCAGTGAACTCAGGGTTGCCGAACTGATTGAATATATGCTTGCTGGTGTCGTAGCCTTCGGAGGTGGTCTGCTTGGCTAACGAAAGTTCGTTTGCATACAGAACATTCTGTGGCTCCTCGCAATAGTTGGAACCGGGCCCGGGTTCACCATGCTGGGATTTGCTAGGAGACTGTGAGTGCGATCTCATAGCGACACCATTCATCGACACCGGACCGACTTGGGGTGAGAAAGGAGCCGCAAAGGGAGCTTGGAAAGCGCCCGATGCTGGCGGGTACGCGGGTGAGTGAAACTCGTTCCCATTGGCATAGACAGCGTCGGGCGGCATCGCCATCGAGAATGGTGGGTGAGGCCACGAGGCGGCAGACTCTGACGGATGGTGGGAATGACCAGGATAGAACTGTGGAGCAAGGTGGGGGGGAGCAAGGCCTGGGGGAGGGCGCGAAAAGCCTTGTTGCGCAGCTCGCACACCTTGTTCGAAGTCCTGCGGCGTGGATGGCATAGCGGGAGACTCCTGGGCGATTCCGCCGAAGACAAGCCCCTCCACGCTTACTTGCGGGCGATGGGCGGAAATGTGGGCGGAAGGCAGGTGAGCTGCAACTTCCATGTGTCCCATCGGCTTCTCTCTGGGGTAAAACTCGGGCGGAAGCGCGGTGCGTACGGTCGATTTGGGTCGCTCGCCATTCGCGGCAGCATCCACGGGCTGCTCCGGTTGCGGCGTAGGAGCAAGCTCTTCTCCAGTCTGTGCAGGAAACGATTGCTCTTCGGTTGCGGCTCCTGTCGAACTGTCAGTACACATGGAGCATGTCGCGCAGAAATTTGGTGAGGCAACAACAGACCTTGGGTCTCGGTTGAGTCCTCTACCTGATCGTCCCCAGAGCGCGCGGGTGAGCTTGCTAATGCATGCTCCTCCTCATCGCGATTCTCAACTGGCGATACTCGCGAGTCCGGTGTCAGAGGCGTCTCGACAGCAGCAGGGGCTGCCTCTGGCTTTGCGCTCTTGATCGCGGGCTGCTTGTCGGGGTCGCGCTGGGTCACCGTGGTAAACTCCTCGGGTGTGAGGGGCCTCACGGCGGGCGGACGGGAGAAGCGGTGGGGAACGGCTGGAATGATGCGGTTGACGGAGCGGCGAGGCTGCTTCTGGGGAGCGACTGCGGGAATATCGGCGTGGCTAGTCGCCATGGTGATGTGCGAGAAGTTGGAGGGGAGGACGCGGCTCCAAGATAATTGCGCGCAGGTTCAGTTAGCCAATTATCCTGGAGCGCCCGGAGCGGAGGAGAGGCGAGGAGGAGAGGTGCTGAGCGGGGCAGAGTGCGTGCGTGCTCGTGCCGTGATGGTCGGAAGCCGTTGCTCACCTTAGCAATGTGGGGGGAAGTTTCCACCAAGATCTTAATTTGCGTCATGCTAGGGTCTCCTGCCAAGCCTGACTAACCTGGCATTGTCAACGACGATGATATTGTGAGAGTGCCCATGTCTGTGCCAGCTGCGCGTCTTTTCGTGCTTGCGATAACAAATGCAGCACCGTCGAGCACGCAACTTTGGTTGTTGTGGTGGCTCTTTGTCAACTAACGTTTTGCGCTAGTATCTCGATGCTCCCAACTGAGCCTTCGAACCGCTGTGATATGATCACTGGTTGATTTCCAAAGCTAGTCAGTACTGCCAACGAAGAGGATTAGAAGACTGCATATCCGAAATGCGAAAAGAAAAGGATCACGAGACTTCGCTGCATATCGTGGGGCAGCCTCCACCCAGCGCTGCACATGTTTACCAGCACTTGCCAAACGTCAAGCTTTGGATTTGGGCGACAGACTCAATATCTCAACGAGCCAGGTATGAAAATTCGACAAGCGGGACGCGGGGCCCCCATTTTAGTGTGGGTTTAAAGTGGCCTTACGTTGGACTGAAGCCTAGATCTGCTTGTACAGCGGCATAAAGCAATTCGTCTCCACCATTCTTGCTCTACAACCCTGTCTGCTAATCAGTCATCACGGCACTCGCATCTCTGTCATCCTCTTTTGCAAAAGTCCGTATCACTGCTGATCGATAAAGTCCAGTCAGCGACTCAAAAACCTCACAACATGCTTTTGCTGACCGAGCCTTCCCCTTCTATGAGTACTGTTTCGGTCGACCCCTTCCTCAAGAGGACGCACTCACATGGAATCATGCTGTAACGTCCCTGGCCGCCTTCGTCACGCTATTCGCGCTGCATCATTTCCACGCGTTCTCGCGTTCCTCTCCATACCCTATCCCTCCCTACGTCGTACTTGATAACTACCGCTAGACGAGCATCGCATGGCATCTATCCTGACTGGTTCCCCTTATTACAACAGACCTTGCACTCGCAAACAGCCGTACTCAACGCAAACTCGCGAAGTCAAATCCGTTGAGCGACGCATGGTGCGCTCCCCAGACATGTTCGCCACGAGCCAAGCGCCATGTAATCCACAGCAAAGCTTTGCTCCAACGCGTGCGTCCGTTTAACCTACCGTGATGTGGCCCACTGATGTACTATAGCAAACCGCTTCAGTGTTCTCGCAGAGCTCGAGCAGTCACCAACGCAGATGAAGTGGGCGTTTGACCTCGTTCATCCTATTCCCAAACTGAGCAGACGTCGCGGTAAACGAGCGGGCAAGCACAAGCTCAAATACACTTCACAGAGCAATCGGGACGCGCAGAAGAACAAGGGTTTGGGTGAGATCTGTGACAAAATTGTGGCACTGAGCCTGAACAGCGGGTCAACGCGCAGCGAGCCACGGGACAATACCACCACGCCTATGGATACAGTGCGGCACCATTGGGCACCCCAATTCCGTCCAGATAAAACATTGGAGCCTTCGGTCCCTGAGAGTGTTCATTTGCAGCCTAAGCCCTACATCCCTCACGCCAAGGCTTCTCCATCGACTGATGACCAGGAGCAAACCAGACAAAAGGAGTCGCGCTTTTTCCCTCTGTCAGCCTTCCTCGCGAGCTCTCCTCCTGCGGCACATTCGGTGCCAGCGAGTGAACCCACACGTCCAGTTTTGACCCGGAACTCCCAGACGAAAAGGACGTTCGCTGAGGCGCCCTCCACCTCGGCGCAAGAGGCCGTTGCATCGGTATGCCAGGCTCTTGCCATGCAGAGGACCGACACAGCCGCTCTTGAAGAGCCGCTGGCCGCATGTGTGTCAATTTCTTCACTCCCTTCGCTGGTTGCGCAGCCGTCTGTCCCCGCGTGTCGACAAAGATCTGAGTTTCCTCACGTTACAGCTTCTTCATTTTCGCCACTCCCTATTACCTCTCCGCACGCCGCCTCCCCTGTTCTCACGCCAAAGGTTATGCCTAATCCTCCCTCGACACCTTCCCCATTCCGTCCCGTCGATTTCAGCCCTGAGTATATACTCGAGGAACCACCACAACCTCCTGTTGCAGACTTGGTAACTGGCCAAGATCCCGCTCAGGCGCTGCATCATTACTATTCTGGTTATGGCCGAACGTGTCGGTCTTCGCTTACAACCGCGCCTTTCACGTACCCCCACCCATTTTGTGCTCCATCACAACCGCGCACAACGATGGTCCCACCTCATATCAGCGGTGTGGCCCGCTTGGACGAGGCTTTGAGATGGTCGCTGTTCGGTTATGGGGCTCCTCAGGGACCATTGTCTGGGACCACCTCTTCGGTGAGTGTCGAGGATTTCCTCAAAATGGGTCACGCCAGCCCCTGCTGGTGCTCAAAATGTCCGAACAGTGTGCCCCTAGGAGAATTGCCACATGAGAAGGTGATAGCGACATCGCAAACTGAAAGGACCGAAATAGCGTGTAATACTCTCATAATCCCAAAAACCTTTGGCGACGAACCCCATGAGGAAACCGTGGCCGGTGCATGGCGTAGAGAGCCGGAGAATCGTGAAATCGGCATCGGCACTGAGACGGAAAGCAACGAGCTTGTGCCTACATCTCAATCTTCCTCAAGCTCCAGACCTCAGTCTGATTTTGAAGAACTACTCCGAAGTGTCCGCGAAGCCTTCACGCCCGACAGCGACAATGAGAGCTCAGAAGACGACACCTGGGCAGTCGTGTACAAGGGCTACCCAAGACCCCAAGTCTCAATGCAATCGTCACAAGACACAGTATCAGAGCCAGAGATAGTGTCAGAACCTGAGGTGCTGTCCTTGCCCACAACGAGCCCTGCATTCTCCGAAACAACTTGGACCATCCCTCCCTTCGACTTTGAGCTCGGTTCACCGCGTGAAGAGCTCGTCGAAACAAACAGTCTAACCACGCCATCCTCACCCTTAAATCTGTGGTCTTCACCGTCTAACAGTCCGTTTTTGACACCAGTTCTACCTTCGACACCTCCTCCGACTTCCGTCGCGCCAACACCAAATCGGCGAACCGGCTCGGCCGTCCATACTGAGGACATCTTGAACGTCCAGAATATCTAGGAACAGCATGACGTTTCAGAGGAGAGTACAGCTGATGGGAGCGCGGTGGAGTGGCCTACACTGCAGGAGGCTGTCAGTATACATAAGAGGCGCACGTATATAGCCCATGGGATGGCAGACGAGGAGTGCAAGCATTGGGACGGGGTTACTGATTGGTTTACTTAAGCGCTTGGGTATGATACCCGATACGGTCTTGCTGGCACGGCTGTGCTTGTGTTGGATACTACTAGAAACTTCACGCCGCTCGTAAAAAACTAGATGACTGATATCTTCCCTCAATTACTTGTCTAATGAAGCAGTGCATTGCATGAAGTTAGCAACAAATTAGCGGTGTAGCCACCCTCGCATCTCGTGTCATGAGCCTGGCGGCTGCATCTGAGACGGCAGGGCGTTTCGTTTCGGGATCGAAAACCCGGGAGACATGGGACGGGGGGCACCCTCCGGTTGGAACCATTTGGTGGCCTTTGCAAGCTTGCTCGGCATGCATGGGCTTGAGTGCTTTTCAACAATCCATACGAGGTAGAGGCGGTGAGATGCGAAGCTGATAGCGTTTTTTGCGTAGAAGAGTCACATTTGCATTCGTAGAGTGGATCGAAGGAAGCCAGGCTGGTTTATCATGTCACATAAAAAGCTTTTCCAGAGGCCCACAAGTCATGCTAGGGTACGAGATTAGGTTGAGCATAGGGCTGAAGGTATCGACGGACATGTAGCGAGGATGTTGGAATTTGGTTTGATTGATGGGTTTATGATGATGCTTGTATGTTGATTGTCCTTCGGACATTGTTTCGTAAAACGGATCGCGCTCTGCGCATACGCCAGTAAATGTATTGAGTCGCTGAACGACAAGAAATAACTCCTGCCTTGCGGAGTTGGTGCAAAAGCGGTTGCAGATAATAATGCCAGTGCATCTACCGCGGTTCGTGAATGGTGAGAATATGCCCGTGCTCCCGAGATTCTGATCCTAAAAGCATATTCTGAATGTGTAGATTCATTGATGGTAGAATCGACTGCCAGCGATTATATCGTGGCTTTAGAGAAAGTGCGAATAGTGCCCTGGGACCCGCAACCGACACTTCTCGCAGTCGTCTCGATAACCCATGCTGAAGCGGCCCATGCCGGTGAGAGCGCCACTCCGCTTCCTTCCGCGTGTGGGCGTGGCCGACGGAGGCGGCATTTCCATGTCCATGCGGTCAGAGCTGTAGTTCGTCGTCACACTAAGACGTGAGAGCTGCGACTGCGTCTGAGCCGTAGGCGTGTCTGGGATATCTTCGTCTTCCGAAATGGGTGACGGCATGCGTATCGTCCTATCCTGGCTGCGCTGTCTCCGGTGCGGTATCCCCACGTTTGATTCACTGGCGGGAGCAGAGGGGATGCCGAGGTAGCCGTTGCTCGTTGCCATTCCGCCCGCGAGACCACTATTTGGATATCCTAGTCCATTTATGACACCTGCGTTCTGAAAGGACGGGTATATGGGCGTTGGGATACGATGCGATATGTCAGGCGCGTGCTTCACCTGGTCGCGGTTGAAGAGATCGAAGTTCAGCTTTGCGGGCCGGAAGTTGGTGATGAATGGCGAATCTGGCGGCTGGCTGGCCACGGCGTCGGGCTCGTCTTCGTCCATTTGCATGGAGTAGTCTATGTCGCCGTGCGGTGATAATATGATCTGAGGGTCTTCTGGTAGTGAGGCGGGCGAGTTGGCTTCGCTGTGCTCGGACTCGGCGGGCGTCACTGCCTCAAGCCCGGGCACTATGTGTGGCGGTGAGGCTTTTGAGACATATCCAGAGAAACCGTTTGTGTTGTGTGGGCGCTTCTCAGCCCATGGTAGGCTCGGTTGTACGTTCCATGGTCTTGATTTCTGTCGATGGTCAGCTGTTTAGATTGTCCAAATGTCCGCAACACGCACTTTGAGGTACCGGTCGTCGTCGGAATCTGAATCGTCGTCCCGTCGCCGCTTAGTGTTCATGGTGTGGAATGCCAGCATCGAGTTGATGGGAACAGCGAGTGCTTATGTGTGGGTGGGTGGTTGTGTAGTCAGGCGCGCACAGCACGGTGAGGGGGCCCGGGCAGCGGTATCGATAAACAGCGAGGGTTGGGGTGAACTGGAGCTTTGGGGGAAGCCAAGTGCGGGCGCATGTGTTTTGTAACAGGCGCGGGATGCAGGTCAGGGGAAGTCGCTTTGGAGCAGCCGTTTCAGATGGCCGGTTGATTCACGAATGCAGGTCCGGGTGGGCGGCTTACAGCGCCATAGCGGGTAGACGGATGGCGATGTCGCGGTTGGCTACGTCTGTGGACGACTGG
Organism: Didymosphaeria variabile; assembly: GCF_027946475.1. Lineage (NCBI taxonomy): Eukaryota > Fungi > Ascomycota > Dothideomycetes > Pleosporales > Didymosphaeriaceae > Didymosphaeria > Didymosphaeria variabile. The sequence goes on along the minus strand of NW_026611625.1, from coordinate 1,796,145 downwards.
AGGTGCAAGGCCGAGTGCATGGAGCAGACGCGCTGCTGTGGTTTTCGTGCTCGTGGCTGATGAGCGCAACCATGTCCGCTGTGGTGTACGGGGAAATGAGCAACGGATCACATGCCCATGTTAGCTCTTAATGCAGCTGCTATAGGGCCCGCGATGGACAGGATCTTGAGCGCATGACTGGCGAGCCGTGGATGCACTCGGTGGTGGATCAGATGCATCGTCGAGCAAGGCAAAGCGAAAGCGCCAAACGCCCCTGAGAAGCCGGCGGGCACTTTGATCGCTTGGCCCAGGCCCTGGTCGAAGGCGGTGACGCGGGAACCCCACCGTAGCTCGAAATTATTTTGCCCGCGACGACGTGACTGTGACCTTCATCGCCTCTGTCCGTCCACGTCTGCCTCGCTCGCGTTCCTTTTCGACCCCCGACACCGGACGCAACCTGCTGCGAGCACAACCCCGCGAGTCTCCCCAAGGTACGCTTCCCGACGTCTTTGTCCAATTGCCCCTCCCATCTGCACATTACCCCTCATCCCATTGGCCTACAAGGCGCGCCCTTCGCATGCCTACACACCAGCACTTACTCTATTGACCGCTCCCCCCCTGCCAGTGTACACGCAGTCCGTTGGTCAATTGCAACCCTGGTCACACCACAAATCCATACTGACTTCCACTCATAAAGAACGCCCATCGCCCACCATGGCCGACCCCGTATCCGCAAACATGAACCAGAACGCTGTTAGCGACGATGTGCGCGGTAAGCCCTCAGGCCAGATGTGCCCATGGATAGCCAATGCTAATGACGTGCGCCTCAGTTCTCGGCTACGACCCGTTGATCCCACCTCAGCTCCTCTCCGCCGAGATTCCCATCACCAAGGCCTCCGAAGAAACCGTCCTTCGCGGCCGCAAAGAATGCATCAAGATCATAACCCAGCAGGATGACCGCCTCCTCGTCATGGTCGGGCCCTGCTCTATTCACGACCCCGAGACCGCCCTAGAATACTGCGACCGCCTCAAGGCTCTCGCCGACAAGCTCAGTGGAGAGCTTCTCATCATCATGCGTGCCTACCTCGAGAAGCCGCGGACCACAGTCGGCTGGAAGGGTCTTATCAACGACCCTGACATCAACGAGAGCTACCAGATCAACAAGGGTCTGCGCGTCTCGCGCAAGATGTACTGCGACTTGACTTCAAAGGGCATGCCTATCGCGTCTGAGATGCTGGATACGATTTCGCCGCAGTTCCTCGCTGATCTCATCTCGCTTGGTGCTATCGGCGCACGCACTACGGAATCACAATTGCACCGTGAATTGGCTTCCGGTCTCTCTTTCCCTATTGGATTCAAGAATGGAACCGACGGAGGCTTGACCGTCGCTGTCGATGCCATTGGCGCTGCGGCTGCTAAGCATCATTTCATGGGTGTGACAAAACAGGGCCTGGCTGCCATCACCAGGACGGCAGGAAATGAGCACTGCTTTGTCATTCTCCGTGGCGGAAGCAAGGGCACCAACTTTGACAGAGACAGCATCAAGGCTGCTCGAGAAGCTCTGAGGAAGAAGAACTTGCCCGAAGTCATGATGGTCGACTGCTCGCATGGTACCTTACCTTTGCCTTGATAGAAACCCATGACTAATCTGCTTCAGGCAATTCCAACAAAGACCACCGAAACCAGCCCAAGGTAGCTAAGGTTATATCTGAGCAGATCCGTGACGGCGAGACCGGCATCGTCGCAGTGATGATCGAGTCCAACATCAACGAGGGCAACCAGAAGGTCCCAGCGGAAGGCCCAGGCGCGCTCAAGAAGGGTATCTCAATCACTGATGCGTGCATCGACTGGGATACCACCGTCAACACTCTCGAAGACCTTGCCGCCGCAGTCAAGGAGCGCAGATCGAAGAAGGCTGTTACAAATGGTGTACATTAAGGCGCCAGCGATACTGCATATATTTGGGTCGGAGAACTTAGTATTTGCTTGATTTGATTCTGACCACAAAAGTAAGAAGGGCTAAAAGCACAGAAGTCACGAACACGCATAATGGTAATGAGGATTGGCATATGATGGTTGGGACAGGTGCATGGCGTCGATCTAGGTTTTTGATACCTGCATACGCGTTTGGTAATTTATATCCCTGCTCCATCATCACTCGAGTGCCAGTGGGTCCGGCCAGCATGCACAGCCTCTCGTCACCCTCCCAGCGCCTCCTCAAATAATTCCGCAATCCCTTCGTGCACCCTCGCAATAGGATGGTACCCATTGCAAAACAATCATCTCTCGGAACCCTCACAAAGACTGCTCTCCCCACTCCTATATGTATGTCCCATTTGAGCACGCCGTTGGCGGATCTGCGTACTCCTTGTCCGCCCCGTACTGTTCCGACCTCGCGACGATATCCGCATAAGTTTCTGCAGATTCAATTCCTGGTGTTAAGACAATATCTCAATGGTTCCGTTGTGCATGTGTCGATGCTCGAAAAGGCAAAGCCAGGAACGCTCAACGACGGCGGATGTAAGACGAAGCAGCACATTCAGGTCTAATTCGCGTTCGCCTTAAATACTTGAACAAAGTGGCTGTGTACTTTTCGAGATAGAACTGCAGACCAAGCGGATGTGTCTCGTTCTGGAAACGGCGAAAAGTTGCGTACAAGGAGGGAACTCAAAGAACAACGACGTCTACTCCGTGAACAACAAGCGATCCTGCACCTAAACATCACGTTCACTTGGGTGCGATAGGCATGCGTGAATAGGTGAACGAAATCAATATGTTGCAACTACCGTTAAAAGGTGGGCCTGCCGTCTCGAACATCACGTATATCATATATCTTACAACAAATTGCGCTCCAGTCGCGCCTCCCTACACCTTCCCATCTTCTCTCCACTTCGACTTACTTACTCTCGAACTCTTTGCTCTCCCCAATGTTAACAACTCCAAACACTCCGTCTTCTTCAATCTTCTTCTCCCTGAGTGCTTCCTTCAGCTTCCTCGGTGGCTCCATTACATCCTCCTCGGTGAGTACCCAAGTACCCCAATGCATCCCTAATGCCTTCTTACATTTCGTATCGACGAAGATATTCACACTATCCTGCGGATTTGCATGCATAGGCGACATGATCCAACGTGGCTCATATGCACCGATAGGAATAAGTCCGAGATCGAAAGGTCCACGATGCTGGCCAATCTGCGCGAAAGCAGGACAATGTGGAAGATGTGCGTACTCAGTTCCATATCCATCATCGCCCTCGGGAGTGGATTCAGGGACAGCCCTGTATCCCGTATCTCCCGCAAAGTAGACTTTCGCGCCGCCACTTTCGAGACTCCAACTCGCCCAGAGGGTCTTGCACTTATCGAACGGGCCTCGAGCGGAGACGTGCTGGCACGGTAACGCGCCTACCACCGCTGTAATATCCTCTCTCTTCGCCTTTGTCTCGCTGTCGCTCACAGAAACCGCATCCACTTCTTTCGCATCCTGGAATCTCGCTTGGAGCTTCACGTCCTTCGTGTCCCACCAGTCCAGTTCCGTCACCTGTCCCTCGGGCACCCCGCTCTTGATAAACCAATTCCGATTCCCAAGCGGCGCGAAGAAATGCGCCTGCGGGAACGCTTCTTGTATCCGTTTGATCGTAGGGTAACTCAAGTGGTCGTAGTGATTATGGCTAATGACTACCAGGTCGACGGTGGGTAGGTCCTCGATTTCGCAAGGGGGAGGTGTGAATCGCTTGAACGACTTGAAATTGACGGGAGCGCAGCAGTCTTCGAATACGGGGTCGAATAGGACGCGGAGACCGGAGGGGAATTCGACGTAGTAGCATGCGTGCCCGAGCCAGGTTGCTCGCAACTTGCCGCCTTGCCTGCCTGCTCTGAAAGTTGGGGTGACCACTGGAACTGTGGGAGGAGTGGTGTCTGGTTTTCGAGCTTGGCCTGAGAGTTTTCTCCTATTAGGTATTGTCGGCATGGCCTTGTCATGGTTATGCACGTAGGAGATGCTTACCAGAATAGCCTCACACCCATCCTCCACCCAACGAAATCGCGGAAGCTGTCCCATGGATTTATAAAACCCTTCCCGTCCTTCAAGTGGTGTGCCTTTTCATCCGCATTTTCGGGCTTTGCTGCAACAACAGCTGGCTTGCTCACCACGGCATACAGGCCCGCAGACGCGAGACCCGCCCCACCCGCGGAACTCATCTTGACCGTGAATGCAAACCTAGGCGTCTGCCACCAGCCTTTTGTTGGTGGTGAGGACCGTGAGCTGTTCCTAGGAGACGGAAGTCGCCCGAAGTGGCGATGTGTATTGCGGTGCCAGTTCCGCCAGGGCCTTTCTTTCACAGACCTGGAAGCCGTTGACGCACTCTCTCGGTGCGTAAACGTGCGAATTTGGCGTCTCAACACGTTCAGACTCGTTGTGCTAGTGTTGGCCAGAGACGCGGACATGTCCCGGGAGTGACACTCCACCAAATCTATATACAACCTGAATTCGTCCTTGACCCTGGACGATGCTGCACAGCGATTGTGAAGGCCATGTTCTTAAGGCCGAAACGGTCGAAAAGGCCAAACCGGACATCAAACTGGCCGTCTCGTTTGCCGGCCCATTGGGCTTCTGCTTGTGATTGGTCGATGACGACACCACTACAGCAATGCAGAGACGGAACCGAGAGGACTTAACTCCGTGGGCGGAAGTATCGATGCACCCCGACGTTCCGGACATATTTTTGATCCGCCTCGCGCACAAACGTACGAGGCCCCAGACCTTGCTACGGTGCACGTCGAGACCCGAGATTCGTGACTGTCCTTGTGCAGCGATGCCGTTGACGGGCTATCACGACACGCGACAACGAGAGTGGAGTCACATTGCGACAGGACTCGAAAACATGGCGAACTAATGCGAGGCAATCGAGTAACACGCAGCGGCTCCTCAGACAAGCTTTTTTCCATTTTGATGCTGCTACCAAGAGGCCCTGCTTTTTCGCAGGATGTAGTAAAAGCACGATATCAAACCGTTCCTCCGAAGTCCCTAATGTGCCAACTGGTATAGAATTCATAAGCTCAAAGCCTTTTCCGCCCAAAGAAAAAAAAGTAATGCTCCGTCGTAGTCCGATGCCAATTAATTATAGCTCCGCAATTGGAAAACGGAGGCGATGGAGGGGAATCAAATCGTGAGCTCTTTAAGACCGCAAACTGGTTGGCTCTTGAAGGACAGGTACAGCCAAAATCCTTAGGACGGCGGATCTGACGCGATCGACGCTCTGACAGTACCCGCGACCCTTCAACAGGCCGAAAGCAAAACCATTAACAAGTGCAATGAACCCCCAAATGCCAATCTAGTGGCGAAGTGCAAAAGAACAATCGTGCACAGGGAGACTACCCGAAACCCCACGCCCGAAGCGTGGCTGGTAGAATGAAAAGCATCGTAGAAAACCGGATCAAGCAAACAAAACGCCGTGGTCCCACAATTTCGCTGGAAGTGCTCCTGATGAACCATGACACACCCCAATGTCTAAACGGAAACAAGCAATGAAAAACCGGTGTCGCAAAATGTAAGGTAGGAAATCTATCATGCAAGATGATCGCAAGCCTTGCGTGTTTTCGTCAAATCTCCGAGGGCGCGCATATGCATCTCAAATAGCGACAAGAAGGGAACGAATGAGCGCCTTGTAACATGAATCGATGAGATAGACGAAGGCCTCCGTAATGAGGGACAACCATGATATCGTCGATCGACCGAGCAGGGTCTGGAAAATCGGGTCCCGGGGGTGAAGAGCCGGTGCGAAGGAATAACTTTTGAACAGATGAATCGCTGGGATGAGGTAAAAGGCCAAGCAATATGTAATGGTCGAAGAGGCAAGTCGTGAAACAATTTGAGAGTCGTGATGACGGCAGTGAGGAAGGTCATCTAGGGGGTGGAACATGCCCGACAGCCCAGACGGGAGGGTACTCAGCAGGCATTGAGAGGGCCCAGGCTGACACATCGAAGGTAGCTGAGTCCTAAACAGCAACAGCCTGGGGACCGAAGCCGGGCGCCATAAAGTAGGACGGGTGCCTTTGCGCGCAGTACATGCAACCACAATTAACGCCGTGAGCGTTCCAGGTAGGAGGTTGGTATTGCGTCGTGTATGCAGGCGGGCCATAATTGGATGGCTGCTGGGCCTGGCTCGGAGCTGTCTGAGACAGGGGTGGAAACCCAAACATGGTGCGACGTGAGTACCCTTCCGGGGCCCAAGGTCCCGCGCTGCCGTAATACTCTGGGGTAGTGGGACCAGTGGTAGGAGCAGAAGCAGGAGAGTGCTCATTGGCCGCTCGCCAAGGGTCGTACTGCGAGTAGCTGGCGCCGTTGTTGAACGAGGGCTGCGCGGACTTAGGCGTATACTCATACGGTGGGTTGTAGGCTTGCTGCATCGGTAGCGGTGGGAGTGGCTTATTGACCGAGCGTTGTCGCTGCACCGAAGTGTCGATGGGGCTGAGTTTGTTGGGGCAGCCGGCTCGCTCAGCAGCACGTTCTTCATAGGTTTTCCAATGGTTGGACCAAGTGTTCCAGCCTTGGTGCTCCGCGGGATCGCGGTGCAGCTTAAATTCGATAGCCACGAGCCACTCCATCTCCAACTGATTGAGATCGGCGACGGGGATGCCGCTGACCTCCGACCAGGAGCGGTTGATGAAGGTATTGTCATCCAGAAACTTGCTCCCCAGTACAAGGGCAATGGTAAGGAGGCGGAACAGATGGTTGTCGTTCTTAGGGAGACCAGCCAGCATAGGCATCCTCGAAGAGAGGTAGAACATGCTCAATATGATCGTTGCAGATGGCAGCCTCGTTGCGCAGAGTACCTGGTGGACCCATTTCCTGAAGGATGGTGGCATCATGCGGCCAGGGGTGATAACCTCCAGAGCCATTTCGCACACGAAATCCGTCATGACTTCCATGTCGTAGTCTAGCTTCGCGGACACACCTCCCACGGGCTTTTCCTCTTTCGGTTGCTGGGCAGGGCGCTGGATGAGCTCTTGCACGCGGTGTTGCTGAATAGCGGCATCTCCCATGGAGTGTCGCATCGGCGGAAGAATAGTAGCGCCGTTGGGTTCGTAGAACGAACTGGGTGGTGGCAGACTCTGCGGAGCGTTGCTCAGGTAGGTGCCTGCTTGTGGGTACATAGGAGGCATCGCAATGGACAGCTGGTTGTAGCGGTCTGCAAAATCGTAGCCATCATCATGCGACCGAATGCCCGGCTGACCGCCGTAGGCAGGTTGTTGATAGGGCATTCCACCGCAACCCGAGTGGTAGCTGGGTACGAACTCAGGCGGCGTTAGTGGTAGTTGCCGAGGCATGTTCTGTCGGGGGTAGAAGGATGGCATGATGGAGATGCAGTTGCAGAGGAACGAAGATACCGGTATACCCTGCGACAATGTGAGCGGGATCCGCGAAGGCTGCGAGTAGAGATGGCTAACCAGTTTCTTCAATTCCGGACCGCGGAAGGGTGAGCGTACGCTCTGCGAAAGAGCTTACCGGGGCTCTAGTAAATTCCGTTCATGCACAAAGAAAATCGTGGTTCAAGAGAGTGTTGTTCGTTTGAGACGGTCGAAGAAGCGGCGGGATTGTAATAATGCTGTCGCGGGCAGACAGTGCGTCGTTGTCGGTGGCACAGCGCAGCCGGCGAGAGAATCGGCGTGTGTCGCAGCTGAGACCTAGGTTAGAGACGCGCAGTGCGAGCGGACGCCACTGAAACGCGAGTCCGGGACGATGTCTAAATCAATAGTTCGTCGAAAGTGAAGGTTGAAGGTCGCGTTGTCGGGGAGCAAAGGAAACCGGAAGGCCGAAGTGGAACGGCAGGGGCGACCCAACAAAACGGTGAAGAGCTAGCTGGTTCAACCAAGGAAGGCGCCGAGTAAATGCCACAGGAGAGCGGATGCAAAAGGATGAGGCGGCCGACGTTCGTGCAGCGACGCTGGGTGTCAGAAGCAACGAGACCCTGTCTGTTGGGTGGAGTGTGACGCGCGAGCCAGACGGAGGTCGAGCAAAGTCGATGTTGACGATCGAGGCTGCGCTCTGGAAGGGCGAACACTGCTTGTCAACGCTGAAAACTGCGATGGGAAGAGTGACGACGAAGAGAGCAAACGCTCAGCAAACGAGGGCCCAGTTGGTCGCCCGAGTGGGTGCAAGGACCACTTCTCGGCTGCACGGCTACACGGCCAGAGAGGCTGGCTGGGGGTCGAGAGCGCTGCCTGGGGGTGAAGATGACGAGGTGGGAGAGCAGGAAGAGGCGAAGGGGGAAAGGGAGAGCAAGGGGATGGGCGCGGCGAGGAGCGGAGCGGTTGTGGTGACGGAGTGAATTTCTCAGGGTGGTGTGTATAATCAACCAGTTAGGGGCATTCTTCAGGCCGCGCCCGCCGTCCGAATGGCCATCTCCGGCTCCAACAAATCTGTACCGACGTCCTCGCGTCGCGGCCTGGAACCCTGAGGAGCAGGCTACATTACATCTTTGCGCTGCGTCCCCGTTCTCCTGCAAGCATTCCACGCGGTTCGTCGGCGTGTATTCTGTCCTGTGTGCCGCCAGACTGCTCAACAAAGTCTGCTCCACCGACTCCACTCAGGCCAGACTCCAGAGCATCGTCAAGCACAAAGTCGATGCACGCTCTCGAGAATTGCTCCACCGGCGCTGCAAGCCTCTCCCAATGAACGCCATAAGGGGCTCATTGGCGCTGGCTTCGTCCAGTCACGGACAGCATCGGTGCTTTCGCGAGCCACGCTGGCAGACTGGCGGTGGAGGCACCCACGTCTCCGCTTTGCCTCTAGCCCTCATGGAAACAAGCTAGAATCCTTCACTGCCGTGCCAAGGGTGTCGTCGAGGCACCAATCTTTCCCGGCCCATCCTGCAGCGCGAAACACCGCCTGGAATTGTCATCGTCTTGCCGGCTTCATCTGAGCTTCGAGATGACTGTGTGTCACTCCAGCTCCCCTAAATAAAGCCAATAATCGGTCCGTGAAGTATATTGGCAACCAGCGCCCACACGCCTACGCGTACACCCCGCCCGACTCATCTGTTTGACAGCGTGCGCGGAAGTCGGTCCCCGTGCTTGTATGAAAACTGTGTGCCTGCATGCCGTGGCGGGCCCATGTGGTCCTAGTCGTGCACATGAACCCTTTCTTCCGTCACTGCCCGTATGGTCGTCAAGCAAGCGCCTTCGTGTCGGCCCAAGGCCGGCCGGGCTGGACTCGATGCCGCACACATATTGGCAGGTGATGATGAGCATGCGCATCGCGGCGTCTCCATCAGGCTCTCCGCAAATCGCAACGCGAACCCAACACCGCCAGCAGCATGAGCATTGGCGGCAAGGCGGGCTCTCTGCGTCAGACGATGAGCGTCATCCCGCCACCCATCCGCAGACTTCCACGCTTCTGACTCTGCGCGCTTCGCCAAAACGAAATCCTCGTCAGTCGTCAGAGGGCTCGCACAGGTGGTGGCAACATTAGCTTCGGCGACGGGAACACTGCACCTCCCACATGCAGAGCGACTGTTGAGACACCCCTGCTTTGACTGTGACAAGTTCAGCGAGGCCGTTATTGACTCGTCGAGGAAATCGTGGGTCGCTCACACTCAGACTGACGCTTTTGCTGTGAAGGCTTAGTTTGCGGGGGCGCAATGGGAGACCGAAAACCCAGCTTAACTCCGGATGATCAATACGGCGCCGTATTACGGGTGTCGGATCGTTCTCTCACAAGTTGTGATGGTCCGCGGCTGCCACTGCAATATCCTGTACATGCGACCTGCAGTAGCCGCGGCGCACTGGCTGCGGGAGGCTTCCAAGGTTGTGCACTGCACACACACCTGTCTTACTCACGGTAAGCACCAGGTGATCGCGCCTGTCCAGAGGCAGATCGTCAAGGTGGCGTCCAAGTCAACATCACCTACATGTTCAGCCTTGAGACCGCGCGCAACATGGCGATGCAATCAGGCTCAAGCTGTTGCCTTGGCTGCAGAGTTCATCTAGCATACGCTGGACACGAGGCTGTGTGCGCCGGTGCTGACCACGGGACGCGTACATCAATTTGCATATTCCGTGTCCGGCCTCGATTCGTGTAGTTGCCACGGTTGGCGGCTGCAATCATTTCATTGACTTCGCAATCAATCTCTAGTCGTTTCTCACATGAGGCGCACAAATGTTCCCCCGCCAAAGATCCCGAACGCCATGCAAATGCAATCGTGGGGTATTCCCAAAAAGAAATCCATGCTCGAATCTGTTTCAATCCCAATCATGGCGCATCCCTCGTACAAATCGCAATTAGTTCATCTGTCTGATCAAGTTGTTGATCAAGTCTTCACGATTGCCTAGATCGCCGCCTTCGATGAAATGCTTGAATTTCCGCTTGTGGAAGCCGCCGGTAGGGCTGTTGAGCTTGAAGGGCCACAAGAAGTTAGAAGCTTGTTTGAAGTTGGGCCCGACGGTGTAGATCTCGTGGATGAGATCTTCCATACAGATCATGCTAGCCATATATTAGCGGATGCTGGACAATGCAGGTTCCAAGTGTGGCCGTACCCGTATTTGCCAAGCTGCTCCTCGATGATTTCGTTGTCCGTAAGCGGGATGCGCTGCTTGTCGACTTTACCATAACCGCGCTCTGCAAATCAATCAGTATGTGACAGCACGATAAGAGGAATGAACTTACTATAGATGAGTTCGCGGACAGACTTCTGATTAGGGTAACCGTACGCGACAAAGGGTTCGACAATTCTCAGCATCTCCATGGTGGCCTTGGACAACTTCACGAAGACGCCATTGTTGATCTGGAGAAGACGAAGAAGCTGCAGGGTCTTGCGCTTTTTTGGGATCGATCTTGTTGATACCCTTAATACGCACGACGAAGACAAGCTTTGGTTCCTCCGGAACATAGAAGCTGTCATTTTTCTTTGCCTCGCGAGACAGCCTGACCTTCTCCTTCTCTGCGTCACGATATTCTTTCACATATTTTTCGGCCCGTGTGAAAATCACTTCCCTCTTCTTCTTGTTCTTGTCTGATCGAATATTAGCACGGACGTTCTACAAGATCTCGCTACAATTGGTTCGAAGAGGGCGGTCGCATCAGTCCCGAAAGATGGTTAACGGTACGACAACATTGACCGAAGTCTAGTCGAAAGTGTTGGTGCTTATCATCATCGCGACCGGCCCTTCTCGCCTTGTGTAGCAGCTGGGTGCGTACCTCTCTTTTCCTTCGTAGCCAAAGCGCGCTCCTCGCGAGCCCTTTCCTGCGACTTCCTCTTCTTCAGAAGGGTCTCGGGGACGAGGATGTCGTTCTGCGTCGGCACGGTTCTGCGCGGGGGGTTAGTAAGAGTCTAAGGAGGGACCCGCCTTGTAGCAAGAAGGTCGCGAAAGCAGATACTCACGTTGAAGTCGCCATTGTTCAAATTGCAGCGACCGCTGTTGCATTCGAAAATATTTCGAGGAGAACTTTGGATTTTCGAAATTCGTGCTAAGCGGGACGCTAGGCTACATAGATACTGGAGCACCTACACTAGTGTAGTACGGCTTGGCACTATCGGAGGCTCTTACACTACCCAGGTAGTGTACTACCCAGCACTCTTAATATCACTCTCATCAACCCGAAGTTTTCTGCGTGTTTCTGATGAAATCCTTCCGTTTTCGAGCTATCATGGTGTGTAGGCAGCCCAAGCGTATTTACCCAAGATCTGCGCTGTTGAGCCGAAGCGTTGACACGCTGGAAGAGACGGAACCTCCCGTTCATGACTTCTATGCGGTACGACGCATTTCCTGATGCCGCACAAGTTCACTTTTGTCTCATTCATCCTGGGACAGCACCGTGGGGTTCACCCTGACAAGGGTTCCCCGAAATTTTGTGCGCCCAAGGTAAAAAATTGATTGATCACAATGGCAAAGGAAGGTCGTAAGTGCCAAGATGAGGCTGCCTCGGATGACAAACCTTTCACCATCTACCGCTGTCGAACTCTAACTGTTCGGCCCTACATGTTAAGTTTCTCTTTGTATTGGTGCCGTTTGCTTTACTCCCATCACCACCCTCAGCTTTGTCTGCCACATCAATGATGTAATCTGAGAGCTTTCTAAGCGCCTTCCTCTTTGTTTCGCTGTATGCATACATTCTTCAAACCTCCAAAAACCTCAATCGATTAGAGGCCACACAATACATCGCACTACCATCGCAGATCCCGAGTTATCGAAACTGTACTAATTATCATCCTTCCTATCCCCCAGAAGACCCAAAAGTCAAGCAATTATTCACCCAACTCTTTGGCGGTTCACCAGACGACCCCAGAGCGCGGGAACAATGTCGACGTCAATGCCATCCAGAGGCCCTAGAGCACTAGGGCCCACGTAGCGAGCAACTTCAAAAGCATGACGTTGTCTGCCCATGCATAGCCGCAGGAACTAGAAGTCATTGGAGCCATGTTGGATATCTGAAACGCTGAAAGACCCTTGCGTTGTTGGCGCATCAGTATCGGCAGTGTATGGATCAGAGCTCTAGGCGCCATTGCATAGGGACCGCATTTCATGTTAAAGCCAACTATTATGCAATTCACCTGGCGAGTAAGGAACATCCTCCGAAGGGTTCGAATGAAAGAACAAGTCCCCACGATACTATACGCAACAGACTACCACCAGCGTTTCTATGAGGTGGGACAAGAAGATCTGATTGTAGGAAGTTTAAACGTACAGAGCCCGCCGATGTAATTTCTCGCGAAGACCAAAAGCGCGTGCGGCTGGACTCGTCGTACAATACAGCTCTGGTAGCTAAAGAGTTCGACAAAGACGTGGAGAGCGAGAGGATTTCGGAAGGTCGTGACGGTGCTCAAAGGAAGCCGTTCGCGCCACATTCCAGAGTATGCGACGAAACCGGAACGGACAACCACGCTACAACCTCACGATGCCGACGCGAAAACTAAAACTTCGCCAACAAAGATGCTCGCCCGCATGCGTCGCGGCCTATTTTTACCTCTCATGAGTCCGTTCGCGCGACCGCATGCAGCCAGCAACATGTCGCAGGCTCTTGCATATAATCTATGTCTCTGAACGCGTGCATTGTTCAACCCACCCCCTCACTCGCTACGTTTACTTATATATCTAGTCATTTTCAAGATGCATTGGCACGTTAGAGACTTCTGGACTCGTACTTCCCTGGTCTTGAGCTCCTCGTCGCATAAACACCACCACCACAAATCCTCCTCTCTTATTTCTACCTCCTCCCCGGAGTTTGCAATCACAACTACTATCCCCTACGTTTCAACGCTTGAAACTGCGGTGTACACCGAAGCTCCTTCGTCCACATCTTTCCCCTCGGTTCAATCCACCGAATCGGCCTGGAAGACCGAATCCACGAGCGAATCTTCTAAGACAGAACCTTGCAAGACTTGCACCAGCACCACCACAATGTCTACTGTTCTCAACACGCTCACCCTCTCTTCCACCATCTTCGTCACCCTTTCGACGGCGATCCCCCATAGCCCTCCAGACATCCCAGGCGCCATCCGTGGCCTCTCTGACTGCTCTCAAGATGTGCTCTTCCCACTGCTCGGAACGAGCCTGTGCAATCCTGCAGACTTCCCGTGCATGTGTGTCGAGCTCGACCGCCTGGGTGCTCGTAAGGAGGTATCAGATAAATGTCCTGAGCATGTTGATGGTAAGTTTGACATCTCCCCCTCCTTGTTAATTTTGAAGCATAGACACTAACATGACTTCAGAATATCATGACTTCGCGGTAAACACCTGCGGCAACGCCGGTGTAGTCACCGTCACAGGTACCGCTGGCTCCGAATCTGCCGTCTCAACCACCACTATCCCCGTCACCATCTCCACCGGCGGTCCTATGAACGTCACCTCTGCACCCTTCAATAACGGCACAGCCGTTGCTCCTACCAAGACCGAGACTGCCGTTCTTCCCTCTGAGACCAGTCAGGGTAACGGTACTTCGGGCGGCGGTTCAGGAGGTTCTAGCTCTAGCGGCTCAGGGTCACCTGGCTCAGGCGAGGTTGGCCCTGGTTCTGGCGGCAGTGGCTCTGGAGGCGAAGGATCTGGCAGCAGCCCTACTCAACCTGAGAACCCAGAGTTCTCTGGCGCCGCTGTGTCGGAGTTCGGTAACGGAAAGATGGCTACATTCGCTGGTTTTATTGGTATGATGTGGCTCGCCTTCGCCGAACTGTAAGCATCAAAGCGTGTCGTTTACACAATATTTCCTATGGGTCTACGGGTGGGTTTGGGTTTTCCATATTCTTATCTGGACATAATAGGGTATCCTAGACTAATGTTTAATAATCAATCATCATATCCCATTGCTCAAATTCATGTGCATGGTGTCTACACAATGTTTAGATAGGCTGTTCGCGATGTCTGAGGGTTTAGTCAGGCAGGTGCTCCCTCCAGCCAAGTGGCATTATTTCTTCGTCCATTGTCTCGAAACACACTGGCAGCACCTCACAATATCACCGAGCTTAAACCTAGGACCCTTAGCTTTTAGGTTCACGCCACTCCATGCGACACAACACTAACACAATCCCACAGCCACCTCATAGACACTGCAGATGATTATCCCGTACCAACAACACGTCGGGTTCCGTTTCTCCAGATCCCCTACTGAGATGTCGCGGCATCGCGTTGATTTCTTTGGGCACACAGGTTGATCTTCGCATTCGCAGTAGTAGTATCCGGCTGCGGCAACGGCGGAGGCAGATGTAGGTGCGGTGTGCACGAAGACAACGAGGAAGGATGAGGCAAGGACGAGAAATTGCATGATCAAAGGATGTGTGGCAGAATTCGTGTTTGGTCCTCCGGAGGAAGGTACGACCGAGGGTTCAGAGGTAATGTTGGGGAGAAGGGAGCGTCTGGGCAGAGCTTATGTAGTCGATGGCAGATGTAGCTGGGAACAGGCCTTGTTATTCGAGGTTCACATTAGTGAAGTGGGTGTCGTCGTGCAAGAGATCTTGTTCACAATCAGCGATGGGTGCAAGGTTGGGCTAACGGGGGCGTCAAAGCTTTGGGTTTCATGATCTTCGGCAAATACGCAAAGCTGTTGACGAGAGTGAATGCATACATTTTGACCAAGACTCAATCATCCGCTTGAGTGTCGGGCGTAGCAGCAAGTTCAGATCTTCCTAACATGGAAGCTTGGTGTAACCACTAGACCTATGTGTAGGAAGCCCTGTTCTCTGTGGCTTTAGGGCTATCGAGTACGGGCATAGACAGGCTCGCCTGCGATGTTCACTATACTCGTTGCAATTTGGAGCTTACTCACTTATATTACTTTGCCCCTTAGGGAAGCAGTGACCTTGTCCAAGTACTGGCCTGATCCAGAACTAATACATACTCGTACACCCAGAGACGCGAAGAGAAATTCTCCAAAACCCGCGCTTAGGTTTAGAAAGACATACCGTTACCCGCGTTGTGCTCCTTGATGTAATCACCTCCCTTCTCCATGAACTCCGCCCGCGTGATGAAGTTAGTCCTGTTCTCCTTTTTGCCCGCCCACTTCGCAGCTCCCCTCCACGCGTCCAAGACTGCATCGTCCGCTCTTCGAACAACAAGCTCTTGCTCGGCGGGAAGTACAGCTCGCAACTCGGACGCGAGTCTCTCTTCAAAACCCTGGAAGAGTGTGTTGCCACCGGTCAAGAAAATGTCTCTGAAAACGTCGTCGCGGTGCGGATTGTCGGCTAGGCGTTCAGTGAGAATGTTGGACGCAATTTCGATAATGCCAGCTTGGTCGAGACCGGCAATGCTGGGTTGGAAAAGGACTTCGGGAACACGGATTCGTTCTACGTTGAGATGGAGTTGGTGCGCCTCCTTTTGATTTTCTGGGTCGAAGGGATACGGACCATGCATGAATGCATGGAGTAACGATTTTGTCCAGTCCATCTGCGCTTCCCGTGTGGACTCTTCGGTAAAGGTGGGATCGTGCTGGAGCAGCTGGCCCTCGATTTCTTTGAGTGCCTTGCCCAGGTCCTCTTCCTCTTCATCATCGGACTGCTCGCCTGTAGCAATGGTGCGGTAGACGCCCCAATCTGCGTCATCAGCACCAAACGTATCATCGTCGCCGCCACCTCTCCGGCGCTTCTTGGTGGGGGCATCGGACGCGAGATTCGCTATGGACTTCATCCGCATTTGATTTGCCAGAGATTTCCTGTTGCCCAATTCGGCCTTCAGACGCTCGCGATCCTTTATTTTCTGGATGATGGCTTGTCGCGCCGTGCGGCGCTCTGCTGACCACCCTTCAAGATCCTGTTCACGTCTTTCGTCATCAAGTCGCTGCTCTTCTGCTAGACGTGCTTTTTCGCGCTCTTTCTCTGCCTTTGCACGCAGACGCGCCTCGTAGTTAGACTTCATCAGCCGCTGTTGGCGCTTTTGCTTTAGCTCTTCTTCGTCGAGCTCTTCATCGGGCCTGTCGAGCAGCGGGAATGTGGGCTCTTCTTGTACCTCTTCTTCGACATCGCCGACGTCCTTATTTCTTGCTTTGCGTATCGCCTTCTCCAGCTCACGAACTTTCTTCTCCAGCTGACCGTCATCATCGAAGTCGTTGGACTCTAATATCCGCTTAGATTCCTTTTTGGTAACGTCTTGCAGTTGGGTCTGCAATTGCTGGTAGTACTCAAATTCTTCTTCCTTCCGCTTTAACTTGTCCAGACGCATTTTCGCGGCTTGGGCTTGCAATCGCCTGCCGCTCTCCTTGCGTTTCTCTGCAGCTGCCGCAAGTTCTTCCTCTGTCTTCTGCACCACGACTTGCTCAACGTAGGGGAATTGAACGATCCGATCCCGATCTTCCAGCCCTGTCCACTCCAGATAGTTCGATAGTTCTTCCTCGTAGCTTTGACTGATATAGCAGTGCTCACGAACAAGGTCTTCGGCCTGCGGGTCGCTGACTTTGCCAGGAAATGAAGGGTACTTTAGACGGAGGAGCTTAAGCAGGTATTCGGCGCATTGGAAGCGACCCCAGTTGAGGCGCGTCGACTGCGACAGTAACGCTTTGGAGTTGACGACTGGTATTAAGTGCGTGGAGGTGTATGACGATGAGACGACAAGGCCTGTCTTGCCGCCGTTGTAGGAGTAGGAGAAGAGGGAGTCGATGCCGTATGCTACAGAAGGCGCGCCGTAGCATTCGAATAAGATTTCGGACATGGCTGGATATTACGCTATTAGTACACTGTCACAAAAGATGCGCATTCGTGCCAATCGCTCGAATCGAGCCAAACGTACTCTTTCTTGTGTATCCCAAGTTTGCGACAGGCTCCGTCATGACGATGGGCCTGTCTATGCTACCGTTCTTGCCGTCTACGCCCATCTTGATGAAGCAGTAGTCAAGCAAACCCTCCATGACATCCCAGTTGTTTACGACATTGCTCCCCGGTTCATATACGTTCTTCGACTGGCCCCGGGCCGTGCCATCGCTAAAGACGTCCGAGCCGACGAAGGTGAAGGTACGGGCGAGTTTTCGATCGCGGTATTTAGCTACGAGAGGGCGTAATGACAAGCGGGGATTCGCATCGAAAGACCAGCCTGCGCGGACTGCGGACGAGCCTGGCAGCTGTCAGCACTTTCTGAGGGATGCGCATTGAAGTGCAAAGCTACCATTGTCGATAACTATGGCTGTTTCGCGGTTGCTGCGCGCATAGCCTTCGGTGTCAATGGGCTTAAAACCCTCGAAAGGCGGTTCGCTGACACTCCAGATCTTCGCGGGCGGCGGCTTGGGAGAGTTGCGACCAGAGGGCGGAGGAATACCTGCGGTTGCGGAGGGCGCCATTGCGCTGGGAGTATTGACGTGGAAGCTGGAAATCGAGGCGTTATTGCATGTCGCGATGTTTGTAGTGGTGAGCTTTGAGTGAGAGTACGGCGTTTACGGAGGCGTACTACATTGCCTGCGCGCTGAGGTTCCTCACTTGCGGCGCGTCACCCGCGGTCCATGCACCATCCCATAAACGGCAACCTTCACTTAGACGATGTTGGCTACAATGAACTTTTACAACCAACGAAGATATTAAGAATGATGAGAACTGCAGAGTACCCGTTGATGTGTCTGCAATCCATACAGTGCCTCCGCATCCTAGCTCAACCAAACTAAACTCATGCACTCGACCTTCGATTGTGTATCCATCATTACGACGCACCATCCCTTCTTGCTTGCGCGCGCAATGGTCCAACCATATCCTCTATGAAGGCTAGCCAGAAGTTGAATAGATGGAGCTCGAGAGTGAATACCTAGGCGGCAGATGATTCGATCCGGTCCAACTGTTTCCTCCCAGTGCCGCTCCTCATGCCGGATCCTTCAGCCCGTTGGTAGCTGGAAAAGAGTAAGCATCCTTTCATTTGGTCTACGTGAGCTACATGGTACATACCTTCAAGGTGAAAGAGCACGTTGGATTGATAGTTTTTGAACATCTGAGACACAAGCTCCGTGTCCATGTTTGCAATGTTGATCTCCTGCAAGTTCTTATTCAAGGTCATGATGGCTTCATTGAGCTTCTCCTACGCGCCAATTAGCATGTTTTCGGCGGGCTTCCGTGTGTTGCCTTACCACGTTGACAATTATACGCGAAAGCAAGAGACTCTGCTGGTGCTCGTGTGGGCTTTCCTATGTGACGTTAGATACCTAGGTCAAATATCAAATGGCAAAGATACCATATCTACGTGACCTTGAGTCGTGCAGTTCAAAGTGCTGGTGTGAACGAGGTTGTCGTCTTGTTTACGTGGGGCGTGGGGTTACCCAAATAGTTGACGCCAAGGTTTAGGTATGGGCTGATGCATGGTGAACGGTAGGCGCGAAAGCGCCTTGAGAAGCAGCACAACCACCTCCATCCTCGCATTCTCTCTACGCTCCTGCGATAACCCCTCATAGCTTGCCGCTCAAGCTACGAAAAGCGTTTGCGAACCACCGCCGCATCTTGCGATCGACCTCGACCGTGTCGGCTGGCTACAGCTCCCTGTATAGCTGCATCATGGCGCCTCTCACTGCGGCCTCCGACGAGCACACGCATCAAGCTCTCCTCGATCAGCTCGACATCTACAAGGTCCACAAGCCGTTCCGCAATTCACACTGGAAGCCGCCGCAACGTCGCAACAAGAATGTCAAGCAGATCATCGCCGATGCCACGCGCAAAGAAGCCTCCGTTATGGCTACCCAGAACAACAGCGGCGCCTCTACGCCTGCCGTACCGCATACCGAAGGTGCCACCGGCACCGCAACCCCCGTCGGTCGACCCCCAAACATCGCACAAGCTGCTCAAAGCCTGAGTACCCTTGTGCTGGAAAAGAATCTACGGACTGCTGGGGGCGGAACAGGGCTTGCGCATGGGAATAGCACAGGGCCTGCAGCTACGTATACGAACATTGAGAGTGCACCGAGCTTTCATCCGAGTAGTCAGAGGAGGTACTGCGACATTACAGGGCTATCAGCACCCTACACGGATCCCAAAACCAGATTACGTTATCACGACAAGGAAGTATTTGGCGTCATAAGGACGATGCCACAGAACGTTGTTGAGGGGTATCTCGGTGCGAGAGGTGCACACACAGTATTGAAGTGAACGGCGAAACTGCTTGAGCGGCTCGTACGACTACATGGGTGGCAGATTCACTCTCACATTGTCTGAATACTGAGTAAGATCCATGGACAAATCCAAAGGATGGAGGTGTTACACATCGATGTGAAATATGCACATGACAATATGAAGATATGTTAGGCCAACAAAGTCAAGCTCACTCCACCCACCAAGCCCCTCTCAGGACAAGGCTCAAGAAGGCGCTCCGGCTTAATCGTGGACTGTTTGTTCTTCGCCGATGACGGGGTACCAGGAACACACGGAAAGTGTTCCTAGTTACAGCAGCGTAGAAGCATGCTGCGGCCAGGGCGTTTCTACACAAGATTCTGTCGCTTCTTGGGAAGATGTAAGATGTGAGTAGGGTTACTAGGAATTGTAATGTCAAGAACAGATTGCGTTTGGAAAGCTGCTGCATTGCACCGTGACAACACTCAGTATACTTTGCGAAGTTCGTGGAGAGTGATGAAACAGACCTCTCGAAAATCATGCGGACTCCCGTTGAGTCGTTCGCGCTAGACCAGGGTTTTGGTTCACGCACGGACCGTGGATCAACGACTCCCAGCTCACCAAAGGGACACGAAACGAACAAGTTCCCGACTTCCAGATACTACCAGTGGACCTTTGAGGCCAGATAGAACTTCCAGGCCCGGCAGCAGTCGCTCCGAAGTCGTTTGTCGCATCTTCTTCGAATAGATTCTCCCCAATCTCCCTCAGCGCAAAGCGCAAAACTATTCAAGATGCCGACCATGTGGCTCACTGATACCCAAAGTAAGTGAGCTCCAATACGTAAACACAGAGCAAACACTAAACAGTTCATAGAGATTGGGGTCGCCTTCTGTTCAGGGGGTAGGTATGCAATCAATACCGCAACGAAAACGAACTGCGCGATAACCACGACTGACCACGCGAGCAGGCGGCTTCTTTCTACTGGGCGGCGTCATGATGTTTTTTGATCGATCGATGTACGCTCACTCAGGCCCTTGATGCTCAAAGTGGCGCATCGACGTACGTACATATGCTGACTTCCCCCAGGCTCGCCATGGGCAACATCCTCTTCATCATCGGCCTAACCCTCATAATCGGCTTCCAAAAGACCGCCTCTTTCTTCGCGCGCCGCCAGAAGTGGAAAGGCACTGCCGCATTCGCCGCCGGCATCATTCTCATCCTTATTCGCTGGGCGTTCTTCGGTTTCCTGATCGAGTTGTATGGGATAGCGGTGCTGTTCGGAGATTTCTTTGCGACGATAGCGGGGTTCGTGGGGAATATTCCGGTGGTGGGACCGTATATTGCGAGGGCGTTGGAGAGGATCGGGGCGGTCTCGAGGAATAGCGAACTGCCGGTTTGAAGAGAGAGGTAAATTGGAAAGGAAGGGCAGGATGGTAGGAAAAATTCGAGGATTTGGCTGTACCATATGTTGGACTAGGATGGGCCGGCGTAAGATAGCTGGAAGCTTAGAGGACGTGAAGACGACATCAGCATGGAAGGTATATACCGGCGTTCGAAGGAGAATTTGTTTGGTAAAAGGAATACCACACGCCGTTCGAGTGAGCTTTAGATGAGTATTAGCGAGCTTGCTCGTACAATGATCAAGGACTAGCCTTAACTGTACATGTTCTACATATTGTACCTCTCATACATAGTGTTCGATCATTGAAAAACACTCCCCCCAAACCCGACAGGTCTCCTAACCTTGCTTCCCTCCACAAATGGCACCACAGCCATCGCTTTATAAATCCTCCCCATCCCGGTCGGCCCCCTATCAACCAATCTCTTCACCGCCGTCTCCAGCCTCTCCTTCGTCTTCTCATTCCCCGCACCTTTCAACAACCGCTCTGCCCTCTCCAGGATCCCCAGCGCAGACAAGAAGTAAGCTTGCTCAACAGGGCCATGTACTTCCACACCTGGCGACGCGTCTAAGGCAGATTCCGCCAGCGCGACAAAATCAACGTCTGCGCTGATGTCTACGAGACCTGCGGATACAAATGGGGAGCAGGGACGGTGGGAGCGGATGCCGCGGAGGGTGTTAGCGGGGATCGCGGATGCGGGGCCATAATCTAGTATGAGAGCAGCACCTGAGGGAACCGGCTTCTGGAACGTCGGAATTGGTTTCGATTTCGGGTTTATTGATGCGTTGGCTGGGATTGGGGATTTACTCTCAACAGAAGGAGAATTCGCGCCGCCTATCCGCACCGCGAAGTCGGAGATGTAGGAGAGTGACTCGGGGGATATTTCTATAATGGCATCGGTAGTTTCCTGGAGGGCCTTGTAACGGGGCGAGGTTTGCGGTAGGTAGAGGCTGTGTGCTGTGGGCGATTTCGAGATGGTCAGGTGAAAATCCGGTGATGGTGAGCCGTCCTCGTTGGGGGTTTGAGACATCTGCGATTCATGGATGGGTGCAACTACGAGCTCATGCCATTGATTCTTTGGGGCTTGTGGTCCTGTTCGAGGTTGTATAGGCCCCTCTGGAGTTATCGTTTTGGAAGCAGTGGGGATGGTGGAGTTGGCTACGTTTTGGAAGACATGGATTGGGAGTGCGTCAAAGAACTCGTGGGCGAGGATGAACGGTGTGGATGTCTCGTCTATTTGATGGGTCAGCACTTCTGGGTACAAATTCAAGGAAAGGCGGCATACCTTTGGGTACAAATCTGAGATCCTCGCACCAGGTGACAGTACAATTTGGTATGTACTTGCACGGCGCTCTCCAACCCAGTTCGAACGCCTGTGGCTCTTCTGTTCCAGACAGTCGTTTTGCTTGCTGTTTCCGCAAGTCATCCGAGGCTTCAATCATGTGTATAGCTTCGACACTTTGCGCGAACGGTTTGAAGCTCGAGATCGTTCTTAGCACATCATCCATTAATGTTCCTCTTCCAGGTCCCACTTCGATTATCTGTACCTTCTCTTTCCGGCCTTGCGCCAACCACTCTGTGTAAAGCCATATGCCGACTAATTCACCGAAAATTTGGCTTATCTCGGGGGATGTAATGAAGTCACCTTTCGTGCCGAACTGGTCGTGGCCGGAGGTTTGGCGCGTGTAATATCCGCCTTGGTCGGACGTTAGGCATTGGCGCATGTACGAGGCTACCGAAACAGGGCCAGTGGTCTAACACATTATCAGTCAAAGATCATCTACAGGAGAGGAGTTAAACATACCTCTATTGCTTGGGCTAATGTCCTTGCGAGCGGTGTTGACCATTGTCGCTCTTCCGAGTCGCTTGATGACCACCGTACTGCATGTCGCACAACTCCGGGCCTCAATACCTGGGAACTTGCGAACCTTGTCGCGTTGCGGAGTAGATTGAGAGAAGACGCTCTCATTTCGAATCGTTATCGGAATTCCATGATGTTGTTCTCGGGACCAAAAAGTTCAACGTTCGGAACGTGGGAGCTATGACCATCGCCCACGCCTTACCACGTGCTATTCAACGCCACAAAATCACCGCAACATTCGACTTTGAGTTCCGATTACGAGGAATAGAAAGAACAGGACACCATGGCGTCACGTTGGGCAGACGACGATGTTGATAAGGCGGAGGATCTACGCCGGAAGAAAGAGAAGGAAGAAAAGAAGCGCCTCAAGTTCCAGAGGCAACAAGCCGAACAAGCAGCAGCAGCCCGAGAAAGAGAAATGGAATCACGCCCAGCAAAGCGGCGACGGTTTTCCGATAACGCCGCTTCCCAAGAAGTCATTCCCAAGGAGCCACCAGCAGAAAGGACCTTACTATGCTTTGAAGGCGGAGGCTGGGGACCATGCCGACACGTCTCCAACTTTGAAACCCTGAACAACATCGAAGAAGGCTCCTACGGTTGGGTTTCCCGTGCGCGCGAAATCTCCACCGGCTCCGTCGTCGCGCTCAAGAAAATAAAGATGGATTACCAACGTCAAGACGGCTTCCCCATCACCGCCCTTCGCGAGATTACCATTCTCCAACGCGCGCGCCACAAAAACATCGTCTCCCTGCACGAAGTGCTTTCCGGTTCGGATCCCTCCGAAGTCGTCCTCGTCATGGAGTTCCTCGAGCACGACCTCAAGACGCTGCAGGAAGACATGCCGGAGCCGTTTCTCGCTTCCGAGATAAAGACGCTGCTCAAACAACTCACATCTGCGCTTTCCTTCTTGCATTCAAATCACATCCTTCACCGTGATCTTAAAACATCAAATATTCTTCTGAGCAACCACGGCCACTTAAAGATCGCGGATTTCGGCATGGCGCGCTACATACCACCTCCCAACGCACGCCTTACACAGCTCGTTGTGACGCTGTGGTACCGCGCCCCAGAGCTCCTTCTGGGCACCGATCAATACAGCACCGAGATCGACATGTGGAGCCTGGGCTGCATATTCGGCGAGCTTCTCCTCAAGGAGCCCATCCTACAAGGCAAGAACGAAGTCGACGAGCTGAGCCGTATATTCGCTCTCTGCGGCCTTCCCACGGACCGCAACTGGCCTGGGTTCTGGCGCTTGCCTAACGCGAAAGGTCTCAAGATACCGCGGGACTCGGGCGCAAAGAGTGGAGGTGTGATCAGGACGAAGTTCCCGTTCTTGACCAACGTGGGGGCGGATCTACTTATGAGTTTGCTGTCCCCCAATCCGGAGCATAGACCCACCGCAGATGAGGTGCTGGACCATATGTACTTTAGGGAGCAGCCGAAGCCAAAGCCAATGGAGATGTTTCCTACGTTTCCGAGCAAGGCTGGGCAGGAGAAGAGGAGGACGAGGAGTCCGAATGCGCCGAAGAGGGGGCAGGCGCCTGGGATGCAGAATGTGGACTTTAGTGGCATCTTTGCGAATCGAGAGGAAGAGCAGGCGGGTGCAGGATTCCAGTTAAGAGTAGCATAGACAAACAGTCGGAAGGACTCAAATGGATTAGGCGTAGCTAGCCAACTGTTGCCACGCTACGTTGTATGTCCTGGAACATATTCGAAGCGCGTCTCTCCCAGATCGCTATAGCCATCTAAATCAGAGAGGCATTCAACGTCATAACATCAAGACAACATGTAGGGGGGCCTCTGAATAGCCCACTGCGCATCTTTAACCGGTGCGGCGAGGGCGGCGACCTTTGTCTCTCCACCTTCGTGCTCATGCTGATCGCTTAGTGTCCCATTCACCTATACCTGCTTCTTACTCCGGTTTACCAGGGAACACTGGATAGCGAAAGCTTGGGACTCCCAATTTGCCTTGCCAGTCATGGTTCTTATCTGTGCTACTGGCGATGAGAGCAGGTCCACCACCGGCGAAAGCGCTATGCTCATGTCAGCCTGAAACACGATGGATAGTGGAATCGATGATCCGTACATGCTCCACACATCGCAACCGCAGCCGAGGAAAAATGGAGGGGGGCGAAATCATCTTTAGACATCAGAGGGCAATGTGATACCGTCCACCTGCACATTGGCCCCTTTCCGTCCTTCTCGGTCCATGTATCGGCACATTGAAGGTCAAATGGCCACGGGGCGAGGTTAATCTGAGGATTCCGACGCAACGATTGAGTGGTGAAGATCTCACTTGCGCCAGGTACTGCGATGGGGACTGTACGAAGGCGCGATCAGGACACCTCCCTCTGAGAGGCGAACAGAAAGCCATGGTGAACACGCTGGCGAATGCAAAGTCAATTGCGGAGATGGCCGCAATCGAACAGGTGTAGATGCGCATGGTGAAGCTTGAAAGAAGACACAATCAATTTCTCCAGGGCCACTGAAGCTGAGAATGATGAGGTTGTCGACATGAGCAGTAATCAGGAGTAGATGGCGCAGACGAGGTCGTTTTGGAAATTGGCGGAGTGCACATGCACTGCGGGCTTTAGAATTGTGGGAATGGGTCACATCATCGTGGGATGGCAGTGGTGTAAAGCTCAATCCCGGGAAGCTGCGTTCGAATATCTGAAAAGCAAGCTGGAGTCTCACCGGAACACTTCGAAGACCCACGAGAAGTGGGAAGGGGGCAGGTAGGTGTACAAACATTTATGATTCTATAAGCCTCCGCACGATGACAGGCTTTGACAGAAGGTACTGTGCTGTCAGTGCCCTTTCCGTGCGCAAGGACCTGCATCCTTCCCAACACTACGTGAAACATCTGGTACTGTGTTGCCCTCCTAGGGTACCAAGGGGTATTTGCAGTTTTGTGTTAGTACTTTGCGATCATGTGAAGCCAGAGGTTGCATTGCTCTCTTGCCTTATATTATGATAATATCATATCCAGATTTGTGCTGTAGCGCAGTCACCAACAATATATTGAAGCATCTACCCATCGGGATCATCGGACGAAAGGACACACAGATTCGGAAGGAGCGAAACAGCTCGATGACAATGAAGTCTTGATTCTCTATCTGAATGATGCTGACGAGCAAGATCGGGCAGAAGTGCCCCACCCTATGCAAATCCGACCGTTACGCCAAGGGTAACAAAAGCCGAACGCCGTGCAATGTAGTTAGACCTCATGTGCCGTTCAGAAAATTTCCACTAACTCCCTTGAATGGAGCTCTGGATGAGCTATCGACATTTCGAATAAGTCAAACCCGTGGTGTTCCACTAGCAGTGGAAGCCGCAGCCCTGACGACACTGCACCTTCGTCAGCATCTCATCATTTTTCAAGTAACTGGGTGTCACTCACCTCAGGAATTTGCTCGCAAACCTCCTTGTTACAGTCCGGCTGGCAGTTGTAGAACCAGCATGGCCACTTGGACATGCACTTGTTCATGTGGTCGTGGCAGGACCTGCAGCGGCCGTCGAAGACGTTAGAGGTCCAGACGCTGTTGTCGGCAACTTTGGGAGCGGTGGCGTTGTTTTCAACGTTGTCGTGCTTGCTAGCCGGGCCTATGGTTGAATGAGCAACTTTCTTTGGAGACAAGGTTGACTATTATGGGACTTACTAGCGAAGGCACCGGCCACGAGAGCCGCGACGGAGATGAGAGCGACTAAGAAGCGCATGTTTAAGGTATCCAAGGGAATTTGGGGTCGGAAGAACGATTTGGTGTGGTTAAATGATCTTTTGCTATTAAGCGTAAGCAGAAGTCTCCAGGTGAGGTGTTGGAGGGTATTTATACGAAGGGCTAAGTGGCTAAGGGAGCGCAAGAGCCACTTACTTGAAAGGTGAGAATTTGGGTGAGAGGGCTATTGGCCAATGAGTGCAGTCGAATATGGAGAGAGCTCTGGAGCGGGTGGACGAAGGGTTCCGAAGATTGTACAGAGAAGCTAGAGCAGTGCACGGGCTACTGTAGGTGAAGGTACTCACTGAAAGTGCTTCACCCTGTAGGAGTTGCAATTTTCTCACTTGCTATGCTCGGTCCTAGGTTTAGTAAATAGCAGAGGCAGGAAAGGTGTCGCAATGCAGGTAGTCTTAGCAGCTGTAGACGAATATGGTTTCGTGGGCTATACTGTACTTGACCTTTGGCCTCTACTATTTCAAAAGAATGTCTGATTAGCTGGGAGATTCGAATAAACAACACTATCCTCATTTATGTAGCTTATATACCGACGGCACCAAAACTCCGCGCTAACAACGAACGATCGCCTCCCATCATTATCGTGTCAGTTGTGCTCTTCACGCACCATCAATCATCAGTCTCCCTGGAGCCACCGCTAGAGGCTCATCTCCGCCCCACACAGATCCACATACGACTCAAAGTTCTCTGCTTACAGCTCCTTCTTCCTCTCCTGGCTCTTCTCAACCTCGGCCCGTTGAATCAAGTCCTTACCCACACTGACAGTCTCCCTCAGACCCCTCTGTCTTGCCCAAAACCTCTCCTCGGCCGTACTCTCGCTGAGACTACTCCTCCTCGCATCCTCCTCCAAGCTCTCCCTTGTAATTTGCTCGGAAACTTCCTTCAACTTCGGCAACCTCTCCAGACCCTTAAGGTTTTCCTCGAAATACTGCTTCCGAACAAGGAATCTGTCGCGGCGCTCCTTCTGCACACCGGGAGACGAGAGCTTGGAAATAGCTATGCGGATACCGAAGCGTACAACGAAGAAGATGTGTTCAGACAGAAATATGGTAAGGAGGAGGGCCCAGGCGCGGATATTAGCTGGTGTGCCGTCCGGACCGAGACCGTCGTTGGAGAAGAGGTAGACAAGAGCAGCGGTGGTGAGACTGCCGAGCCAGGCGAGGAAGGAGAGCGAGTCGAGCCATGGGCCGATAGTGTCAGCACGCCAGGGTGTCGGACGCTGCATGTTTTGGCAGATCTTAATGGCATCGGCACGGAGCTCAACCCAGTCGTTGATAAGGAAGGAAACGCTGGTAAGGGGCCAAACGACGGAGAAGAGAGAGAGGTACCCGAACTGCAGGACCATCTCGCGAATGTCAGTGGTCACATCGTAGACTTCTAGTTCCACTTCTTCGCGGACGCGTTCGAGGAAAGCGGCATCCTCTGGTGGATCGTTTACAGAAGGGGCAGGAGAAGTTCCACCATTCTTTGCGGTGCGTTCAGATTGGAATTTCTTGTACTTGGAGGTGCCTTCGCGTTTGAGGTAGGGCACGATGAGCTCCATTCCTAGGTTCACGATTTGGGCGGTTACTGTGAAGTAGATGACTTGCTTACGAAGGCGGTCCGGATTGATAGTCCAGTCAGCGCCAGGACTTTGAAGTTGCTTTTCGTGCTCAGCGAATGGCCTGACCGTAAGGCTGAAGACGTCGAGGTAAGGCACAATGATATTACCAAAGGGAACGTAGACGAATGCCGTAAGGAAGATGGGCAGGTAGGACGTAATGAAGTTGAGGACAAAAATCTTCTGTGTAAGAGCGTTCTCATACGCAGCATGAGTCTCGTAGTTCTCGAAGTCAGTAAGCTGAGTGGCTAACTTGGTGAGGATACCGGACAGGATGGGCATGGTCGTTGTGAGGATACCAGTGGGAATGAAGACCTGACCGCCGTTAGTAGTACAACTAGACCGACGTGAAGATAGCTTACCAAGATCCACTTCAGTGGTCCATTATAAACTTCTGAGATAAACACCTCGATTCCGAAGCAGGTTGCAATCAGGGTGCCCAGCACTGAGGCAGCAGCTACTGCAAACGGGATCTGGAGGAGCTGTCTTTGCAGTCGCTTCTGAACCGAAAAAATTCCGACCTGCTCCCCTGTAATCGGATCCGTGGTGATATGCTCGTGTTGGAAACCCCTCCTCTTGTGTTCTATGCGTGATACACCACGGACACCCCAGCGCACGCCGAGATCGGCCTCTTGATGTTTCCAGTATTCGGTAAAGATTATACACCAAAGACAACTCACAATACCATATAAGGCTGAGAAGTGGCCAAAGAAGAGCCATGCAGCAGTACCGAAAGCCGCGGGGAAGACCAGGAAGGAGAAGTACGATTGCGTAAAAGCGAAATAGAAGGCAATCTGCCTAGTTTGTCAAAGATCATACCAATGAATCTATCACGTGTAAGCTTACCTTCTCCCCGAAACGGTTGCGGATCTCGTCCAGGTCCTCTGTCTGAAGGAAAAAGGACGATCTCCATTTCTTGATCCAATCAGCGTTGTATGCACGATCGTGCAACGCGAATATCGAATCCACGCCCTCCCACTCCCCCTCTTTTGGCGTAATGCCTGCCCCGCCCTCGGATACCGGGTTTGTGATGAGCTGGTATATAATACGTAGGCGCTCGGATTCGTAGAGGGGTTCGGCCTCGAGTGCTTCGCGGGTCTCTTTGGGAGGGGCAGCCGCTCGTACGCCGTGGATCCAGTCGCGGACTCTAGAAGAAGGATCATCAGGGAAAGCACACGATTTGACAAAATCTGCACGTACCGTGACCTGTATACTTCACCATATAAGTGCTCGTCGGACGCGACTCTCACAAACAGCAAAACAGAATGCGAGTCTCCATTGCGGACCTCTGTCTGCAACCCAATTGCGGAGAGAGCCTCAACGAGCTTCTCGAACTGCTCGACCGCCTTTGTCTTATCTGTGACGTCTTAATCCCAACCGCTTCCATATAATATTTTGTTGCACTTACCTGTCTTCAAAAAGCGGTAGACAACTACATAGTCAACGTCCATGTTCGTCTGTAGGGCCTGACTCTTCGCCATGAGGCCTGGTCAGCTCAAGTAGAGCTTGTTTACGTGAGATTCTGAAATTGAGAGGGAGAATATTTGTTGTAGAGGGACCGCGCCGCTCCAGCTTTAAAGGACAGGGAAGCTGTGTGATGTTCGACCAAGCTCCCGGTGCGGGCGCCCGCAGACGTCATAGGCGAGATCTGGATCCGCGGCCATCCCTGCCGCACATCCACATCATCGATATGGAACCTGTAGAACAAGGCAGTGCGCACACTCATAGAAGTGGCTATCATGTGCTGGTTCTCGCATCATGCAGCTCGAAGATCACGCGATTGAACGATCTCAGTCGGTTTAAAATCTCAGCTGTTTAACAGATTACTACATTTATCTCACATCAGGTTGAAAATCCATAATAACAAATAACAACGACCATACGATACACACCTTAACTGAATTGGGTATTTCGCAATCAAATCGTCCGACCATTTTCAAGTGTGCGCCGTTATAGACGGGGCTCTCTTCAGTAATAATTTCCACGTTCCACATTGTACATGGATAAGAGTAACAAGAGCAGTCCGTGATTTTAAAGTCCCATCCTCATCGACTCCGCTTGAGCCACCAGCAGGTTACAACTCCCTGTATGGAGACCATTTGTTGCACGTGAAGTTCATGACAGGTCGACTGAATCCATGGTGTGATCGTATGCTCTTATCTCAGGGGTACACGACGTAGAGCTCCCACGCTCCCATATGTTGAGGCGAACAATGACCCTTGAGCCGGTACTCCTCTCTTCTGGGAGAAGCTCTCGAAGGTCTGTAATGATCCTCAACCCGGTGCTCCTATGTTCTGGGACATGCTACCGGGTGTGGAAGCGTGTAATGATCTTCGATGCGGCATTCCTATCTCCTGGGAGGACCACGCCCTCGACTCCTGCTCCTGCTTCGACTCCGACTGTAGCTACCGTATGAACTGTAACTTGGACTCCTTCTACCACCAGCGCCACCGCCACCGCCTCCGCGCGGGGGAGAATCTCGCCTTCGGTAACCGCCTCTACTTCCTCCACCGCGCCTCGGCGGTGGGCTTCTCGAGGGCGATCGTGAATATGATATGCTTCGTCTAGGTGATCGAGATCGTGAGCGAGACATTGAGCGTCTAGGTCGGTATCCATGGTCATCTCGACCACCGCGGAAACCTCCTCTTCCACCTCTGGCTCCCCGGCCTCGATATCCGCCTCCGTATGCTCCAGGTGGCGACCGAGAGCGTCGGCGTGGAGAAAATCCTCGCCTTGGTCCGCCCATAGGAGGTGGTCGGTAACCTCCAGGTGGCCCCCCTGGGCGATGATCGAAATCGCGATCTCGGGGTGGGCCTCTACGAATTGGGGGTGGTGAGCGTGAGAAGCGGCGGCGGGGGAGAACGATTGAAACCAGGATCTTTGCTCCATCTAGCTGTGCTTCATGCATCTTGGCGATCGCACGTTCGGCGTCTTCGATCTCTTCGTACAGTATGTAGGCTGTTCCTCGATTCACGTTGACTGCAAGATTAGCTGCGAGGCCGCGCGAGAGGTCGTTGATTTTACTTACAGACGGGATTCAGGGGCAGCTTGATGTCTTTGATGGATCCGTAGCTGCCAAAGATCTCGCGCAGGTGGCCTTGGTTGACGTTTTTCGTGAGTTGCTCAATTACGATCTGTTCCCAATTAACGGTTTATTCGACGCAAGGCTTGGACGATATGATCTGTCCCATGTGGAAGTAAAGCATATGCTCACCTTCGAGCTCCGCGGGGCTGGAGATCCGCTCCTTCTGCTTGGGCTCCCTGCAAGGCTCCTGCCCCTAGATGACCGCGAGCGTGTTCTGCTGTCTGGAGTATAGCTGCGTCGTCCGTTGCGACGCGGAGACTGCGACCTCGTGGGCGATTGCGATTGCGAGCGTGAGCCGGAGCGTGTGAGGGAGCGTTGCGGAGTCCGCGACCTCGATCGATCGAAAACGGAGCCTCTTGGTGATCGTGTGCGCGAACGGCCGCGCGATGCGCTTCGACTGAGGTCGCGCGCTGGCGTAGGTGATTGAGGATCAGAGGGCATGATAGCTGCGAGCCAGTGGTGTATGTGGTCTTGCCTGTCTGTTTGTAAATCAGCAGTATCGCGTCGAACAGAGCATGGTATAGCGACTGAAGCTGAGCAAATCGATCGGGAGCTTGGACCAGCGCGAGCAGCAACACGTGATTGGCGTTCCCCGGTGCTGTTCCGTTTGCGCTCCATGCGGCGGCGGCGGGACTATCCAGCATAAAGGATACTGCTAGCTACTTGGCTCTTCATTGTGAGCACCATCTGTAGAGTTAGTATAGGCGGTACTGCCGCAATGAGAAGTCACGACTGTCCGAGTGGGATATATGTGCTGATACGCAAGTATATGGGCACAGTGATTTCTGATGCAGTCTTTGGCAGAAGCTCGTGACTATAGCTCTCCGACATGGCAAAGCTCTCGGCTTTACACCGTTTCCAGCAAAACGCCTGATGGGGCATCCATGCCATGCTGGCCAGGTCTTCACGCCTCAGGCTCACCTCATCGCGTGAAGAAGCACGTTGAGCCTCAGATCGGCGACTGTGCATAACATGGCCAAGCAGTGATGGCGCCGCTCTGGGACCAATCGACCATAACCTAGCACGAATCCCCACTTCACTCGGCGCGCTGGCAATGGCGCAACGGGTGCAGCCAGCGTGATGGAGTGCCATGGATAGCTGGACTGCGTCCGTGACAGTGACGGCCGGCGAGGGAGGCATAAATAAGGCGGGGTTGCAACTCGCAGGGCGGTAGAAAAACCTCTTGCCCCACCATCTGCGTCTGCACTAGCCCCCCGTACTGACCTCCTGCTTTCTGCCTTCTTGTGCGCCCAACAAGAAAACCTTCACCGCTCTGCATACGACCCTATACACTACCTGCCTGCTTAGTCAAGCGTTCCTCCCATCCCGCCACCTGGGTTCCTAACCTGAGCCTTCCGTGTTCCTTGCATCAGTCCCCTCTCTTTAGCATTACCCCTCCACAAGCTCCCGTAGCCCGCACAACCCCTCCATCATGTCCTGGCAAGGTGAGAGCAAGGCATCGACGCGACGAGGATGAAGCACTGACGGTTACCCTAGCATACATCGACCAGAGGTACATACCACAAGACTACCTGATAAGAGATTTATTGATCCGTCTGTAGCCTCGTCGGCCCTGGCAACATCGACAAAGCCGTCATCTGCGACGCCGCCGGAAGCGCCATCTGGGCCTCGTCCGCCGGCTTCACCGTACGTCCATGTTCTATTCGCATGCAGACATCCTCGAACGATGAAGGACTTTTGCTACTATAGCTCTGGGAGTACCCTGGCAATGTTAACACCACCAGGTCTCTGACGCTGAGCGCAAGGCAATCGCCGATTCTTTCAGCGACAAGAGCGACCCCAAGGGTGTTATCGCAAATGGCATCAAGATCAGTGGCGACAAGTACATGACCATCGAGGCATCAGATGACTCGCTCAAGGCCAAGAAGGTACGCACATGCTCCGCGGCGCATACAGTCGCGATATGATTCGGCACACTATCAGTCACCCCTGTATGGACTCGGAAACTGATCAAAGTCCAGGGAAAGGAAGGCATCGTCGCCTACAAGACCACACAGGCCCTCCTCATCGGCCACCACAACGCCGACACCCAGACAACCGTCGCTTTCAACGACGTCGCCGCGCTGGGCGAGTACCTCAAGAAGATGGGCTACTAAGCGCCCTGGGTTGGTATTTTATGCTCTTGGAATCGATAATTACATGCATGCCTCTCCATTGAGGTGACGTGGGCCAGACGTCTTGGAATGAGGGGCCGCACAGACAGACATGAGAGATGAACAATGATATGGAAGTTGGAGGATTTATCTCTGACATAGCGAAATACAATAGCACGTGTGGTTTGTCAATAGCAAAAGGATGGACGCAGTATCATCAAGGAATCTCCAGAGCAATTCTAAAGTGGTCTGGTCATACACGTACAGCTGACTACCTTGCAGAGACTCTACGCCCTCGCAACACCATCGGTCAGCTTGAGATCATATCCTCATCTGCGCAAATCTTCTAACCACCTTCTCATAAAATGCCTTCTGCAACTCCGCGCCAATCTCCTCATTCTTTTCATCAACACCATCTCGCAACCCAAACGCCTGCGGCCCCAAAAGACACGACCGCACGACCGCCTCCACCGAAAATCCCAAGTGGCTCCTCACATACCTCAAAAACGGCTCCTTCACATCCAACAATCTCTTTCTCACGCCAAACACTAAACTCGGCTTCGCCCGCTCCAGATTCTCAATTTCCACAATAGCGTCGATTGGTTTCCAATATGCAATCTCCAGCAGGATCACACCCAGCGCGTACAAATCATACGACTTCTTGTATGACGACAAAGGCGAGGACGATTCACGTAGGCCGGAGCCCTGCACCCGCGGATGCCGATATATATCCGCGGACGCATTCTCAGGCGGTTTCTCTGTCATGTCATCGTTCATCGCCGGGCGCGAGTAGTCAAAGCCCGATACAAACGGATCAGCATAATTGACCTCCGCGGGTCCGCAGTCAGAGAAGAACAATATGTTAGACGAGCGCAGGCCTTTGTGCAGCCAGTTCACCGCGTGCAGGCGCTCGAGAGTCTCGGAGAGCAGACGCATAAGTGCGATACGGTCCGTCAGACTCGGCATATCGATATCCTTACTCGTAAGCAAAGTGTGCAAGGACATGGGGCGCGTGGACGGGTGCGCGGACGCCGGCTTCTCAAACACGAGGCCGAAGCGGCAGTGGTCTTCGCCTGTTTCTTCATTGATATCTTGGAAGTAGCCTAGGCAATGGGGTGCCCGGAATTGGTCTGTTCGGTTGTTTTCCTTGAGAAGCGCGGCGAGGGCTTTCACACGCTCGAGGATTTTGGGGTCGGGGCCAGTCGGCTGGAAGGGTGGTGGTTCGTAGGTTTTCCATTCGATCCATACGGAAGTTTTGCGGGCGTGGGGCGGTTGGTAGAAGGCTTCTTCGCGGTGGCTTTCCGGGGCTGAGTCTGGGTCGGTGGGGGAGAGGATACTGATGTGTGCGCGTGAGAGCTCGACGTTAAGGGTTTCCGAGGCGCTGTGGGAGAGCGCGATACTGTTTGTGAACTCGTCTGTGAAGACGTTGGGATCTTGGATCGCGGAGTTAAGGGCCTTGAATTGCGCGAGAGCAGCCAGGCTCTGCAGTCCTGGCTTGGATGTCTCCACGTATTCGTCGTCGAGGTCATCCAGGCCTTGGGATCGCATGTACGCTCGCACGGGGTTGGTCACATGCCGCGACCTTCTCTGTCCCCTCTTCATTTGGAGCGTCGTAGATTCGAAGATCTGGACGAGGTTCTGAATACTGCTGTTCAGTTGCATGATCTGGAATTCTGTGCGTTCCTGTTTAACGAACAGACTTTCCAGCTGCGCCGAATTCAGCATGTCGCGCATGAAATCGTTGAAGCTCGTCAATTTCAAGACCAAGCCTTCGATCTTCGTTCTGTCAAAGGTAGCCCATTTCAGCTTCCTAGGGACTTTCGTGCTCTTCTTCGCCCAGTCCACACTTTTCTTCAGCAACACCTGCGACTGCGGAAACCGCGTTCGGAATTCCGAATCAACTCTCCTGACTGTAGGGGAGTCGTCTGCAGGAGCATAAGCGGGTGGTTCAGGTAATCGACCATCGTGCTCTTCAACATAGTCGACTAACAGCGGCTTCGAAAGCTTCTTGTACTTCTCGTCCAGGCGCCCGAACTGGTGCAGAAGACGGCGCTGTTGGTCGAGTACATCGAGAAGCAGGCCTTTTGATGAATTTGAAATTAAAAGGTTATCATCTGTCTCGTCGAGGCGGACGACATCGGCCCAGTCGAGGAGTCGGTATTGCTCGGTTTTTAGACGCACGCGGAGGTACTGGCAGTCAGAAGGCATGTGCTTCGCATCTGTAATGAGTTCGTAGCCTGAAACTTATTAGAAATGTGGCTGAAGCGGAGGCGTACATTAATTACCCTGTATGCATCCTGAGAAGACTTGGAAGGTTAGTGACACGGCTGCGAGAGCTAGTTCTGCCATCGATTCTGAAGTCTAGTCCAAGTCTCGCAACACAGGCAGTCAAAGAACAGGAACGGAATGACCTCGAGCAGGCTGGGAATCTATAGGAACCGGAAGGGCAGCAGGCTACAACCTGAATCCCACAAGGCTTTGGCAAGGCCTTTCTCGTGCAACGCCGTGGCAAGCGCCGTGTCTGCCCTGGCGCTCAGCCTCCATCCATTACGAGGATCGCCATGCATGGGCGAGTCACCGACTTTCCTAAGTGTTGCGGACCGGTGAGCACAACAGTGGGATCTTGTGTATGGCAAGCACATGTGCGATGGTATGCACGAGGTACACTTGAGTTTAGTTGGTAGTCCTCATGGTGGTGGAGCATGGGATGGGTAAGCTTGTCGCGGGAGTCAAGCCACGGCTGCACTGGCGCTTGTGGCGTCAATGCACTAGCGTAGACCCTGGCCCACATGCGCCTTTTACTGTTCCGCCCGCGGCGAAGCTTCGATTCTCGTGTACCTAGGTACGGCCAGCGTCACGCCATGAATACTCACGCACTTCGATGACGGTGAACGGTAGTCCGATGCAACTCACTGGTATCCAGTATTACTAGCCTCACAAGCTCGAGTATATCCACGATATCTGACCAGTACCGACCTCGACACCGTCATGGTCCTCGGTCCTCTTCCATGGCGGAAAGCCAGAACCTCACCTCCAGACCCCTTTGAACCCGCACCTTTCGCTCGCCTCGTCTTCCAAGCTCCTGTGAAGCTACTGCTCTATCATGCGTACCATATGATCACCTCGCTGCGATCCGTCCCCACGCCGTCAAAGCCTCCCATACGCATAGTATGCATTTCCGATACACACGATCACGCTATCGACGAAGTCCCCGATGGCGATGTTCTCATCCACGCGGGCGACATGACCGTAGATGGTAGCATACCCGATATACAAAAGCAGGTAGACTGGTTATCCAGTTTACCCCACAAAGAGATAGTAGTGATAAGCGGAAACCACGACACGTACCTCGATCCACGCACGCGCCCGTCCCTATGCGAGGATCAGAGAGCCGGCACGATAGACTGGAAGCGTGTGCACTACCTGCAGCACCGCAGACTTAGCCTCAGCATCGAGGTGGAGCCGCCCAGCTCGGATAACGAGGAGACGGATTTGCTGGCAAGGGAAACGAAATCAAGGAGACTCAGGATCTATGGTGCGCCGCAGATACCGGCTTGTGGCGATATGAATGTACATGCGTTTCAGTATCCTAGAGGGAGAGATGCGTGGTCTGAGACTGTGCCGGAAGATACGGATATCCTGGTTACACACACGCCCCCAAAGTATCATATGGATTTGTCGTTGCCGAGTGGAATGGGCTGCGAGCATTTGGCGAAGGAGGTGAAGAGGGTGAAACCTACACTGCATGTTTTTGGGCACGTGCACTGGGGTGCGGGGCAAGAGGTCGTTTGGTGGGATGGGTGTCACGACGCTTATGAGAAGGGGATGCGAATCCAGTCACGATGGTTTCAGGGCTTGTTGAACCCTTACCTCTGGTGGAATACGTTCAGAGTTGTCTACCGAGGACTGCGTGAACTGATATGGGACCGAGTATGGGGCGGCAAGGCAACACACACCATCATGGTCAACGCTGCGCAAGTGTATGCCAATACTGGGAAACTAGGAAATCCTGTCCAGGTCGTAGATATTTGACGATTGTGCCTCACGACACCATATAGATACCACCATCATAGTAATGTGTAGATAATCTTCCATCACTTCATTCATGGGCGGCAAGTTCGTTGATTCAGAAAAGTTCTGTTGAACTGCCTTGACTATTTCATCCGAGCCGAGTTCAACATGGAGACCAGGCTGCAGTAGCCGTTCCCCGCGTAATTTTTGATCCGGTCATGAACACCATAAGCCATGCCATGCAACCTCCACCAGCGCCATAAAGAACCCCGCACAGGCTCAGAGACGGCGACCACGGCGACCACCCTTCCTTCTGGTCGAGTCGGACGGGGTGGGTGTGACATCCTCGATACGGCCAATGCGCATACCGGCACGGGCGAGAGCGCGGAGGGCGGACTGGGCACCGGGGCCGGGGGTCTTGGTGCCGTTACCACCAGTAGCCCTGATCTTGACGTGGAGGGCAGTGATGCCGAGCTCCTTGCAGCGGGCAGCTATCTCGAGTCAGTTTCCGACACTGCTTCCTTCTACAGTGTTCACTTGACGTACCAACGTCCTGAGCCGCCAACATGGCAGCGTAAGGAGAGGACTCGTCACGGTCAGCCTTGACCTTCATGCCGCCGGTGACACGGGAGATGGTTTCGCGGCCCGACAGATCGGTGATGTGGACGAAGGTGTCGTTGAAGGAAGCGAAAATACGGGCAACGCCGAAAACAAGCTCGCCCTGCTCAAACGGTCAATACGTGTTCCCACGCTATCGCTTGCAGATTCAACTTGCCTCGCGGACCTGGGGTCCAAGCTGTCACAACCGTTAGCACAAGTCAATCGTCGCTGCGCACGATAACACACACCTGGATGTTCTCCTGCGCACCGCGCTCGACCTTCTTCTTGGGAGGCATGTTGACTGTGGAATTAGTTTGTCGGAGGGGTGGGCGTTGGTGGTGGACGATCGAGGTTCAAGAAGTTCGCGCCTCGCTTGCAAATTGCTGTGTGTCGGCGACAGAGATTTTCCGAACCCTAGCGCCTCAGCGCCGAACTAAAACTTCTGCAGCTTGCGGGTCCCTTTCTCATTCCCAGCCGCCATGCTCAGGCTTTCAACACCTCACTGCAGCCTCAATTCGGGCGCAACATTGTCACCATGGAGGCAAAGAAGAGCATCGGTATCATCGGCATGGGGGACATGGGGAAGATGTATGCCTGGCGCTTAAGTGCGGCCGGCTGGAAGTGAGTCCCGCTGCTCTGGTTGCGTGGACGGGCGATGTCCGGATTCTCTCGGTAAGTCACGCGCCCCCATCGTTTCCCATTCTCTTGTTATGATGACTGTGAGTGCATTTGGCTCGAGTGTGACGCGTGTCTGTCCTGTCGCCGTCTTGGTTGCGGGTAGCAGGCACGTGCTGCCAATGATGTGAATTCTCGCTACCTAATATATACACCTCTGATCTCCGTCCAAGTTCTTCCAAGTTTGCTACAAGCTTGTTTCGGACCCTGCTGACTGATTGCCTCATAGAAATCCCGTTTGAATCATGCTGTTGTTGCATATGCTAACCTCCAGCTCAGAGTCAATGCGTGTGACATGCCGGAAAGGTTTGAGGCATTAGTGGAGGAGTTTCGGAGTAGAGTAGGACATCCATCATGTACTTCGTATACCAATAGAGCCGTGCTGAGCTTGTACCAGCCAAACGTTGAAATCTTGCGAACCGGTCATCTCGTGTCTCGAGTTAGCGACTATATCATCTACAGTGTCGAAGCGAAGAACATCGATGCTGTCGTGAAGCAATTCGGCCCTTGTATGCAACACCGTCCCATCCATGTGTGTCATCACTAACAAGTGTCACTAGCAACTAAGCTCGGCGCCATTGTAGGAGGTCAGACATCTTGCAAAGCCCCAGAAATCGCGGCCTTTGAAAGACACCTCCCTTCCGATGTCCACATCGTCTCCTGCCATTCTCTGCATGGACCCAAAGTTGATCCGAAAGGGCAACCACTGGTCCTCATTAAGCACAGAGCCACCGACGAAGCTTTCGAATTCGTAGAGATGGTGCTATCGTGTCTAAACTCGACCCACGTCTATCTCACGGGTGAGCAGCATGACCGCATCACAGCAGACACACAAGCTGTAACCCACGCTGCCTTCCTCAGCATGGGCGCTGCATGGAACGCCAACAACCAGTTCCCTTGGGAGACTGCGCGCTACATCGGTGGTATAGAGAACGTCAAGATCAATATCACACTTCGTATTTATGCAGCGAAATGGCACGTCTACGCAGGTCTTGCAATCCTCAACCCCGATGCGCAGAAACAGATCAAGCAGTATGCTCAGTCAGTCACTGAGTTGTACAAGTTGATGCTTGGCGGCCATAGAGAGGAGTTGAGGAATCGTATCATGGCGGCCAGAGAGGCGGTCTTTCATACAGCGAGGCCTAGTAAGCAAGAGATTCTGCTTAAGGAGGATGTGCTGAACCAGTTCTCGCTCGGTGAGTTACCCGAGCAGCGACTTAAGAACAACCATCTTAGCCTGCTGGCCATGGTGGACTGTTGGTGGAAGCTGGGTATTGTGCCTTACGATCATATGATATGCTCTACACCGGTACGTTCATCACTGTTCATCTTCTTTGGCCCTGATCGCTGACAGTCTACAGCTTTTCCGCATGTGGCTCGGTATCACTGAGTACCTCTTCCGCAACAATAAGCTTCTCGAAGAAGCCATTGATACTGCCATCGATGACAACACGTTCCGCCACGATGACCTGGAGTTCACCTTTGCAGCTCGCGACTGGAGTAGCCGCGTTACGCTGGGCAACTTTGATGGGTACAGAGAGAAGTTCGAAGCTATTCAGAAGTACTTTGAGCCTAGGTTTCCGGACGCGACGAAGGTGGGCAATGAGATGATCAAGACGATCTTGGCACAAACGAGGGAGAGGGAGACGTAGTGGTTATGTTGTTGAGGGTTCAGGTCTGGACTGCGCGGTGCATTGCACGGCATATGGGATACTGATACATGTACTAATTAATTACGTAACCCAACTTGAGTCCTGATACGCAACCGCATTCACGTTGTTCAAGGCTCATCGGCTGCCATACCACCCCTACAATGTGTACCGGAAGCCCGGCAAGTTCTCCCACATGATAAGATCCCTATCAGCCTTCAATCCTGACCGATGAGGTAAATCAAAGGTCATGGTGAGAATGATTATGACATTAGCACCAATAGAAGTTTAGCAGGAATTCCATCTGTCAAGACCGGAAATCATACTTTAAGCTGGCGTATATGCCAGGCAGATACTGAGGCGCGTCTTGCGAACTGAGTTTCTTCGCAAACGAACCTCATTTGTTTGGCATTGTCACCATACTTCCAAGATCGAAGAGATTTTGGAGATGCAGAACGCGATTTTATCGCCAAGCTTGAACCTGCCATTATCAAGGATGAGAACGGCAAATTCGTCTGGGACATCGACGAGTTTAGTTTCCTCCGGATGATTGC
The DNA here is from genome assembly GCF_027946475.1 of Didymosphaeria variabile. Classification (NCBI taxonomy): domain Eukaryota; kingdom Fungi; phylum Ascomycota; class Dothideomycetes; order Pleosporales; family Didymosphaeriaceae; genus Didymosphaeria; species Didymosphaeria variabile. Next base: position 1,755,399 of record NW_026611625.1, on the reverse strand, counting down.
CCTACCACGAAAGACCCAGGTCTCTGGCGCCAAGGACAGTGAGACTCGACACAAAGCCTCTTTGAGATTGTTCTCAGCTTATGTCAAGTACCAGTATTCGACTTATCCAATATCACCTTCGTGGAAGGAAAAGAGGTATCATGGTCATTGACCCATTGGTTAGTTGAGAGTGTGCTAAAGCAGCTTTGGACATCTATCAGCATCACCAAGGCTGAGGGCGCAAAATAGAAGCTATGATACATTCGCACGTTGATCACGATATGGGTGCTCAGGGCCGCTTCGAAGGCGAGCCAGGTCACTACATCCCCATTCTTGCTTGTGGATTCCCACTAAGCAGAGGCCCGAAAGAACACATCGGCACTAGTTTTGGAAAGGCATACAGTATTGGAAAAACATCGCTCATTCCATCCAACACTCCCGTTCAAAAAGCTGGAGAAGGACTGATCATCGATGGAGTGGGCATCGTCTTTCAGAGTGGACTAGGTGCTGGGACACCTACTGTGATCAATTTCTACCTTCCAGCCGTCTAGGTTCGTTGTATACCTGAGACGGTAAGCAATTGTATACACAACATTGTCACCTTTCAAGGCGCTCAAGTTCGAGACGCAAGAGCCTGGTCCCAGTACCTCGGTGACCATATTTTTCTCTTTGGCTACTAATCTGATGTAGTCTTCGACAGCCATGACTGGCCAACATGGGACCAGTCCGAACTCATCACGCGACTACCAGAGCAGCGAAATATGTATGACTACATGCACGGTCAGACCGTTCGCAAACGAACACTAGAATTGGCTACGTTAAGATCGCGAAAAATTATGTTTACCCTGCAAACATCTCCAGGGGCCAGGGCGTGGCATTGTCGAGGGTTTTACGGGTCTCCTAGTTACCAATGTCAAGGGATCCTATCCCAAAAAGAATTCTGGGTTGACGGGAATCCATGCGTTTGTCTCAGTACCTTCCTAAAGGTGAAGGCGACCGGTAGGTTGAATGTATTGGTGGGATCCTGCCTCTGCATGCGCAGGCGGGGAAGTTCATTAAACGCGGCAATTGACGGTTTGCGGCAAAACTGCCTGGCAATGCGATCGCTGCCTCTCCTAATGATGACACTGTAAAGTTACTCCTGACTACTGTATATAGGAACCTAGGATACGGCGCTGAAAACGCAACCTGGTGTAATTCCTATCTCAGAATTTAGGCTGAGGATCAAGCCACCTCGTTTGGGTGGTGGCGAAACAAAGTTGGGTCTGCAATCCAAGACTGCAGATCTTTGACCATTTCTTGCTATGCATTGGATGGGTAAAAGGCTGCTGGGGCAAGCTTTTCTCACGATCTGCAATTTATGATGATGAAGAGCGCTGGAAGGTTCTCATTGGCAATGATGTTCTGAGGGGAGCACGCGAAGTTTGAGAAGCAGACTGGGAGAGTAGAAGTACGGGATTTGTTTTTGAAGTAATTATCTCCATATAAAGGGAAGCAAGGGGTCCAAGTCAGCTGCAGTTATTTACACATCTGGTATTTAGGTTCTGAATCAAGAGGAGACAGATACGCCGCCGGATCCCATCCAAGCCCATGCGGCTGTGCTGGCTATGGCCATCATCAAGGTACTCTAGTAATGAGAAAAAAACTACCCTGCTGCTTGTTATTGTTGGTAGGCGAAGCACGATGATGAGGCCAGGGGAACATCCCTAGGCCCCATGGTCATGTCCACGAGATTGCGTTTGCTGCGGACCTGGGCCGCCTGTAAGCCAATTCGAACGATAGATTTGGATACCAAAACACTATCTCAGACGCAAAATCGAGGTATAAGTGAATCCACCGTTCTTTTGTCTGGGTCCAGGTTTCCAACGATTTTCTGAAGCTGGAGGTAACCAACATCTTTGGCCATCATTTTTCCCTCATCGCGCGACCAGATTGGCATCGCATCTACAAGGTGGGAGGTGATTTTTTGCGCGACTGTTGGATGTATATCACAATACGGGTGACCGAACACGAAATCGATGTTCAGCAAAAGCTCCTGCTTCGCCTGCGCATAGACCAGTAGAGTGTCTAGTATAAGGCGTGTGCAGATACAAGTATGACACAAGAACAGCATATCAAGTGTTCCCTTGGCCACTTGTTATTTATATGGTGATAGCTGGAGTATGCATACATTGCAGATGTCTGAACCTGGTCGAGTCGACTCTCGCTGCCGCGAGATCTGAGAGTTATGTGACTATCCACCTGTCCATCATCCTCAGATGCTGGATCCGCGCAATAACAAACGCTTGCGTTAACGAGACATTCATATTCAGCAGCCTCGGACTGTCTGCTCGTTGTTAACATGTCAAGTAGGTCGCAAAGAAACTTCTCGGGAACTAGTCGGTGTATAAGCCTCAAGTTGAAGGACATAAGCGTTGATAAGGAATCTCCTAAGAAGGCAAGACTTAGGAGCGTTCTTGTAAATCAAAATGATAGTCCCTTTTCTCACTATGTACACCTCATCCCCGATATAGTAAAGTAACAACATACCATTGATAATCGCGTTCTTGCTCTTTGTGTCTTGCAATTCGTTCGCGAGTACGTGAAGTTTGCATTGCTTTTTCACGTCCTTATAGCTAAGCAAATTCAAGTTCCTGTACCTTTCATTGCACAAGGGCGTCACTGGAATAGAAGAGAGCTATTTAGGCTTTGGCAGTGCTCGGTTCGTAGAAGCCTCACACTTGCGCGTCCAATTCTTCCAATATCCACCAAGCGCTCGTCAAGAGAATACTATTTGCTGACAAATGAGGCCCTTGTGTATCTAGAATGTGGCCGACCCTAACCGGGACTTTTCGTTAGATGGGCCGCGTACTCTGGGAGAGTGCTACTAGGGCTAGCATGTATGCATTTTGCTCGTCTGGACGCTGATAGAGCCTCAGCTACGGCCGCCATGATGGTTTGCAATGTTGGTGATAGAGAACGAGGAACGGGCATGAATGTGTTGAGGAACTCGGAAGTGTAGAGATGGGAGGAGCATGTTTATGAGGAAAGTGCGCCCGGTTGGACCCTTCCACTACTGGTGACTAGCGCGAGGCCCGCAACGCGCTGTCATAGTCATGTGTGGACATCGAGGCTCTCTTTTGGGAAGCTTGTTATAAAGGTTTGCCGAGAGCGATGAACCTGGCTGATATGAGTTGCGGGTTCGAAACGACGAGGTCTATTATTAGATTTCTCCATAGGTAAAGTACATCGGCACATTGGCCTTGCGAAACAGCTACTTGCAAGCTAGGGTATCAGAGGAAATATATGTGCCCGATGGTTCTGAAGAAATTTTCAAAGCAACAAAACTCCAGACAATGCAAGTCATACCAGGAACCGGCCCAGCGCTTAGAAAATCAAGGACTCCTGGCTCGGAATATTGACGTCCCATTCTTCCCCTTCCCCCGCGGTCCGCCCAACAATGACCTTACTCCTCATCATGGTCATATGGTTCATATTTCCGGCATAAACATGCTCATTCGCGATGTGATCCATGAGCGCTTCCGCACTGCCGTAGATGCCAGTCACATTGCCCTCCACACTGCAAATGACGCAGCCAAAGTTACACTCCGTTTCCTCACCCGCACCATTCCGCCCACCAACTGAGTAGCTAGTCTTCTTGACGTGCGACTTTGCCAGGAAAGACCAACGATATCGGATCCCCATCGTAGAAGTACGAATCTGGTCATCGAGAATAGCCTCCTTTTTGTTTTTCTTAGTCGGATGCGGGACGCTGCATGACAGACCTTCGAAAAGGCAGTGGCGGCATTGCCATGCCTGACTTGACTTGAACATCCCTTCTGGTCTTGATATGAGAACAAGACCCTTACTTTCATCTTCGCGGGTTGCCCAGGCGCCTTTGCAGAAGCCCCAGTAGTTGTTATCTTTGCACGGACGTCCGCTCATCATTTTCTCTTGCGCGGCGGTCGTGATGGTGGATATCACAGAGGGCGTGACGGAAAGTTGAGATGACGACGGGACGGGGCGGAGAAGATGGAGCATAGGTGCCGTGTCGAGGTGAGAGCGGCCGCGAGGCTCAGGAGATGCACACCGACTGCCATACAGACTCCTGGTATCACTTGAGGGTGTATGAGGACGTTCGAACGCGGACGTCGGTGTGAGACAGCGTGGAAGAGGCTGACGAACAGGAGACTCAGTGCGGGAATGGATATCCGTGCGGCAATGAATCTGGCCCACGGAAGAATGCGCGCGGGATCTGACTTGGCGCATGGGAGAGTTCGTGCGTGAGTTTACTTTACGAGCCGGAGATTGGGTGCGCGATGAAGCAAGAGAAGCGTAATAGCGTTGCGGTTTCATAGTGTCGTCCGAGCAGAAAGGCTTTGTACCATGCGCAGAGCTTGGCTTGCTCGGAGCGTATTGGGTCGGAGGAGAAGCCAATTCGGTAGGCAACGCTTCGGAGGTTCGCGAGGACCTAGTGTCACAGTGATATAGCGACGGAGGATTGGACGAATATACAGTGTCCTCCGAGATACTAGAGCTTCCAGCTGATGTTGATGACCATCTCGACACTGTGGGTACAGGTCGAGGTTGCTGACGTTGTTGTTCGACCCATTCGTTCAATCGACGGTTGTCGTCATGATCGGGAAAGCTGTGGTTGTAGGCGGAATACTCTGTAGTTTCGCGCTTGGGTAATGGTGGCAGCTCCTTGAGCAGTCGAAGTGCGTCCTTATGAAGCGCCATGGAGTCACGCTGATGCTGATAAATACCTCCTAGCGCGGCCAATGTGTCCCTCTTCGAATGGTCTTTGTTACCAGTCAATTTTGCTAGCGCGTCTGCTCTACCGCCTTCTATTCTTAATGTCTGACAAGCTGAGATGATCTCGTCCACGTACTTCATGTCAAGAGCCCGCTCTTGTGATATCGTCCTCTGTGGGGATGGTGAGTAGCGAAGTGCTGGTGAAGGGGTATTGCATTTGGCTACAGAAGCGAGGCACTGGTCGTGGTTTTGAGTATTGAGTCCAGCCCTGCCCCTACATTCTTCGTAAAAGTAACGGACTAGAAAGGAAGATAGTCCGGTAGACGAATCTCCATTTGCAGGGCTGCTAACCGGATTGGGACAAGAGACACCCGATATGGAACTAGGTGAGATACTCCGCGAGGCTGGCCTTGACGTAGAAGAGCCGCGCGGATCACCACAAAGGTCAATCGTGGCGGAAAATGCACAGAATGAGGGCCTCTGCAGGAGAATCCTCTGTTTCAGTCCATTTAAAGCGTCGATTGCAGCTTTACGATTCGTGACCGCGGCGGCTTGGAGTGTGTTGCAATCAACCACAGCATTTTCATACTTAGCGGCAAGTTGCAGCTTCATGATTATGTCGGTCTGTATCACTACAGCGGTATGAAGCAACCTGTCGCGTGCAATAGCTGCGATGCTGTTAGTAGAACTTCGCTTGCTCGGACTTCGGAAAACGTGGTGGGAACGGACCATCTCCTACACGGACAATATCTCCGAATCGCGCTTCTTCTGCAGAAAATCGAAAACTCAATTGAAGCTCCGCAGTCTCGAGAGATATTTGCAACCGTGTTCTTTTGTCTTGTTCAAGGTCGGTATGATGCAGAGATCGTTTCTTCTTCAGATTCGCGACCATCCCAGCCGCGCCAAAGAAGGCTGATATGACGGCAGCAACAGCCCCGAGGACCTGTATGAGTGACGGAGTCAATCATGGCCACATCGAGATTTGTGGTAGCTTTGTAGGTGGCTGTGCAACGAAACGTCAGGGGAATGGAACATACTTGCATCTCGGATGAGAATTCCATGGTGCTTGGCGGCTTTGAAGGACCGGTACGGAACCGATCAATGCTGTTGTCGTGCAGGAGATGGGGTTTGAGCCTCTAGAGGTTGTTTGGACTTCGACTGTAGTGAGTAACGACAGGATGACCGGAAGCAAGAGTTAGGCGTCTTGATTCATACTTCAAATACCACAGGAATACCTGGCCGGGATGCCTCGTAGTAGAGCTGCGTGACAGCCATACACTTGCGGATTTAAACAATGGAAAGACGATAAGCCTAAGACTGATAGAAGAGATGTTGAGTTATCAAGTACAACTCATGCTTGAAACATCATCCTCAGCTTCGATGGTACCGTCGGTCTACGAGGAGCTGTCATGCTGCTGGGCTCATCTGTATGGAGCTCTGTGGATGATGGCTGAAATTAAACGTATGATTTACGAAATGGTGCAACTCCGCGTCGCTGCAGGGGCCGCGTTGATTGAGCCTTGCATTCGCAATGGTCATGGTAGCTCGAATTAGGACTGTAATGCCTTACAGCAATAGACTTAATAGAGACGTGCGATCCGGTTCATGTGCTCTCGCAGGGAATAGCGGGGCTATGGTTCGTCAGATATCGAAAAGAAAGTGATGACCAGAACACCTGAAGCTGAGGTCTGGGGCTCGGAGGGCTGAGACGAGATCTAAAGGTCGATACCGATGTAGCGTGCCTGATCCTGTGAGCGGTTGACGGTGGAGAGAGATGGTCGCGTAAACCTGCACACTTGGCGTAGGTGACGGTCATCATCAATCACCATGACAGGATGTTCCGCATTCAGATGTCACTTTTTGATTCAAACGTCCCAAAATACCGGCAGTTATCTTTCTTAATTCTTCTGTAGTACGTTACGCTACATCTCCCGAGAGATGATGTCCTCGAATAAGAACTGTACGTCATCACACCACACACAAACGCTCACTCACGGCTCAAACACGCAAATCATTTCACACAATGTGAAACATGTATGGCAGTCGCGGCTCGCCCTGGTATCTAAAGTCCCACCCTAGATGTCACCGCACTGCGGGTTCGTAAGAAAAGAAATAGCTCGGAGTCCATGGATGTGCGCTAGGCACGTGCGTCTCGCGCATGAACAGGATCCCAATCGCGCGACCGGCCATGTGTCGAACATTCGTCACGACCGCGGCTCATCCCTAAAAACATGCAACACCAGGAGAGACTCCTTGAGTTCGCCGAAGAAAAGGGGATGGTAAAGAACAGCAGGAGTGCTGATGCAAACGCCGGTGCGCCATGCTATGAATAAACCACAGAAAGTAGATGGCGCCAGGCACAAACATAGGAAATCTTCGTGAGAAACTCACGCATCCACCAACTGTACCCTCTGACTCCTCCGATTCTTCAATTCCACAAGCGTAGGTGTAAGTGGCTTGTTACCGCCCAGGAACTTCCCCGGCGGTGCTAGCCCATCAGGACTCCTGATCGGAGTCTTGACACCCTCACTTGCTGGACTCAGTACTGCACCGGGCGATCTTGTAGTTCTCGACACCGAAACCGATCGTGCTACGCCGATGGTCGCTTGCACGCCTGTTCCGGAACGCTCGACCCCTGATCGCGGGCTCGTCGAGGCGAGGACGGTGTGCGATCTTGTGCGGCTGAGTACTGGGCTGCGGGTCTTTGCCGAGGTAGGCGTAGGTTCTTGCGGTGCTGGTGATGCGGCGCTTGTAGGGTGAGACCGGAGTGCGGATGCTTTGGTGACGGTGGAGGGTTGGCGTTGGATGATTTCCCAGACAGGTTCTTCGTCTTGGACATGCGGTCGCCAGGGCTTGGGCGGAGCATTGGGTGTGGCGACGATAGTGATTTCCTCGGAGTCTGAATACTCAAAGCTGCGGTCGGAGGCGGCACTTGAGGTACGTGAGAGTGAAGGGGTATCAGGATAGTCCATCTCTTGTGGAGCCTTCTTGGTAGATTGGAAAGGGAAGTTGAGCTGGGATGGTGAGGTGGCTGGTGCGGTTTTCGAGCGTTGTAAAGGCCGTGGTCGATTTGTGATGATGTGCGGTGATGGTGCTCTGCTGGTGTTTGCGGATGGGAAGAGAGACAGGTGACCGGAAGGCGACTTGGACGGTAGGCTGGGTGATGTTGCTCGCCGATGCATTCCGCCTCGAGGCTGATCTTCCTTGCCCTGAATCGTTTAGCAACACTCGCGGGCAACGATTTGGGCATACTACATACCTTTACAGACAATCCGTTTAACGGTTTGACCTTGTCCGCAGCACCTTGGCGTCTTTGCAAAAGCGATGACGAAGCATTCGTAGTCTGTGGCTGGAGCAAGCCGCTGAACATGACGCTATATCGTTCCATATGCACGGTAGGGATCTCTACATCGAGCAGTGGCTTACTACCAGGCAGCGGAGGCGAAGTGGCGGAGACAGTCAACGAAGGAAGCGCAGCAGGATTATGGGTGGGCATCTGAGGTCTCGGACTGAGCGCAAAGCGTGAGAGTGGTGACTTCACTTTGCCCGAACTTTGCGAACCGACCGTCAAAGCCCTCGGTCTTGTGTCTGTTGCTGGTTGTGCGTGTCCCTTTTGCTTATTGCGGGATGGTCTGATGTCCGATTTGAAGATGTGCGTTGGTGACGGGTTTGCGGCATCCTCTTGCGCAAGTGATCGTGAGTCCAAGGAGTCGCTGTCCTGATAGCTGTCTACGCGTGCAGAGTTGGCTGCCTTTGCTAGTTGGTAGAATGTGTCTTTGTTCTGGCGAGGTGGCGGAGTTGTCTTCTTGAAGATTGACTTCCATCGGCTGATCTTAGGCTTTGGTGCTTCACCCTGGGTTTCGCTGACTTGAGGAAAGTATTCCGGAGACTGGTTGTTGGAGGAAATCTGGGTGACGGTACCATGGGTCTGCGTGACAAAGTCTGTTGAAGGTGCGTGCCAGTGTTGAGGCGGCATAGTGGGACTCCCAAGCGCGATGCCGATAATGCCCTCCTCTTCCGAAAGCTGCGCAGTGCAAAGGGTTGTAGTCGACTTGGTAGGCGATACGAACGAGACACCAAGGCGAGGGTCGTCGACAGGTTGGACAGGTAATACTTTTTTATGGAACAGCGTTGAGCGATCACCTGGTCCGCCAGAAGTGCTCGGCCGTTGCAACATGTCGGGCTCGGGAGTTTCAACTCTGATCTCTGCTCGTGTGACAGGCGCAGCTGCCTTTAATCTGTCGCCTTGGACAGTTGCAAGAGTGGGCTGTGGCGCTGTGTTGTCTGCGTCCCGTTGGTGCGTTTCCTTGTGCCCGCCTTTGAGCATTCGGAATGACCTCGACCTTCCCAGCATCCTGGCCATGGCGGTTTCAAAATGGGTGTTAGTCGGTGTCAGCACCTAGTTCGGCAGAGGGTGAAGGAGCGACAGAAGTGGAGCGGGGGACGGGCGACGTGAACGGAATGGACGGCTCTCCCAGAGAAGCACGACGGTGGGCAAACAGAAAGCAGAACAGAGGGTGGTGACGGAGGAAGAGCACAAGCACGAGGGAAATTGCCAGCCACGACAGCGGCGACGGGAAACGAGCGTGCGGCCTATCGCGAGGCCGTCCATGCCTAGAGGTTGTGCTAAGCCGCGTGCGTCGCGGCTGCTGGGCGTCAGGAACAGATTGCACAGGTGAGGGTGTGCGGGATGGGGGAGTAAGATGAGCAGGCGTCGCCGCGCAGGACGGATTGGCTGTGCCATGGATGGGCCGCCCTTGCCTCCGACATGGGTGGGCATGTTGACATGTAACAGACAAGGCGGTTGTTCTTGCAGCGACGGTGCCGCACGGGCCCGAGTTTCATGCTCCCGTGCGCAATTTCGCAGGCGTCTACTTCAACGACAGACGGCTCTTCCGAAATGAACAATCAGTCACCAAGATTACGTACGGGAGCGCGCGGTGGGAGTAGCCGTACGCTGCCACTAGAGGTCAACCCACCGCATCGGAAGATTGCTGCAACATGCTGCGCCGTGCACCATGCGGCTAAAATCCCCACAGATCGAACCTCTACCCACACATCATCGGAGCCGCCTAGAGCTTCATGCGGCTGAATCGAAACCTCTCCCGCTTGTTTTCGTCTGCACGTAGACTACAGCCGCAACACCTGTCGAGCTTACTTCCCGGCCAACGACTTCCCCGGCCGCCACCCCTCATACCTAGCGGCTTCCTCCGCAAGCGTCCGCGGTGTATGCTCAGCCAGTGCCCTTTCGAAGTGACTCATGCGCACCTCAGCAGGACCGTCGGGATCCCGCTGCAGAAGATCCGTCTTCGCGAGCTCCACGACCTCTGCGCACAAGCCCTTGATATCCGCACCAGTGCTACCTTCGATTTTCGAAGCCAATATGTCCAGATCGACGTCTTCAGCAAGCGGCCACTTCCTAGTATGAATTTCGAGGATCTGTCTTCGTGCTTCCTTCGTGGGAAGCCCGATGTGGATGTGCACGTCAAACCTCCCCACACGGATGAGAGCCGAGTCGAGCATGTCGGGCCTGTTCGTAGCCCCAATGATGAACACGTCCTTGAGTGCTTCGATCCCGTCCATCTCGTTCAACAGCGTAGTCACCACATTGAGGCCACTATCTTGGCTCTTGTCGCGCGATTTGCCAATCGAGTCGATTTCGTCGAAGAAGATGATGCAAGGCTTTGCGGCGCGCGCTCGACGGAAGACGTCTCGGATCGCTCGCTCCGACTCTCCGACGTACATCTTGATGAGCTCGGAGCCTTTGACAGCCAGGAAGTTTTGGTTGGATTCTGTGGCGACGGCTTGGGCGATCAGCGTCTTCGCGCAACCAGGCGGTCCGTATAGTAGCACGCCTTTGCGTGACTGTGGGGCGCCGAATTTGCTGTCGAGTTGTGGAAACTGTTGCAAGATCAATCAGACTACCCTAAAAGGATGCGGACGTTAGGAGGACCTACCTTGTATGGGCGCACAACGATGGATTCAAGAAGAGATCGAACATGGTCGACTCCAGCGATGTCATGCCAGTTGACCTTGGGTACCTCAATAATGCTGTCCTTAAGTACCGACGGTTTGATCTGGCCAATGACGGCGTCGAAATCCTCCTGTCTCACAAAATCTGTACTTGCGAGCGCTTCGATTATCGTACCCTTTGCGTCATCGCCCAGAGAATCAAATATTCGACGGTCGACACGTCTTCTTGCGTACCGAACAAGGTCTTTGATATCGCGGCCTACGAACCCGTGGCATTGTTCAGCCAGATGTGCTAGGTCAATAGTAGAGCGCTCAAGTTTCGGGCCGAGAATCTGCCGCAGGATATCTTCCCTCTGATTGACGTTCGGAGGGAAAACTTCGAGCTCAATCTGGAAACCTTCTGAGGATTTTAGGCGGGCATCGATGTCGTATATCCTGCGAGCGGCAGCGGCCACTACGACTTTAGTGTTTTCTAGCCTTTTAAGCTCTTTTTGGAGTCGATTTACCAGACTTTCCGCCGTCTTTACGAAGTTGTCTAGGTCATCGATTAGGATCAAAGAGGGTTGATGTTTCAGGGCAGCATCAAAGACGTCTTCGGAGAGAGCTGCTGCTTGCTCCTTTCGATTTGCAGCAAGCCACTCATCGTCTAGTCTGTAAACCTTACGCCAGGGTGCCTCCGATAACCGCTCGAGTAAGAGGGTTTTCCCGCAGCCTTCAGGTCCATGCAAAAGAAACGATGTGGGGCCTCGCAGATCATCATCTGACCTCGGGAAAGAGAGGGACGCGAGTTCCCAATTGATGTTGTTGATGTGATCAGAAAATCCGCCGATGCCCGCGCCATCAAGACGTAGGATTGTACTGGAAGCAACTGTGGGAATAGTGTTGAGCGTTGGCTCGTTTGAAAAGATCAATTCAGAATCTTGAGGATGGAAAACCAGGGGCTGCTGTTCGTCTGAGTTGGTGTCCACGCTCGTGACTGTCATGCGTAGTTTGGAACCCGGGAATACTGATTTAGGCTTCTTCTCTACGTCGAATGTGCATCCAGGCATTGCAATATCCAGTTCCGCTTGAAAGCGTCAGTGCAGGTACGAGATAGATGACAAGGAGTATGCCTACCTAACGCAGCTTTGGTCCAGAAATTGAGCTCATCGCTCGTAGCATACTTCTTCAATGCGTCCGAAGATTGTGAAAACTTAACCTCGACCGACGTCGCAAAATTTGGAGGTTCCTGGACTTTCTCGATGAAGATGGCATCCGTCAGAGCCAGATCATACTTCTCGCGCAACAGATCGGACACTTTGGCGATGGGCTTGTTTCCAGGGTTGGTCTGTTGAGCCAGCCAAGCTAAAGCGAAGCCATGGAATCCTTTGGCAGTGCTCAGGCGGATGCGATCTCCAGCAGCAAGACCTAGATTTTTGAGTTCCTTTGCTGAGAGATGGACACGGAAGGTGGCCTGGTCTAAACTGCTGCTCCCGGAGGTGCGTTCCAGTGGGCGCAGCGTGAATGAACTCGCAGCTGTCATGGCTGGTTCTTTGCGGTAACGTGGAGATGACGGAATGAGACAGGTAACATGAGTCTGAGGTGGGCAGCTCTGTGTACACTTGAGTCTTCTCGCGCGGACAACGCTTTTCCCAAAGTGCACTTCTGCCCGGAGGACCTATTTCGTCAAGGATGTTTAGTGACTTGGGGACTACCTAGCTCGAAATTAAAAGCCTGGTTTGCGTCCAGGAATTTTAAAGCGAGACTCGGCTGCAGCCCGATCTCTGCTTATCACCGCGTGACTATTGTAGCTACCACCGCGTTCATTCCTTGTGTGAATCCTGGGGGAAGATCAATGGTGGTGTTGATATTTCATGTTGATGTTCGGCCGGGAATTTTTGGCGATGGTCGATGACTAAGCCGGGTGAAGCTTCCAAAAGTTTTCTACGCGCATTGGCCGATATGGCACAGCGAGCAATGTGACCAGGCACCCCAATTGATGCCGCCGCCGCGCTTACCACGACCTCTGCGGCCATGGCACCCCCCGAGGACCTCTGCCCGCGCACGTTGGGTGTCGAACAGCCCCCGCGACGAGAAAACGATTCAACGCGATGACGGCGCGCCGGGCGGAGGAGAGCTTGAGCAGCCCGCAACCGAAGGTGCGTCCACGCCCCTTGCACCGCGATCTCAGTGAGAGAACCCATCTAATCCAAAGCAGCGAATACAGGTGTAAAGAAATCACTTGCTTCTTCACAAGATGCGTCGGCTGCTCGGTGGTTGGGAGGTCTCACCTCGCGCATCTCTACGTTCTTCGTGAAGTCCTCGCCTCCACCCTCGAAGTCGCCTATACCAAATGATGTGCCTCCCGAGGACCGGCCGCCCATCCATGTACCGTCCGAACATTACGTACCGCCGTCGACCTCGCCGCATGAGCCTCCGTGTGGGACCACCTGTCTTGTCTGCCACGAGACTTTTACAACCCCAGCGAAGCTACGCATGCACATATGTGAGCAAAATCATATAGAGTCTTGGCCAGCAGCATTTCGAAGTCGCGAGGAAGTCACAGAGAGACAAGAAAGGCTGCTACGAAATAAGCAGTTCAGGACAGAGCTAGGTTCAGAGGATTGGGAATCTGGAGAGTTCATGGTCCATCTTAGAGACGGAAAACGGGTCTGTGAAGCTTGCCAGACGCCGTTGCCTACGAAGGAATCGCTCAGCCAGCACTGGTTATCCAATGACGCGTGCCGGAAGAACGACCCTGCTGTGCTTGACCTGTTTGCATGCTGGAAGTGCTGCCAGACTTTCGACTCCATCGCCCAAGCTCGCCAGCATGTCCAATCTTTTCCCAGATGCTTGACGCACATTAGAGCACGAGATAGTCGGATGTCGCTCAACAAACGTGTGGCAAAGTTACTTCCGGCCGCTGAAGACCGGTATCGCCGATCGATTGGGGCTTTACTCAGCGTTTCCAAAGAACTCGAGGCCGTCTCTAATCCTGCCGCTCCAAGGCTAGTCCATAGCATCTACGAGTATCTGCGTCCAATATATAGCCAAGCACATGCAGCAAGAGAGCGACGCTTGCTCTCGATGTTTGGCTATGCTCCCCAAGCCTTTAAGGCTGTCCAACAACCAGCTACTCAACAAGCGGAGCAACACATGAAGCCAAGCGCTTCTACCGGACCTACCCTGGGCCCAAAGAAGGTGACACGGCGCCAGCCTCACTCAACAGAGGAGTCACGTGCAGCGCCGACACTGGGACCCCGTGCTCAAGGTACTGAAGTTGTTGGATCTTCGTCGAGATCGCATGGATCACACAAGAGGTCAAAATCTGGCTCAGAATGGAAAAGAAAGGGGAGTGACCCAGAGATAAACTTCACGTACTACTACGATGGTCTGAATCCACATCTTAAGGTTCGCAAACATGGAGCAGACAAAATTAAGACCTCGGAGGTCAAGGCTCAAAGAGATGATATTCTGAATGGGCAGACCGTTCCAACGTTCGAAGATTCTCTCCGCGTTAGCCTCGACTCCTTCCAGACCGATAGTCCAACCTCTGAAATCGCTCCGTCTCCAAGCTCAACGGCTGTAACAAAGGAGCCCGCATTTAAGGAAGAAAGACCTACTGTATCATTCACGGAACCCGATGCGGATAAGGCGGACTTGAGACTTCAGCTCCAGTATCTCATTGAACAGGTCAGACTTCTTAATGAAAAAATTGGGGCTCCAGCAATCTCGGACAAAGAGGCGGCGCAAGCAACCAGCTCGAACACGACACCAGCTACCAATTGCAGTACGACGCAAGCTCCAGATTCCCCGAAGGCGGAAATTGCAAAGCCAGTGGAGCCTCCTGAGGCTATTGCGCTGCAGCAACCCAATGACACCGAAGCCTCTTTAGCATTGTCAGAAGATTCTGCGGATGTTCCAGTGCAGCCTTCTGCGATTATAGCATCGTTAGCATCAACCGACCAAAGTCTGAAATCTGCACCAGTGAGGCGATATGAAACAAAGTCCCAGGCGAAACTTCAGAATGAAAGAACAAAAGCGGTACTTGGTAACAACGGAGCCGCACAAGAAGCTGTCTCTTCGGCCCCATCCGAAGCATTATCATATCTCGATAAGGCAGCGGAAACGAGCACCGATGGACAAAGATTGGTTCGCCAGATCCACACACATGCAGGGTTAATGAAATATTTAGGCCATTCCAACATGAACAGTCGTCCTACTCCGCCTGCGGATACACCGATAGTTCAGACCTCTTCTTCATTGCCTCCGACACAAGCCCCGTTGGAAGCTGGTGAGAGGAGCGAACAGTCTCTTCTAGATGAACTTTTCCCGGAAGCAAGCAACTACATTCAGCCTCATTACAGCGAACGTAATCCGTACCCGAAGCTCAATCTTCCTAGATCAGCACCTATAGTTCGGCGCTATGCACCAAAGGAAAAACTAAGCAATCGCGAGAAATATATTCAAGCATTTCAGAGATCAGCGGAGAACATGACGACATTGCAGCTTTTACACTGCAGCACTGAGCTGACGGAAGCCGATTTTCGAAATCTTGTGCCCAAAGGACGACACATTGAAGGTTGGGCCCGCGACGATGATTTTCGTCAAGTCATCCCGGGACGAGATCCACTAAGCTTAGAACGATTGCCTTTCTATTATTTGATCTTTAAGAATCCCGAGGCTGCCCTTAGGTACCAAAGCAATGCCGTTCGCCTGCACAAGCTGAGCAAGCTTCACGGACCCGATAGTTCCCTGTCCGCAATTCCCCCTCCCCCAGGCCTTCTCGAGAATGGCGAAGACATTAATGCTGCACTCTCGTCATACCTTCTCACCCCTACAAGCCAAAACCTCCAACTCAACATGGTCATGCAGCCATACAACCCCGCGCTCGCCCGCCTCATCGAGGAAGGCGGATATGCGCCCATCGTCCGGTCGACAAACCCCGCCGGCACACAGGTACACAAAGTCCTGTTCTACATCGAAGGCTACGAGCCCTCGCCCTACGACCTCTACCAGATCTTCATGCAGGATGCCAGCTCCCGCGGCTTTGTCTGGCCTTTCCTCCACGAGCACCTGTCCATCCACCGCCTCCGCGACATCGTGGACCTCAAGACGCGTTTCTTGCCCGTCTCTGCTAACAACCCGCGTGCTTCTTCCAAGGCGAAGCGCAAGCTCATCGAAATGAAGGACTACGATCCGTATGCGTCGTTCCTTTCTACAAAGGAGGGCAGCGAGAGCGACGACGCAGAAGGTCAGGACGCCAAGATCATCAATCAGATCATCATGAATAGGGTGTATAACCGGTGGATTGTCGAGTTTAGCGAGGAAGCGGGGGCGAGGCGGTTCGCGAGGTTGTGGCATAGGAAGGTGTTGCCGATGCAGGATAGTGTGTTGCACAGGACGTGGAGGGATGTGGAGGAGGTGCGGATGTGTAATGCGGAGTATTTGTGGTAAGTTCAAGTGTATACATATGTGTGTAGTGTATAAATGCGTAGGAGGGTGGAGGTCGTAGATATCTTTTTCGTTTGTGTGTGCAATTGTACGATCTATCATTATCGAACTCATTCTGTTCGTCGTTTCAAACATGACATTTGGTTTCAGGTTCGCTTGTCTGGTGGCGTACAGACCAACAGCGTCCTACCATGACTTGGAAGCTTATGTGCCAATGAATTATATTCCTGTTAGTGAAACTTGTATGGACTTGATACATTTTACAGATAGATCTGCAGGGACAAACGTGAAATTGACTGTAATTGCGAGATCATGCTCAGTTCTTGAGGGGTTGGAGTCGGCAACGCTCGATCTGTTATTCTCTGGTGTCACGATGAGGCCCGTATATAATCTTGATCTGAGGGCAACTCGGGCTATGATTCGTGTTCAAAGATCGAGCCTAATACTATATCGCCTACAATCACGTTGACGCAACAGCCCCAGACCCATCGATAATAGTAACCTAGCTCAGCATCCAATCTTCGTGTAACCCCACCGCCCCCGCATGTTTTTAGCTGACCAACTTAGCCAACATTTGCAACAGTACTCTTATCTCGTACACGCCGTACTCCCCTTTCGATTGCACTTCACTTCCCTGTCCTTCAATTTCAACCCATTGCTTTTCAACTCAGTTCTTCGACTCCATCCACATCATTTCCGCCAGCGACACACGATCTAGATAGGTTGAAGTCCCGCTTGTTCCGTCTTCTCACAGAACAAATGTTCTGTGATAACTAGTAGTACTAGTTTGCGCGCCAGTCTCGCTTCTCGCTCGACCCAGCCTGTATGCGTGGCTGCAGAAGGCGCGGATCTCCTTTCCCACCCTTCCCTTTCATAAACATTCTGTATCTGGTAGTTGGACTACAAGTCCAGTTCCTGATGAAAGTAGATGTTCCCCATTTGCTAACTTACAAAAGACGGACCAGGCGGCGGACGTCGGGCAAAGGCTCGTGTCTCAATACGGGTAGCACATCTTTATTCCTTGCTCTTTCTGTTTTCGTTTTCTTGCTCTCAGGGTTAGAGATTCCGACTTTACGTTTCTTTTCATGCCCAGAGCCGGGCGCTGGCTGCTTCGAGGCTAGCATTGCTGTGACGACTGACGAGATGGCCGTGACAGAACAAATAGAGGTTCAGGATGTTCTTCGTTCTAATTGGCACGGTGATACCTGCGACATAATATAAAGGTAGGCGCTGAGCAGCATCTATGCGTGTTATTGGAGGACTGGTAGTGGACAAAGTTGATCAGAAGAGTGACGGAGGATACGGGACAGGCGGAGCACTTACGTACGTCGAGGGCGCAGGTGCCCTATTGTCGAAGGGAGTTCGTAGCTGCTGCGTTGTTGACGTACTATCACGATTGCGTACAGAAGCTTCGACTATGGGGAATGAGCCACCGTCTGCCAAGTATACGTAGTGGGTATCACTCTTCATGGACAAATTATCGATGCAAACAAATCCAAAGAAGTGGTTCAGAACCTGATTCATTACTAAAGCTATACTACGTGAAGTTTTTATACACAACGCTGTCTACCAAGCATCTACGAAGGTGGATATCGCTATTTCTCCCTAGTCGGAACGCCGGCCGCGATACAAACATGAAACAACTCAAACAAGCTGTCTAAGCAGCCGCAGACTTGGGTTCTTCCTTCTCCTCATACTTTTCCCAGTTGGCAAGAATGTTACCAATCTTGGGCGAGTTAGTCAGCTTGTACACATCCTCGAAGTACTCCTTCGTGAGTGCGAACGGCTTCGCGGTGACATTAGGAATGTACTTGCCGACCAGCTTCGAGGGGTCGATCGATGTTTTGTGGATCTTCTTGAGCAGGAAGTTCCGGAAGGGCTTGACACCAGATCGCAGGAAGGTGCTGTGGAAGGGCACATCGATACCCTTCAACGGGATTGTAGCAAAACCGCGCTGGAGGTCGAGCGGCTTGGGCTTGGCTTCTGTCTGTTTGGCACACTCCTGGATGATCTCCACAAGGTGCGCCTTGACATCCTCGATGGACATGCTTTGCATGAGCGCCTGAATGTCAATCTTTTGGGCCTTGAGGTAGTTGGTGACGTTGGTAAGACAGTCCAAAGCCCGAAGGTCACCAGCGCAGACGTACTGCATGTTCGCGATGTTGTAGTTGACAATTTCCAAAAGCCATCCGGTCTGCTCTGAGATGTTTTCAACCACGTACTGCAGTGCCTGTTCGTTGAACGTCTTCGAGATCCTGCTCGGGTTGACAGCGCACATGGAGTAGTTGGATCGTCCCGTCTCGTCACGCTCGACAGCGACCTGCATCGTTAGACCGCGGTAGAACACAACCGAGACCAAGCTCTCGATAGGCATGACCTCAGCGAGGGCTGCAAGAGCCGAGTATTCTCCAAGCGAATGTCCAGCGAAGGTACTGTCACGCTGCACCAGGCCCTTGGAACGCATGTCCTCGAACGACGCCTTCTCCATGAGGGTAAGGGCGGGCTGGGTAAATTGAGTGGCGGACAGAAGGCCAGTTGGGGATCGGTAAGTGTACGAAGTCGTGTTTTCGTCAATCTCTTTGAAGATCTTCTCCGACTTGACACTGCCATCGGAGCCGACAGTCTCGAATGTCATGGACATGTAGTTTTGACGAATGGCTTTACCGACGGGACCACCAAAGTGGATAGTCAGCTCCTTCGGGTTGTTCTTGACAATATTGGTGATGGCGAAGCCTGCAGGGAGTTAGTAGAGCCATGATGATACAGCGAAGCAGAGACTCACCATAGTTGTCCATGAAATGTTTGTCGGCACGGTCCCAGACCTCCTTAGCCACAGGGCTGCTGGCATAAAGCTCCATACCCATGCCTTGCTCTTGCGAACCTTGACCAGTGAAGACGTATGAAGTTGTGGGTTGCTCGACCTCAGCCTCGCCCAAAAGGACCTTGTCTTCCGTCTCCTTGTTGCTCACTTCGATCTTGATGATCTTGCGTCCAGATACCATGCCAGTGTGTTGAAGTTTGACGTCCAAGATGTCATCGGGCAACACCATGCCTACGAGGCTCACATGATAGCTCCTAACACGACCAATATGGTTCTCAGCGGCCCAAGTCTCGACCAAGCTACGAACAGCGGCACTGGAGTACATGCCGTGGGTGATTGTGCCAGGGAGGTTGGCATAGCTCGAGAAGACGCGAGACACGTGGATGGGGTTGTAGTCGCCGGAAACACGTGCGTAAGTCTCATTAGAAGCGGGAGCCTTTAGTGTTAGAGGAGTCTTGCCGTTCAGCGGGATCGCGTTCTCAAAGTTGACGGGCTGGTCGATAGCAGATCCATTGCGCTCCAAGTAATCAAGCACAGGGTTGCCGTAGGATGTGCCAGAAGAGTAATCGACGGAAGCGATCTGGATGATCTCCTTGGTGGGAAGCTCAAGCAAGACCTCGCCAACAGTTTGAACTTCTGAGAATGCGGTCTTGTTCTTGTACCGAATGAAGCTTTCCAATTTGAATGTCAAGGTCTTGTTCAGCAGTTCGACGTCCGGCTCATCCATGTTGAACCATTCCTTGGAGCGCAAGATAGCAACATCCTTGCTGGTAGCCAAATGGAGCTGCATAGGAACCTCAGTCTTCCTCTGGAAGGTGTTCTCGAAGTCATCATACGCGCCGCGGTAGAGGAATTGAGAAGTGACTTCCATGACAGGCTTGCCATCACGAGTGATGGTGCCGCAAACCTCGACCATCTTGCCAGAATCTTGGTTGAGCACCGCATTGATCTGAGCAGTAGTATCGAGGACATCGCCCTTCTTCAGTGGCTCTGCGCCAGGAAGCATGCGGAAGCCATTGGACAGATGGACAAGCTTGAGGAGGTCGCCATCGATAGCCCGCGGGAAGATTGGCTTTGTAATAGCCTTCCAGCCCACCACGATGGCGAAGTCCATAGGAGCGAAGATCTCCTTGTTGGGACGCTCAACGAAAGCCTCGCCAGTGTTGCCTACAGCATGCACGAAGTCATTGATGGCCTCGCTTGTAACGGTTGCGCGGCCACCGTCGAACTTGGAGGTCACGGATGTCTCGAAGGGGCAAGCTTCGTCACCGAACCAAATCTTGTAGTAAAACTCCTTGATTCGGTCGTTGCGTGCATCCATGACCTCGTGTATAGGAGCATACCCGTACTCTGGACGGTAGTGGAACTTTAGTGGCAGCGCGGCTGGCTGCTTGAGGGCAGTGCGCTCCTCAAACATGTTCAAGACAATTTCATCCTTGACCAAGCTTACTTCGACCGTCTTGACATGTTTACCACCGGTGGAGGGCTCCTTAACAGTGATAACGGTCTTGGCGGGCTCCTTCGGGTTGGCAATTTCAACGATCATGCCAGGCGTGGGAGCAAAGATCCTGCTAACTGGATTGGTCTGAAATCGCTGACCCTGAACGAAAATGTCGGCAGCGAAGAACGCATGCCTCCACGAATAAGCAGCACCAGCAAGAAGATGCAGCCAAGGTTTGACCTCCGGGAGGATAGAGTTCGGCGCAGTTGAAAGTCGGTATACGATTTTGTTTTCGAGTTGGGAAACCGTCAGTCCGTCAACCTCGACACCTTCGATACTTTCGACCGGCTTACTGCCAAAATATTCAATGACAGGAACCTTTGATTGATCTCCGCCGTAGACGTCGCGAAGGAGGTATTGAATATGACCATTGTGGACTCCATCTAGTATATCCTTTACGGGTTCATCGACTTTAGTGGAGTATTTTGCAGCCATTGGACCCTGCAGGATACAAGTCCTGCCGACGTCCTGGTCAACTACGGCATCCAAATCCTCGGACTGCCATAACGAATCCTTCTTGAAGAAGAACTCAAAGGTGTCATCAAGAACGGGCACGAAAGGCACAGGCTTCTGTCCGCGACGCTGGCAGAGCAAGAGGAAGTGTTGTACATCTTGGGCATTGATGAGCTGCTCAGAAGCTTCGGGGTAAACCTTGAAGACCTTCTCGATCGTCTGGTATGGCGTATTAAGCTCTTCGTAGGTCTGGATGAGCGATTCACTGTTGGATTTGCTGAAGCGTTCCTCGACACGACGGATGAAGTCGCCCGTTAATCTCTTCAAGCTCTGGTCAATCCAGCGGTCTTGATGCTTGACGTACATAAGGTCGACCATACGCTGCACTACCTCGGCGTATGTCATGTCCTCAAGGTCGACAGATTCGCCGTTCTTGTTCTGACCGAACCATACCTTCTGGAAGTCGTTGTTCAGTTTGGTGATGATGTGCTCACGCATCTTTTTCAGTTCCGGAATGCGCTTGGCCTTGTCCAGGCTGAAGATCTTTTGGTCCATCTCGTGCCAGAATAGTACACCGCGGGTGGCCAGCTTGTGAATTGGCTCACCCATTTCGGACCGAACAGTGATGACTCCGCCAGCAGGTCCCTTGTACGTCTTCTCCCAGTCGCCATCGTCGAGTCCAGGAGCGTCGACAATGGCCTGCTTGGCTGCCTTGGACGTATGCGCCTCCTTCGCAGTCATCACGCGACTGCCAAACAGACATCCATCAAATGGCATCGGAGGGTAGCCGAACGCAGTGGACCAGGTACCAGTGAGGTAAGGATAGGTGTCTTCGGCACCACCGAAACCAGATCCAGCAACCAAGATAAGGTTATCGCACTTGCGAATGCGGCCGTACATCTGGAGGATAGGCTGGTGGAAGTCCTCAAAAGAATGGTGACCTCCGCCACGCCCACCAGTCCACTGCATCAAGACAGGGAACCCAGGGTTCGCCTTGGCAATGTTGATCGTCTGCTGGATAGCCTCTGTAGAACCGGGTTTGAAAGCGATGTGTTTGATTCCCAAGGTTTCAATGTACTCGTTGGCGACTTCGATCGACGGCACACCGGCACCGATGGTCAAACCCTCAATCGGAACACCGTCAGCGCGCAGCTTACCTAGAAGAGGGATCTGCCACGCCATGGCACGGGGATTGACATAGATCAAGTTAATTGTGATGCCACGTCCGGGAGTAATTGCCTTCTCGACCTTGTCGATCGCAGCAGTCATTGTCTTTTCGTTGTAGTAGCCACCACCTGCAAGCTCGATCTCGTAACCAGCGTTCATTGTGGCGGCAACAAAATCCCATGGGACTGTGCAAGGCGTCATACCAGCGACCATAACCGGAGGAAGTCCAAGCATGCGACTCATCTTGGTGTCAACGTAGGTCTGCCCAGTGGATGTCTTCACTAAACGAGGGCCATGCTCCTTGACCCAATCGACTGCGTACTTGACAGCATGGTCGAAATCGCGGTCAAAAATCTCAGGCTTGTATCCGACCTCGGGGTTTTGCCCATCAATTGCGCCCGCCAAGATAACTCGGACGCCAGTTCCGTCCTTGTTGCGGTTGGTCAAAACACCCAGACCGGAAATGCCTCCAGGTCCGAAATCAAGAATGTGCGTAGCCTTGGGGAAT
Organism: Didymosphaeria variabile; assembly: GCF_027946475.1. NCBI lineage: Eukaryota > Fungi > Ascomycota > Dothideomycetes > Pleosporales > Didymosphaeriaceae > Didymosphaeria > Didymosphaeria variabile. Next base: position 1,732,830 of record NW_026611625.1, on the reverse strand, counting down.
ACTGTAGCCTTCTCCCACTCAACAGAGTCGTTCGTGATCATGCGCACGAGCCTCGGAACGACGTCGTCGTCTGATGACTCGCGGAGATCTTCGCCAGTGTGCGTATCGTACATGGCGATGCCAAGATCACGTGGAGAGATATGGATGTCTTTCAAATCTTCCTCAAGCTGTTTCGCCGCCTCCGCAAGGTAGGGGCTGTGAAAAGGGGCGGTGATAGGAAGGAAGCGGTTGACAAAGCGGACCTTGCGGTCTGTAAATGGAATTCGAGTCTGATCCAGGCCGGTAGGGGCCCTGACTTTTCGTAGGCGCAGGTTAAGACCATACAGCGAGATCGGAGGGCCCGTTACAACAAAGTTGCGGGCGCTGTTGACCAAAGAGATCGCAATGTGCCTCTCAGGTGGCAAATGCTGGTTCGTTGCGTCGATATGGTCCTGAACCGCTTTCCGGGAAAGGTCACGGATTGACAACATGGGGGTTGGTGTACCCTCTCCATTGTCAAGGGAGTCTTGCAGAACAGTAGGTGCAAGTGATGTGCGAGGATAAGCCTGTTGACTGCGAGAACCGATCCAGAAGAGGATTTCGATGGCCCGCTTGGCGGCCTGCTCGAACGTTTCCCAGTTCTTCGACTCAGCAATGGCTGCAGCGGTTACTACACCCTGCGAATGACCAGTAACACCGCTCATGCGGCTTCGGAAATGACCGGGATGGCTTCCAAGAACTCTGCACGTGACCACGTAGTGGGCGAGTTGTGTTAACCCAATCAAGGGCAGACTGACTGGCGCCGAAACCAAGTAGTCCGTATCGGGCTGCGAGTCCCGGTTGTTGAGCCATCGCATCACATCCAAGCCTTTGGAGTACAGCTTCTCGGCGCGCGGGTCGCGGGACAAGGTAAGAAGGTGTTGCGCTTCGGCCGCAATGAAGTCTTCAACGAATGAGGGGTATGCAGTATAGATTTCGCGAAGCTCATCAAAGTACTCCTCGATGTTGCCCTGGCCACCGAGAACAGCGTAGATGAAGGCGTTCTCGTCAGAGGCTTCGCGAAGAAGCGCAGACTCGTGGTACTTGATTGGCCTATCGGCCGCTGCACGAGCAGCATAGTATGATTGCACCGTGACCAGCTTCTTGTCGGTAATGCCTGGCAAGGTCGCAGCAAGCGCATGCACCTCGTTGCCGCGGAGGAAGGCGCGTTCGAACTCCTGGAGGACCAGCTTCAGGACCTCTTCGAAAGTGTCGGGGTCCTCGCCTTCCTCGACCTCCTTCGCGATGAAACCCAGATACCGAGCCACCAATTCTGGTACCGATGAGGGCTCATCGTCTTGTGCGAGTTCGTCTGTGGGCTCGGGCAGGGTTGCCGTGAATACATCCCGCAATTGCTGAGCGTTGTAGTGCAGAGCGACGGGGATGAGGAGCGTGTATTCGAGCGAGCCGTGGGATAGGACGAGCGGGCGCAACGACGCCTGGGTGCGAGGCGTCGAAATGCCGGTCTGCGGGCCAGATCCGAACATTGTGGTGGTAGGTTTCACCGGTGAACCGGGGCGAGTGAAGCCTGTCATGATCAGTACGTTTTATGGCAGAGCGCGCGAGAGGTGCTGGATGTGGGGCACATGGACGCTGCACGCTGCACGCCTCGAGCTTCAATGCTCATGGCGGAGCTCGGAGGGACACGTTGCGCGAGTGGGAAGCTCTTACCGGGTTGCTAGGCAGAAAGATGTGCGAAGGTTTAGATCTGGCAGTCGCGTGAGCTCGACTACCACGACCGTGTATGCCGAATTGGGAAGAGCTTGCGAGAGCGTCGGAAGGGCAACGGCGACCTGGTCCAGAGACGTACTAGGTATACAGAGAAGCAATTGGAAGCCGGCAGAAGCTAATCTCCAGCAATGAGGGGGAATTCGTGCGTACTGCAATCTGACGACTACAGCTCCCTTGGTACGATGGCGGCACGGTACGGCGGAGCGCAGAAGAGACTGCGGGCGCTGCAGACGCACCGGGGTATAAGTAATCAGGGAGAGAGAGCGGTGAGGGCAGGTGAGGGAGGGGGAGGAGGATCAAGCTCGGGAGAAGGACGGGGTGGGTAAATACGACGGCGTGGTTGCTCGTCGACTTTTTTCGAGAGGTCGCTCAGGGTCGGCTTGCGCTAGGCGACCGGGGTGTTGGCTGCGTCTAGAGAATGTGCAGCCATGCATGGGGACGGCCGGCGGCTCCAACGTGCTGCCTGCTGCGCGATTACTGCACGGCGGCTTACTGTTGAGCTGCCGCACCTGCAAGCGTCGGCATGGCCTCGCAAGCCGGCGCCTTTTGGAGCTGCCCACCGGAACCGGATGCTGGTGTGCTGGATGCTGGAGACGCTACCGCGGGGCTCTGGCGAAATTTGCCCCTGTTGAGTGGCCCAACCACGCACGGCCCGCGCGCTCAAAGGGCAGGGGTCGTGATTTTTGAGAGACGCTTGAATTCCTCAACACGCAGCGTGCTATCTCTCTGCTGTCCCCCGAGAGATAAACAGCCAATGCCGGGTCGCTCCTCTTCCTGAACCTCCCGCAACTGTCCATCCCTTCTCGTATTACAGGCCCAACCGTGGGTCGCCCGCTGGAGCTCCAAAGCCTCCCCCCTCCCGCGCAGAGCTCCACCCTCACCGCACCCGCACCGCAATAATACCAGCACGGCCGCACCCCCCGCCGTCTGCCCCTTCCCTCCTTGGACCCTTGAGATACCCGACGCTCTTTTCCTTCCTCTTTAGATACCCAATCGACTGTCACATACTCCCATAAGACGCACTCCCCGCCGCCACGATGCGTCCCGAGGTCGAGCAGGAGCTCTCGCACACGCTGCTCATCGAGCTGCTCGCATACCAGTTCGCCTCGCCCGTGAGGTGGATCGAGACGCAGGATGTCGTCCTCGGCGAGAAGACGACGGAGCGCATCGTCGAAGTCGGCCCAGCGGACACACTGGGCGTCATGGCGAAGCGAACCCTCGCCTCCAAGTACGAAGCACACGACGCCGCCCTCTCGGTGCAACGCCAAATTCTGTGCTACAACAAGGACGCAAAGGACATCTACTACGACGTAGACCCTGTAGAGGAGGAACCAGAGCCTGCCGCGCCCAGTCGAGACGCACCAGCTGCCTCTTCATCAGCACCCGCGGCCGCAGCAGCGCCTGCTGCTGCTCCCCCACCACCTAGCGCGGGACCCGCTGCACAAGTCCCGGATGCCCCCATCACGGCAACCGACATACTGCGCGCGCTCGTTGCTCAGAAGCTGAAGAAGCCTTTGGGCGATGTTCCCCTTAGCAAGGCGATCAAGGATCTCGTCGGAGGTAAGACGGAAAGGAGCCTGTGACCATGATTGGGTGCTAATTCACGTCTAGGCAAATCCACTCTTCAGAATGAGATCCTCGGAGACTTGGGCAAGGAATTTGGCTCAACGCCCGAGAAACCGGAAGACACACCCTTGGACGAGTTAGGTGCCGCGATGCAGGCGACCTTCAATGGTCAGCTTGGCAAGCAGTCCTCCTCGCTCATTGCACGCCTGGTGTCGTCTAAAATGCCCGGTGGTTTCAACATCACATCCGTACGCAAACACCTCGAGACCCGGTGGGGGTTGGCACAAGGACGCCAAGACGGTGTGCTGCTGTTTGCCCTCACAAACGAGCCCGCTGCTCGTCTCGGGTCGGAAAACGACGCCAAGGCGTGGTTGGACGACATTGCGAACAAGTATGCGGCACAGGCTGGCATTAGCCTCTCTGCGCCGACAGCAGGCGGCGATGCCGGCGGCGCGGCAGGAGGCATGATGATGGACCCCGCTGCCATCGACGCCCTCACCAAGGACCAGCGCCAATTGTTCAAGCAGCAGCTCGAACTCTTCGCCCGTTACTTGAAGATGGATCTGCGTGCTGGCGATAAGGCCTTTCTCGACTCCCAGAAGGCTTCTTCTGCTCTTCAAGCGCAATTGGATCTCTGGACTGCGGAACATGGAGACTTTTACGCCTCCGGAATTGAGCCCCAATTCACACCGCTCAAGGCCCGCGTGTACGACTCTTCGTGGAATTGGGCTCGCCAGGATGCTCTCAGCATGTACTACGACATAATTTTTGGTCGGCTCAAGGCAGTTGATCGCGAGATCGTCAGCCGTTGTATCCAGATCATGAACCGCTCGAATCCTTTGCTTCTTGACTTCATGCAATATCACATCGACCACTGCCCGACGGAACGTGGTGAAACATATGAGCTGGCGAAGGAACTTGGTCAGCAGTTGATTGAGAATTGCAAGGATGTTCTGAACGAGGCCCCCATGTTCAAGGACGTGGCGGTTCCTACTGGCCCCCACCTTGAGATCGATGCCAAGGGTAACATGAATTACGCCGAAGTACAACGGCCTAGCGTACGCAAGCTGGAGCATTACGTCAAGGAGATGGCCGAAGGTGGCAAGTTGTCCGAGTATGGCAACCGCACCAAGGTTCAGCACGACCTGCAGCGCATCTACAAGCTCATCAAGCAACAACACAAGCTTTCCAAGTCATCACAGCTACAGATCAAGAGCCTGTACAGCAATGTCATCCGTTCTTTGTCGATGAACGAAGGCCAGATCATCCCCAACGAGAATGGGAAGGTCAACGGCAAAAAGGGTCGCAATGGCCGTGTACATGGGCCCTCCAAGCAGGGTAAGGTCGAGACTGTGCCGTTCCTGCATTTGAAGAGGAAGGACGACCATGGCTGGGAGTACAGCAAGAAGCTCACCGGCGTCTATCTTGACTGTCTCGAGAGCGCTGCTAAAGACGGTGTCACCTTCCAGGGCAAGTACGCCCTGATGACTGGTGCCGGTGCCGGATCCATTGGTGCAGAGGTCCTCCAGGGTTTGATCAGCGGTGGTGCTCACGTCGTTGTCACCACGTCCCGCTTCTCTCGCGAAGTCAACGAGTACTACCAGTCCATGTATACTCGCTATGGTGCTCGTGGCTCTCAGCTCATTGTCGTTCCCTTTAACCAGGGCAGCAAGCAGGACGTCGAAGCCTTGGTTGATTACATCTTCGATGCCAAGAATGGTCTTGGATGGGACCTCGACTACATCGTTCCTTTCGCTGCTATCTCCGAGAACGGACGCGAAATCGACGGTTTGGACTCCAAGTCCGAACTTGCCCACCGCATCATGTTGACCAACCTCCTTCGACTACTCGGTGCTGTCAAGACCCAGAAGGCTGCTCACGGCTACGAGACAAGGCCAGCACAAGTCATCCTCCCTCTTTCGCCAAACCACGGCACCTTTGGCAACGACGGGTTGTACGCGGAGTCCAAGATCGCCTTGGAGACTCTCTTCAGCAGGTGGCACTCCGAGAGCTGGGGTAGCTTCCTTACAATCTGCGGAGCCATCATTGGCTGGACTCGTGGTACCGGACTGATGGCCGGTAACAACATCGTTGCCGAGGGTGTGGAGAAGTATGGTGTCCGCACGTTCAGCCAGCAAGAAATGGCGTTCAACTTGCTCGGTCTTATGGCACCTCCGATCGTGAATCTTTGCCAGATCGAGCCGGTATGGGCCGATCTGAACGGAGGTTTCCAGTACATCCCCAACCTTAAAGATCTCATGACAGATCTCCGCAAGGAGTACATGGAGACCAGTGAGGTCCGCAAGGCCGTCATCAAGGAGAACGCCATCGAAAACAAGATCGTTAATGGCGAGGCTAGTGAAGCACTATACAAGAAAGCCACCATAGAACCGAGAGCCAATCTCAAGTTCGACTTCCCCAAGCTTCCTGATTGGGAGAACGATGTAAAGCCTCTCAATGAAAATCTCAAGGGCATGGTCGATCTCGAGAAAGTGGTTGTCGTCACCGGTTTCGCTGAGATTGGTCCATGGGGTAACTCCAGGACACGATGGGAGATGGAGGCTTACGGCGAGTTCTCCCTCGAGGGATGTGTGGAAATGGCCTGGATGACCGGTCTCATCAAGAACCACAACGGTCCGCTCAAAGGCAAGAGCTACTCTGGCTGGGTGGATGCTAAGACAGGGGAGCCAGTTGATGACAAGGATGTCAAATCTAAGTACGAGAAGCACATCCTGGAGCACGCTGGTATTCGTCTCATTGAGCCTGAGCTCTTCCAAGGCTACGACCCTACCAAGAAGCAGCTTCTTCAGGAGATCCAAGTTGAGGAGGACCTCGATCCGTTCGAGGCTTCTAAGGAGAATGCGGATGAGTTCAAGCGACAGCACGGTGACAAGGTGGAGATCTTCGAGATCCCAGACTCTGGAGAATATACCGTCCGCTTGAAGAAGGGTGCTACTTTGTTAATCCCCAAGGCGCTCCGCTTCGACCGCCTTGTTGCTGGCCAGGTTCCTACAGGCTGGAACGCGAAAATATATGGTATCCCAGACGATATCATCTCGCAAGTGGACCCTGTTACGCTCTATGTGCTTGTGTCCACTGCCGAGTGTCTGCTGTCCAGCGGTATCACCGACCCTTACGAGTTCTACAAGTACGTCCACTTGTCCGAAGTCGGTAACTGTATCGGTTCCGGTATTGGTGGTACGACTGCCCTCCGTGGCATGTACAAGGATCGCTTCCTCGATAAGCCTGTCCAGAAGGACATCTTGCAAGAGTCTTTCATCAACACCATGAGCGCCTGGATCAATATGTTGCTCATGTCGTCAACTGGACCCATCAAGACCCCTGTCGGTGCTTGCGCTACTGCTGTGGAGTCCATCGATATCGGGTACGATACCATTGTCGAAGGCAAAGCTCGTGTCTGCTTCGTTGGTGGTTTCGATGACTTCCAGGAGGAAGGATCCTACGAGTTTGCCAACATGAAGGCTACGAGCAACGCTGAAGACGAATTCGCTCATGGCCGCACACCCAAGGATATGTCCCGTCCCACTACGACTACTAGAAACGGCTTCATGGAGTCTCAGGGCTGCGGTATGCAAGTGATCATGGACGCTCGTCTTGCCATCGATATGGGTGTTCCTATTTACGGTGTTCTCGGCTTCACCGCTACAGCCACTGACAAGATCGGACGTTCAGTTCCCGCTCCAGGCAAGGGTGTGTTGACCACCGCTCGAGAGATCCCGTCCAAGTTCCCTTCACCCCTCTTGGACATCAAGTACAGGAAGAGGCAGATGGATCTCCGCAGGAAGCAGATCAAGCAGTGGCAGGAATCCGAGCTCTTATACCTTCAGGAGGAGGTAGCAGCCATTAAGGATGCAGCTGAGAGCTTTGATGAGTCAGAATACCTGCAGGAGCGTGCTGCTCACATTGAGCGGGAGGCCAAGCGACAAGAGAAGGATGCTCTCAACAGCCTCGGAAACAACTTCTGGAAACAGGATCCCCGCATCGCTCCTCTTCGTGGTGCTCTTGCTACTTGGGGTCTTACCATTGACGACCTCGACGTTGCCTCATTCCACGGTACTTCAACCGTCGCCAACGACAAGAACGAGTCGGATGTCGTTTGCCACCAAATGCGCCACCTCGGCCGTACCAAGGGTAACGCTTTGTTGGGTATCTTTCAGAAATACCTCACCGGTCATCCCAAGGGTGCCGCAGGTGCATGGATGTTCAACGGCTGCTTGCAGGTTCTCAACTCTGGTCTTGTGCCGGGTAACCGCAATGCGGACAACGTCGATAAGATCATGGAGCAATTCGACTACATTGTTTACCCATCCCGGACGATTCAGACGGACGGTATCAAGGCCTTCTCAGTTACCTCTTTCGGTTTCGGTCAGAAGGGTGCTCAAGCCATTGGCATCCACCCCAAGTACCTCTTCGCTACGCTTGACCACACCGAGTTCGCTACCTACAAGCGGAAGGTCGAGGCTCGCCAGAAGACTGCTTACCGTTACTTCCACGACTCCCTCATCAACAACACCATGTTCCGTGCCAAGGACAAGTCGCCTTATGAGGAAGAGAGGATGCAAGAGGTCTTCCTCAACCCTAAGGCGCGTGTCACTGTCGATAAGAAGACTCAGAAGTACACCTACCCAAAGAACCTTGACACAGGTGCACTCAAGAAGGATGCGAGGGCACAGGAGACACAGAAGATGCTTGAGTCGATTACTCGGGCATCCGCCTCGGCAAACACCAAGATCGGTGTCGATGTTGAACGTATAGATGCCATCAACATTGAGAATGACACCTTTCTGGAACGCAACTTCACCGCACAAGAGATGGCATACTGCCACAAGGCAGCCAGCCCACAGTCCAGCTTCGCGGGTAAGTGGTCAGCCAAGGAGGCCGTGTTTAAGTCGCTCGGTGTCAAGGGTCAGGGTGCTGGTGCCGCACTGAAGGACATTGAAATCGTCAACGACGAAAACGGGGCACCGACTGTTCAGGTAAGACTACTCTGGACCTTTGCTTACCATTACATATGCTAATTCCATCCCAGCTCTCCGGTGCCGCGCAACAAGAAGCCAAGCGCGTTGGCATGAAGAAGGTCACCATTAGCATCAGCCACTCGGACGACCAAGCGGTCGCTGTTGCTGTCGCCTCTTTCTAGGAGAACAGACAACTGGCGTGGTATCTGACGAAGCACAAGACGTGCCGCTTTAGACTAGCTTAGATTGCGGAGTCGTTCTTTTGGCGGGGATGTTTGTATCTGCTTCGGCGGGGTTGTATGTGTAGATATTTGTCGGTAAACGCGACGTTCGCGTGTATAATTTAATGCAACAAGTAAAAATAACGGTGTCTGTTCGGACTTCGTGATGGGTTATCTCGCATGCGTACGCTATCGATTCCGTGTTGCGGGCTGCAGCTCAACAGTGTTGTTGAGGGCAGGGGTTCGTTCGGGTTGAGTCGGTTGTGTGTGTGGTTGAGGTTCGGTTCGTTTTCTGGGCCCTGGGTCGAAGGTCGATGGATATTTGGGAACACTGAGGACGAAGGATGTAAAAGAGTTTAAGAAGGCGCAAATTGGTAGGGTTTGTGGGCCTCGGTACGTTCCATGGGTCGTCAAATATGCACGCACACGTTGACATGTGAAGATTGGATCCAAGTATCTTGGTCACGTGCTTCAATTCGAGCGGGCCATGCCTAATCAAGCATGCTATTGGTGCTTCGCTCTAGCGTCTATCGGGTTACGTTGTGCGTTCCTAGGCCCTTGCTTGGCAAAAGACATCAACGCCAGCAATACAACCGCATGGCCTCTTGTACCTCCTTACGCTCACTCTCAGAGCTTGGCTGATGGCTTTCGAAAGCCTGCAATGTCACTTAGTTCGAGCAGCGGTCCGGGATGCGGGTTAGCGTGCTGCAATCTAGCGCCAGGTCGCCATCGCCACTTATTCCAGGCCTCTTCCTCCAGCGAGCCCTCTAGTGAATCGACAACATACTTGCCAATGACTGGCATCATTTTGAAACCATGTGCAGAGCCTCCTATCGCCAAATGAAGCCCAGGATGGTTTGGATGCCTGTCGATCAAGAAATGCAGGTCAGGTGTGTCAGCGTCCCTGACCAAAGTTGTGAGCAACATGTCACCGGGATCGGAAGCAACTAATACTCACCAGCATAGCCGCGTCTCGAACCACTCACGATCTGCCAGCTCAGGGAAGCATTCAGAAAGCCACCGTCTCATCTTGTCTTCAATGGGCTTTGGCACCCCATCTCCCTTGTTGTCTGATCTGTATCGCGGGAGTGACACGTTGCTACCTTCGAAATTCGTTACGAAATCCATCGCGCCGAGTTTGATAATGCCATCTTCTTGCGGGGGAAATATAAGTCCGCCTTCCAAGTGAGCAACGATTGGCATTTCCTGGTACTTCTTCACCTCCGCTGGCGTGCACTTGATATGGCCGACGGTGTGTCCCTTGGCTACCAGTTGTCCCTTCAGGTCCAACAGAGTTGCAGCTGCGGCTCCGGCGGCCAGTATTACGATGTCTGCGAAATACGCACTTCCATCAGCGGCCTTGGCACCGGTGCAGTTCCCATGCTCATCGTACAGGAGCTGAATGACATGTCCTTGAGCTCCGTCGATATACCGGACGCCATGCTCCTGCGCAGCCTGTGCCAACTGTGTTAAAGCACCTTGCGCATTAGCCCAACCTGCTGATTGATTCCATACTGTACTCCATCCATCCATCTGTCCCTTGATGAGCGGCCATCGCTTTCGGATCTCCGCTGGGGTGATGGGTTGCGCGATGACAAGGCCTAACTTGCGAGCTGTTTCTGCTGACTGGCGTACAAAATCCTGGGATTTCGCCGCTGCGCCAAGAAGCCAACCGGTCCGGTGGTACAGGCCTTTGTAGATACTCTGCGGATCCGCCCACAGCTCCATAGCCTCAGTTGTGAGCCTGGCGTACAGCTGGTCGGCGTAATCGTTACGGATAACTTTGTTGATGTCATTTCCGGCTGCCTCTAGGCTAGGAACTGGGAATCGATCAAGAACTGTAATATTCTTGTACGCCTCTGACTTCAAGGAGAGATGGTAGGCCGTTGAGGTGCCGAAGGTTCCCCCACCTACGATCAGCACTGACTTCGGGGAGTCTGAGGTTGTCATGGTAACTGCGAAAGGGAGAAATGCTCTTCAACCTAGGGATGGCGCAATCGATGTTTCATAGGTCTAAATGGGCAGGAAATATGAGAGTACAATCGCGAGTTGTGCTAGCCATTCTTTACGTTCTGGAGTTCATGGTACGGAGATCTGCGAGGATGGGGGCAAACGAATATCGGAGCAAAGCGATACCTGCCGATCAGTCTAACCCCCGTAAAGATCTAACCATTTGATTTGTTAGCGCCAGATTACGGTGGACTTCTCCCCGCAATTGATATGGATAACTACCACCGAGATATCCTTATCCCCCTAGGAACACGCCGAAGGAAACTGAACACGACGAGTCGGCCGAGATCGTCGACGATTTGCCTATCACTAGGCTTGGTAATCGCATCTTTACCTGTTTATACAGGCTCAACCTTGGAGCAGCTCGGTAACATTGCCGCTTCTATCAACAATGGGTCACTTAATAGACGTTCGGCATTGACTTACTAAAGTTTCCGGCTGTCAGTCATCCAGCTGGATAGATATCTGGCGTGATCTCTGTACAAATTGACGCTCCGTCCCAGAACGCTTCGACTACACAACAATCATGGGCGAACTGGAGAAAGCTCCCGGTTTTGAAGCGACATCGGTGCCCACAGACAACAAACCAAAGAACGGTACCATTGAGGAAGTGCCCAACCATGGAGAGTTTCGTCGTTCGTTCACTCCTCGCCAGATCCATGTGCTCTCTTTGGGAGGACAAATCGGCGCAGGACTCTTCATATCCACAGGTACGAACCTGCTGAATGGTGGCCCAGGATCACTGTTCCTTGGGTTTGTCGTCGTCTGTATGTGTGTCTGGGGGATGCTGCAGACAGTGAGCGAGATGTCGATTTCCTTCCCGTTGTCTGGCAACTTCATCGAGTATGCAGATCGCTTTGTAGATCCAGCACTGTCTTTCGCTGCTGGCACGTCCATGTGGTTGGGTTGGACAGCTATTGTGGCTGCTGAAGCGACGTTTTTCTCTGTCATCGTCAATTATTGGGCACAAAACAGGGTTCATGAAGCTGTGTGGTGTGAGTTCACAACGATATGATTCTCAGCTACCAACAGACTAACGGCTCTAGACACCGTCTTCCTCGCCGTCATGATATGTATGTTTATGCTGCCGAGTGTTTGGTTTGGCTGGTTTGAGTACTGCGCTGCAATTCTCAAGATCATTGCGCTTCTCACCTTTGTCTTCGCTGGTTTCGCCATGGTCCTTGGTGCGGGACCAAATGGCTACGTCCATCACGGCGATGGATGGAAGAAAGAACCATTCAAGAATGGTTTCAAAGGCTTTTCAAGCTCGGTCCTTCTCGCCGTACTCGCTATCGGAGGTAAGCCTTCTTACAAGTAGCGCTCGTCATCATAATATGCCTTGTATACCACAATTGACCATTTCGCAGACAACTCCTTTACTGGCTTCCTTGCAGGCGAGGCTAAGTCTCCGCGCTACTCAGTCGGACATGCTGCTTTTCTGATTCCCATCCGCGTCAGTACGATCTACCTCGTCTGCATAGTCTTCATCAGCATCCTAGTGCCTGCGGACTCCCCGTCACTTTACGGGTCCTCCGGTGTTGCCGCTTCTCCCTTTGTAATAGCGCTGAACGAAGCTGGTATTGCCGGCCTTCCGGACTTCCTCAATTGCGTCATTCTTATCGCTGTGGCTTCCATTGCAGCTGAGTCCATTTTCATCGCTTCCCGCATGCTTCGATTCATGTCACACCAGAACCTTATTCCACAGTGGGTTGCACAGGTGGACTCGAAGGGGCGTCCACGGTGGGCAATCGCGATCACACTTGTTGCAGCCATAGCCTTAACCTACTGTAATCTGAGCGCTGGTGGTATCGAGGTGTTCACATGGTTGGGACAAATTGCAAGTACCGGCTACTTCATGGTTTGGGCGGTGGTTGCGGTCACAAGTTTCCGTTTTCGCGCGGCCCTCGAAGCGCAGAACGATCCATTATTCAATGAGCCTTACGCTTGGATGTGCACGCTCTGGCCGGTACCGCCAATACTGCTTCTCACCTGCTGTAGCCTCTATACGGCGTGCTCGTTCTATCTTGGTCTATATCCTATCGTAAGTTGTCTTCTCTACCTGGTCAGCACGCGATTCTAATCCAGCCCAGGGTGCGACATCTCCTTCCGCGTACTCATTCTTCCAATACATGATCGGCTTGTTGCTCATTGTGTTTTCCGGGGTTGGGTACAAGATCATCTTCCGCACTAAATTGAGAGACCTCGCAAAGGTGGATCTACGCACAGGACGGCGGACGCTGAGTGAGCAGGAGATCTTCGCACTGGACACGTACTATGCGCAGTCGAAGACCAGGAGATTCTATAGCTTTGTGCAACTGTGGTAGTTGGACAACGATCAGATTCACGAGTTACTCCGAGGCACGGAATCACACCGAAACGAGGCGCAACTGCAGAATGTAAATGCTAAATCATTTATCTTCCAATTAACTTCTGTTCCGAGGTGGCCGGGTCCAATGGCACAGAATCGAACTAATTGAGTGTGATGTCGCTCTCTTCCTCCAGTGCGTCTCGGATCTCGCCAACGAGTCTGTCGTACGTTTCAGAATGCGTGAGTAGCTGTGTCATGTTAGCTGACAAAGGTTTGGCCGTCATTTCGCTCCCTGCTAATATTAAGGTCTGGAACGTAACTTGGTATTCGCCGGGTGACATTGCACCCTTCTCATCACCACCAATAACGGAACTTATGATGTCCGGGCGAGCGACTTCCCATTGCATGCGGCGATTGACTCTTTTGATGACCGCTGTGTCATACTTTGTCTGCTTCCCGTTCATCACGTAAGGAAAAACCCACGTTCTGAAGCTCATCTCTTCGAAACACTTCTTACCGGTCTTACGGTCAAGCACATAGTTACCTAGAAGCCAAACTTGCTCGACCTCTTCAAGCGGATTGTAGGGGAAAAGTGAGCGCTTCCAGACGTGTGAGTTCTTGTGATCGGCCTGAGCATGCGGGTGCACCTTGGAATCGGTAGTGCATTGTCTGTAGGATGGTTTAGTGCGTGCTCTGCCGTGTAGATGCTCAGAGGGCGCATGGTTGGAGTATGCTGTCGCAAATATGCTGGAATCAATGTGTGGGCCTTCAAACAAAGCTGCGTCTTGCAGGATGCGCCCGTCAGTACATAAGTGTAGGATATCCATGTCGGCATGGGGGTCCGGCCATCGGCGGGAGTATGCAGGTTTCGGTACGCTCCAACTCACTAGCACCACAGGGACAGAACAGCACTTGTGTAATCATGAGAATCCTTAGTAGCGATCGCCAGACGATAGTGGTCCGCCGCCCAGTTTCGTTTCATGCAGATGCGCTCATAGTCCTGCGTGCCCTTCCTCGTGCGACGACCATTCCACCTTGGGCCTTCTAGAAAACGCGCGCTCTTGGTATCAGAACAGACCGATCTCAGAAACCTCAGAAGCCGGTCGGGTCGGCGATGATTCACAAACCCAGCACGGCGAGCCCAGCCAACAACACTGAACCGACAATACCCACAGGATGCAACATTGCACCCACGCCCTTATCTCCAGGCGCCTTCGAAGGCTTCGGCCTCGGCTTCTCCAGCACTTGGAACTCGGAGTCGGACGTAACGGTGATCGTAGCGTTGTTGACCTTTCGCGACGCCACATAGAAGTAGCCACCGCGCACCTCCAGATCATCGGGGACAGCCCACTTGACTGTACCATTCACAGCGTTGTCTTATCTACATTAGCATTGGCCGATCTTACTCCTTTAGAAGTACTCACCGATAATGTGATAGGTCTTGTTTGTCAAGGTGTCGATGACGGTCACGTTCGTGCGCTGCGTGAATCCCTTAGCACCGTCATAATGGGTGAGTGATATGGGTGTACTTACAGTATCGTCTTTGGGCTTGTAGTGGAACTCGGTCGTTTCGCCGCGGGTCACATTGCGTTGGCTCGGTGTCAGCTGAATTGAGAGCGAGACCACAAGTGCAGGCCAGGTCACGAACGCGACGAGGAAGGCTGTGAAGAACATTTTGAGCGTCACCAAGCGGAGTCGCGAAGACGGAGTTGATTAGGTGAGTAGTGGAAGGCGGTGTTGTAATGATACACGGAGCGGCGGGCTTTTTACAGCAAACGCAAACGGGCGCTAACAGGGTACAGCAATAACCTTAAGTGAATGGCCAGGACACCAGCAGACCTCGTCGGCAACGTTCCCGCACCTCATTCAAATACACAGTAGTCTCTATAATTTAGCAGATCCTCATCAATTCGACTAATTCCAATAATGTGGAGGCACGAGCGAGTTCCACCACGAGTTCCACCGGTCTGCACAACCGTACGACGCGAAGCGTTTTACGAGCGTGATACCATATGTAGCACCTGCACGAACCATTGGGCATCAACGAGCCCTGAAAGTCTGAAAGGGCTGCTTGCAGCAAGTGCAGCTCAAGAATCTGCGCAATCCAATCTTGCACATCACATGTTCAAGAGGTCACGGTGGCTCTACCAATCCTTTCGTCAACACTAAGACAACTACCGCAGAGCGAGATTCGACTTGAACTAATACATCCGAGTCAATATGCAAACAATGTCAATGAAGTAGTAGGGATTCTTGAACGAAACTCATGCTCAGTCAAAATATAGCTAAACATCAGAAAGCTACGTTAAGTGACTAGATAGAGGATGTTCTAAGCATGCAAGTTAAGTGACAGACAATCAAGAAGAAAACACCAAATATAATTATCACGCATCCAGTTCCAATCGGACAGTCGTGCCTGCGGCGACGAGCCCTAAACCCCCATAACACCTAAGCCCAGCACCATAATCGCCAGCTTCCGTCCAGAGACACGGTTCCAGTTCGCTCCGGATGTGAATGTTGCACCTGTCGTCGCATTTGTAGTCACAGACACGGTGGTGGTAGGATAATCGGAAGTGATGGGGACCATACCTATGTAGGCTTGGGACACGCCTCGAAGAAGATGTCTTCTTTCAGGCATCTTGATCACGTGCTGTCAGGCAACGTTCGTGGGAATAACTTTGGTGTGACTTGTTGGTGTTCTGTTAAACGGTAATGCCTAGGATGAAACCATGGTACGCGATGTAGCTGCTTCATAGCACTAAGTGCAGTCAAACTCTACCATCCTTCTACATCCTCCACACCCTTGTCCACATGCCGATCATGCTTGTGCCGCTGATCGGTGAACCTCGAAGAAGATGAACAAGGCTACGTCGTCGTTTGGATATCCGTGTCGCGTAATGCCGTTGTTGGTGCTACCAGGACTGCCGAAGTCGAAGAAACAGGTTCGTGCGTTGCTATGGGGATTTTGGGCTTGGTAGTGGTTTGGACGGCCGTAATCGGTGTAGGTGGTTCTTCGGCTATCGTGCTCTCCGCGACCGACAATAGCAAGGCTGAAGTACCCGTACACGACGTAGTGCTAGATTTTGGGTTCGCGATCGACGTGTCCCAAATGATTAACTGAATGCACGTGACAGTGTTAGAACCACGGTGATGAGTCGTGTCGATGTTGCTTTCTCGGTCGGATCAGGAGGAGCACAAGTGATGTACGTAGGTGTTTAAATGATTGATTCTGGAACCTTGAGGCTTCCCCTAATCGGCTTTGTCTCAGCTTCGGTCACCGCGGCTGGTGTTGCTTCAGACTCTATACAATAGAAGGTCGTTAGAAGAATCAGCAGAATGACGAACCGGCGGATCTCTAATATTCTGTTGAAAGAGAGGAGACTGTGATGTACATGATCAATCGGCATTTCGACGGAAAATGGAGAGATGGTAGCCTATGTGTAACCGAACAATGAACCTGTGCGCATCCAATGACCTGCACTCTCAATGACCTACACATTATTTGATAATACACAAGATGCACCACAGGAGTGGAATGATTGATAGCAACTGGTAAAACTGGTAAAATTGGTAGTATTGGTGCAACGCATCGGCTCATTGGACCGGCTTATCTCGAAATTCGTGGGCTCTATAGTCGGTAATGGCCATACGAGATTCCTCGTATGCTTCTTATTGTGTTATCTTTCGGCGAGTATCTTATCTCGACGTTTTGTCCAGGCCTCACGGCGTCTGGGGCCGGCTCACTTTTAAAGAGGTGAGGCTACTAAGGAACATATAGACAACGATGGTGTAGAGCATCAATTAAGCTCGTAGTGGAAGCACATTGACTCTAGAGCAAATGTATCGCGATCGTTGGGTGTTTGAGGTGCTGATCGTATCCTGAAGCAAGGACGAATGCAGACATCCACGTTTGGATTGCACGAGAACCTCAAGTATCGACTGGAGCAGGAAGCGTAAACAGACATGCGCTATTGGTAAAAACCGTCTCTTCATTATCAGCCACGAGTTGATGCGAGGGAGGGCAATGGGACTAGGAGAAGGCAAAGCTGTCGTCTTGCGCGTCTGAATAACACTATCACCAAAAAGTATGTGTGCCACGGTCGTAAAATCCTACATAACCTTCCCAGGCCTTCGCACATTTGGCGTTCATAGACAGGGGACGGAGTCACATAGCAAGACATTTAGACGGTAGGAAAGCGGCTGTGCATTACGCTTGCTGGACGAAGAAAGCGTTTCGATAAAACTTCGCTTCTTCGATGCTTTCCAGGATGTCAGCCCTTGCTTCGTGTAGCATTTTCTTCTTGGGCGCTTTTTCCAAGACTTCGGGAGGGGCCCATCGACGAGCGGCCTCTTTGATGCTGGAGACGTCTAAGATCCGGTAATGAAGAAAGTCCGTCACAATGTGGTATGGCGCTTTCACCAGGAATGACTTGTCGGCATGAACCGAGTTACCAGCCAGCAATGCTGAGCGAGCGTTTGGCACGTATTTCTTGATGTACTGCAATAGACCATCAGCGGCTTGTTCAGCCGTAGTGGTGGCGCTGATGCAGGCTTCGGTCAGCCCCGAATCGCCATGATGCTTTGTGCACCACCCGCCCATCCGATCAAGGTCTTCTTTGCTGTGATGTATAGTCGCTTCATAACCGTCCTCGTCCAAGATGTTGAGGTCGTGGTCGGTTACAAAACACGCAAGAGACATGATGGTCTCGTTGTCGGGATCTAATCCTGTCATCTAGTTCTGTCAGTAAAGCTCGACACGACAGGCGCATGACGCACTTCGCAATCGATCCATACGAGGGGTGCTTTGGATGCCATCTTGGTGTATGTCGGATGGCTTGGTGTTTCACATGGCGGCGAATGAGGGTTCAGAACAATCGACGCGACTAGCGCATGGCCCAAGCTCCCACTTTACGCGTGCGCGTCGACTCTCGCGCTCTTCTCCTTACACTTCCCCCGCCCATGACAACAACATCACAGCATTTCGACATTTTGCTTTGTGTATTCCGCGTTTGAGCTTCCTCCTCCGTTGTGGCATAATGTCTAGCCGCGCAGCAGCATTAGCAGAGCTGCGAAAAAATCGCGCTGGTGGGAAGACGCGTCTGTCATCTTACCAGGTCGCCGAGGAAGAGCAATTGTACGATGAAGTTGACGAAGAAGGCTACAAGAAGGTCGTGAGAGATCGATTGGATCAAGATGACTTTATTGTCGACGACAATGGCGAAGGTTACGTCGATGATGGCAGAGAAGACTGGGAGGTTGATGCCGCGACCGAAAGTGAAGAGGACGATCACCCGATGAAGGGCAAAGCTGGTAAGCTATTCAGAGGTATCTAATATCTTTTCTGCACAGCCTTACGCGTAATAGCCAAGAGAAAACGCGAAGAAGACGAAGAAAGCAAGCGGAAGCGCGACAACGGCATCAGCAAATACTTCAGTGCAAAAGCAGCTGTGCACGCTCCGAAAGCTAAGGTAAGACTGAAATTTTCTCTCTGATGCGGTAGACATTCGCTAATCTAATGCAGCCTGTTGCCACTGCTGCCGACCAGGACTTCATGGCCGATCTGCTCGGCGAGATCGATACGAACAAGTCGCGATCGCAGCCCCGCATGCGCCCAGTAAAGAACGAGTCGCGACGAAAGACCCGTATTTTATCTCCGCCAATATCAGAAAACCGACAGAGCGTAAGCAAGAAGCCTACTAATAGCTCTGACGCATATATGCCCTATACCCCTCCAGCAGAGAACGCGTACGATGACGATCCCTTACCTACAATTGACGACGATGTTCCCATGAGCGATCCACTGCCGTCTTCTCCAGTCGCGAAGGCTGTGGAGCGGAAAGCGCAGCCTTTAGTCAAGGTTGAGGAAGAGGAGGAAGACCTGATGGAAGTGGCACAACCAATTGGCCGTACTGGGATTTCCTCGGCCAGTGTCAACATGACAGGAAAGCGACCGGTAGCAAAGATTGCGAAGCCCGAGTACTCTACACCTGCGAGTTCGTCTCCGCCACGCCCTACTCCTGCCACCATTGATGCTTCTTCGTGGAACGACGTTACAAATAAGCTCAATGTTCAGAGCAGCCCGGCGCCCGCGATCACCACTAGCGTTGGCAAATTGAAACCCGAAGCTGTGCTTGAAGAAGACGGCAGTTTGCGCATGTTCTGGATCGATTATACCGAGATTAACGGAAGCCTGTGCTTATTCGGAAAAGTCAAAGACAAGACTACGGGCAACTACGCAAGTTGCTTCGCAAAGGTGGACAACATCCTCCGGAAACTGTACTTTTTGCCTCGGGAGACCCGTTTGAGGCGGGGACAGCAGACCGATGAAGAAGTCGAAATGAGCGATGTTTACGAGGAGGTGGATAACCTTATGAGCAAGCATCGTGTCACCATGCACAAGATCAAACCATGCACCAAAAAATATGCTTTCGAGCTGCCGGATATCCCTAGAGAAGGTGATTACCTCGAGCTGCTGTACGGATATGACAAGATGCCCCTTTCGCAAGATCTCACTGGCGAGACATTTTCACATGTCTTTGGTACAAATACTGCACTTTTTGAGCAATTCGTGCTCGGAAAGAATATCATGGGGCCTTGCTGGCTGAAGATTGACAACGCAGACTTTAAGTCCATCAATAACGCGTCTTGGTGCAAGCTGGAAGCCCTAGTCACCAAACCCAATAATATCACCGCACTAGACAACTCGGACAACGTCGAAGCGCCGCCACTCACATTGATGAGCATTTCCCTACGAACCAAATTCAACGCCAAGGACAACAAGCAGGAAATCTTGATGGCGAGTGCCATGATATACGACAACTTCTCGCTTACAGACACAACACCGGCGGACCAACTACCGTGCAAGAGCTTTACCATCATGCGGCCAAATGGCGATAATTATCCAGCCGGCTTCAAGTTGGAAGCTGAGAAGCAAAAAGGAACCATCATTTTGAGAAAAACCGAACAAGACCTGCTAAGTTACTTTATGGCCATGTTCCAACGTCATGATCCAGATGTACTTGTCGGACACCGTCTAGATGATGTCGACTATAGTACTCTGCTCAACCGTATGCGCGAAAAGAAAACTCCCGGATGGCATCGCATTGGCCGGCTCCGGAGGAACGACTGGCCTAGAAACATGGGCAAGGGAGGTGGCAGCTTCTTCGTTGAAAGGCAACTGGCTGCTGGACGTCTGCTCTGTGATCTTGCTAACGACCTTGGGAAGTCTCTTATGACCAAGTGCCAGTCTTGGAGCTTGGAGGAGATGTGTCAGCTCGTGCTCAACAAGCGCCGTCAAGAACTTGACAACGAACAAGCCTTGAGTTCGTGGGCTACCTCCAAAGATGGCCTGATGAACTACGTCAAGCATTGCCAAGCTGATGCATTCTTCATTGCTGCTATCTCGATCAAGGTCCAGATGCTGCCTCTTACCAAGGTTCTCACTAATCTTGCTGGCAACTCGTGGGCTCGCACCCTAAGTGGTACTCGCGCCGAGCGGAACGAGTACATTCTTCTGCATCAGTTTCACAACGATAACTACATCTGTCCAGACAAACAATGGGGCAAAGGCAAGCAAAAAGAAGTGGAAGAAGCCGCTGAGGGTGAAGAAGGTGCGGACGCTAAGAAGAAGGACAAATACAAAGGTGGTCTTGTTTTCGAGCCGGAGAAGGGCTTGTATGACAAGTTCATCCTTGTCATGGACTTTAACTCTCTTTATCCCAGTATCATCCAGGAGTACAACATCTGCTTCACCACTGTCGATCGTGCGGACATTTCCGAGGAAGACGACAAGGTACCGGAAGTTCCTAGCCAGGATCTGGAGCCTGGCATTCTTCCAAAACTTATCAAAACGCTCGTCGATCGTCGTAGGGAAGTGAAGAAGCTTATGAAAGACCGCTCCGCCACTGCCGATCAGCTTGCGACGTGGGACATCAAGCAACTTGCTCTAAAACTCACTGCCAACTCCATGTACGGATGTCTTGGTTACACAAAGTCTCGATTCTACGCGCGACCGCTCGCCGTACTCACTACCTACAAAGGCCGTGAGACTCTGCGCAAAACGAAGGACATGGCAGAGGAGAAGATGTTACGTGTCATCTATGGTGACACTGATTCCGTCATGATTAACACCAATGTCGACAACATCCAAGACGCTTTGAAAATCGGAAACGAGTTCAAGAAGGAGGTGAATGACAGCTACAAGCTGTTGGAAATTGACATTGACAACGTCTTCCGTCGTATTCTTCTCCACGCAAAGAAGAAGTATGCCGCCATCAATATGGTCCCGGTTGATGGGAAGTACGTTGAGAAGCTGGAAGTCAAGGGTCTTGATATGAGGCGAAGAGAATACTGCGCACTGTCAAAGGAGACCTCGACGTATGTGATCACTACCATCTGACATAAATATACACTAACACCGACTAGAGAACTACTCAATTTCTTGCTTTCTGGCGAAGACCCGGAAACTGTTGTTCAAAAGATCCATGAGTACCTACGAACACTCAGCGAGAATATGCGCGCCTACTCCATTCCCGCTCGCAAGTACACAATCTACACGCAGCTCGGCAAGAACCCGAAAGACTACCCTAATGGCAATTCCATGCCCTCCGTACAAGTCGCTCTTCGCCTGATGGAGAAGGGCAAGCACGTCAAGGCGAAAGACGTCATGAGCTTCATCATTACAGGTGACAGCTCTGGTAGTGCCGAATCTGCTGCAAAGAACGCATACCCTGTCGATGAAGTGCTCAAGGAGGGCAGCGAACTAAAGCCGGACATCGATTACTACTTGCACAAGCAGATCCTACCACCAGTCGAACGTCTCTGCGCCCCTATCAGCGGCACGAACATCACCATGCTCGCGGCCTGCCTCGGCCTCGACACATCCAAATACCGTGTCTCAACAGGCTCCGGCTCCGCAAACACACAAGACGTCGAAGTACAGCCTCTGGAGTCGCAGATCCCGGACGCAGTCCGCTTCCAGAATTGTACGCCATTGTTTCTCCGTTGCAGAGCATGCCACACTACGTTCCCCTTTCGTGGTATCGCGTCATGTTCTTCTACTACGACCGCACTCGGACACAATGGCATCACATGCCCGAAGGCGGAGTGCAGGCAAGCTCTCACTACACTTGGTATCGTCGCCCAACTCGAGTCCGCTATCCGCCAGACTCTCGCTTCATACTATGCCGGCACGCTGAGGTGCAGCGAGCCTGACTGCTCCTGCACTACGCGCTCTATGTCTGTGTACGGACATCGCTGCTTGGGGCCGAAGGGCCTTGCGAAGGACTGTTTAGGCAAGATGTCGTACGTGTACTCTGAAAGAGACATCTACAATCAGATGCTGTACTTCCAATCGCTATTCGATGTCGAACGATTGGGCAAGGAGGCGAACGGCATCAATGGCGTAAAAGTAGAGGGCGAGGCTGAAAGTAGGGAGAAGATGAAGGTAATGGCAGATATTAACAGAGAGAGGTTAGGAACGTTGAGGGGCGTTGTTAGCAGTTGGCTAGAGCGGAATGGCAGACAATGGGTACAGATGGACAGGCTGTTTGGATTTGTTGCAAAGCGGTCATAAACATGACATGGGGACGTGGCATTTGCTGCATTTTCTGGCGTTTGGGTGTGGCTGCGATGCTTGGGCGGACGCTGCACGGTCCTTGGGATACGATTTGGTCTAAGTAATGCGCTCTTCGAACCATCGGTTGTTGCTTCGATATACATGTGTCCTTGCTAGCTGGTCCAAGTCTCTCAACGCTCTATCACCATTACCGTGAAACCACGATGCTGAACGACAAGTACTGGACCACAGCGTTGCCAGATGCATCTCGCCGGGCATACGCTGCGCACGTGACCGCGCGTTCATCCATCAGTGCTCGTGATAACTCTTCAAAAACGCCTCCATCTCATCTCCGTACGCCACACAAGGACAGTAGGATGGGGGCGCAATCGCGGCACGCCTCGCGCCTTGCAGCAACCCATCCAATCCACTCTCAGCCCCGCGCTGCTCAGCCATGCAGGCCTGAAACACGAGACAGTAGGCAAACTCACACGTACAAACATATTTATATAAGTTCGTCACGTTTAACATGATTGTTCGTACAAGCGTTTCTTTCCGCTGAATCCATTCATCCCATCATGGCCCCCACATACGCTCCTCTCGGCTCGGGCGAAGACCAGCGCCCTCACCATGGCCAGCGCACACCCGCGTGGATTCGGGTCCTCTGGTTCTTCCAAGCTGCCGTCGCACTCCTGCGCATTCTCTTCGTCGCCTTGTTTCTGGTTGCTTTTCTCCTCATAGCGTCGCTCCTCGGTGTCCCGGCTCTTGGCTTCATTCTCGTAGCCCTGTACTTGCATCCCGTTTTCCTCTCCCTCTACCTCTCCCTCCAGAATCCTTATCTGTCTGCCCCCTTCGTAATAAACTGACTTCCCCAGCATCCTCGGCCTCGACATCTTTCTCTCCACCTTCATCGTCGTGACCGCCTACCGGCAACTCTTCAACAAAGCAGACAAGCGGACCAGGCTAAGAAGAGAAGTCTACAAAGGCGCGATCGCGACATGGCTGTTCATCTCTTTCGTCTCGCTGCCCAAAGGCACGAAGCCTAGTTTAGAGATGGACGCTGAGCAGAGGAGGGTGTTCGACATGCTCATCAAGAAGATCTGGATCGGGCAGCTGCTGGTTACCATTGCGATTATGTAAGAGTCATAGTTCTCATTCAGGAAAGGGGGAAGTAAGAGTGCGTGCTGACGGTCATAGTGGCTTGTTCTACCCGCCGCTATGGGTGGCGTTTAAGGAGCGACATGCGGAGAAGGAGAGGGCGAACGAAGGCCGGGGTGAGATTGAGTTGGAAGATCACGAAATTCAGCTCCTCGAGAGGGTGTCGGTGGATACGCTTGATGGGTTGGCTGAGGAAGATGAAGAGATTGACTGTGCGAAAGCGAAGGCATGATGCATAAAGGCCAGAGATGGGCAAAATACAGATGTGGATGACGGCTTGTTAGAACAGAAGTCGCCTTGACGGTTGAGGACGAGAAGAGGAAAGGGCGAAGATGGTCTGCCCGGCGGTGCGGGAATGCGACAGCTTATGGCGATGACGAGACGCGTTCGTGGGCTGTTGCTGTTACGGATGAAAGAAAGTAAATGTAGCGTGTTTGGGACGTGGTTAGCATGCAACTGCCGCTTGTTGGAAGGTAATGATCTGGCTGGACTCGATAGAAGCTCTGTTTTTACGACGCGAATACGTCGTACGGTTGATATGTGTAAAGTTGGGTATTTGCTGAGAAGGCGGATGCTATGATTACAACTTGATGTCGAAGCTCGTGCCACACCCACAGCTACTCGTCGCGCCCGGGATACCTGTCACCTTGAATTGGCTGCCGATCAGCTCCATCGTGTAGTCGACGGTACTCCCGTTGAGCAATTCCAAGCTACTTTCATCGATGATGACTTTTGCGCCCCTGTCTCCTTCGAACAAGGTGTCTTCCTCGGTCGCGGGCTCCTTGTTCAAGTCTGTCAGAGACATGAGGTATTGGAAGCCGTGGCAGCCGCCGCTTTCCACGGTTACGCGCAGTGCGGTGTTGGCGTTGTTGTCGTCGGTGGCGATTTTAGAGAGGCGATGGGCCGCGCGGGGGCTGAGGGAGATGCGCATGGGCTCTCCGGATTCGGTTGTGCGGGGGTGAAGTATGGCGCGGGCGGGTTGGGGTCTGATGGAGATGGGGTCGGAGAGGCCGCGGTGGCTAGGCGTCTTCGGAGGGTGGGCTGCCGCGTCCGCAGCGCGATGCTGGGCGGCATGGCGGGCGCCAGGAAGTCGAGATAGAGCGGCCGTGAGGCGGCGGGTGCAATGCTGTAGAAGGGCTTTGATGCGCGGGCCATGGTAGATCGCGCTGCCCGCAGGCACGATGCACACATGGTCGAGGGCGATGCCATGATGGCGTGGCGCAGGTAGGAGATGGGATGTGAGCAGACACGGCGGACGAGCAACCGGGGTGCTCTTTGGGGTTGGCCGTTCTAGAAGGCTTGGCCCGTCCGACCCCGCGTGCCCCGCCCCGGCTGGCTGTTTCACGTCGCATGTTTCATCTAAGCGCTGTCAAGCTCTCACATGCCCGCCTCTTCCTGCTCAGACACCCCCGCCACACCAGACCCGCTCTGCTCCGCTATGCCAAAATACCCAAACCCGTATGCGGCCGTAAACGACGCCGACTTGCTCTCCGAGGCCTTCGCCCGCAGCGAAGATGGACGAGACCCTCTGAGCAGCCTACGCGCCGAGTTTGTCATCCCGACAAAGGGCGACCTGCGCAACAAACAATATGGGCCCCTGGGAAACCAGGCAGCAGGCGCACACAGTGAAGACGACGACCATGAGGAATCCGTCTATCTGTGTGGAAACTCACTCGGGCTGCAACCACGCCGAACGCGTGAGTATGTGAACCGTTATCTCGACACTTGGGCGTCAAAGGGCGTCTTTGGGCACTTCAAGCCTCTGGAGGGTGGACATCCGCCATGGTTGGACCTCGACGACGCGCTCAAGGAACAGACTGCCAGAATCGTCGGAGCTCTTCCCTCCGAGGTCGTCGTCATGGAGACGCTGACGGCCAATCTGCATCTCCTCATGTCGAGCTTTTACAAACCTACGCCTGATCGGTACAAGATCATCATCGAAGGGAAGGCATTCCCCAGCGACCATGTAAGTCCATGTCCACTGCCATGCTATGGCAAGTGTAGCTCACCCAGCACCAGTACGCCGCTCAGTCGCAGCTCGCGCACCACAATATCCCCTCCTCCGCCCTTATCACCATCACCCCACCCTCGGCCGACTCTCCGTATCTCACCACCGAACATATCCTCTCCGTCATCTCCCAGCACAACGCTAGCACTGCCCTCGTCCTCCTTCCGGGAATTCAATTCTACTCAGGCCAGTTCTTCGATATCGAGCTGATAACACGCCACTGCCACAGCCTGGGCATAACAGTGGGCTGGGACCTCGCCCACGCCGTCGGTAATGTGCCCGTCAAGCTGCACGACTGGAATGTCGACTTTGCCGCATGGTGCAACTACAAGTACATGAACGGCGGACCAGGTGTTATCGGCGGGCTGTTCGTGCACGACAACCACGCCAAGGTCGAACAAACCCAGGTCGACGGCGATGCGAAGCACATCAATCACAACCAACTCGTCTACAAACCCCGCCTCAGCGGCTGGTGGGGCAGCGACAAGAGCCGCCGCTTCCGCATGGAAAATGAATTTGTGCCCATCCCGGGTGCGAGCGGCTTCCAGCTCAGCAACCCTAGCGCACTAGATATGACCTCCGTTCTCGCGAGCTTAGACGTCTTTTCGCTCACATCGATCGAGGCTTTACGTGCGCGAAGTCTGCGCCTCACTGCATACCTTGAAGAGCGCCTCTTGCGCTACGACAGCAAGCCGCCGCCGTACAAGATCATCACTCCCGCCAACCCTGCAGAACGTGGCGCACAACTCAGTGTACTGCTGAACCCAGGCCTTTTGGATCATGTTCTGAACTACATCGAAGAACACGGCGTAGTCGTCGACGAACGAAAACCAGATGTCCTGCGCGTGGCGCCCGCTCCCTTGTACAACTCATTCTGGGACGTGCATCGCTTCGTTGTTATCTTCCAGGAAGGGTGCCGAAGAGCCATTGCACGAACAGGCAGCAAATCTGCCGAGACGACCAACGGCGCTTCCTAACTGTTAGATTGTCAGACCAGGATTCCGATCTCGGTAACACCAGTTGGTATACTCTGTTCCATGCTGTGTACATGTAAGGGCGGTATGTGTACGTTATTCTGCAGCGGCTTGCTCCTTCCTTCGCTTCTTGACATCACATATACCCGGGCAAAAGTTTTTGGTAACATGCTAACCTAATTATTGTTTAATACATGAATCGATCTCATCTATTCTCAACCTATCCTTGCTCTCTCCTTTGCCGCAGTCTTAGTGACTTTGTGATAATCTTTCTGAGTCTGCGGTGTCTGTATATGTATAGTTCAGCGCTCTTGGCGAGTTACGACAGGTACACATTGCAAAGATCACTGTCCACGGTTCTCTGCCACTCAACAATTTATTTTTTGGACTGCGACGTCGAATTTCCCCACACCTGTTCTCACACTCGCCCTACCACATCCCACCGATAAAGTCTGACTGCACCCCGTATAAAACCCGATATCATACGCATTTGCACTGCAAACTCCCAGACGAATTTGCCAACGAATTTGAATCGACTCCTCGCTACGATTGGCTGACCTAATTCTACCTCTCCCGTTCGACCACGATGAAGCTCTCACCCAATCTATACGCTGCAGCTCTCCTGGTCACATTGTCCGCTACGGCTCGGCTTGTCGGTCCCGTATCCTGCAAATACACCAAGCTAGAAGCGCACCGAAACAAGTTCTCAAAGCTTACGTGGTTAAACGGCGCGCCTGTTGAGACGGCACTCGATACTGTCAAGACTTCTTGGATAACGGATGTGGATGGCACGTTCAAGATATCAACAATTGCCACGTTTATCGCTTCTCCAGACCCGACAGTCGCAGGATCTGCACCTTCCAAAACGTTGGCATCGCCCGCAGATACTGCAACCACATCGACTTTGAGTTGACAGACGGGAACCCTTAACCCAAGCACAATACGGCGATTCCTTATGTTCCCAATTTCTCCATTCTACCTTTACGAATCTGACAAACACCCCGATGCCACCTTCGACAAAAGTATATCCAGCACTAGCCATAATCACATCAGTATCGACATACACATACACATACACATACTCACGATCGAACCCACAGCTCGAGCCCATACACAAAATGTATACGTCATTCCGCAACCGACCAAAGTGCACTTGTCCCCACAGGCGATAGAGGAGGGGTTCATACTAGGCATAAGACCAGGTCGACCGATTGCGATAATTATGGCGTTGGTGTGGGCCTGCTTTCCTGGTTTAATACCGCTGCCTGGGTATAGGACGATGAGGAGAGCTCGGAAGGCCGCGCAATGGAGTGCCAGAGGAAACGTGCGGCTTGGCGGGCGTACGCAGCAGCAGGAGGTCAAGAATATGGAACTGAAGAGTGTGGTGGGCGTGCCTCCTGTGTATCCGGGATCTGCATACATTCGGTGAAAGTAGAGGAGGGAAGTCGGCGAGGACTGCCTGAAACATCGATGAAGTAGTGAAAAAAAACTCCTAACACATTGAGGCACTTAGGAGTCAGCACATGTGGTTTTCTAACAGACTTGCGTAGAACATTGGAAGATTTGCAAATTGCGGTTTGAATTCAATGCCCCATTGAAGCTTGTGCATCCTCTATTGTCCACAGATAGTGTAGTACCTCAATTTGCGATATTTGGACATGGTACTGTGCGATGAAACTGCGTGAAAATCTTCCCTAGGCAAACCCTCCTGTGACATCAATCCCATCAATCCCCCACAGAAAACTCCCGTCAAACCGCCAATCGAGATCCCCCGTAAGATCGAAAGGATCCTGCATTGCCAGCACGCCTTCGTTCGCACTTTCTACGCCCGTAACCCCTATTCCCAGCCTCTCCACCGCCGGCACGGGCACTCCAAGCGCGCTGCCCTCGTCCGCGGACATCTGATGTCCTGCACCTCGCTGGCAGGGCCGTGGCTGCGAGTAAACGAAGCCGCTCTGCCTAGGGGACTCCTCAAATCGCTGCAGCAACTCCTTCAGCCCGTTTACGACCTGTCTTGCAACGTGGCCCTGGCTCGCGTTGTCGGCGACATGGACGAGGACGACGACGAGCTGCCCCACAGAGGCGAGGGCTGTCCTGGTGTGGAACGCTAGGCCGTACTGTGCGAGGTCGTTCGGGAGGCGGAGCGGTTTATCTCTCGCTGATGAAGAAGAAGGGGGAGTCTGGGCAAACACAACAGCCATCTTGAGTAAAAAGGAGGCGCAGACGGCCACCATTGCATGTACGAAAATAGGTAGCCCAATGAGTCCGCTCTGCAGGGGCTCGTCGTCAATGATGAGGCGTGCGGTGCTCATAGCAGCTACAATAGCGTTGTTGGCTGCTTCCTGTCTTTCCCAGTTGGTCCGTAGGCCAGGCGTATCGCTCGACTCTTCTCGGCCAGATATACCACGCAACGCAACTGAATTTAGTTGGAAGCGCGCTAGGTGGTAGTACAGCATGTTTCCGCGGGGAAGAGCCAGGTTCTCTCTCGCACTGCTACCGCTGTCGCTGCTCTGGTGGTCTAGCCGCCACTGGTCGAGCGCCAGGTTGAACGACCGCAGCTTCTCGAAGTCGTGGCCGCTGAGCTCGAGGTCTGGGTCGCAGCCGTACATGAGCCAGATGCTGGAGAGGATACGGAAGAGCTTTACCTGGCCAACCAGTCCCTTGTCGCCCCAGGATGAGAGCTCACTCGTGAGTAGCTTCTCTGCGTTGCGGATGGCGGCATCCTCGTGCATGAGAGGTGGACGGCCGTAGGCCAGTGCAAATTGGTGGTCACACACGTACAGGGCATACCAGAGGCGGACGCGCTCGTAGGACTCTTGGTGTGAACCGCGGGCAAACTGTAGGGAAGACTTATGCAGATTCATCTCGGTGGCGACGCGGACGGCGCGGCTGCACAGGGCCCAGCTGAGACTTGTAAGGTAGAACGCGCCGATGCAGAGGGCGCGTACGATGTCTAGATTCTGGCAGCGAAGAAGGCAGGATCTTCGCATGAGCGAAACAAAAGCGCCATAGGTGGCGTGCAGGCAGGCTTCGCGCTCGGGTATGTGCAGCGCCGCCACTGTGAGCACAACGGTTACCAGAAACGATGAAGACGAGCGAGCTTGACCCAGCGTTTTGTGCGAACACAGCATGCCATCCAAAAGAAGGGGATTGATGTGATCACGATAGAAGTCGAACAGATACTCGGCCTCGGTGAGTGGCAGCACGCCCTGATCGATCAGATCCGGCCCATTGACGTCGGATGGATCTACTCTAATGAGACTTGATTTGGTCGGGTCCGTGAGGTTGTAAAGATTGTTCATGGGCAAAGGCACCAAGTCTGAGTCGTCATCGTGGAGGTGCATGCCAGCATCGGGCCCTTCTGCAGTGAAGGTTCCCTGCGAAGATCCGTCGACTGATGCCGCAGCCGGAGAGACCTCAGTGAGTGACTGAGGTGGATTGGCATGGCTCCTGCACTCGGTATCGGCGTATTGCATTGAGTTTGAAGGCTCTAAACTCTCAGGTTGACCAAGCGGTGGTAGTCGAGAATGGCGAAGGAGAAGTTCCACCGCCTTCTGCAAGTTCTGTACCGTCGCCGTGGTAAGAGACTTCCATCTATTCTCTGTGAGACAGCATTCAGGACAGCTCGGCAAATGCAAATTGACTTACTCTGCATCGTCATCCATAAACTTCTGAGCAAAATTGTACGGCTCGCAGCGCACCTTCCTCTTGAGACATTTGGTGCAAGACGTCTGCCCCGGGGCGGTGTAGCACTTACTCTTAAGCGCCTTACATTCTGCACCTGGCGTTTCCGTAAGTCTGAGACATGGCTATAGACAGCTGTGTCCCTACGAACATGCTCGGGTTAGCCGAGGTCTAGAGGCGTTCGCGTTGACCAATGTCGGATGCGATGCCTCTGTTGTCACGTCCGGGCTGGGGCGTAGTCGCTTGTTGCTGTACATGAGGCGTCCTCTTAGTGTGCGGCTTTGCTGTAGAAATCGATCGAGAATGTGGAGAGAGTGTCTGCGGTGGGCAAGAGTGGAAGCGTTTATCCTGGATGATCTGAGACTAGTTCAGACTTGGCTAGATCGCACGTATAAGTGCGCCTACACTGTACGGCGTCTTACCTGGGATATAAACGGCAGTTTACGATGTAGTCAGCGAGAGTTCAAGTAAATGTGCGAACATTGCCTGCGCTTATGAGGTGCAGAGACATAGTTATAGTCATACTAAAGTGCTGTGTTAAGTACCTAGCCCAGCTATTACATCGCATATCTTGGGGCACCACTAGGTATCAACCCCCTATGTGAGAATTCTTGAATCAGGAACGCAGTGTATATATAATCGGACCTCCAGCTCGGAGCCTTGGATGTATATCCACAAGAGCCTCTCTACGCCGCTGCCGCCTTCTCATCTCTTTCCCTTCTCGCCCGCATCTCTGCGGCCATGGTCTCGCCATGATCCATACGCTCGACCGGCCACTTCTTAAACAGCCTCGAGAACACATACGTACATACGCAAAGAACCCCCAACCACGATGTTGTCGTTGCAAATCCAGCGATGTACCTCGGAGCATCCTTATTGGGCCAGAGCCATGACGCATAGATGCTGGATGCGTTGCCTATCGCATTGATGAGTGCGATGGCCACCGCACGCTTGGCTGCCGGCTGGGGTATCACGTCGGAGACCCACGTCTTCACCAGCGGCGAGCACCCGTAGATAGTCCCAAAGGCGAAGATGGTGAGGACGTACTGCGCCATACGATTCTGGATAACGGATACGACGATGAAGAGGATGCAGCCAAAGCCGGAAAGGATGCAGATTAGGGGCCACTTCGCCTTGTATTTGTCGGCAAGATAGCAGGAGCCGACCACGTAGACAAGGGCGGCGGCGTAAGCGGGGATGGTGTGGTATTGTCCAGAGGGTCCTGACCATCCGAACATTTTCACGAGTGTCGGGATGAAGTACTGCATCGTTTGGGAGCCGGTAACTAGAGTGAAAAGAAGGCACTGCGCCCAGACGCGCCAGTCGCTGACGGCCATCTTGAAGGCGACCCAGTGGGGGATCTGCTCGCTGCCGGTACCCTGAGTGAGAGCAATGCCGTCGACGGAGAGACGATTGCATGCGAGAACCATCTCTTCTTCGGAGAGGAACCGCTTGCTGTTCGAAGGGTAGTCGGGCATAAGGAAGAAAATAACGATGGCGCCGCAGATGGACGCGACGCCTTCAAGGATCTAATACGAGTTAGAAGGCTGTTGCACGTGAAAGGTGATGCTAAGAGTTCCAAACATGGTGTACTTGTAACGCAGGCAGCATAATGGCCGCCTATACTCTTCAAAACTGTGAAATCGCTGGGGTTGGAACTTGACTTACGAAGAGCCATCTCCAGCCCGCAAGGCCAGACACCCCATCCATGTGATCAGTTATGACGCCGGCCAGGAGCCCAGAAACGGCGCCGGCAATGGGCACTGAGGTATAGAGGATCGCGTAGCGCGTCGCCAGCTCGTACCGGCGATACCAGGAGGAGAGGAAGAAGGCACAGCCTGGGGCAAACCCAGCCTAAAGTATACAGTCAGGCCTAGCTCGTAGCCAGAACGCATCGCGAACATACCTCAGCGAATCCAATCAGAAATCGCATGCCCGCAAGCTGCTGCCAGTTCTGCACCGAGCCCATGAGGGCGGCAAAGGTACCCCAAAGGAGCCCCAAGCCGGGAAGAAATACACTGGGTCGTACACGTGTAAGAAGCATGTTGGCAGGAACTTCGAAGATGAGATATGAAACGAAGAAGAGGAGGACGATGATGGAGTATTGGGAGTCCGTCAGGCCAAAATCGCGCTCTAGACCTCCCGTCTTTGCGTTGCTATCGAAACACCCCATGTCAGTATCTTCAGGCTTGGATAACTGAGGCTTTCCAACTCACCCGATGTTGGCTCTATCAAGATATCCAAGCGTATACAGGACCCATGTGCACGGCAGAATGCGCCAGTCAAGCTTTCGAACAAGTCTCTTCTCTGCGTCCGTTCCCTCGCGCCAACTGGCGACGATATGGTTCGCTTCCTTGTCATTGTGCCTGAAGGCATCGCCATTGTCGGAGGCATGCTCGACACTGGATGTGATCTTTTCGTCGGCCATAGTGACGGGTCAACGATCTCCCCCTACCTTGATATTGTGGAACAGCAATTGGAACCTTCCACCCCCTCGGTTTTATAGATGGAAAGCGGAGCATCGCCACCGAGGTCGTCTGACGAACAAGATGGGCTTCAAGGCTAGCGGCTGGTGTTTTCCCCATGTTTTCCCCAGTCAGTCGGGATCGAAGCAAGGGCTAGTGACGGCGGCAGGAACGCCGTAACAGGGGAAGCGCACTTGGCAGCCTCGCGCAGCCATCTTCGTGCAGTGTGCATCGGGAGCGGACATTCCGCCGTCGCGAGCTGGAAGGAGAGTGGTTGTGCTGAGGCTGTCGACGGTGGTTTTGCCGTCGCTTCCCCGCAAATTGCCGAGTCCCACGTTGTGCACCGGAAACACGCCGGCGAGCCAGACAGTGATGCCACACACATGGCGTCGTGTCGGCAGAAACGCCGGACGGCAATGTCTTGCCTGCCACCATGAACCTTTGGAATGGCTTTTGAAGGGCCTCGGTCCTTCCTCCACTGTGCACGCGACTGTGAGCGCTTCCTTGCCAGATCAATTACCTTTCCTCAAATCCAACAAGAGACTGTGCAGTTTCCTTCCTCAACATGGCTGCTACAACTGCGCCCGTCAAGACTGCCGAGCCTCGTCGCCCTCGCATCGCGGTCACTCTGGGCGACCCTTCTGGCATTGGACCTGAACTTGCAGCAAAGCTGCTCAGCAACCCATTGAACCGCGAGAGAGCCGATATTGTACTGCTGGCAGACGAATCCGAGCTCCAGAGTGCCATTCAGGATGCAGGAGGTGTCCATGTCGCTACCACAAAAGACTGTGCCGGACCCCAGGCTGTCCAGGTGCTTGACGATCACACATCAGCAGAGTATCAGACGCGAAAAGGCGAAGTATCCAGAGATAGCGGTGCTCGATGCATCCACCAGCTAAAAAGAGCACTCAAGCTGGCACAGACCGGCCATGTTGATGGCATCGTCTTTGCGCCACTCAACAAGAGCTCGCTGAAGCTTGCCGGTATGAAAGAGGAGGACGAGCTGCGGTGGTTCGCCAATGAGCTCGACTTCAAGGGCACAACCAGCGAGATCAACATTGCAGGGCCCCTCTGGACAGGCCGGGTGACGAGCCACATCGGTGTGGAAGAAGTTGCCCAGCGTATCACCAAGGAGTCAACTGTAAAAGCGATCGAACTGCTCCATCGTCTGCGGTATATTCCTCGTGCCCTCTCTCTCGTCCTGTATTCAGGTGCTGATCGGGATTTGCAGGTGGGAATCAGGCATCGACGCACCGCGTCTCGGCGTCTGTGCCCTCAATCCGCACAACGGCGAAAATGGCGCCTTCGGTCGCCAGGAAATAGATGCCATCCGGCCTGCCGTGGAAGCCAGCCGTGCCGACGGCATCGACGTGCAGGGCCCATTTCCATGCGACACCATCTTCCTCAAGCGGCAGCACTTCGACGGCATCATCACCATGTACCATGATCAAGGCCAGATCGCTATGAAGCTACTTTCATTTGACGGTGGCGTCACCGTCCAGGGCGGCTTGCCGCTGCCGATTGCGACGCCGGCGCATGGCACAGCATTTGATATTGCAGGTATGAATCTCGCGGCCGTCACAAGCACCCAGAACGCATTCGACCTCGCCGTGACCATGGCGGAGCGGCGAATCCTGAAAGAGATCCAAGGAAAGACATGCGAGGTGGGCAGAGCGGTGCCGCTGAAGCACGCACCGCAGGTGGACGTTGTAGAGCTGCATGCGACGTGCTGCTAGGCTAGGTGTCAATAGATTTGGGGATCCTGTGTATAGTATTTCAGTAGGCATCTATATGGCAGAGGTCCAAATGTAATTTTCGAATCAATTTCCAATGTTTCTCGATGATAGCACGACGTGTCTCTTCAACGCCAGCTGCATATCGGGCTTGGGGAGTCGCGACTCTGTTCGCTGTCGAGAGTGGCACCACCTTCGAGCAACTGAACAAAGCATTGGACGAGCACCGCCTGGCATTCTCTAATAAGGGTGCCTATGAAGGCAAGACTCTTGCAAGTGCTCGAAGGCGGTGCCACTAAGTATGGGCTGTACCGGCATCATCCACTCATACATTCTTGAGGTATTTTACCGTACTAACTCGTAGAATTCAGGACGCTCGACTTTTGGGAGCACCTATGCGTAGGGTCCAGGCAGACAATAGGCATTACGAATGCTGGTCGCTGGTGTCGTGGCCTTCATTTTTTGGCGTACGTGCCGGAAAAGTTAAGGATCAGCGGCAAGGTTAAGGGCACAACATTACCCTCACAAATGGATTCTTGATTCCAGAAGGGGTAGACGTGTCAAGGTACAGAGGGCTGTCTGGTCTTACCTAGATAATTGACGTAATGTAAGAAGGCAGGGCGCTATAAGACGTCGCTGGATTGTGTGAGACGAGATAACAAAGATAGCTGTAGTGTCTTATGAGACTTTCGCAGGTCTGCTAAGAGATGCGGTTTTGGAAGAGGGCTCGTATTCGGTCGCCGTAGGCAGAAGCGTTGCTCACCCACGGCTATCACGAAGGTTTGTCAAGGGCGATAAGATCTTCTTTAGACGATCATAGGGGACTTGATCAACAATAAGTCTTCAGATTGTCGAAAGGTTGGGGTTGCGCGTATGGAGTTAGGGATGGTTCGCGCTATCTAGCGCGCGGCTGGCGGTTGTGAGAGCACGGGCCACCCAGCCTCACCAAGAACTTCCAGCCACCTCAATCTCCCTGCCATCACAAATATCACAACGCGCGTCACCACCATGGATCGTATAAAAATCAAAACTCCTGCAGTGGTGAACTTCTGTTCACCAGCGCCCCCAGTCAAATCTGCTGTCACACTCCCTGCATAAACTTTACGCCCCTCATTAACACATATCATCATGCAGCTGACATCGCTGTGCTTCACCTTCCTACTCCCGGC
The DNA here is from genome assembly GCF_027946475.1 of Didymosphaeria variabile. Classification (NCBI taxonomy): domain Eukaryota; kingdom Fungi; phylum Ascomycota; class Dothideomycetes; order Pleosporales; family Didymosphaeriaceae; genus Didymosphaeria; species Didymosphaeria variabile. The sequence continues at coordinate 1,697,250 of NW_026611625.1, read as the reverse complement.
ACTGGCCTATGGGTTACCTTTGGAGGGCGCACCAAGACGTGGCCTGTCACCGCGTTCAAGAACCTATGCGGTCGTCAATGTTGATGGTGGCTCATCAACAGCGGCACAGCAAGGAACAACCACTGTGGTCGATGACCAGACGAAGACCGTGCGAGTCACGGGTGCCGCCTCCACAATAACCACCACAGACACAGTGACAGCAACAATTGTACTTGATCCGGCGCCAGCAATTTCGACGGGCTCTACAAGCTCGAGCAGATCAAGCAGCAGATCTGCAAGTTCCAGTTCCTCATCGAAACTGTTACCTTCAACTCAAACTTCAGCCCTCCCCACGACTACACCAACCCCAAACCCAACAATAACACCTCAGACGTCTGCTCCTACCACACAATCAGAGTCAACTCCGAAAAGCAGCTTGGTTACTGTGACCATCACGGAAGGTCCGGCGCCAACGGAATGGTACGATAATGGACTTTGGCACACAAGATACCCTGTAAAAACCAGGTGGGATTAGACTTAGTTCTATTCTCATATACGAAGGAGCTGCCGTAGAAACATACTAGATGAATATGCTCGGGGTTTGTTTTTCTTGAAGATATTTGGAATAGGTGGCTTGAATGAAGATCACATCAATAACATGATGGAAGTAGGGAATGATGTACGAATGGACGCATTAGGACGGCGTTTCTCATGATAATGCAGTGCGCAAGAAACATGAATCGGGGTAATCACGTAGCATAGCAATATACACCAATCCTAAAAATCACCTCAGCCAACACGAAATAGTAGCCCGTATCAAAACACCCGTACCCATTGCGCTGTAAGTTTTGTCTCCGTATGCCTATTACTTTGATCCGCACTAATCCCTGTGTTTAGTCACTCCATGAATGTAGGCGTTGCATCTTCGGCCATCGTAGTGCAGCTCAAGCGGTTCATCAACTTGTCCAGATCGGTATTCTGGTAGATGACGCGGGTGTGGACGACCAATGGCCGGCCTAGGGGGACGGTGTTCGTGGTTGCGGAAGGGGCGGAGGGCGCGGTAATGATGTTGGATCAGTTAGGTAAACGGTGATCTATGTAGAGTAGCGTGTGTAGGAGGCTTAACTTGCAGCTGTCGATGACGTTCCAGGCTGGGTCGGATACATCTGCTCGTCCCATGGTGAGGTGGTATTCTCTTTCGCGGATGCAGGCAATCATGTCGATCAGCTTGATTTCTCATCACCCAGAGCAGACGATCCACACTCTTCAAAGCAAGCACTAGCGTGGCATCAAATTCAATCAACTGCGCTCTCATGTCACTGTTGCTGTAGTACTGGTATTTACCCCAAGCATACAGTATTTCTTGGCACTCCGTTATGTCAATGCCTTATCATCCTTGCTGGCTGCCCTTTGCGTAGACAGCCAAAGCTTGCAATCCAGCGCCTTATAGGTGCTTGCAAACTGATATTGGAAGTGTCGAAGTTCCCGACGAAGCATGTAATTTTGGTGGAACGTATTCATTAGAAGTAAGTTTCGCGACGCGATATTACTGATCCGGTCTCAGTGGTGGAAAAGCGAGCTTCACATACTTGGCCAAGAGTATACGAGTGAGTGGGTCGTGCTTGCACGGCATTTAGCGGTTCAGTCCCAGAGGAGGAAAGCGCTGCTAGCGACAGGACTACACATATTCGACACCTTCGAATGCGAGAACAAAACACTGCGGTGGAATTTTTCCATTCCTTTGCGTAAAGCACGCATGCCCGCATAATTACGAGATATTTCCGCTCCGCCGCCCGGGCTAGCATTATCCCGAGGCGTTCACTCGGCCGCAACTTCCCCACACGTGCAGATCTCACCCGCAGAATCCAGCATTCGAGCGTGCGGGGGATATGGGTCGAACGTGATTGACGAGTGGCCGTGGACTCCGCATGACTTGTGTCGATGCGGGATACACAGGAGCGACACCGCAACCTTCCAAGTCGCACAGGAAGACCATGCAAAAAGAAGTTGACCATCCTTCGAATCTTCATTGAGCGTGAACTTCGGGGTCCCCAACATGACGGCTTTTGCGCGTGCAAAGGAGGATAGGCTTACCCCGCCGGAAGTTGTATGTCTGTCCACCTTAACAATAGCTTATTCTGACCTAGAAAACAGTACAATTGGCGGGTCTACGCCATGGCACTTGTCATCAGTATGGGAGTCCTGACTTATGGCTACGACTCATCCTTCATCGGAACCACGATCACACAGAAGAGCTTCCTGCGCGACTTCGGTATGGACAAGATGAGCAAGAAGGAGTTGAACGATGTTTCAAGTAATTTAACGTCAATCTGTCAGTCGCCACCGTTGCCGGACTGTAAGTAGCGACTGACGGTTCCATAGACTCGGCTGGCGGTTTCTTCGGCGCCCTCTTCGCTTTCTTCTCGCTGGAATCGCTCGGTCGTCGCATGACCGTCATCATTTCGGATGTCGTCTTCATCATTGGTGCTCTTTTCTGCACGATCGGCACAGTACCATCGCACTCTCTTGGCCTTATCTACACAGGCCGCCTTTTGACCGGTCTCGGCGTAGGCGGAATTGCAGCGGTGTGTCCAATCTATATCGTCGAAATTGCTCCACCAGCTATCCGCGGCCGTTTAACAGGTTTCTTCGAATCCTTCTACCAGACTGGCGCCGTGATCGGTTTCTGGATCAACTACGGCATTGTCCATAACCTGGATACAAACGACTCCAACGCCTGGCGAATCCCTATGGCTGTCCAATTAATCCCAGCAGGACTCCTTGCGCTCATGGTACCGATCTTGAAAGAGAGCCCTACCTGGCTGCTCAAGCGTGGTCGCGAAGAGGAAGCATATCAGGTGTATAGCTTCATTCGCATGCTGCCAACCGACCACGAGTATATTGCGGAAGACGTGTACCATGTCAAGGAGGATATTTCAAAGGAGCGTGCAGCTCTGGCAGGCTTCGCCAATGCTACGCTAGGTCAAGTGATGAAGGGAGCGGCGAAGGAGGCTTCGCTGAAGGGCATGCGGAATCGCTTCCTACTCGTTTTTCTCATGTTCATGTGGCAGGCGTGGTCCGGCGCCGCTGCCATCAACTACTACTCACCCACCATCTTCACCTCAATTGGCCTCACAGATGTCACGCTCTGGACAGGGATCTACGGTGTCATAAAAGCTGCGGGATCTATTATCTTCTTCACCTGGTTCATCGATAATTTCGGACGAAAATGGCCATGGATCGTGTCTTCTCTCGCCTGTGCCTTCTGCCAGTACTACCTCGCCGTGTACATCGCAGTCGGACACCCGAATACTGGCGTTTCACCGACAGCATCAACGATTGCAGGTGGAAAGGGTGCTACGGCCATGATCATGGTCTTTGGAGCCTTCTGGAGCTGGGGGGCCAATGGCCTCCCATGGATTATCTCGGCTGAGATCTTCCCGTCTTCATTGAGGTCGATATCTGGAGTGAGTGAACACAAAGCGTCGATTGTGGTTTAGACTGACATATCTATAGCCGTTTGCTGCCATGAGCGTTTGGCTGTGGACATATGCGGTCACAAGAGCGCTACCGAGCATGTACACCTCTATGGGATGGGGGGTCTACGTGCTTTTCGCGACATGCTTGGTTTGTGCAAGCATTTACGCTTTTCTCTTCATTCACGAGACGAAAGGTCTGCGCGTTGACCAGATGGATGAGCTCTTTGGCTTCGAGAGGGTGCATCATGTTAGTGCACCAACGGCCAAGACTTTCGAGGATGAACATGACATGGAGACGAAGGCAGGAGTTGATAAGAATGAGGTAGCGTGATGTGGATGTGTATTTCAAACAGTGCAGTGCTTGTGATATGAGTGGATGTTCAAGGAGCATCAAGCCCCATGTACTTCGTAAGATAATACCGATGACGACGCTTAGAGCTCGGAGCTGATCCCTGTTCCCCGCCAAGCCATTCACACGGGCAGGTGCATCCCACACCCATTGCGCTACCCCATCTCTCCGCACCACTGCGCCCAGATCCCAACTTTCGACACATACAATGGCGACGTCGCCGCCGCCGGTCGAGGATCAGGCGCGTCTGCTCGAGGATGCGCTCGCCGTGGTCCGCCAACAGACGATGCTCATGCGCCGTTGCCTCGAGACGCCCGGCAAGCTGATGGATGCGCTCAAGTGCAGGTACAATGCATGACCCCCTCCAAGCGATCACACGCATGCTAATCGCGCATAGCTCTACGCTCGTCTCGGAGCTGCGGACAAGCAGCCTGGGACCTAAGCAGTACTACGAGCTTTACATGTCCGTCTTCGATGCCCTGCGCCATCTTTCCGTCTACCTTCGCGAAAATCACCCCGTGAATCACCTCGCAGACCTGTATGAGCTCGTCCAGTACGCCGGGAACATCATTCCTCGCCTCTATCTCATGGTCACCGTGGGCACTGTATATATGGCCATTGAGGATGCGCCTGTCAAGGAGATTATGAAGGACATGATGGAGATGAGCCGTGGCGTGCAACACCCCATTCGCGGCCTATTTCTGCGGTACTACCTCGCTGGGCAGGCACGCGACTGTCTGCCTGAGGGAGACAGTGAGGGTCCGAAGGGAAACTTGCAAGATTCGATCAGCTTCATACTCACCAACTTCGTAGAGATGAATAAATTGTGGGTGCGGCTGCAGCACCAAGGTCATTCAAGAGAGCGGGAACAGAGGACTAAGGAGCGCCAGGAGCTACAACTCCTGGTAGGCAGCAATTTGGTCCGTCTCAGCCAGCTGGTCGACCTGCAAAACTATAAGAAAATCTTGAGTCCGTTATTGGAGCAGATAGTGCAATGCCGGGATGTTTTGGCGCAGGAATATCTTTTGGAAGGTGAGTCTCACGCTTCAACGCCGGGAGAAAGGGCAGATGCTGACTCTCCATTTAGTTGTAACTCAAGTCTTCCCCGACGAATTTCACCTCCACACTCTCGACCAGTTCCTCTCTGCAGTCGCCCGCTTGAACCCGCACGTGAACGTTAAAGGCATTGTAGTTGGCCTGATGGACCGCTTATCTGCATACGCGCAACGGGAGTCCGAGTCAGAAAGCCCAGACCAGCGCAAGAAGACGGAAGAGGAGGCGATCGCACATCTCATGGAACAGTTGAGGATACAAAAGGAGCAAAAGCCTGTTGAACCGCAGTCTCCGGCAACCCGACAAAACGGTGACACATTCGAGTCAGAAACGGCTGCCGATTCTGCATCGATAGCAACTTCAACGACTGCTGCGGAGCCTGTAGATCCCGAAGCGCGCAAAGCATCTGAATCCAACGAGGCTGCTGAGACAGACGGCGAAATCGAAAAACACAGGGGCATACCGAAGAACGTGAAGCTGTTCGAGATTTTCCACGAACAAGTAGCGACGCTGGTTAAGATGCAACGGCTGTCGATCCAGGACACTGTCGGTCTGCTTGTTTCACTAGCTAATCTTGCATTGTGGGTTTTCCTGGTTTAAGATATTGACAGAAGGACTAATTTGAGCAGAAACATATATCCCGAGCGACTTGATTACGTCGACCAAGTACTAACCTTCGCGAACCAGAAGGTTGCCGAGTTCGCAAACAGCGCTGACCTGCACTCGCAAGCGTGCCAAAGTCAGATCCTAAGCCTCCTCCTGGCACCTATCAAAACATACGTATCCATGTTCACCGCTCTCGCTCTACCCAACTTCATTCCTCTACTACACAACCAGCCATATCCAACGCGAAGGGCTGTAGCTGGCGAAGTGGCAAGAAGCTTGTTGCGGAACCAGACACATATCACTTCAGTTGAGAACCTAGAGAGCGTCTTAGAGATCCTCAAGGTTCTCATCAAAGAGGGGATGCAGCAGGCCACGGGGTATCCCGGCGGTCCCATCCAGCGAAGAGCGCAAGAGACAGACGAAACAATAGAAGAGCAAGGCTGGTTGGCACGGATAGTACATTACATCGACGGAGCTGACAACGATACCCAATTCAAGCTTCTTCAAACTGTGCGCAAGGCCTTTGCGGAGGGCAACGATCGCATCAAATTCACTAGCCCAGCGATTATCACTGCCTCCCTGAAGCTTGCGCGTCGCTACAAGGCTCGCGAGCATTTCGAGGACAACTGGCAATCACAGTCAAGTGCTCTTTACAAGTTCATGCACAGCACACTGTCGACCCTGTATACTCGGGTGACGGGCTCTGCCGACCTATCGCTTCGGTTATTTATTGCTTGCGGACAGGTCGCGGATCAAAATGGGTTCGAGGAAGTCGCGTACGAGTTCTTCGCGCAAGCCTTCACAGTGTACGAAGAGGCCATCAGCGATTCAAGAGCACAGTTCCAAGCGGTATGCGTCATCGCAAGCGCATTGCACACTACCAGGAACTTTGGCAAAGAAAATTACGATACTCTTATCACAAAGTGTGCGCTGCACGGGAGTAAGCTCCTCAAGAAGCCAGATCAATGTCGCGCGGTGTATCTGGCGAGTCATCTCTGGTGGGCGACTGAAATTCGGACTCTGGGCGAGGAAGACCCCAAGAATGTACGTCTGACTACACTACTGATGTCCGGACACTGACACGTTACAGCTGTACCGCGACGGTAAGCGCGTGCTCGAATGTCTGCAGCGAGCTCTCCGTGTAGCGGACGCCTGCATGGATGCCGCGGTGTCTGTCGAGCTCTTCGTCGAAATTTTGAACCGCTATGTATACTACTTTGACCAGGAGAACGATGCGGTATGTCGCCGCCTTTCCGGCCTTGACAATGAGACTAACAAGGCCCAGGTCACTACAAAGTACCTCAATGGACTCATCGAGCTCATCCACTCCAATCTTCAGTCCAACGAGAACGCGTCCGCGCTCGAGAATCCGAAACGGCATTTTCAGCGTACGCTAGATTACATCGCGAGTAGAGAGTATGAAGGCGTTGTTACGACGCCAAAGTAGGGCGTTGTGGTGTGTATGGAAGAGGCAGGAGGGAGGCATAGTGTTGAAGAATCGCGACGCGCGGGGTTTCTTGTACTAATAGCTTGCGAAATGAGGCCTTGTGAGCATAGCGACTGTTGTGAGGTGGTAGATACGTATGGAGACTGAGCATGAGATCCAGAGGTTTGTGTCCGTCGGGAATGCGTGGCGTTAAGTGACATTGACAACATAGTTTATGGCGCCACGGCGCCTGCCATGATTTAGTTGGTCAAGACCCTTGTCGCTGTGGCGGGCATCAGGGCGACACGCGGCTACCTTGCGAGCTTCTCCGGCACTTTTACAAAATCAATCTCAACTTTACGGCATCGGGCAGGGCGAGCGAGAAAGCTGCCTTTGTGGACTCGAGGCGTATTTCCACAGTCTATTTCGGCTGTTGTGCAAGATGTCGCCTAGGACACAAAGCTCCATGAGGCGAGGTTTGCCTCGTTACCTTTTGGCAGCTCCACGTTTGACGTACGTAGACGTTTCGCTCCTGCAAGGCAATACATGTTGCTGCTTATCTGTTACAGCCACGGCCAGACTCGTGGCTATCTCGCATTGCTAGAACTGTTGTTCTACCGTTGCGCATTACCATCGTGAAACTACATATTCAGCGCAGACAGATAAAGTCTTAGTTTCACCATCATGCCTTATATAGAGCATGTCTCCTGGCGACCACACGCTGGTATGCTCATCTCCATGCATTGAAAGTGCATTGTTCTTCACTGCCGAACATGTCGAATGAATTCTCGATGAAGAAAATTAAAGAAAGCCACGCCACACGACCTAGAAGTCTCTACAGCGATCAGCAAACCCAGGCTGTTATACATCTACGCGACTTCACGAGATGTGAGCGCTAACGATATGATAGACATCGGCTTCCGTGGTATAAGTGGACCGCAGGATTGTGCGCGTTCACCGTCGATTTTAGACTTCATACTGCTGATAAAGATAACGTTCACTGTATATGTCCTGGTTTATGTGGGACCCCCTGTCTGTTGCTGGAGAAGGCTATCGATGTGGGTATGCAGAAATTACTACAGCCTGGAACATACTCACGAAATAGCATGCTACAAGCCCGAGAATGGATAGACGGATGTTGTAGCACACACAGCCGCTGTGAGAGGCCTAGATCAGATACGTGGCTGCCAACACGTTCATTGAACGTTTGAACGAGGCTTCACAGCAACATCTGGTGCCAGAAATTGTAGCCGGTTTGTTACTTCACACTGAATCATTGATGGGTTCGTGGCAGATTCACTACTCTGACTTCCGGTGTCTTGGACTCATAGCAGAAGCAGATCCCCGTTCAGTAGCTCCGTTAGGTAATCCAAGATGCATTGCACGTTACAAATGCGTTTGAGTTAGAAGATATATGGATCGATTCCTTGTGTATTATTCGTGATGGTCTGAACGATGGGAGAAAGATAAGCGATTCCTCCGATCAACTCCCGGCGCTCGCTCGGCTCGGTTCCCAGGTCCAATCAAAGCTGAGATGGCAACTATCATGAATAATCCAGCCCGTCTTTTACGGTCTCGATGGTTACATGGACTTCCGGGTGAATCTAGGTAAAATCACACAGGATTGGACGGAGTCTGCTTTCTGTCCAACAGAAAGGTTATACGGCTTTATATTCCACCGCTCTAAAGACATGGACTGGGCGTGTCTCACTCTCGCTCTTTAGAGACACCAGGCTCAAAGGCCTCATCCTGTTAGCTCCATCTGCGAGGCCCCATTTTGCTTCCTAGATGCAGAGCATCAAATAAGGCCCATCCGTCAAGGATAGCTCGGCTAGTCCAAGTGCTACAGACATGCGGTCTTCTAGATGGGACATATGAGACCGGATGACCTTACAATCGGTACACCAACTTATCAGCAGCCAACATGGAGGCTTCAATATGACAGAATCAGTCGACGAGGTGAAACGCCATTAGCATTTGATGCTTCTTCCACCTCGAACGCCATAATTCTTCGAGGAATCCCTCGAGATAGTCCTCCAAACTGCAAAGCCGACATCTGTCTCACCAGCGCCACCAGTGGCGAGGGGCATTTCCGAGAGCCCGGTTGCGAGTGGTCTCACCAACATTTGTGCTCATCCTGCTTGAGGATGCGCCACCTTCACCCTTGACCATCATTGCTCCTAGTTATTTTGGGCTACCGAACGGTACAGTTCCTGCGAAAACTTCTTTCAACGGTATGCCAGAGAGGCGAAGCAGACGGGCCTCCGTCACATACGCAAGATCGATTAATATGGCGAAACGCCGCACGGGATCCTTGTCGCCTTTGGGACATCGACGAAGACCAGACATGGAAATTGGGTCTATTGTAAAATACAGACCGTGGTACTCCGAGGAAGGTATCGAAAAGCTCGTCGAAGTCTCGCTGGCTGCGAGCAAACGCTTGCCTGCCTTTCCCTCAAGTCCTTGACCTACCGCCGCGGCGTTCACTTCCAGAATTCTACTTCCGTAGACCGTAACTGATACCAGCCCCAGCTTTCGGGAACTCAACGTCTCGGACAATCGTGCTAGAAAGAGAGCTTCTGTCTGTGAAGAAAGTCTCCCTTCTTCCGAAATCGCCTTCAGCATCAGTGGATCGCAATCGATAATGTTCTTTACCCAGATCTCCCAGATTTCGTAACGTTCGTTCGCCTGCCGAATGGAAGGCAAGAATAGATCCCAGTTCAGGCCATTCTCATACAGGTTGTCTGGGTATCTTATCACTGGTGCTTACAACCACTTCGCCTTCCCGCCAGACCGATTAGAGGAGCCTGCTGAGGATCATAGCGTTCGCAATGTCAGTTGCTTGGAATCAATCGAAGCATGATATCGTGGACTCCGGAGCCGTAGTCTGGCCAATCTTTACATGCGGATCACCGGTATAGCCAGGATGCAATCTCGCCTGATGTAGCTTGGAGCGAATGTCCATCATGACTTTAGAGGGATTGTTGCGCCGGCGAGTTACGGCTGAAGGAAGAGTAGAAGTAAGTAAATCTGCCAAACGAGACTTGCCTATTCCGACGGTTCCACGGGTCCAAAGGCCTCTGAGAGATTTGATTTTCTGTAGGGAGAAGGGAACCTCGACTGCATTGTTCGCTTCTAAGAGTTCATTCTGAAGCTTTGTAAGGCAGGGTACTAATGCTGCTTGATGGGGATCTGGGACGAGACGACCACACCGGAGCACGCCTTTGTGTGCGGCTTGGGCTGTTGCCTTCGTCATGCATGTTTTCCTCGATTTTGAAATGTATAGAAAGACAACGTGATGTCATCGAGAAGTGAGAAGACCTGAGGCTGAACACCGGGTACCTGGGTGGCTCTATTCCATTAGGCTACTCAGTTCACTGGCAAGATCCGGTTAGCTCCTAAACTTTTATGCTTCAATTGCATGCAATGCTTTCTTCATTCTTGCAAACAACTGGCTCCTTCCAATTTCCAAACAGTCTGGCGGTTTTTGTCGACCCGACGATTGCTGGACGTCGTGGAAGCGCCGCCTTCAAGGTGACGTATCGCTTTCCACCGTGCGTCGCGAACGCAGCAAAATCCTCGAGTCCTGTCTTCTTCAGCCCCTATATACCTGCATACACATGGTCACCCAAAGCCAACGAGAAACATATGTCATTCGTGATGTATTGCAATGTATGATAGCCAACATGGGGCATGTCCATGCTTTCCAAACAGCAAAAACTCCGTCGCCGTCTATCTCGTTTTGTCGGTACCAACCGACACGCCACGCATCACCGAAGGCTGAACCGCGCCGTAAATGCCGCGTCTTCAAGCAGTTAACGCAACCGTATGTGTCGAAAGAGAATATATGCCTAGAACTCGCTCAAACGCCTGACTTGAGATGCCACCTTTTGCCGTGTGTATACCCTGATCCTCCATGAATGTGTGACGCCCTACTGAAAGTGATTTTTCCCCCTTATCACCGCTCGCTCTGAATAAGTCGCTGAAGCCGTTGCGCAGGTGGCAAGCGAGTTTTGAACCCCGATGAATGCATATCACGCATCATCCTCAATGACAATGTGCACCACCTGGCTCTGACGACGTTGCGACAGCGCCGGGTTCACACTGACGTTGCACTTCCTTGCCGCGCGGCTCATGCACGGAATCTGCAACACACCCATAATCGCAACCAATGCCGAAGCCCACCATGCCAAAGGAGTGAAGCGGATATCAATGGAGATGCCGTAGAGCAGCCCAGCGATCGGGCTGGCCATAGTTCGGCACGCAGCGCCAGTGCTCGCAGCCAGTCCGTTGATCTTGCCGAGGTGGTTGGGTGCAGGTGCGGCCTCCTTGATCATGATGAGGAGAAGTGGGTAGGCTAGTATGGAGGTGAGACTCCGAATAGTAAGACAGGCGTAGATCCCGGGGTAGACTAGGCTAGCCGGTAGCAGTGGGAGGAAAGGAACGATGAAGTACGCGATGGGGTGACCGATGGTGACGAGGATGAGAAGGCGCCAGACGCCGAAGATTGAGGCAAGCATTGGAAATATGGCGCCTTGGATAAAGAGCTGGATGAGCCCGTTGATAGACATGATGATACCGACGTTCTGAAGAGGAATGCCCAGACCCCCTCCGAGAGCGTTCGGGGAAAGCGCCATGGAAGAGACATCATCGGCACGTTTATCTTGCAGGAATATGGGCAGCAAGTGATCGTAGGTCATCTTGATGCTGTCAGCTCAGTCATGTGTGGTCATGTCGTGCTCAACTTACCGAGTGGTACGTAAAGATACCCAAGGCAATAACGAATGTCAAGACCGTCTTGGTGATGACCTTCTCATGCGATGGAGAATCCTGCTCGATCCAATCACCGTTGGACTTGACACGCCAAAGATCATCGTGATGGGCGTCAACATCACCAAAGGTGCCATAGCTCTCGGCAGTCAAGTTGGCGGGTGCGTTGGCAATGGCACCTTGTGCTGGCAAGAGCGGAGTCTGCGCAGTGGTTGCATCAAGATCGGCTTGGCTGCTCCACGGCTGCATATCCGGGTGAGTCTCATCAAGTAGGACATAGCCGGCGATAATGGCAACAACAAGCAAGCCAGTGCAAAGGAGGTTCGGAAGCAAGTAAGGGAACTTCGCAAAAATACCAGTATGGGAGAAGAAAGATGGGAAGTTATCTGCTGGCTCGGCGAAGTAGCCACCAATGGAAGCTGCAAAATCAGCAAAGAATGGGCTGTACGCGGGCTCAAAGTTACTTACGTCCGATGATGGTACCAATGCTCCAGACGAAAGGCATTACAGCGTATGCTTTCGCTGCTTCCATGTTAGCGTACACGAGACTTTTCAACATGGGGTCCTGCTTACGTTCATGCTTGGGATTCTGGACAAGCTCGCCCACCATGGTCTGAATCACTCCAATGTTTCCGTTTAGTATGCCTCCAAGAACTCTGCCTGCAAGTGCAACCCAGAAGCTCGAGGAGAAACCAACAACCAAGAGGGAAGAGATGGTACCGAAGCAGCCCATTAAGAGCACCTAGTCGAGTTAGTAAAATCCAATTGGTGACTCGACATCAACCAGTAGGAGATTGGAGGCAACGTACAGGCTTGCGACCTATCCGATCAGAGAGGCCTCCCCAATACATGCCTGTGCATGCTTCGGCGAGGGAGAAAGCAGAGATAAGGATGCCGGCAAAGAAGGGCGCTTGCGACTCGGATGCTCCATAGTGGGCAACGAGCTTGATAGCGTAGGGAAAAATGGAGGTGAGCGCGATGGGCTCGGCAACTCGTACGAGCGCTGCGACACATGTCAACAATTCATCATAGCTAAATGCGCAACAATGAGCGACTGACCAAGGAGGAAGAGCTGAGCAACAGGGAAGTCGTCTGGGTTCCGCGGGCTTGTTCTTGCTTTGGTGAGTCCAAACATATCCTGTAGCCTGACTTGGTTCTTACGATTACGCCAAGACGCAAGCAGTGGCGGTCGTGGGGAGCTGCTAAGTGAGTATCTTCTTGCTTGGGTGCGGCGTCAAAGAGGCGTGCGTGATGGTTGAAGGCCGAAAGCAGGCTAAGGAATGAGCGAGGAGGGGGTGAATTGGCGTCAAAATGGGGTTCAATCGCCGTGGTGAGGAATGAAGTGAGGAGACTGAAAGACAAGGCGGCGAGAAGAGCAAGTTTATGGGGACTGTCCAATGGGATCTCCGATTTGCGCTGGGCTCGGGCGAGACCGTGCATTATCGATCGGGCCATCGGCGAATTCCAGATGGATTTTGACACTGTTTGCGGCCATCCACCACGTCTGCACAACTACGCTTTCGTGACATAGCGGGATACAAGACGTCAACGGTCGACCCGACGTTGGAATAGGACTCGATTGCGCGCTGCCGTTGACGGAGACGGACCTCGCGAGAAGTCGGGGACCCCTGCCAAATGCCCCAAGACAGGCAGCCAAGCGAAACGCTAGCCGCTAGCGCTGACTAGCGTATGCGGGGAGGTGCGTTGCCTCCTGGTTTCGCAACGACGTACCATCAACTGCATTGCGAGCTGGTGACCATGCACGAGTTGAAGGCGGCCATTCAATGAGGATACAGGACACGCAGCAATATTCACGAGACCTTGAGAGACGGCTTGACGATTTTTCTTTCATCGCTCATGTGGCCTTTTGTCGTGACGAGTTTAACTAAGAGCCAACCCGACATCACCAAGCGCCCTCCCTCAACAATCTCTGCAGCTCCTTCTTGTACACAGTCTTGTCTTCTTCTTCGACCTCGTTCCATGATGTCTCGCTGTCAAACATTGCCCCACTGAGCTTCAACACCTCTATTCCCTTGTACAAATCCCCATGCGTGGATCCCATGATTTCCAGCCACAAGTGGCAGTCTCGATACACCTTTCTCGCTATTCTCTTTGGTACAGCAGTCTCTCTTCTATTGTTTCGCCAGCTGTAACTCCTGAAGTATCCCATCGAGCAGTTGATGAACAGGCTAGTGAGATTGGTTACGCCCTTCGCAGCAAGCATAGCCATCGCATTATAGCCTTGCGATTTGCGCGATCTTGTTTGTTGCCAGCTACGAATTTCGATTGAGCGCAGAAGCTTAGCCGTACGCGGAGAGAGTGTAGCTGCGAAAGCGACGACGGCATTGACGTCGGTGAAGACGAGCGTTTGAGCGTACATCATGGGAGCCGCCTCTTCGTAGATTTGTTTACTCACGGAGAGGATATTGGGACCCAGCCTCCTAGGACCAGCCTCGGGCTCTTCAACGTCCAAGTCCGAGTTATCGTTATCATTGTTGGCATGGTGGACTATACGACCACGCTGCGTAGATGCACGTCTCGATGCAGAGTAGTCGCCATATTGCATCGAAGCTATTTCGCCTTGGTCGAGCGAAGGGACGTAGTCGACAGTTCTCCTGTAGCGCTTTTGCTTGAAGCACAACCAGATTGCCTCTTTATTTCCTTCGTAGTTTTCTGGTAATCTGGTCGGTGAAGGAAGGCAATCTTCGTAGATTTTGTTCCTCAATTCCGCCGGCAAAGACATGAAGGGGAAAATCTTATGTTTGGGAGGTGGTCTGGTGTTGCGCGCGCGCTGTTGGTGAATTGCGTAAGCATAAGACACCGTGAAAGAGAGGACCTTGAAACCAATACCTTTACCGGAATATATTGCAATTCGGAATCGCTCTCTACATCTTCGTTGTCTTCACAATTGTATCGCACATCGGCACGCTTCCGTTTCGGGTAGCGTGGTTCGGCTGGCAATGAGGACAATGCGCTGCTCTCAGGTCGAACAGCTGGAACGGGCACAATGCGTTTGACAAGGTTGGTTGCGAACATGATGTCTTCTGCTTTGATGGGAAACACGTCTGTAACGCGCCGTCATGTGTATTATATACATTGGCGACGTTGTGGCACTGCTCTTGGCGGAGGTTTGCTGCCTGAAATTCGGACGTTAGCGCAGGCAGCAGAGGCGCGCGAAACCTACCACGTCGTAGGCCACCTTGCTCCAATGTGATTTTCGACGTTCCCATGATCACGTTGAGTCCACGGTTGCAAATGGTTCAACGTCAGGTCAGTGCATGCTAAATTCGGTTCTGGGTGGTTGTGGGTGGTTGGAGATTCTGTGAGTCATGAAAGAATGCGGAACAATTGCACCACGGCGCACGCATCATCATCGCTTGCAAGACTTCCAGCTCCACCTACCCTTAGAAACATTTGGTTCTTTCTGACGTTTCAGTCAATGCATAGTTTGTCGAGGGTTCTCATCAGTGCGTTCACTCTGGTACAATGATTATACATCCGGTACATCCATCTTCACCATTTACAAGAGTAAAGGAAGCACAGCCTTGCACTATCAGTCCTCTCACTCCTCACTCAGCAAACGTTCAAGTACTCCCTTGTGCCGCAATATCGTACCGTCGACGCGCATTTAGCAAAGCACTTTGAATAATGTTGCAGATTCACCCACTTCACCTGGCTTGCATCAATCTGCTCACTGATACTGGGAAGAAATGTGCGCTTCGACCGCTGCCCACTCATAATCTTTCCTTGACTTCGACTATCAATGGCAGTCATCTTCCAAGGGATAAGGACTCTCTGATCACTCTATTCTTGGCTTGCGGCATCAAAGTCAAAGTCAAATGACTGAATGAGACGAGCAAGGATCACTCGACTTTCTGTCATGAATTAGAATCTTTCCTGTCCAAACGGTGTGCAGGCATGCAGGAATTTGCCTGGCCGAGACGTCATCGCTCCACCCACGAATGTTCGCCGAGGAAGGACATTGGGACAAATAGGTCCATGCGAAAGATCTCCCCAACAAGAGCCTTGAGCTGCGCCAATGATACGAAGACAAATTCGATGTTTTCGCAAGAAATTCAACTTCGCACCGCAACTCTTGCATCCAAAGCGAGTGTTTGAAGGAGATGACAAGTGATCCCACTGAACAGTGTGTCCGACGTCTCACTGCCTGCTGTTAGGACACTGCCACTTGTGGCCACAATCTAGGGAACAGACGTCTCTCGCTCCTCGTTGCAATGAAGAACTTGACTTGCCTAGTGTTATTAGCTGTGGAGCCACAGCTGTAGCCAAAATAATACGTCATAACACCTTGCTAAAGTGACTTCGAGTCGATTGTTCGCAAAACATTGTTTTGCGTATATCGCGTATGCCTATGCTACCTAGGTAGCCTTTGCGAGTCCGAGAAATAGCCACAACAGACTTAGCAGAGGATAACCCACTATTGGATATGCCCCTAGGACTCTAAACGGTCTGACACATTTCAAATCTCGGAATATGTTTGCTATCCAGAAGTTTGGCAATCATGAATCAATTAACCTGTCCAGGTCTCGCAGAAGAAGGGGAAATAGAAGGCTTCACGGAGGCGCGTTCCAGGAATCCGCGCGAGAGGATGTAATGTCACATAAAAACAACTTTGGTAATGCAGACCAGCCATCTCTCTTGTTATAAAAAGAATACTTTTGAACAAGGCGACCTTTGCTTTTACTAGCTGAATGAGATCATCCTTCCTCCCTCAAGAAAATTTCCCACATTCCTCTGCACAGCCTCAAAGCGAACAGCTCCGCACGTCTCGCTTTCCAGGTGATTGAACAAGCCGGCTAGTGCGGCGAATTCCTTCGAGCATGCCCTCCCCGGACAATGGTAGACCTTCTGCATGTGTGCAGGACTGTTCGCATGTTGATTTAGCGCAGGCAGACTACCAAACTCTCGATGACACATGTAACACTCGAACGCATCACCGTTCCAAGACGCCAATGTAGCTGTGGTAGACGTAGGAGTGGAAGAAGGGTAGGTGAGAAGCTTTTTCGTGACGACATGGTGCGGGTCGATGCGCCGGATCTGCTCCAGGATGGTCGCGCGATTTATACCACAGGCCATCGGACACGAGCCGGTCTCGAGGTGGTGTGTAAGGCCGGTTGCGGTTGCGAAGGGGCGCTTACAGAAGGGACAAGCCATTCTCAAGCCTCTATGAATCCTAGAGTTGAGATGCTACGTCTTTGGTCAGTTCGTTTAAAGGTACCGCATGATGTTCTCTATGCGACTAGCTCACCTGTCGCAGATTGTTCTCGTTCTGAAATCCCTGTTCACAGCTGCGGCACCAATGAATCCGCCAGTGACCACGCGCTTCCATGTGTTGCCTTGCCGCATTGAAGGAATCGAAGGTCGCTGGACATGCCTCGCACTCGAAGCTCAGGAGGCCATCGTCGTCCTTAGCATACCCGTTCTGGGGCGAGGGCGAATCAGGCGTCCAATGATCAAGTGCATCCATATGCTGCTGGGTGGCATGCCAGTCGACGAACTCGCGGTCGCATGTCTGGCATTCAACCATCGCTCCGATAGCAGTAGCCCGAAAGGATGGAAGAGATCAAGACTTTCGGCTGAAGTGAACGGGAAGTATCGTGTCGCATTCGAAAGCAGGCTGCGAGTTTTCATATTCTTCACTTATGGTTCTGGCTGCTCTGTGTGACATTGATACCGTTTCATCCCCTTTCCGGGGACGATAAGGTGAGCCGGCGAGCGGGGAAGCGGACCGAAGCGCGCTTGCCCCAACGCGAAAACATTACCATGTCTCGGGGCCCCCACATTCTACGGAGCCAAACATGTGCAGCAAATCTGTGAACTAGACCGTATCAGATTGCCCATCTATATGAGAATAACGACCGCCACCTTGTACATCATCGCGCCAGATTCATGGCACGGACAGTCGTTTCACACGGCAGCACGTAGCCATTGCTACGTTGAAGTACCGTGTCTCCTCAAATCACCCCCACACTGCAGCTTCATGAGAACAATAAACCTCACAACCTGCACTACGTTCATTTACCTCGCCGCCTACGCCGACCCTATCTCTCTCTCCTCGCGCCTCCAATGGCCCTCCTATTCTCCACACTCCTCTTCGTCTTGACCGCATCTTTCCTCCTCCTCTTCCACGCCCTATTCAAGTTCCCCTGGTTCTCCCAAAACCACTTCCTGAAGTCACTTTCCTCTTTCTCTCCATCTTCCTCTATACCACTAACACCCTCATTTTCAACACCGGCCAGCGCCTCACCACCTCCCTCAGCTTCATCTTCATCCTCCTCCGCAACGTCAGCTAATTGAGATGACGAAGCATTAGCTTTCGTGTTGTTAGAGAGTTGCGTGCTAGCTTCAGGATCAAGGTCCGCATCGTCGTCGTCGTCTGCCTCCTGACTGCCATTGCGCCACGGGAAACTGAAACGGCGTCCGATGGCAGCAGTGTCCGGCGTCGGGGCTGCACTGCGGAGGCCGCGCCACTCGATATCGCGCTGTGTCTGGGGTGTGAACGGCACCGCAACGTCTTGTTCGCCGTCTTCCATATCAACGTCGACATCGCCATCGCCGAAGAAGGAAAAGGATGTGTTGATGGGGGCGAGATTCTTCGCGGGAGTGGAAGTCGGATTAGACAAGGGCAGGAGTGGTGCGGGCTTAGGCTTCTTGAACAAGGCTTCTAGGGGGTGGGTTTCCTTTTTGACGGGCGAGGAGGGCGTGATGGCGATCTCGGGGGTATTAGATTTGGCTTTTGCCGTCGTTGGTGCAGGTGCCGGAGAGGCGTTTTCGGATGCACCTGCCGAGGCTGCTGAATCGGAGTCGAAGTCGGAAGATGAGGATACTACTGATGAGTCTTCGGATTCTGCATCGGATGATGATGATCCTGGCGGTGGAGTAGCTTCATTAGTTTGTTTCTTTTCCTGCTTTGTGGACTTGGGCGCTGGGGAGGATTTTGGCGATGGGGTAGCAGAAGCCTTTTTTCTGGATCTGGAAGAGGGCTTCTCCAGACCAGGCTCGACGAGTTCCAATACCCGCTTGTTCTTCGCCTTGACAGTCTCAGCCTCTACCACGTTGCCCTCTTCGTCCACCCATCCCTTGCCGTTCACGTAATCAACTGCCGCGTTATCATCCGTAGAGACCGCAGTAGCTTTGAGGAAACTCGGGGTCTTAGAGTTTTTCTCGAATTCATGCACAACGACCTCCTGCTTCGATCTGTTCTTCTTCTTGTCCTTCTTCTTGTCTTTCCTCTCCTTCCGCGCAACCTCGGTAGCCGCGACAGGCGTCAATTTGGCCTTGAACAGAAGCTCCGGCTCCTTGGTATACTTTGACTTCTTCCGCTCCTTCTTCTCCTCCTTCTTATCTTTCTTTTCTTTCCTCTCCTTGTTTCCCTTCACAGGAACCTCCGTCCACCCGCGCTTGACCTTCCGCTCATCAGGCAGCTCCACCCCCTCCAGCAACCCGTCCTCCTTCTTCCTCTTTTTCTTGTCCTTTTTCGCGCGTTTCGCCGACCTCTCTGCCTCCTCAGCTTTTACAACCGCGTCATCACCCGCCTTGCGCTTCTCAGGCTTCGCATCCTCGATCCTGACTTTGGATCCTTTCAACGTCGACCCGTTCAGCTTCTTCTTCAGCTTCGTGGCTTCCATGGCGGGCAGCTCGACGTAGCCGAAGCCTTTCTCGGGGTACGTTTCGACGGCGTGGTAGGAGATGTTTCCCGCGTAGGGGAGCACGGACGGTGGTAGGTAGACTTTGAGAAGGCTGGGGTTGAACGGCGTGATGTGTAGTCTGACGGTGTTATCTTCGCCGGTAGTAGTTTGGCCAGGCTGGACGGGCGTGTTCGGCGCCGCGGTGGGAGTGAAAGCTCCACCCTTCTGCTTGGGCGTGGCTGTAGCCGCTGGTGTTGCGGGCATCGAGGCACGGCGGTTTTGGTGCTCGCACGCCGTTGCCCGAGAATATCACGCTCCAATAGATTGGGCCACTCAAGCGCGATGCTTATAGATAGCAACCAAATGCATGCGCCCAGTCGCGCCTTGTATGGTGTCGTGCGCGAGGGCAGTTGGAAGGATTCGAGTAAAAGCTCTAGCGCCGGTAGACCGGGTCCAAAAGCCCTGGGCGTTGGGGCGGTACGTGCGCTTACAGCGGCAGCGGCAACGGTCCTGAACGTCTCGGATCGGAACGTCAGACGTTGATGATTTATACACAATCTTCCAACCATGCGGAAGCGCGCATCATGGCTGCTCTTGTTCGCGTTTCTTTCGTTGTTCTCTCTTGCTCTAGCTAAAAGTACGTCTGCCCTACAATATAGTTGTGAGAGGAAGAGCTGACCCTCTAGCACCAACATCCTTCTGTAAATGCACATGCGCCGGCAACAGCACCATCGTCGCCCTCGACGCCCCTACGACCTCCCAGAAGCCGTCGCCCGACCTCCGCGAGCGCGCGACAAGAAAGACATGCAATGACTGCAATCGCCAATTCTGCTTGGGTTATTCGTTCTGCCAGGGCGTGAAGCAGGACCAGGTGTTCACAACATGTTTCCGTATGTATATTTGCATTGGGCATGGTGAATTTAGGAGAGCATATGGGCTGATTCTATACAGAGAGAGACTCCGCGAAGGACCAAGCAGTCGTTTGGATATTTATACTGGCTACAGTGGGATTACTGAGCTATGCGGGAGTGAGGCCTTGGATTGATCAGTGGACCGAGGTATGTCTTGTCCAAGACGCAAGTCGCGAAGGATTGAGCTGCGAAATGCGCACAAGCTGATACTGTCACAGAGAGCTCGCCAGCGCCGAAGCTACGTTCCAGTCTCGGCGCAGTCGGAACAATAATGGGGAACTAATTGTTTAAACTTGCTTCTATACGGAGTTCCTGGATATCGCGGGATAGGTGTGAATTATAGACACGAACGTCAAGATACCCAACCAAAGCATCTACACCCAAATGCAGCTTCCCAACGCCATGATGCAATACAGTAGTGAGACAGCGTTTTACATGCTGGGAGATCCATATGGTACACGGACTGCCGTCCTTTTGTTTCCCCTGCTCTTGACTTATTCCTTCTTTGATCCGCCCAGAATCCACCCGAACCACCCGCTGCTTACACCCTTAGCCGTGTTCTCAGCAAAGGCGGTCGCCTTGGCAGCCTGTTGATCGAGTGGACCTCCAACCGTGGGTTGCGTACTGTCGAACCGTGCTTGCTGCGCTGCCTGTACTGCTTGCGTGACGCTTGTCTGACTTGTGCTCTCCGACTCTTTCTTTTGAAAATCCTCAACAGCAAGCCTTCTCTGCTCCTTCAGCGCCTTGTCTTCGTTCCAGTCGCCGTGCAACCACCACAGCATCCGCGAAGGCAGCTTTCTTTCCGCCTTCTTGATTTCCATCAACCGTTCTTCCTCCGCAATTCCTTCTACAAGGGCAATCTGAGCGGGGGTTGCGGTGCCCTCCGCCACGGAGTTACGGGCGAGGCCAAGGATCTTGGCTTGTTCGCGTTCTTGGTCTTCGAAGAAGATTGCGCGTTTTCGGCGATTGTACACAACCATGTCTCCTATCGAAAAGACAGCAAGGACACCAATGCATCCTAACTCACTGTTAGATTCTTATTCTGTCGAAACAAACGCTGGCGTGTAACAATTGTTCGAGGTGGAAGGGGCATGCCGTACCCGTAGCAAAAATAATGCCATAAACCGTAAATCTATGCGCTGCATCCGCAGCCATCCTGCCATACAAATACGCGTAGTCCCACTTTGTAACCTGCGCCATCTTCGCCCGGTTCGCCGCCTCTCTCAACCGCTTGACTTTCTGTTGCGGCGTCTCGTTCTTGGGCGCCGGGTCTGCGAATTGCAGCGTCGTTGCGCGGCCGCCAGGCTTGGTGTGGGCCCATACTCCCGTCGCTGTGAAGCGCGTCGAGTCCCGCGGCGACTTCGACATGTTGGAGGGAAGGGAAGGGGTGGACTGGAGGACGAATGAGGAGAGAGGGGACTGGAGAGGTCGAACGATGCGGCAAAAGCTAGCTTCTAGCAGGGGTCATCGAGTGTCGGAGCACCGGCGCTACTCTGTTCCGCGATTGAACAACTTCATTCTTGAGCAGTCAATGATTTGTTCCTACAGATATGTCGAACATAGTATTTGTGATTCTCGGAGATGACCGAGGACGCGAATGAAGCGACTCCGGCGTGTTGAATCAATTTCCGCACGACTCACGCGCTATGTTTGCAGCTGCGGACACCAAACGCTCCTTTCATCAACTGATAAAACGCCCATAAACCCTACTTGAGAGCTCAGCCCAAACGTCATTGCAAAGCATATACACCAAGATGGCGGATAACAACATTCCCGCAGAGCTTGATCTTGAGCAGATCCTGGCGACGTTGGCGAGCCTACCGCAGACTACAAGCCATCCTGTGCCACCGCAGCAGCAGTTCCCTACCCCAGACCAGGTTCAGGGTCAGACAGACAGCCCTCCCGCCTCGCATTCCCTGGCGCAAACAGGCATCTCTCATGGTTATGTGCAAGCCCAGGACCCTCGTCTAACCACCCGACCCCCAGCCGCTCTCGCCAACCACCAACCCCTCCACAGAAGCCAGACCAGCACCCTCGTTATCGACCCAGCAACAATCACAGAATGGAAGCACGGCCTCCGCTGCGTGAACAAAATCGCCACGCAGAACCTCACTTTCGTCCCCGCAATCCAAAAGCTAATGGCAGAGCAAGCGCGCAACGTGAAAGACTGGGAATCCGGTCGCCAGCGCCTCATCGACGAACAAGCGATCAAGCGCGAAAACGAGAAAACGCATCTCGCGGTTCTCTCTCTGCCAGGCATGGGCGAGAAGATTGCGCCGCTGAGGACGGATGTGGTGGAGAAGGAGGAGCTCGAGCAGTATGGGAAGAAGGTGTACAGGGCTTGTCAGAGGATGGTGGAGAGTCATTCTGCAGTGTTGAAAGGGTTGGGTGTGCCTTTTTTTGGGCTGAGACCGGAGTTTTTGCGGGCGGAGGGGAGTGAGGAGGGGGATGATGGAGAAGAGAAGAAAAAGGTCACCAAGGAGGAGTTGCTGGAGTTACAGCGTAAGATGTTAAATCATTTGATGGAGTTGTATGGGGATTAGGGCTTACTAGGTATGTATTGCATTTCCTGCATATGCCTGCGTGCCATCTGCCGCATCTATGCATCAGTCGTATAACACTGTTGGCCACAGTGCTATGTCTTTGCGCAACGTTCTATCAACATTAGGTAAATTCATGAATGACTGGCTGGAGGCATTGCTACGTTCCGAGAAGCAAACTGTATGTTACTTTGCTAAACGGGTTTCAACCGTCTTAAATTAAGATAGAACGATGTTTACTACTACCACCATACAAAAATCGAACGCTCGAAAGACCTCGTCTTGACAGCCGTCCCTCTCGAGTCCGCCAGTCCATGACCCAGTCCCTGGACCGAGTCTAGCCGCCACCGCCCGTTCACCATTCACCTCGCCGCAAGAGCCTGTCCACAATCGTCGAATGGCTCGTGAAGGCGCTAATCGCGCTCTAGTGCCATTGCTGGTGTTGCTGTTCAGATATAAGCGGCTTACCCTCGCCTTCGACAATCTCCTCACACGCTCGCTCTGTCGAACTCCGATCGAACTTATCACTGCAGTCACCGCTTCAAGTGTAAGTCCAGTCTCCTCGATCTTGGTCCGTTCGCGACTGCTGCTACTTGCTCGAACAATTCTAGCTGAGGCTCCAAAACGTCCTTTTGCCGCTTGACTCGCGGCTGCGACAGCGGACGGTGCTACCCACTCAACATAACAGGCCTGACAACACATCAGTCATTCGGAATCGTCCCACCATGATCTATTTTCGAATCTCCATGCTAGGGATTGTCGCAGGCAAGTGGCCCCTAACAAGCCTGTATACCATCTGGTTCAAGACTGACATACACAGCTGCTGCGTCCGTCGCAAACGTGGCGGCCGAAATTCCGTCAGCTCTTTGGCGCGCGGAGACGACTTTGGCTCCCGTCGGGACCGCCTGTCCGGATAGCTTCGACAGCTGCAGCTGCATACCGAAGCTCTGCACGGACGACGCCATCATCAAGGGCACAACTACTCATCTGACGTACCTGTGCCCCGAGACTAAAACCGTACAGGTGACTGAGACCATTTTTGTCACCGTGCACGACGTCGAGAGCAAGTCGCCGATGGCTTCGACTGCGTAAGTATATTCTGGGCCCTTTCTAGCAGAAGTCGAGCGCATGTTAATGGTAATAGCAATGGTGATGATGACGACAAGACCACGACTTTGGCCGCTACTAGCAAGTCTACCCTCTTCATCACCAAGACTATCATGAGCAAGCCGCCGATTTCTTCCTTACCCGGCGAGACTCTTAGTCCGATCACCACCTCTCCTGCAAGCTCTACAGATGCGATGTAAGTTCACCAAGTTCGGGCGTGAGAACACATATGCCCTCTGCGATAGGTATTTGTGTGCTAATATGGACAGCTCAATCAGCGAGCCAAATCACACCGAACCCGCTGTGTCTACGCAGGACCACACGGAGCCCACCATGCCCGTGCACGTGACCTCAAAGTTGACCCCTACGGTCCTTGAGACTCTGAGCGTTCATCCCCATGGTCCGATCCCGAATCTGCAGTCTTGGCTCAGCTTGCACTCCTCTTTGATCCTCACGAATCCTCTACGCCCGTCCGCTAGCTCCTCCGCTATAATTCTGACCAACCCTCTCCGTCCGTCCATCACCGCTTCTGGGATTTGGCCTAATACCACTACTTCGGGTGTTGTTGTGCCATCGTTCTCAGATGCATCAGTCACACAGACATCCCCTGACAATAAATCCAAGTCTACTCTCCGCCTGACTATGTCGCTGAACACACCGACGACTGCAGTTCCAGTCTCGGTTTCCGTATCGACGGACGGTATCGCCACGTCATCGGCGATCAACTCTACCCTCACATTGGGTACGCTGTCAGTAACCTCATCATTCTCTGGTTACAGTCCTTCATCAGTGTCCCAGTCCTCAACGTCACTAGCTGATGATCCTCGATCCTCAGTGTCCGGGAATCCAATTGAATTCACCGGAACCTACGGTAATGACCCACCCAATACCCAACCCACCCCACACCCTGGCCTTCCTCTTGTTGGAAATCCTCGCCCCTCCACTCAGGTTAACGTGACAGTGATGGATGACCGCCCCACCGTAGGCTTCGCTCAATTCAAGGCCTCAGTATCAGACAACTTCATATCTCTGCCTTCTGATACCGACATTTCCTGGTCCATCGCTGGCGACGAGTCCACCGTGACGAATATGGAGGTCTTCCCTACCATCACACCCGACGCCACCCCAACTGACATGGAGGTCTTTCCAACAATTAAGCCTGACGCCACATCTGCGGCATTGGTCCTGACCGACGGTACTTTCTTCTCCTCCGTTACACCACCTTACCCGATTGCGGCTCCTGCCAAGCGTCAAGATGGAAAGCACGAGCGCAGCGTCCACGGCACGATTAGCAAGGTGTTCACGACCACCACCGTCACGCTTGCTAATTCAACCGTGACTTCAACGCAAGAGATGCTGCCCACTAACAGCACTGGTAGCACTGGTAGCACTGATACGGCGTCAGAGCCATACCCAGGCGCGACTACTCAGTCTCTGAGCAAGAATGGTGCCAGTAACACTCAGCCTGCACCTGCAAGGGTTGTGCTGGTCGTGCTCGCCCTCCGGTTGGCTGCGCTGTTCTAAGAACTGGGTGCTACTTCGAAGAGGTGTCAAGGAAGCATTGGAGTACGTGATGGAAAGTATGAGCCCATGGTTTCGCATGACTGAATGACACTTCTGTATTATAGTTATCCTGCAAAATGCGGCGTCTTGATAGTATAGGCTAGTGGAACCTGAATGAATGGGCACTTCAAGTCTGCTATCCGTGTCGTGTGCTGAGCTATCCACTACCCACGCCGCTTCATGCCGGTAATGCCGATGAGCCTCTTCTTGATTTGAATGCAAGGCAGAAATCTGATTTGTATCTTTTGCCACGTTGGGTACTCGGGAAGGCCAAGGCTCCGCAAGTTTACCCAGTCGGTCGCACACTATGTAAGCTTACGCAGATCTCTGGAGCTGAATCAGGCAGAGTTCACGAAGTAACCGTGGGAAGATCAACTACCGATGAACAAAGCTGCACATGCGGCCTGAGTGCTACCGAATGCGGGCTTCTACCCAGCTTCAATCTACGTTTACGTCAACTGTGTAGCCCAATGTGGGCCAGCTCACCCAACGGAGCAAAGAGTCAAACGAGTGAGTCTCCCTCTATTGTATCCAGGTCAAGGAATCAAGAAAAGGGCGAACCCTTGCCAAGTTGCCCGATTCGCTCCACGGCCTTCGCTCTCGGTTCCTGTGTAATTCCTGTGCCATCTTAGTGGCTGGGGTCTCGTCGCGAGTTTCTGCGCTATTGATCGTAAAAGCAGGAGCGCAGTTGAATCGTAATACATGCCATCGAATGAATGTTGCCTTCACTGAAAACAGCCCAACGCCATGTTGCTCCTTCGCTTTGCATCCCATCAAACAACATGACCCTTGGAACCCTCAAGCATCCGTTCCCTTCCACCTAACATGCCTACACCCATCCTCCCCAACCCCAACCCCATCCCACGTTCTCTTCTCTTCCTCATCTCCACCTTCGATTTGTGCACCATTGTCTGTCGGCCAACCTCCCGCGCATGCGTTCTCGACCATCACACCTTTCTCCGATGCTTCGACAATAGCTTGTGACATAGACTGAGATGCAGGTGCTGCTCAATCATCAGCTCAAGACCATTACCATCAGGCAATACTGTACCAGACTCCTGAACCTCCGGAAGTACTGGAGACGCTTCGTCCTTCTCGGTTTCCAGCTCTTTCACAGGTTCCGAGGCTCGCGCGAGCACTGTTTCCATGGCTTCAAGTAAGGCTGGATGTATGCCTAGTGCTGGTTACAAGCGTTGGTTTTCGTCCGCAACCAATGGACAACAGTACAGTGACGTAGCCGTATATGTACTCTTCGCTTGTCCAATGCCTTCAAGTGTTCTTTACATCAATCCCAGGAGGTGCGTCAGGGTATCAAGTCTACAGTGTTGGAAGGCAGTATGTTTGGGGAATATTACGTCTGTCGAGAGGCCTACTTCCTACATATACCCAAGCTCATTGCCCCGGTGAAACCGTCACCCCGAAATCCTGACCTCGGTCAAACCCCTCGTGCGCCGTTGCTTATCCCTATGACGTAGATTAAGAAGCCCCCAAGTCCTGCAGGGTCCAATGCATTACCTACCACATTAGCACCATTCTAGGTGGCTGTGCAAGCACCCATTGATATCGACGACATGCTCATCATGTACGTGTTGGCGCGCTTGGCTGGAATTCGCTCTTTGCTACGCCCCGGGAAGATAGGAATTCGGCACTAAATCTGCGATTGAGAAAGCAACGGGCCAGTAAGATTAATCACCGCATCGACCGCGGGTAATTATTTGGAGAAGAAGATGTTCGAAAAGGACAGGAAACATAGCAAGAAAGAGTCCGTCTATTCATTCAGTCATAGAAATCGTGCAGCTACCGCGCCGCTGCCCGGCTTGCATTGGACAATTCATCTCGTTCGGCCGTGAAATCTTGATCGAGTCGTGTTTCTCAATATTCTCCATTGCACAATAAGGTGATCTGCGCTCATAAAGCATACCCATCTCATGACCCGCTATAGAGTCGGACCTGCCGCTGCGCTCGTCGCCGTGGCCTCACCACCCGTCGGTGCAGACGTCGGTGCGCCTGTCCTACCCCTCTGAGTATCCACTGCGTCTCCACCGCTCCGGAGTGCCCTTTCTAGCTCCCGGATTCTCCTCTTCAGTACATCGTTCTCGCGCTTTGCCTCCTCGAGTTCTTGCCGATAGTGTGCGACTTCCTCATATCGGGGCGTGCTCACTACGCTTGCGCTCCTCGCTTGTTGCGCAGCCGAGGGATCGCTCGTTGCGGGTTGCGACGACACGGAGTAGCGGTGATGCGGGATGGTGGCCGTAGCAGGGTTGATCGGAATGCCGTAAGGCGCATTGGTGCTGGTGCGGGATACACTCGAAGAGCTACGGTGACGACGCGCGGAAGTGGGATGGGTAGAGCCGATGATATCGTGGTCAACGTGCACGCCTGAAGTAACACTCGAAGCCGTGGACGCTACCGATGCCGAGTGGGCACGCAGAGCGGAGAGCTCGCGTGTCAGACGGTTCACAACAGCTTCTTGTTCTTTCTCCAGCTCGAGGTGGAGCTCTGCAGCCGTGAGAGGGCGTGGATGGCGCATCGGTACACCTGCTGCATCGAAACTCGGAACAGTGCCCGACATGCTTGGGCTTAGAGGTGCAGCGTGGGTTGTAGACACGGGAATGCTACCGCCGGGAGAGGCGAATGGTAACGGTGGAGGACTCATGGGGTCTGCATATGGATTGTGGTCAGTGGAATTCCACAGTAGAGAATGAGTGGAGACGACGATCGTACTGTAGGTCGTTATCGATAGTTACAGCGCGCGCTTGTTCGGTAGTCTGGGGTAGCGCGCTGCACAAAACCAACGACCGAGAGCTTTATATGGGCTGCGATATACTGTGACTGGTGGTAAGGTGGATGGTGAACGTAGCTTGACCAAGGCCCCGGCTGACAACGACTTCAAATGCCCACCACACGCAACGTGCGAGGGTCACTCTCAGAGCAGGAGATGTATACTTACATATCTGCGAAGCGCGCCGCGAAGCTGGGGTAGACGACTGCCGCGAAGCCTGCGCCGAAGTCGTAGAGCTCGCAGCTTGCGCACCCGTCGCCGTGGGGTTCGACGTGGGGTTCCTCGGCGAGACGGGCACTGAGTTGAGATCAGGCATCGTGTTTGCTTGTGTGTTCTTCCTCGGTTCTATTGCGCGTAACGTCGTCACGTCAAGAATTCCGTGTGGTGTTGAGATACGAGCGGGCGCACGGCGGGGCAAGTGTATATGGAGAAAACGTGGAAAGGCAGCTGCGGCGCCACGGTAGAGGGAGAAGGCGCGTTGAGCCGTTTACATAACTGCTGGTGGTTGTTTTGGCGACAAGGGATTCTGCTCGCCCTGGGTCGGACTTACGGGCCTGGCGTGTGGCCTCTGTCAAGCGGGAGGGATTGTTTGGACGTGCCGCGCTTTGTAGTAGTCCATGTGCAAGGGCTGTTGCTAGAGAAGGCCCGCTGTTGGTCCGCCAGCAAGGATCTCGTCAATCTGCGGCTTTCATTTCCACAACTTCGAACAGTCATAGTCAACAAACAAGAAAACTCGAACACTTCGCGGCATAGCTATTGTGTATGATCTTATGATTCTTGGTCTATGTCCGAGGTGTCTCTTCACAGTATAGATCCTCAGGGACGATGCTATTGAGTTCACAACTTGCTGAACATTCTGAATTCTTCATTTCTCGGAGCAAACAATTGCCCCTCTTGGTATCAGGGGTCTCTATGAGCTTCCACTTTCCTTTCACTCGCACCACGCCCGACCATAACAGGTCTCTGTTCTTCTCGTAGCGAAGTCCCGGGCCATGACAACCCATAAGCTAGACAACCTCACGCCAGTCATGAAATGCTTCCTATTCCAAGTCATGTTTTTGACACTTCCCTAGAATCCTGCCCAAACTCCAAGCCGCAATGCTTTAGATGTAGTTGATCGATGCGCCCCTCGCCAGGAAGTCCTCCTAATACGTCCTAGCCAGGTTGCGCAGATACCAGTCAACGAGCTTGCGACCCACCTTCGCCTCAGAGACATGAATAAGGTCCTGATTTCTGTTAGTCATGCGAAATGGAGAATGTTTGAGGTGAGGTACGTACTCCTTCCATGGCGTAGTCAAGGTCGCTGCTGTGCACAATATCCCCCTCAAGCAGTCCACCCTCGCTCCACCTCAACTGTCGGTTCCTCTGCTTGTTGACAAGCAGCCAGCACCTCAGCTTCTCCGGGTCGACCTCAAGAAATCCAGCAAGCTTCTTCAAATCCATTGTGGAGTAAAGCTTAAGGTAGCTCTTGACCGTAGGCGACATCATGGTGTTCTTGACCTCATCCATGAAGATGCCGAGGTAGTGCTCAACCGGATCGATGTTGATTTCCGGGTTATCGAAATCTGGCGGGGTGGGGTTGATGAACTTGGGGCAGGCGGATCGGAAAAGCTCCTCGAAGAGGGGCAGGTTCTCAGGTCCACCGCGCTGTAACCTGTTGAACTGCTCTCCGTACTTCTCGCGAAGCGCCGTGTGGATGGTGTCGTCCAGTCGGGTAGGGTGAAAGGCCACGCAGATCATGATGAGAGCGTACATCTGGTCGTTCTTCTTCGTAATCGAGTCGTACTGGGCGTTTTTCTGGAAGTTCTTCGTCCGAGAGACGTAGACGAGGATGTGGCTGAACATGCGGATTGCGTCGGCGTAGCGGCGCATCATCATGTAGGAGAAACCAACGTAGTAATAGGTGGTGAACTGAGCGGCCATGACACGGGGGAACATGGACTTTTTGTTGAGCTCAATGTCGTCCAGCGTCTTGAGTGCCAGACTGAAATCTCCCAGCAGGCAGTGTACGCGCAGAAGACCGATGACGGAAAAGTATCCGAGCATCTGGTACAGCGGCCTTGAGCCATACTCTCCTGCGTATTGTTTCGCATCCTCTCCTCGCTTGACCGCGTTCAGCTGCTCGCTTATTTGTGATCGCTGGATGAGAGAGTATAAGACGTTGAGCACACTGTAGCAACCCCACGTGTTAGGGTTCTCCCGCAGAAGTTGAATCTCCTCCCCGTTCTCGTGCTTGAAAGCGACCTTTTGGCGGTAGCCGCAGAAGCTGTTGAATTGGTAGATGAACTCGTCGACGACGTCCCAGGCCCACGAAGACTGTGTGGTGTGTTAGCTACGCTTTACAAGCAGGCAGGAAATCTCACGTTGGGAACATCGATATCTACAGGCCCGTCCGAGTTCAAGATGAAGTGGAACAGGTTGCAGTAGTTGTCGTAGCTCGCAAATTTGGTCTCAAGGGTCGCTTGGAACTCGAGAGGTGTCGCTGCGGCTGCGAGTTGCGCCTGAATGTCTCCGCCGCTGCCCATGGACGGTACCCGATCGAGGTCGTCCATTCCATCGTACTGGGCCGCCTCGCGGTACTCGTTCGCCATGACTTCCTCCTCTGCGTCAGACATGTTGTCGGGTGCGCGCGCTGCGTCGTTTTCCTGATATTACGGAGGAACGCGTTCTTGCAATTTCTCAATCGCACTCCGGCCAGCGATCCGCGTGAGGTTAGGGCGAAAACAAGACGGTCGTTGTCTGCGGCGTGGTCGTGAATTTCGATGCGGGCCAAATCTGAATTCGCTTGTGGGTGGCACCAGCCACAGCGGCTGCGCCACAGGAGGGGTAGGAGCGACCGCGCGACTTCCCCGGCTCGCGTTCGCCCTCGGACTAAAACTCTCTTCTCTTGTCCACCTTGCCAACTATGCCGAATCAAACAACGCGAGTGACATCGCGATTTTGCTCTACTAACAGCCATTTACTTATAAACGTCCCAGTTACCGTCCTGTGATCAAGCATTCGTGTGCCTTTGATTGCTGGTCAGCATGACTTACGTTACCATCCTCTACTTGACTCGCAAGCCAACCCTTACTCCCAAGCAGTTCAGAGACTACTACGAGAGCACTCACATCCCGCTCATCAAATCCATCTTCGGCTCCGTGGCACCTCTACGCCATCGGCGCTGTTACCTTGCTCGCGCAAACAGTGACAGCAAAGATTCCAATGTTTCGGCCGACGCCGGCTATCCACCGCTGGTGCTGAGAGGCACTCCGGAAGACTTCGACTACGACTGCATTGCGGAGGTCTCGTGGGAGGACGAAAACGATTTCAACGATTTCAACAAGATGTATATGCAGCCAGGGGTCATGGAGAAGCTGGCCGAGGATGAAGAGCGGTTTCTGGTGAGGGAGAAGCTGAGAGCTGTGGCAATTGGGGAGGTCATAGAGAGCTCCCCACGTAATGATTATTGAACAAAGAGACCAGGCATGCCATATAGCTAGGTAGCATTCGATACCTCATCGACACTTCCATCAATCCGACATGCGCGGCCCTTTGCCTCACGGTTCAATTGCAACTGGTAGTCCCTGGGCCACCTTCACGCGGTCGGCCCTCCCAATATATAGATGCAGATAATCCGTCAGGCTACCTGTCATTCTCTAACCACCGGATCGCAAACAGCTAACGTCAGTCCACGTAGGTAGTATATGGAGCTGTATGGAGTCAACCGCAAACTACGTCGAGCGTAGCTCGGCATCGATATATGCGTGTAGTTCGGGTCGAACGATTGGGATATGATCTAGACACCGTCTAAGTTAAGACGACGTTTGATGAGGGTGGGAAACGAGATTTGATATCGCAGCGAGGCACCGTTAGTGGTGGACGCCAGTTGGTCTCTGATTGGCGGATCTCGAGATTTCCCATCCTGCAACATCCCCCCCCCGCATGGGCTTGCCCTTTCCCCAGATTCCACCCGCGCTCCAAACTCCACACAGCTAGACATCTACGCGTAATGGCTGCTGCGACCGAGGCAAAGCTTGTTCATATGGCTGCCGATCCGAAGAACACTGCCCTAGCTTGGTTGCCACAGCTTGGACCTGGTTCAAGGGACCATGCACGCTCATCTAAATATCCGCGGCTCTGGGTGGAAGGGGTATATTAAGCCAGGGGTCCTCACACTCAGTAGAGCAGGGTCAGCCATCTCAACATTCAAGATGCCTTCAGTATCGACCTCATTGTCATGGCTTTCCATCCTCGGCTTGTTGTTTAACCCGCAGAGCTGTCTGGCTTTGAGCAAGAGAGACCGGCTGGCATGTCAGAAGCATACGCTTGACCCGCTCGAAGGCTGTCCGAGGCATACACTGCTTGTTGACTCAGGCTATGCCAATGCTTCCAAGAAGAACGTCTTTTCGAGCATTCAATCGGCTATTCTGTCTCTCCCCCATGACAATTCGACACATCACATCCTTATACTCCCCGGTCAGTATACGGAGCAGGTCAACGTCACGCGTCCCGGGCCACTGTATCTTCTTGGTCAGACAAGCGATGCGGAGAGTCTAGCGAAGAACACTGTCGAAGTCGTCTGGCACAATGCGACCGGTACCGCCACCACCGGTTCGTACGACAACGCATGGACCTCAACCTTGACGATTGCGCCAACGTTCAACTCCTCAGCGACCGGCGCGGGACCAACTGGGAATGCTGTACCGGCAGATACCCCCCTTTGGCAACTTTGATTTTCGCGCATACAATCTCAACTTCACCAACGACTACCTTCCTTACTCCGCAGGGCCTTCGCTTGCATTGTCAACCTCATACGCAAACACCGGCTTTTACCACTGCTCCTTCAAGTCCTACCAGGACACTATCTACGTAGGCAAGCTAGCCAACAGCTACATGTCTAAGTGCGAAATTGCCGGTCAGACCGACTTCCTCTACGGCTTCGGCACTCTCTGGATCGAAGACTCAGATCTACTCATGCGCAGCTGCGGCGGGGGCATCACAGCTTGGAAAGGCACCAATACCACATATGAGAACAAATTCGGCGTCTACATCCACCAGTCGAACATCGTTGCAGCCAACTCTTCGATTGCTCTGGCCATGGTAGGGAAGTGTGCTTTGGGTCGCCCGTGGAACGCGCAGCACCGTTCTATCTTTGCGAATACGTATCTTGATGCCTCTATCAGGCCGAGTGGCTATATCGACTGGAGCACGACGGACCCAAGGGTTACCAATCTGACATTTATGGCGGAGTACAAGACGTATGGGCCTGGATGGAACAAGACCGGTAGGATCGTGGGTAACGTCACGCGAATTTTGACTGAGAAGCAGTGGCAGCCTTATTCTAGCCCTGCGAAGGTCTTTCAATTTTTCAAGAGTGGAAAGGCGGGCAATACTGCGTGGGTGGACTGGAGTGCTTGATCGCCTCAATGCAAGAGAGCTATATGGCAACTTCCTTGTAATTTTCGGGACCATGCCAGCCATGTCCATACTGCGTTGAAATATTCATCTTACGTGTTTCCGGCCCTCTTATCGCGAACACTGACCCGCCTATGTCGCATGCATAATGCTAGGATTGCCTTGCCCTGTAGTTGTGCAATGTTGAAAAGCATCAACATGGTTCCGCTCTTCATCCTAGACACCCCGACCTAGAGCTACCTCACGCAGGCCGCCTTAGAATCGGAGTCACTAACTTTCCAATCTACTGCCAAAAATAACATGTCGGTAAACCACTGGTCTTTTGTAGGCTACAGAGGGCACAGAGGCACGCATTTCCTGATGAGTTCCTTCGGAACTGATTAAATGGACACGGAACGCACCATGTGGAGGGACCCTCGAACCTTTTAGAAACAAATCTATTGGAGTAGAAACGTCAAGGGAAAGAGCCGACATTGTCTCTTCCGGAAGCTCTCTTTGTGTGCTTACATTCCTCAGACAGATGAGTAAAATGGGAAGGTGATACTAGCTAGCCATCGTTATGTTTCTAATAAGAACAAATGATGTAACTATGCTGATGCCCTAGCCTGTACTGTCTTTTCTAGGGGCAGTTAGGTACTGGCCAAAGCTCTTCCTGCAATGTTATTGCGCCAAGCGGTCTCAGCTACAATCAGTCGGTGCTGGCTAAAGCTTATAATCCTGAGTCGTCTTCCATTAAACACATTCTTTTTACGTCTAGTGTGCCATCTGATAGCATACTGGTCTTGGTCAAAGATACCACAATGTTAATGTGTTGGAGATACTCGGAATTCGTAGTAGCCCTTCCATTAGAAAGCGGTTGTTATCATAGCTTAGCATAGTATTCGGTCTTCCTATAGCAAACATTCAATTGGACCTCACGCTCATCCGAATTTACTGAGAATAGTGCTGGCGCGCTCCCATCCTTTACCAATGGCAACCTCCCTCGGGTCGCTCCTAATCTTGAAATCGATCTTACAATCCTTCGGTCCCGTCAGAACTGCATCTTTGAATCCGGTTTCAACATTTGTGTCTAACACCGTTCCTGCCTCGGGCCTACGACATATCAGCACATTTTAGTCATGATACTTACATAACTCACCGCATATCAAACGCCCAAAGCAACTTCGCCATGGACAACAACAAGCTCCTCTCCGCCATCTCTTGGCCGGCGCAGACTCTTCTTCCCGCACCAAACGCATACGTTCGCCTGCGAGAAGCTTCATCGGTTGAAAGAAAAACAGAGTCAGCGCTGTGCCCATGTAGTGTAGAGCTGGAGTCGTCCACAAGCCAGCGTGCAGGATCGAACACGTCCGCATTGGGATAATCTTCTTCGTTATGATGTATCGCCCATGTGTTCATCAACACTGTGGCGTCAGCTGGGATAAAGTAGCCCTCGTAGATGTCGTCTTTGCTTGTAGCGTGCGGAATGCTCAAGGGAAAACTCGGGCGCCAGCGAAGGACCTGATAGTGTCAGTCGCTCCTGTATGTACTCAACACATGTCCACTCACTTCCCATAAAATAGCCTGAAGGTACGGTAATTGCGGCGCATCAATATTGGCTGGCAATTTGTCTCCAAACGCACGATCAATTTCTTCCTGCCCCCTCTTCTGCACGTGTGGATTCGCAGCCATCGCCAGGATGAAAATCAGCGAGGCTACCGCTGTCGTATCCGCCCCAGCCTCGATTAAGAACCCCGCAATATATACCAACTCAATATCCGTGAAGCCTTCCTTCTCTTTTCGCTTTAGTAAATTAGCTAAGAAGCTTTCTTTCGCTTTGCCCTCGCAAATGTTCTTTTTCCCCTGTTCGAACAACTCTTGGTAAAACCCTCTTTGCGCCTCGCCGACATTGGCACTGCGTTTCCTCCATCCAGGCCACGGCGTCAGCACGCTCGGAACATACTTCAACCACGGCAATACACTCAGCGGCGGCATCGCGCCCATGTCCAGTATTCCCGCCCACTCATCCTGTATTTCGAAGAAGCGATCCGTAAGCTCCCTCGTGCCCCGTACACCATACACGCTTTCCATAATGACGGCGCAAAAAGCACGGAGAACATGTTTCTCGAACCCTTTTGGTTCTTTCAATATCTCGAAGACCATTTGCGTAGATTCTGCTTGCTGAATGGGTAATATTTTTTCCAACTCCTCGTCTTTCAAGAAGGAAACTAGCGCTGCTCGACCTCGCCTCCAATTTCGGCCATGCGGCATGAAGGCCACATGGTACGGGCCTGGGACGACGTAGTCGACCATCGGGATGTAGGGACGCGAAGAGTAGATTGCGCCCCGCTGGTCGAAAAGATCGTGCACTGCGCGCCAGGTGTTGAGTACCACCACGGGCTGCCGGCCAAACCGCAAGCCGATGATAGGCGAAGAATATATTTTAGACAGTTGAGCGAAGTAGAGGAAGGGCTTCTTGAGAGGGAGTTGATGGAGATTCCCAATAAGGGGGAGAGCCTTAGGGCCTGGGGGAAAAGGAAACGTATTGAAGGTGCGTCTGCGTCTGCGTCGGCCGATCAGAGAGAAGCAGAAGTAGAAGACGACATTAGAGATCATTACGGCGACGATTGGGTAAGCCTCATAGAACTTGACGAGTATATTGTCGTGGAGACTAAGCGATGTCAAAACTGAGTGTCTAAAGTGCAGTATCACTTCTTACTTCATTGTCTTGGACGGGCTGAGATGGCTTAGACCTGTACGGACAAACTGTTAGGTGCAGGTTCGGCAGAAGATTGGTCACCGCGGGAGATGCGAAAGTCGCACAGGTACACCCGAGATTGCGCGGGAATGTGCAGAATGTTCTCCAGGTCAGCTTTTGATGAAGAGCATAGGGGCAATGCTCACCGAATCGGCGTCACGAATTCCCTACTTGTCTATTTCCCCGCTTCTCGAGCCAGGGTGTCAGCGCATACATGTTGTGCAACACTTCCCAGTACGTCGAGTAGCAGCGTTTGCGACGCTGCAGCAACTCATCGGTATGCTCTAAACCAATCGCCTCGCCTGTAATCATGCTGCAGACAGAATGCGCACTCGACGCGACGTCAACCTACAGAAGTACTTCCCTTTCGAGACGTACTTGCGCACGAGCGCATACGATGTTTTTCATTGCATGCTTACGATGCCCTAGATTGAAGTCCACGTCTGCAAACGTCAGCAGAATTCGATCAAGTCTTGCCCTGCAAGTCAACGAGCCCACCTATCAAAGAATAACCACATAAAAAGCGTTACATCGCTATATACAGTCCATCCCTCAATGCTAAATGCTTCCAATCCTGGATGCTCTTGCACCAGGCTACGCAACTCCCAAACGCCACCCATGCAAGTTGTATCTACAAAGATGCATTGGCTTCTAATGCACGTACAAACACGCAGTGGCTTCTAATGCACCAACTTCTCCGCCGCGCGATTCAAAATCTCCACCGTCTTCTTAATCTGCTTCTCGGCTTCCTTCCAATCTTTCGTTTCGCCAAGGGTGTGCCGCTCAATAGCATCTCGAATGAAAGGGAAGATGTAGTTGGATTCGCTGGCGTCGTAGCGAGAGGGACCGAAGATGATGTGCTTGAATTGCGTGCGGCCGGGTAGCTGTGTGTTATTAGCGATCTCTCTATCTCTGATATGTTTGAGTTGGAGGGGACACTTACACCGTGCTCCTGCTGCCCATTCACATTTCCGCGCTGGACGTCCAGCAGGTCTGATTCAAAGCCCGCCATTCTAGCATTATGCGCCACGCGCTGCACCGTCAAGCCCTGCGTCTCGAAACCGCCTGTACCATACACCTGGTTATACCACAAGGTCTCCCACTCCACAAATTCCTGGGCTTTGCCGCCTACATTCGCGAGAGCATCCACCAACGGCTGGAACATGCCGATGTCGTAATCGCCGCCCTGCTTCTCCGTCCAATCGATAAGCTTTTGTCCCTCCTCTTGCAGCGCGGAAGCGTAGTCGTCGACTTTAAGCGGCATGATGGGCTCCTGGGCGAGCTCGAGGATGACGAGGATCCAAATCTGCGTGAGAAGGGAGTGGTACACGAAGCCTGGATCAGTGTACTTGGAAACCCATTCGAAAGTCTCGTAGCAGCTGTGCGCCATGTTGCCGTGTTCGGGGCCTGAGAAACCGAAGTCGAGAGACGAGCAGCCGGCGAGATCTTGAAAGGCTACGTAGTCGCTGCCTACGCCTAGACGGCCTAATTTTCCACCGTGTTCCTTTTCCCAGAGCTCGAGGAGGGTGACATTTTGGTGCGGGTCCATAAGACGATCTAGCACGCGGGTCCATGCGTGCTTGAAGATGGGGGATCCGTTTGCCCAGAGCTTGTCACCTGTGACGCCGACGTCGACATTTAAGTATGCGATAGCGTTTGCGCGTAGTTCTTCCATGTTAGCTTCCACGTGCTCAGTCGACCCGATCATGTTATACTCCTCCGCGTCCCAGGATGCGAATTCGATAGTGCGGAGAGGACGCCAGCCTTGCATACGCAGCTCGCCTAGCACACGCGCGACTTCGACCATAACGGCTGTTCCAGATCCTGGGTCTGCAGCACCAAAACACCATGAATCACGGTGGTTTCCAATGATGATTTTCTTGGCTTTATCTTCGGAGCCAAGGAATGAGCCGAAGACGTTCGTGATGCGCTGCTTGTCCACCTCTTCTTGATTGTTCTGTAAATTGACCTTTGGAGACTTGTCAGGGTGTCCGGACCACCACTTTTCGCCCACGTCAGGGACTCCGCCGATCCAGTGCTCGTAGTTTCCTTCGGGAGCAATCTCCTCGCCTATGCCTTGCAGTGACTGGAGCAGCTTTTGTGCGTTTTTCCATGAAATGGGTAAGCTAGGGATAGTCGGTAATGCGGGGTTCTTGTCCTTGGGCATGCGCTTCTGGTCTTTTGTGCTAGGTAGACCGGGTGTGAGCACGTCGCCGACAATCATGTTGGAGAGGGCTACGGAGCCTCGCTGCACACTGTCCTCAGGTCTCCATCTGCCCTCTGGCCATACCCTGCCTTTCTTGAAGCCGTCCTCGGCGGGGTCCGAGTACATGATCACACCAGCGACTCCTGCGTTTTGAGCTGCCCTGACCTTCTCCGCTCTATCAGATTGGGAGCCGTAGTATCTCATCAGCACGACTGTTCCTTGAACATCAATGCCACTATCCCATAACGTTTTGAAGTCTTTCTTGTCGCCGTAGTTCACATAGATCAACGGACCCGTAACATTTCCAGAAGCTGAAAGTCCATGAAACGTCATTGTCTGCGCCCGCGGCGGATCGTACACATTCCCCTCTTCCAGCTTAGCCTCCCATTTCTTCTCTTCCGGCTCGACAATAGCCACTCGGCGGCCTTTCTCACTTGGATAGTTCAAGTACACAAAGTACTCGTCGTGGGTATATGTATCCATGTGCGCATCCTTGAACTTCTCTTCTATCCACTGTCCCAGCATGTAGCTTCCCTCTGTCCCCGCCACATGATCGTACGACGTAACGTACTTGAGGTTGTCCTGTATTCTATAGCTTTCCACATTTTGGAGGGCGAACTGTCGCACCCATTCAGGATTGAATGGTGCGCCGAGGCCCCCTCCACCCATAGGTACAACCTCGCTTACGACCAACAAGTATACCAGAGCCACAATCAATATAAGCCCGCATAATCTTGCTACAACCGCCCAACCTGGCCTGTACTCCTCCGGTATTGTCGGCAGTTTCGATCTAAAGGAGTGAAAGAGCGCGCCAGGCGAAGACGGCCACGATATCCTCGGGAGGTGGAAACTAGACAACGAGTTCGTGATGCTATAGAAGCGCTTCGAGAACCGGCCTCGAGAGCGATTCCTCCTGGCGCGCGCATCATCCGCGCTCTCCGGATCCAAGATATCCATCTCCTCCATCGTCTCCCTCAGCTCCGCCTCCTCGTCCGCGTGCACCGGACCTCCGAGCCCGCTGTCGCCATCATCGTCGTCGTCCACCGACTGCACCGAAGGTGGGTGATAGTATCCATTGCGGCGGCGCGAGTTCGACTGGGAATTCGGATCTGAGGGCAGGTCGTGGCCAAGCAGCGTCTGCCGCTCTGCATCGTCGGAGGCTTCTTGGGGGCCGCGGCGCGAGTATTGCGGGTCCGACGAGGACGTGGCTTCTTCGTAGGTGGGGATCGGAGGTTCTTCGCGGATCTCGTAGAGGTGCTTCTCGTCGGCCATGACCTCGAAGCGGCGGATCGGTCGGATCCCGGAAGCGTGCGTGAACAAGCGTTCTGAATGGGTGCGATGCGATAGGGGGGTCCCGTTCGATTACTAAGAATATGATGATGTACTACCGAATGCGCATATACATGGTGAATAATAAGAAAGGGAGCGACGAGGGTAGGTAGGGCGAGGAAGCAACGTTGTGTTGGCTGTCGCAAGAGGTGGTGTCTCTGGAGACAGTGGTGGTGGTCTCGGAGACCAAGTCCGCCGACGCTTGGAATCTTGAGGGACGGGCGAAACACGTACTTTCTGTTACGACAGTTGGCCCTTCATTACTTGCGGGAAGGATGCATTTTTGTTTTGAATTACTGCCAGAATCGCTACATATATACAGCACCGAAACATATCATCTCATTATGCACGCGACCAGTCCCTCGGACTTGTAAACTGCAGTACCGTATCGCCGGTACCATTTACATATTGCGACCCCCGGTCACCATGATCGTCTGTCCACTAACATAGCTCATCAGCGGACTCGCCAGCGCAAGCACAGCGCTCGCTGCTTCTGTGGCGGTGCCCGGTCTCCTCAGTGGGATGTCCAAGTGCTGCTCTCCTGCACCAGGTCCGCCAGCCTTCTGCGCTCCTGGTATGCCGAGCGCAACCTTTGTGCCATCTGGAGTCGTGACAAACGCTCCCGCCTCCTTCGCTGCCGTCAACCGAGTCAGGATAAAACCTAGAGCTTCAGTTAG
Organism: Didymosphaeria variabile; assembly: GCF_027946475.1. Classification (NCBI taxonomy): domain Eukaryota; kingdom Fungi; phylum Ascomycota; class Dothideomycetes; order Pleosporales; family Didymosphaeriaceae; genus Didymosphaeria; species Didymosphaeria variabile. The sequence goes on along the minus strand of NW_026611625.1, from coordinate 1,656,690 downwards.
TATACTAGATCTCTACAATTGAAGAAACGCTTAGATAGGCAATACCAAAGGCTACCGTGTTCGCCCGCACCCCGAAAGCTGGACCCCACCTGCACAAGTCAGTGTCAGTATCGTCCTACAAACTGGGAAGTTGGACTCACTCCTTTGCAACTGTCTTGGTCAACCCAGTGACACCCGCCTTTGCAAGTGCGTAGTTAATCTGTCCTGCGTTCCCATGCACACCCGAGGTACTCGAGATATTGATGATATTCCTGGGCTCGCCGTCCTTGACTCTAAAGTACGGCGCAGCAGCCCTAATGATCTTGAATGGTGCAGTGCCGTGCACGTCGACAATGGTATGCCATTGCTTGTCGGTCATCTTGTGAATGACACCGTCCCATGTGTAGCCAGCATTGTTGACGATGATGTGGATCTTGCCGCCTCCGAAATCTGCAGCTTTCTTGATGAGGTCGGCAATGTATGCGTCGTCAAGGACATCGCCGGCGACCGCAAGGGCAGCGCCGCCACTCTGATTGATTTCGTCGGCTACGGTTTGTGCTTTTTCTGCTGGTGGTTTAGGTAGCTGTTGACTAGATCAAGCCCGGATGCCACGTACTCGCATCCACATCCGCAACCACAACCCTGGCGCCCTCGTTCGCGAACAGCCTCGCGGCTTCGGCGCCAATTCCCTGTCCTGAGCCTGTGATGATAGCTGTCTGGCCCGCCAACATACCCTTGGGGTAGTTGAGATGACCTGCGATCTGGTCAATGCGCTTGGACATATTGATCAGCAGCTAGAAGACCAAGACGATAAACTACGACTATGGTGGAGAAGAGCGAGCTTATAGAGTATCTTCCGCAGCCCGCGATCTTGAAATGCGGAGGGGCTTAACCGATGGATCAGATATCCCGCTGGCCGCTCGCATGGGCCGAGGTTCACCATGTTGCACGCTAGGCTGCTTTCAGGGTAGCTAGATCGAGGGAACTACTCGTCCATGTAGAGTCACCAGTGCTTAACTACTCGTCCTGTAACTGTACATCTCGCGAGAGCCATGAATGAGCGGCAAATTGATACATCGCGTGGATAAGTCTTTATCCAGGCCGGGGCACGCAACCAGAAAGGAAATAGCATTTGGCGCAAGCCATACATGAGTAGATACGGTTGCGTCAATGACGTACGAATGCTCCAAAGATATTGGTAATGCTTTGCAAAGATGGTTTTTGAAGCTATTATATGTGTCTCAGTTAGCATCTAGAAACGCCACTCGTTGCAATTGTCTTGACTACCCTCAGCGCAGTATGGTCAAGATTTTCATGTACGCCTCTGCCTTGATGATGCAGCTCATAATATGTCACTGACCATTCCAGCACCGGAGCCACCGGCTACATCGGCGGCGACACGCTTTACCACCTCTACAACAAGTATCCGAATTACGAATATACAGCCATCGTCCGCACCGAAGAGAAAGGAAAACAAGTTACTTCTAAGTTTCCCAAAGTACGAACCGTGAAAGGTGACAATGACTCCATCGACCTGCTTAAGGAGGAGAGTGCGAAGGCAGATATCGTGATCCGTAAGTGCTACTTCTTCAGCAATGGCACAGGAAGAGAATAGGGGTGAGAGGCAAAAATGCCACTACCATCTCATATTTTCTTCACTATTAAAAGTCTTCTGTCTTGACGCACATTCTTCACAGTATGCATACTAACACCCAGCAGATACAGCAGACGCCTCCGACAACGTCAATGCAGCTAAGGCCATCGCATCCGGCCTGACCTCCGGCCACACCTCCTCAAACCCTGGCTACTGGCTACACACCGGCGGCACCGGCATTCTGACCTACTTCGACACACGCGACGGCAAGCTCGGCGAGAACTCGGACAAGGTCTTCAACGACCTCGAAGGCGTGGAAGAGCTCGTCAACCTCCCCAGTGAAGCGTTCCACAGGAATGTCGATGAAATTGTCATCGAGACCGGGAAAAAACAGGGGGAGAAGGTGAAGACGGCGGTGGTATGTCCGCCGACGATATATGGTATGGCAAACCCCTCCTTCTCGCGGCTACGCGAGAAGCAATAGACTGATAGCGAACAGGAGACGGAAGAGGCCCCTCCTTAACTCGCGGCCGTCAAGTTTACGAACTCGCAAAATTGACTATACAACGCGGGAAAGCGCCCATAATCGGCGGGGGCAAAGCTCGGTGGAACAACATCCATGTGCACGACCTATCCCGCGCTTACGTGCTGCTCGTAGAGGCCGCAGTAGCAGGCAGAACCGATGAGGGGCTGTGGGGCGACAAGGGATATTACTTCACCGAGAATGGCGAACACTTCTGGTCCTCCCTCTCGCAACGCATCGCCGAGTCTGCCAAAAATCAGGGTTATATCCAATTCGCGAAGACCGAGGCTCTAGACAAGGCTACTGCGAACAAAGTCGCTGGCTTTGAGAGTATCAGCTGGGGCCTGAACTCGCGGGGTGAGGCAAGGAGGTTGAAGAAGTTGCTAGGGTGGAAGCCGCAGGAGCGCAGTATTGAGGATGAGGTGGATACGATTGTGAAGAATGAGTGGGAGAGGCTGCAGGAGAGTTGAAGCGGGGAAGTTCTAGCTTGTGGGGGTACTGTACAACTGCAGTACGTATAGTCAAACTGGCTCCACATTTGGCACATACGACCATAGGACCTTGAATACAGAGCTTCCCGTCCGCTCAGCTGTACTTAAGCAGGGTACCGGCGGATTAGTATTGCGGTCGGTGACGACGCGAGAATACCCGCTGTTGTATGTTTTTGGTTTGTCGTTTGGGTGGGTGGCCAGTGATCGTCCCTACGCCAACGTCTTTATGCACACTTGCCTCTGAACTTTTGTTCTTCTTAGCGCGAGAGAACTACTTTAAAGATATATAAGGTGCATTCATGATGATCAGGTACCGCTAGGTGCCTGGGGCATTGCCTGCCTCCATTCATGCTTTTGCAAAATCGTCTCAGCTCGCGGCTCATCACCTCCACGAGCTTTTAAGTCCCACCAGCCCTAACCTGCCGAACCTCTCATTGCCCACTCTTAGTTCGCACATTAGCTGCAGCCCTGGACACGGCTCCACTTTGTAAACTGGGCCCCATTCGCCTTCTCACTGGTAGGCTCGTCAAAGCGAGAATCAAAACTGGTATCAAAACTGGGCCGAGTATTTCGGTTGTTGCCGGGGTCGTTCAAGCTCAAACACGCTTGGGTACCATCTTGAGATCTGCGATTGTGTGAGTCACCAAAGAGGTTGTTCAGTGTGGTGCAAGGCTCTGTGCCTGAATGCTTCGGCGCACTGGAAGTGTGCGCCCGAGTGGTCTCTACGTGAGCGGAAGAATGACGAGCTCATAGGGTGAGCGGACAGCACCATGGAACAATATATGTTTCAGGTATTGCAGTGTCTAAATTCTCTCATCATGACGCACGATGCTTAGAGTCCGCTCGGGTGGTCTGCGGTAGCCTGCTTCGGCCGCATTCACGTCCGAGGTCAATGCTTTACATGGATGGTGCTGAGCAACAGCAGGTACTCTATGATGGTCTTTTTAACGTTTGAAGGCTGATAGAGCTGAGGATGCTGCCGGAGAGGCTTCCTGGTAAGCTGTAGGCATGTTGTCGCTCAGACGGGCCCCATCATTCCAGCGGCTGGACCCATTTGGTTCAAGGGGTCCGTCGTAGTAAGCAACTGGATAGCCTGATACATTAGCATGCGAAATGAAAAGAAAGGGCCCGGAATGTGATGTAGCGTAGCACTGGTATCATTATGTCGCGTCGTGACCTCGGACACCATATTGGTATCCTAGGAAATCGTAGAGCAGGCTACTGTACGTCTAGTGCTCCTCTATTTCCTCAATCCAATCCCACCATCTTCAATACGGGGATCAGCCCCGTTTCCAACATGTGCCGAGTGAGGTCCTACGTTTGTGCTGCCGGTGGTCATGCCGCGATTATCGAGGTCTGAATCAAAGCGCGGGTCAAGCTTGTTGCCAACGTTCGTGCCGTGCGGGCCGTTATTCGTCGAACCGACAGTTGCGGACTCGCCTTGTGCCGCCCGGTTGATACGCTCCCGATCGGTGTCTACAGGCGTAACGCCAGCTCCGGTTCCATGATAGTGGCCTGTCTCGAACTCTTCCACGCCGCGGGAAGCGATGTTCTGTTGGCGCTGTGCAGACTCACGGTCGCCGGTAGCTGAGTCTACTGCCGCATTGAAATTTCCGCGGATAGCTTCTCCGGTACCCTGCGGATTGTGAGTAAAAGCTATGGACAGCTGGAGAAGGACGGCCAGGGATCGAAAGTAAGAGAGAACACACATACGTGGATTCTCCCGACGCCCTTCTTGATAGCATTTCCAAGGCCCTCACCAGTGCTCGACCCGGACATCTCGAATGTGTTTGTAATGATGTTGACGTGGATGAGGTTCGCAATGTTGAGGTTTGTAGGTTAGAGATCGTGGTGCGTGATGTCGGATGCTTATTATTTTTTAAACATAGAATTGTCAGGTATGACGAATGAAACATGCTCGGAAAGGTACTTGCTATCCGCGGTTGCCATAACATGCCTTGAAGTGAAGTCGCGCCTGCTTTGACAAGGGTGCGGTGACATCATTCGCCGATCGTGGAATGTTGTGGATACACGCGGGCTAATGTCATAGTCGCATCACAAAAAGCATGCAGGTCTCAAGGCTCCAGCTCCTCGTGAGACACGTGATTGTGTTCAACAATGTTACATTTCAAGGGTGATCGATTCCCTTAACACTACATGCCCAGCACATTTGATGCCTTTGATATCCTAAATCTCATCCAGTCATAAGTTCATACACCAGTTCAGATCCTTTAACACTGCAAACCCCCAAAACAAACCACTTTCTCATCCACTTAAACCATATCTACAACTTTCCGGTGGTGTAAAAGTCGTCAAGCGCGACGACGATACGCTTGGTCATGGTCTTCTCGCCCTCGCGTACCCAGACACGGGGGTCGTAGTACTTCTTGTTGGGCTTGTCCTCACCCTCAGGGTTACCAACCTGGGTCTTAAGGTACCCCTCCTTGCTCTTGAAGTAGTCACGGAAACCGTTGCTGTACGCCCACTGCAGATCAGTGTCGAGGTTGACCTTGACGACACCGTATGAGATAGCCTCGCGGAAGTCGTCGACGGAGCTACCGGAGCCACCGTGGAAGACAAGGAATACGGGCTTCTCCTCCTTAGCCTTGATCTGCTCCTTGACGAATTCTTGGTGCTTCTTGAGAAGCACGGGCTGGAGCTTGACGTTTCCGGGCTTGTAGACACCGTGGACGTTACCGAAACCGGCGGCGATGGAGAAGTAGGGGGAGATCGGGGACAGGGTCTTGTAGATCTCATAGATGTCTTCGGGCTGGGTGTAGAGCGAGTTGTTGTCAACATCCTCGTTATTGACGCCGTCCTCCTCACCACCGGTGATGCCGATCTCCATCTCGAGCCACTGCTTCATGGGAGCAGCACGCTTGAGGTACTTGGCAGTAGTCTGGATGTTCCAGTCTACGGGCTCCTCAGACAGATCGATCATGTGGGAGGAGAAGAGGGGCTCGCCGTGCTCCTTGAAGTAGGCCTCGTCGGCGTCGAGCATGCCATCAAGCCATGGCAGGAGCTTCTTTGCGCAGTGGTCGGTGTGGCTGAGGTGGTCAGCGGTGGTAGGTCATGGCGTCACAGGTGATAACCTACAGAACGACAGGTACGCCGTAAACGGGAGCAATTGAACGGATGTAGTGAGCGGCGGCAACGGCACCAGCGATGGAGGCGGCCTGGTCCTTGTTGTCTACGCCCTTGCCGGCGAAGAAAGCGGCACCACCTTGCGAGGTCTGGAGGATGATGGGGCTGTTCTTATCGCGGGCAGCCTCGAGGGATGCGACCACAGTGGAGCTCGAGGTGACGTTGATGGCGGGGATGGCATAGTTGTTCTCCTTTGCGTGCTGGAACAGCTTGAGCACATCGTCACCAGTGATGACACCGGCCTTGCGGGAGAGAACGCTGGCGGAGTCAGTAGAGGTTCGGAGACGGGATCCGCGCATCGCAAGCTCCAGGAGAGATGAATGAAGCCAATGCTGCCATTGTGCCTCGAGCGCGTCTTCAATCACCGATCGCGTTCTCACGCCACATGCAGCGGGGGAGGGACATTGACTTACTCTTTAGCACCCATTGTGATTGTAGCTGTGTGGTAGTTTCGTGAATGTAGGAGGCTGACTGAAGATTTGCGAGTTAGAAAAGTCTGAAGCAGAGGATATAAAGGGAGAGCTCTGATGTAATTGCTTGATCCACCGGTGTTGAGGTGGGGTTCAGCTTCGCACTTTCCATGCGAACCCCACCAAGCCGATGCCGCCGGCTCTCACAAAAGCAACACGCACCCTGGCAACGAATCACGAGACAAAGTGTGCTTACCTGATACGAGAGAGTGGGTAGTCAATTGAAAAGTCTGAAGCGGCTGTGACGTGGGTTGAGCTTGGATCTTAGGGCCTTTAGCTGTCGACCGTCACGGCCGCGCTGCTGTCATGGCCCGGAGAGAAGCTCGGCTCAACTACTGCACGCGCTCTTTGCCCGATTCTCTCCGTACGCAGACGGCTGTGGTTTCAGGGCGGGCGCATCGCGATTGGTGGCCTTTACTTCGCTATACCTCGATCCGTTTCCGAAGACTCTCGAATGCTAGGTGCTCTGCCGCGCTGTCGAATCCCTCACGCGTGAGCATCACGACACATGGATGAGCACATCGAATGGCTTTTACGCCGGTTCCTCGAGGCTGTCGCGCTCCGAACGGCGCCTCACGTCGTGTCCATTGGCCCGAATCAGGAACATACCGGCATTGACATCTTTTGTACAGTGTATGGTGACAGCGAACCGAGAGACGTCCGCATCCTCGGCTCTGCGCGGTCCCCGTCTCCCTATCGTACATATGCAAAGTCCCCGTGGAGACAAATATGACAGCAAAACATTCGGTTGAGTGCAACACTCTCCCAGAATGGCTTAACAGTCCAACGGTGTTATTCATACACCACCTGTTCCCGGAGCAAATCTTCTGTCTCACCCTCTTTCACATCTGTGGTATAGCACGCTATTCCTTCGCCCGAACCCGAACTTGTCTGGTCAAAGGCTGCGCGGCTCCTTGAACTCTGATCTCTACCTTGAACGTGCCCAACTGCTTCACTTTGGAGGTATCGCCTTCTTCGTGACCACTCACAAAGTCGACGTCGCTTTCCGAGAGGAGAACGCGGGCCGCCTCGTCGTTGTGGGCAAGTGCAGACTTGATCGTCGCGACAATATCTGCCGTGGACACCGATCCGTAAATTGCATTTTCCAAAGGCTTAGGTTTGCTCGCCGACATAGCCGCGTTCAAGATGTCTGCCGCAGCGGAAGCACCATATCGTTTCGCGTCTGTCTTCTCCTGCTCGATGAGCTGCCGTGCGAAGTCGATCGTGGGCGGTACGAAGGTATCGATGAGCTCCATGGATCGCTCGGCCTGCTTTTGTCAGAGTACATTCATAGCGAGATAGAGGAGAAAGCGTACACTGAGCAGTTCAAGCTCAATTGGCCGCACATAGTGCTGTTTCGGCTTTTGCGCAATTTCTACATCATCTTCAATTTCCTCCAATGCTACCTTGACTCCGAATGTAGCGTCGCGGGTCATATCCACATCTTGAGCCTTCAATTGCTTCAGTTGCAGGATGGGTACGTAGTTGGCGACGCGCGCGGGAAACCATTTATTTCGCATGAGGGCTGGGTTGATGGGAACATACGAGCCTGTCCATGATTAGTGACTGTTAGGCAGCGCCGTCAGCCGTCATACCTGCGCGCCCGAATCGCGGGATGTCCTGCAGCAACTTAACGACAATGTTGCGCTCCGCCTCCTTCGCTGCCTTGGATATATTGCGAATCTGCTGCTGCTGGCCCCATCGATCCAGCCCCCGCCGCGTCACCCTTCGTATGCACGATGTGCACTGCGGAAGCAGCGACGGTTTCGTTATGGATGCCATAGCGGGTTGTGGTGCTGTGGAAGCGGTGCTGACTAGAAAACGAACAAGCTAAGCATCACATAGAATTCGGGATACTTTGCGAGATGCACGCTAGCACGGTGTCTAGTCCGGTGCGGGCTTAGTCTGAAGACTTCACGAAACAAACGGCAAAGGCTACCAGGGCTTACAGCGGCCTACCGCATGGGACATCTCCTCTAACATGGCATTTCGTGGTAGGCACGTCTTGTCTGCTGCCTGCGCCTTCCCTCAAAGACCACGAACACCGCCGTCAGCGCCCGCTTCCTCTTTCACCTGGCGGTAGATAGCGACATCGGCCCTAGACACTTGCCGCGGCCCACCGGACGAGGGACCTTTGACCATCCTAGAGTCTTCCCATAATTGCTGGACTCTTGGGCGCCTCTGCTGCAGCATCGCGCCGCCATGCCCGAGAAGCCGCTGACAGTAGCGACATACGCCGCCGGAGCCTCTCTTGCCGCCATCACACTTGTCTACGTTTTCGGGCCAACCTTTTTCCTCGACGACGAAGCATCGAGCACACGCAAAAAGGGAGTCGTGGGCCTGAGCAACACCGCAAACGACTGCTTTATCAATTCGATCCTCCAAGCCCTCGCCGGGCTGCCCGACCTGCGCATATACCTCATTCGCGAAACACACCGGCGGAAGCTCGACGGCCCAGAACTCTACGATGTCGACCCGGAGAAATTAACTCTCGAAAGGAGAGCTACAAAGCCATGGAAGTTGGAAGGACTGCAAAAGGGCTTGGTCACACATGCTTTGAAGGAGGTCCTCGACAAACTCAACGAGCGACCTATATATAAGAAGACGATTTCTCCACAACCCTTCATCCGAGCGCTGGAACATGCTTTTGGCACGCGCATTAGCAGACAACAACAGGACGCCCAGGAATTCCTTCAGATCGTGACGGAGCGCCTATGTGACGAGTACCATGCCGGGACAAAGGCAAGACGACAGGCGCAGACAGCCATCAACGGTGACACCGCGTCAGAGACACAGGAGATTGCCGAACAATTTGGAATTGCCCCGCCCAAAGCCGCGAATCTTCCAACAGATAGTGAGGCTGCAGAGCCGGGTACGGACAATGACGAATCATCAGCCAGCGAAGATGGTTTTCCTTTTGAAGGTAGGATCGAATCACAGATCGAATGTCTGACCTGTGGTTTCAAGCCTAAGGCATCATCGTCCGCTTTCGTCACCTTAACACTAAGTGTACCCCAGACATCGACGACATCTTTAAACAAATGTCTCGACGGCGTCTTCAAGGTGGAACACATTGACGATTTCAAGTGCGAGTATTGCCGCTTGGATCACGCAATCGAAAGTAAAACCAAAGAGCTCGCGCGGGCGTTGGCTCCCGAAGTCCAGCGCGCATTACAATTAGATATTGACAAACTCCAACGAGCGCGGGAAAGCGACCCCGAGAAGCCTCCAGAGGGCGTGGAGCTGCCTGATCCTAATCTGGCTCCTAAACGTCGAATCGCTCGCCACATGTACATCTCTTCATTCCCTAAAGTCCTTGCGCTGCATCTATCACGTTCTGTATTTGCAGTCGGCACCGTATCTACCAAAAATCTTGCCAAAGTAAATTTCCCCGAATCTCTGCCTCTAGGAGGTATACTTAATCGCAAGAACTATCGCCTGTTAGGAATGGTCAGCCACAAAGGCACACACAACAGCGGTCATTATGAGTCTTTCCGCCGCCAGGTCCAACCCATACCATACTCTACTCCGCACTCCTTTGGTACCGAAGGAGTGTACAGCATGCAAGGAACCCCCATTCCATCGGCAGTACAGAGTCCACGAATGTCGAGCGTCAACCTTCCCAATGGTAATGGCCGTGGATCACCACTGCCTGCAACTCCGTCACTAGATTCCCCATCCACGAGATCGCTTTCGTCACAATCGCGCTCCTCAAACTTTTCACCCAGAATAGCGCCTACTTCGGCGCCTCGTGAAGACTCCACCCAAGAGGCATCTTCGTCTCCCACATCTGCATCAATTTCGCGACCAAAAAGCTTGAGATCAATCAAAGGTTCGCTGAAGGAAAAAGCATCCGATGCAAACCCACTCAAAAAGAGGTCGAAACGAGCCAACAACCGTTGGTGGCGGATCAGCGATGACAAGGTGAAGGAGAGCAAGACGAGCGATGTCTTGGGCATGCAAAAGGAGGTCTATTTGCTTTTCTACGAGCTTGATAGAAGGAGTGAAGACTAACACTCCCGACGACGCATATGGGACGGTCTTTTTGCAACATTCATCATAGGACTTCTTGTCCCATGGGAGCCGAGTTCGGCGGCATATTGGGAGCACATGAGGTTTCTCAGCTCTCTGCATTTTTATGTATATATCACCGTGGAAGTAGATCTCTCCGATCGTTCAGGCATAGATACCCTCTGTCGATATGGGATTGGCCGCTAGCGATTTATCAGCATTGGCATGATTGGTCAACAACCTCGAAAGCATTCGAGCGATCATACGAACCCCACTTCTCCCGTATCCCCTTCGCATATGTGATGCAACGTCTACTGAAAGCTTACGTTACACTGGAGTCGCGGTAGCAACACGACGCAGCTCTGTCATTGACCGGGTCTAGTGGGGATGGCTCCTTCCACCTAAGAGCGCTCAGGCAACTGCACAGTATAAGAGTATACCAGCTCATGGTCGTATCTGCTGTCAACGTCTCGAACATCTAGTCCAGGCCAAAGTCGCTCAGGCACAGTCTGTAAAGCGCGTCACTTGAATCGGTTTTTGAAATAAAATCACAACCCCCCAGCCACCGACATGCCTCCCTCTGCCACAGCACCTTCTCCATCGTCGGCACTCAACGAAGACATGTTCCTCAAAGCCCCGGGTACACAGCTCTTTCTCAATCCACCCCACATACTCATCATCGGCGCCGGCTCCCGCGGCTCCGCATACGCGAAAGCTGCGCTTTCATCGACCAACAGCATCGTGGCTGCTATCGCAGAGCCCATCGCTTACAAGCGCGCTGAGTTCGGGCGTAAGTACGTATGGGGGAAAGAGCAGCCGGAGCTAGGGCAGGAGTTTGAGGGGTGGCAAGAGTGGGTGGAGTATGAGAAGAGGAGGAGGGAGAGGGAAAGGATCGGGTGAGTATCTGTGTCTTTGGTGGTGTTGAGGGGGATGCTGACGAGTGCAGGGAAAAGGTAGAATCGGCGATCGATGCGGTGTTTGTGTGTGTGCTGGATGAGATGCATGAGGAGGTTGTCTGTGGCATTGCAGGGCTGGGCGTGCACATCTGCTGTGAGAAGCCATTGGCTACGAGGCTACAGAGCTGTGTCAATATCTTCAAGGCGTTGCAGAGTGCGAAGCAAGATACAGATAGGACTGTGAATGGGGAGAAGAAAGAGACGATTTTCGGAATATGCCATGTCCTGCGGTACAGTCCGCATAACATGATGTTAAGGAACCTGGTGTTGGATAAAGAGGTGATTGGGGACGTGCTTAGTATTGAGCATGTAGAGCCCGTGGGGTGGTGGCACTTCTCGCACGTGAGTAGAGCTAGGTCTGAATTGGTATGAACACTGACAATGCGCAGAGTTACGTGAGAGGCAACTGGAGAAAAGAGTCCAAGACAGCGCCTTCGCTCTTAACAAAGTCATGTCACGACATCGACTTCATCCTTTGGATGCTTTGCTCCCCACCACCGAACGCTGGTTCTGAACCGCATCTGCCTTCACACTTGAGTTCCACCGGCTCCAAGAAGTTCTTCAGAAAAGAGCGGAAACCCGAAGCTGCTGGCAATGCAACGAATTGTCTATCATGTCCTCATGAAAAAGACTGCCTCTACAGCGCCCCCAAGATCTACCATGAGAGGCATTTACAGCAAGGTAACACAGGATGGCCTGTCAATATTGTGAACCCTGAGATTGAAGAAGTTTACAACAGCGCTGGGGCAGCTACAGCTACGAAGCAACTGTTCAGAGACCTCAGCGAGGACTATACGGTGGACACTCCGGTCACTGAAGTGGAGTCAAGACCATGGTTCGGTCGATGTGTGTGGGAAGCGGACAATGATGTTTGTGATGATCAGAGCGTGACTATCACTTGGGAAGACGATCCGCTCCTCTCAGAGAATGACGTTGGACCGACCTTGAAAGGAAGAGGAGCGAAGACGGCACACTTGCACATGGTTGCCTTTACGGAAAAGATATGCGAAAGGCGAGGCAGGATCTACGGCACCAAAGGCGAGATAGAGTATGACAGTACGACTATCTCTGTCCACGAGTTCGCAACGGGCGAGACGAAGGTGTACAAACCGCACCTCGCAGCTGGTGGCCATGGAGGAGGTGACGAAGGCCTCGCCCGGCAGTTCCTCATGGGTGTGGAGGCAGTCGACTCCAAGCGCATGTCGGCGGCAGACGCCCAGCGCGAATTCCTCGGGTGCGATTTGGAGGAGGCTTTTAGAAGTCACGCCATGGTGTTCGCAGCTGAAGACGCCCGGACAAAGCGTCAAGTGGTCGACTGGAAAAAGTGGTGGGCAGACCAGGTGGAAGCGCAATTACACGGATGGTGGTAGTACGAAGCGCCGACGAGCGACGAGGGCGGCTTCCGTAGATGATGAAGTCGGGCGCGTACGTGAAGGCATGGACGACATGAGGCTCTGTCGAAACCACGATGATGCTGGTAACGCTCCTCCCCGATGCATCGTTCATCCGAGCAGGTTTACGAGGGACGCCATTTCTGGTCAATTAGCGGTAATTCTCCTGCCCGGCTCGGGAGCTCGCGAGCCGGTTCGAGGTTATTTTGGGATCTATAGCGTGCAGAGAATGACACCTAATATATCCGTTTCGGGAGCATCGGCGCTTAACATGGGTGGCCAGTGACACATGGCACCATGAGGCTCAACGGAGGATAATGCACGTCTTTCCAGAAGCGGATGCCAGCCCTACCATCGAAGAGCAACAGTGTCGGCGCTTCGTAGCATGGTTCCAGAGCCAATAGCCGGCGCTGGTATGCCGTGGATGGGCAGAGCAAGACGCGCAAACCGTTGTTCGTGCAGGCCCGGAGGGTCAGCGATGGCACAGGGCGAGTACGGTCGGCGCATCCATAGCGCTGGTTCGAACGCTTTGAAGTCGGTCGGGCGCAAAGGTGGGCGGTGCCGCGGACCCGGAAAAAGCAGGCCGGCACACAGACGCGTGCAGGACGCGTCCTCTCGTGAGCGATGCACGCTCGTGTTATAGTCGTGAAATGCGTACTTGGTCGCCTTCTGTGAGTCACAAATGTCGGTATGCACGGTGTACGGGAGAAACGAAACTCTGAGGCGGCGTGGGCCAATCGCTCGGCCGGGCAGCGATGACTCTTGACGGGTGCAGGGGCCAGACACGTCGGTGCACGGCTTTTGCGGGGACGCTGCCGAAGCTGTCTAGACAGCAGACAGCCCGTATTGGAGCGCTGCGATTGGAGCGTCGCTGTTTCTGCCCATGACATGCTGTCAGGTGCGGGGTCCGAGCCGGGCGCCAAACCGCCTCCACAGCATCCAGCCACGACACCTCACTTGGACGTGCAGCTGTAACTGCCGCTCGCGCCTATACCATCCCTCTCGAGGCATCACCACAGCATTGCGAACGGCGCCGCTCCTGCCCGGTTTCAACTTAGCCAACCGCCCCAGTATGCAGCGCCTCGCCGTGCTCTTCCTCTTTGGTATAGACGCTTCTGCAACCTCACCACGCCCAGCCACTGAGCGTCAACGACTCCCAGCAGCCTTTCCACATGCAGACTGCACGGAAGCAAGAATAGTAGTAGCCTTCGAGTAGACCTGTTCAGCGCGGGTACTCGCCCACCAGCCGCTTGTTTCACCCTCCACGTAGAACATGCTGATACACCCGCTCTACTGCTGTATACCCTCAGGCTCGGCCTTGGGAACTCGATGAGATCGTGTTTCAGAATGTTTTAGCGCTAGGCCTCGCTGGGGCTGCGCGTTCGTCGGCCAGTCGTTGTGTGAGCTTCGTCCCGGGAAGAATAAGTACCCAGGGCTTCGCCGCACAACCACACTTCATTCCAGCATTCATCATCGCGAGCATTGCACTGCCTACGAGCTCTCACGAGTCTCTTTCGTTCCGTTTCTCCCGTGTCTTAGACCCCACGGAGCTGGTTCTCCATTTTAATTCCTATTCATAATTTGTTTGTTCTTTACCACTCAAGCCTAAGTCATTGGCTATCAACTGTCGTCGTCGACCGCATTCTTATTTCGCACAGTCCGGTAGCTTGATCCACATTAGCAATGTTCCACCGACAGACAACACCACCCACCACTACCCTCAGCTTCATGCCGGGCAGTGTTGGGTCCGTATCTGATAGCACCTTCTACTCACAAAACGCCTCGCCTGCGGGATCCGTCATAACCGCGAACACCACTCCGCCACGATCACCTGTGAGGCAACATGGTCCGCTCCTCCTCCCCAAGGTCCGGACACAGGATCAGATCGCCGAGCCCACTGGTGGTCCCGTCAGACATCGCCGGACGACGTCTACCTCCAGCAGCCTGTACGGTTCAGCATACAGCCCTTACTCTCGTCCTGGTTCAATGATTCGTCGTGGTTCCAGCCCTTTCAATCACTATGCCACAAGCACTGTTGGTTCTCCGGTCTCAACGGCTTCCTACGATCTAAGTCTTGCTACTTCCACTCTTAATTCTCCTATCGCGTTCCCTCAGGAATCGCGCCGGGCTTCTTATGCTGCTCATGGTCGGTCAAGATCTGCCACTGCAGTGCCCCGTCATGTGCGCTCTGGTTCCGCAGGAAGCATTGACGAGACCGTCATCACTCGTTTTGGCTTCCCTACCTACCGCAACCTTCCCTCCTACGTGACGTCTTCGAGCGCGGCCCAGCCGAGTGTGATCACTGCGATGCCAACCGCCACCTATAGTGAGCCTCAAGAGGTTACTTACACCAACATGACCACCCAGGACTACACCTTTACAGACTTCGATCCCGCTCCAGCGGTTCAATACCCATTCAATACCGAAGTCAACTTCGACAGCTTTCCCACTCTTCCCACTTCGTCTCTCGTCGAGTACCTCACAGCGCCCAACCCTTCGCCGGCTCTAGTAAGCCGCGTTACCAGTGTGCCCCGTGGCACAAACACACACTTCTGGTGGGACATCCGCAACCTCCGCTCCTGGACGGACTTTACCATCTCCACCGTTACCTCGTTGCCATCCGTCCTACCCCTCCTCGAAGTTCCAGTCACTTCCTCCTTCCTCCCCGAGCCTGCCCGCCAGACTGTCCAGCCCGAGAATCAGTCCGCCCTTCACGACATGTACACAAACTACTACGCCACCAAGGTCAACGCCGCGCTCAAAGTAACCCAAGGCACCACACACATGGTAATGCGCCCGCTCAAGTCTCTTCCCAGCATGCGCCCCCAACCCGACTTCGTCTCTTCATACCCCTCCGACTACGAGAAGACCATCTACGGTGACGCCCGCGGGCGCGTCGTCGGGCTGGTGAAGTGCTATGACCAGTGGAACACGGGCATGCGTGGGGAGTCTCCACCAAAGCAGGTGCTCTACTTGCAGGGCCTCGCGCACCTGCACCGCGTGATGCGCGAGCACGGCTGCCGCTATGGGTTCATCATGACGGAGATCGAGCTCTTGTGCGTGCGGGCCGGAGGTCACTCTACCACGATCGACCCCACGACCGTCAACGCGCAGACGGGCGTCCCGATCTTCGGGTACCTCGAGACTTCGGCACCGATTCGCCTCTCCACCGCTGGGGTTAGCCAGGACGGCGAGATTCAGATGACAGCCCCTCTCGCGCTGTGGTATCTCCACATGCTGGCCAAGGAAAACCCCTTCGAAGGCATGGGCACGTGGCGCATGGACGTTGGTGGACCGGCGGCGTTGACGAGGCAGAACTGTCTTGAGAAGGATGCGTGGGTGCCCAAGCCGCAGCTGGGGGAGAAGAGGGAGGCGAAGAGAGTGAGGGGGTGGGTCTTCCCCGAGGAGCCCTTGAGCAAGAGGGAGTGTGGGAGGGGGAAGAGGAAGGGTAATAACTAAGGAGACTTGTGGGGACTGGTCGCCTCCATGTGCTGGTCGCATGAGAGCGCGCTTCTTCTTGGTGTTTGATTTTTCTGGATTGGGGTTCTTATGATGGGATGAGGGTCATGATGCATCAATTGGCGTCTTTGCTGCATTTTCGGGGTACCATAGGGCTAACTGCCTGTCGCTTCAGACATTAATTACGCCGTTCAGAGTCATCTGCATGCCTTGTCCCGGTTAGAAAAGCCTGTGCGAGCTACTCCACGCTCTGGACCTTGGACTGATGTGCATCTCTTGGATCCAACATGACGGCTGGTGACGGGGATCGCGTTGCCCGAAATGTATTCTTCCCGACGGCCGTCGTGCTCGGAGGTCAACGAGCTAAACCTCATCGGGGCGCTTTTACCATGCCCAAGGCCCCGCTTCTCCCCAGGGTCCTCTCTTTTCCGTACACACGAGGACACGTAGAACCAGATGTCGCGAAGAACAGCGCTGCTCGCAAACAAGCTACGGTTACGTGAAGATATCGGTGGTGTGCAAATCGGAGCACTGGGGGAGCATACGGCGGGGAAGGTCGCGGGGTGATTGGCCACTGGGATCGGTAGTGCGATAAGGGAGCGGGACGTCATCCGAGCTCCTAGCAAGACGGATAGTCGCGGTCTTGCGGGAGCGCGTGTAGGATTTGGATACAGAGCGCGCACACCGCTCACGCCTCCTCCATTCCTACAGCGCTGCGACCAGACGTCTATTGCTTCCCGTTGTTGACCTTTGTCGGGTTTCTGGGTTGCTAGCTTTGTCTGCCACCTACCGCCGCCGTCGCTGTAAAGGCCCGAGAAGGTAGGCAAATTCCCCGAGCAAGACCTGTCAGTCGCTGCTACCTCCACGCTGTTCAGGAGCAGAATTGACTTTTGATTCAGCCATCACCTGGTCCAGCTTCGAATTGGTGGCATTGAGCCCCCAGAGCGGCCAATATGCGTACCGCAGCCCTCAGAGCAGCTTCGACGCTTGCTCGAGCCACCCGCTCGCCGCGCGTGAGCTACTCTGCTCAGAACCGCTCGCTGCGGCTCTTCTCGACATCGCCCGCCTTCCGCAATGCCACCTTGAATCCTACTGCTTCGCTTGACTTCCAAGCGACTGGCCCCGAGCATGTGCTGGAAGCAAAGCAGGACCCTTCGCAGGCTGTCTTGGCCTTCAACGATGTCGACACGTTTCCCCGCCGACACATTGGGCCATCTGCATCGTCTGTTCAAGAAATGCTCGCGACTCTCGATCCGCCAGTTGCGAGCTTGGACGAGTTCGTCAAGCAAGTTGTTCCGGAGAGCATCCTCTCTGAACGCTCCTTGGAAATCGGTGGCATCTCGACAAACAACACTAAACCCACCCAAACCCACTGGACTGAGAACGGAGTGCCGGAAAGCATTTTCCTCAGAGAAGCTCAGCGGATTTTCGACAAGAACATCCCTGGCGTGAGCTATATTGGGCAAGGATACTATGGCACCAAAGTTCCAGAAGTGATCAAGAGGAACGTCCTAGAAAATCCAGCGTGGTATACCAGCTATACCCCCTATCAGCCAGAGATCAGCCAGGGCCGCTTGGAGTCACTACTGAACTTCCAGACAATGCTGACCGACCTTACCGGACTTGCAATCGCAAATGCTTCCGTGCTCGATGAACCGACCGCCGCCGCTGAAGCAATGACACTATCTCTCGGGCAACTTCCTGCATCGCGCCAGAGACGCCCAAACAAAACACTTCTTATTTCCGACCGTTGCCACCCGCAGACAATCGAGGTGCTGCGTTCTCGAGCTGATGGCTTTGGCATCAAGATTGAAACTGGTGACGTTCTGGCAAATGACTCCAAGCGAGTCGAGGAGCTCGGCGATGACTTGGTGGGTGTCATTGCGCAATACCCTGACACCGAAGGCGCTGTGGAGGACTTCCGCGGGCTGGCGGACAAGGTGCACAAGAAAGGCGCTCTCTTCAGTGTGGCCACGGATCTCCTTGCCCTGACCCAACTGACCCCTCCCGGAGAATTCGGCGCCGACATCGCCTTCGGAAACGCGCAGCGCTTTGGTGTGCCTCTCGGATACGGCGGCCCTCATGCGGCCTTTTTCGCTACATCTGACAAGATCAAGCGAAAGATGCCCGGGCGCATCATCGGTCTTTCCAAAGACAGACTTGGCAACCCGGCGGCGAGATTGGCGTTGCAAACCCGTGAGCAACATATCCGACGAGAAAAGGCGACAAGCAACATCTGCACTGCCCAAGCTCTGTTGGCTAACATGAGCGCTATGTACGCAGTTTACCATGGACCTGACGGCATCAAGTGCATTGCGAGACAGGTCGTTGCGGTGACTCGACGTGCGCAGCAAGTTTTAATCAACTATGGTTACAAGACTGGACAGCGTGGCAACCTGACAGATGCTCCTGCGGCGTTCGATACGTTCGTAGTTGCTACGGGAGAGAAAACGGACAAGATCGTTGCGCAGGCACTCGCCAACAACGACCATGTTCGCAAGCTTGACGACCAGCACATAGGACTTTCTTTCGACGAAGCGTCGACTAGTGAAGGCGTTGGACGTCTGCTGTCGTACTTCCGCGAAGCTGCTGGCGTCACTGAAGAACAGAACGTCATCGAAATGGTTACCGTTGCACCCCCGACTGGCTTCGAACGCACAAGCGAATTTCTTACTCACCCAGTCTTCAACTCGCACCATTCGGAGACAGAATTGCTACGCTACATCCACCATCTACAATCGAAGGATCTTTCGTTGGTACACTCTATGATCCCGTTAGGATCTTGCACCATGAAGCTGAACGCCACGAGTGAAATGGCTCCAGTATCATGGGCCACCGTGAACAACCTGCACCCGTTTATGCCGCTAAATAAGGCTGAAGGCTACCAGATTATGATCAAGCAGCTGGAGGATGATCTTGCCAACATCACAGGCTTCCATTCCGTATCGCTTCAACCTAACTCGGGGGCCCAAGGAGAATTCGCTGGACTGCGCGTCATTCGGAAGTACCAGGAGCTGCAACCCGGCAAGAAGCGCGACATATGCTTAATTCCCAAGTCCGCACACGGTACCAATCCGGCCAGTGCCGCAATGGCAGGTATGAGGGTCGTCACTATCAATTGTGATACAGTTACCGGCAATCTCGACATGGCCGATCTCGAGGCCAAGTGCAAGAAGCACAGCGAAGAGCTTGGTGCCATTATGGTCACATACCCCAGCACATTCGGTGTGTTTGAACCCCAGATCAAGGAGGTCTGCGACATGATTCACGAACATGGCGGCCAAGTATACATGGACGGCGCCAACATGAACGCCCAGATCGGCCTCTGCTCGCCTGGCGAAATCGGCGCCGACGTATGCCACTTGAACCTTCACAAGACCTTCTGTATCCCCCATGGCGGTGGTGGCCCAGGCGTTGGCCCCATCGGCGTGAAGGAGCACCTCGCGCCCTTCCTTCCCGGCCACCTGCGGGGCGAGACTGGCGGCGACAAAGCCATCCATCCGATCAGTGGCGCTCCCTGGGGTAGCGCAAGTATCCTTCCCATCAGCTGGGCCTACATTAAGATGATGGGCGCGGTCGGCCTCACGCAAGCCACAAAAATAACCCTCCTCAACGCAAACTACATTCTGGCGCGCCTCAAGCCGCACTATCCCATCGTCTACACCAACGACAAGGGCCGCTGCGCCCATGAATTCATACTTGATATCAGAAAATTCAAGGACACGGCTGGCATCGAGGCCATCGATGTTGCGAAGCGCCTCCAGGACTATGGCTTCCACGCCCCGACAATGTCCTGGCCCGTCCCCAATACGCTGATGATCGAGCCCACCGAGAGCGAGAGCAAGCAGGAGCTCGACCGCTTCTGCAACGCGCTCATCTCCATCCGTAAAGAGATCGAGGCGGTGGAGAAGGGTGAGCAGCCCAAGGAAAACAATGTGCTCAAGATGGCACCGCATAGCCAGCTGGATCTGTTGACGGGCGAGTGGGATCGTCCTTATACAAGGGAGCAGGCCGCGTATCCACTACCCTATCTCAAAGAGAAGAAGTTCTGGCCTGCAGTCACTAGAGTCGACGACGGTAAGTTCCCTTTCCACTTCCAAAGTTGTATTGAGGAGAGATGCTAACGGTGATCAGTCTGGGGCGACAGCAACCTCTTCTGTACGTGCGCGCCGCCCGACGACACCGAGGACATCAACAAGGCCATCGATGCGCCGCAGCCGACGTAGTGTCCTCACCTCCCACCTAATCTCATCTGATGTGTCTGTACATATGGTTCATGGGTTCTGGGCATTTACGAACCTACTCTTCAACAGCGCTGGCGTTTGGTGTGATATGATATGGATGGAAATATAGAACATGCATATACCGAGTTGCGCTTTTCCTCATCGTCTTCAACACGTGGGGTGACTGCATTAATAGACCAAATTCGATTTTGATCTTCCAATATGTGTGCCTGTTCCACTTGGAGCAATGCCAGTCTTGATCTATCCTACCGACATCTAGCAAACCGAGCACCATAAACGCTGCGCTGATATAACAGCTAACCCAACATCAAGCTGTGTACTATACAAAGCACCTCCGCCAGAGCTTCTGCAACCACCCACTCTGCACCCACATCTTCAACTCTTCGTCCCTATCCTCACTCCCATCCTCATCGCCAGGACCCTTCCAGCCATCCTTGGCGTATGAATTCTCCTCTTCATCCCTTTCCCTATCACTTTCTTGGTTCTCCAGAATGACACTCCACTCCGCAACCGTTCCCCCCGCATACGCACTTCCGTTCCCCAGATTCCCCCTGATCCCCAGATGCACGTACCTCCCACTCCATACCCTGTCCTTGCCCACAAGCGTAATATTCGTCTGGTTGCCCTTCACGGGCTCAATCACCGTCGCGCGCTCCGGATCCCACGGCTCACTGGCTTTTACTAAGCCTGCGGTGACATTGCGTACGTCGCCTCCATCTTCTTCGAGGAAATTATGCTCTTCGAGGAAAGGCGGTATGGACGTGTTGGATACCAGTACCTCGAAGTACGTAGGCGGCTGCGCACCCCAGTCGAAGAGAACCTGGTGGATTGGGCCGTAATGGGAGGGCTGTGTGTCAACTGTGAGGTAGTTCAGCCGTGTCGAGTTTTCAGGCTGCCATTTCGTGGAGGAAGCGCCGTCGATGGCGGCGATGGGAAATTGGCCAGGAAGGTTGGACTGGTCTAGGTTGGGGACGAGGGGCTTGCATTGGAGGATGTTGCCGGCTGCCGTCAAGGTCTGACCGAGCATACGATTGGGCAAGACTAGTTCCTCGTCGGGTGTGAGAGTGTAGGCTCCTTCGCGCGTACCGAGAGTTACGGGGATGCTGTCGGCGTACTTGGGGTTGGCCGTGTCGAGAATTTTATTAGGGAGGCGGACAAGTATGGTATGCGTGGCGTTTGAGGTTGCGTTGATGCCGTAGCCTTGCCAGTAGAATGTGCGGTAGTCCAGATGGGGGATTTGAGGGGGGATGGATGGATCAATGTCAAGCCTGTCGACGAACATGCGCAGACCGAGATACCCGAAGATACCCACGCGATTAGTGCCTCCCATGCCGGTGAGGAAAGGGAAGGCGGGATGCGTACCGCCGTTCAGAAAAAAGTTGTCGATCATCTGCTCCGAATACTGGAACCATGGAGCTCGCGCATACGGCTGAGAAGAGTAGTGATTATAGGTATAGCTCGAACAGCCTGAGGGAGATATCTCGTTGGCAACGATGCTGAATGTAGCGTACGTCATACCTGGTCCATCGGGTGATTGTTTATTCGCGTAGTAGTCGAGGTCTACAAGGCTGTAGGGATTCTCGTAGTTGAGAATGTCGTCAATCAGAACAACATCTGCCTGTTTGACGACCAGCGACCCGTTCATCGAGCCATATTCCATCACTATGCCAGCCTCTTCGTACACAGGCAGACGCATTTGTGCAGATATCTTATTCCATGTTTCGTTCTGGGGCAGGCCAAAGAGGCTGTTGAATTCGTTCGTCTCGTTCAGATGTCTTTGAATAAGTGCAGTAGTAAATCCGACATTGTTTACATTGTTCGCATACTCGTCCGGATCGGTGGCATTCATCAGCTCATAATAACCCGAAGTCTCATTGTAATCAACCAGTTCGCCGTAGAAATAAGCAATATCATTCGCAATTGGAAGGAACGTCTCCTTGAACCGCTCGACATCCCCAGTTGCAATGAAATGATTGCGAAACGCTATTGCGATATCACCGTTGACGTGGTACTCGTAATCGAAGCATGGTCCACTGGCTGTGCAATTGCCGTAACGTCCACCTAACGCGCGGGTACAAAGTCAGTGTGAGTCAAGACAGGGGGGACGGGTACTTTGAGTACGTCTCAGCCTAGCGAGAAAAGAGATCTTTCTTCTGCCAGAAAGACACATCCACTTAGTACCCTACGGGGTACGTACTGGTCCATGGATACACTGCTCCCCCAGTAAACCTGCCTGTCTGGTTCTTGGAGGAGGTAAACGCCGATTTGATGTTTTCTTTCGCTTGCGGATACATCTCAACGCGATAATTGACGATGTTGACAATATGCTGGGGATGGGACAACTGCAACCCAAGCGCCATCCATGTCTCAGCATCCCAAAATATAAGCCCACCATAGCAATCTGACCCAAGACCGCACACAGGTATGCTATGAATGTTTAGGCGAGAATTGTATCCCGCAGCGGCGATCGCATTCGGACCGACCGTATTCTGAAGGATCATGAAAGGATTGGTGACAGAAGTGACATGCAATTCTTGGATGCGGGGGTCGGCAGGTAGTGTCCCGTTCGGATAGTTGTACCTGTCAACGGAATCCTGTGTCATGATAGATTCCCACTCCTCCACATGCGAGTGCCTGAGTGCGAAGAATCCTGTATTTGCTCCCGCAAGCGACGCCGCAAATGCAGTCCTTCTTGGGTTCTCGAACGCATCCGAAGAAGCTACTCCAATGTATTTGGTAACTTCTACCCTTCGACCGCCGAGCAACTCCATATCGACCGATTGACCAACGGACGAGGTCTGCGTACTACTGAAAACCTCGTCGTTAACCTCCGATCGCATATCTAGCTCTCTATACTGGTCGTATTGGAGGGTTGAAACAATGTACGCCGTAACGTTGGTCGTATTCTTCGGCCTGACCGCAGACCAGATGGTAGGAGACCCCTCTTCATAGTTCTTGTCCACGAAATCGGTACGAACGGCGCTGGTGCCATCGATGATATCGTACACAGTAAGATTAACATCGCGGTGCGACTTGAGCCTGAGCTGAACGGCAGCTTGGTTGACGTAGAGCTTGTGTACGAAAATCTCGTACTCGACGTTGATAACATTACTATCGTCATTCCCAGGCATCCAATCGAAGGCCCACTGCAAAACACCACCCTTCATATCCAGTCTTGAGCTGAATCTGGATATCTCTTGCGCGCTTGTAGAAGCGTTCAGTATGGCGCCGTTCGCCTTGACGATCAATCCTGCCCAGTGTGGGATGCCGCTCAGAAAGCTGTCACCGCCGTTCTGGGCGAGCCAGGGGTAATTCGTTGAACCGTTTTTATCATCAACGTCATAAAATCCAGCAATTGTCGCAAATGTTTGTCGTGTGTTGAAAAGCGGCCACCCGTTCCAGTTGTCTCCCATAATCGGCGCGTCACGTTCAAAGAAAGGACCAAGAGCTGCAAGATTGATGCCCAGGTAGCCGTTGGCAAGTGACATGCGAGACTGATAATGCCCTTGATCAAGCTGAGTTGTTACTATCTCCCAGCGGTCATCGTTCCATTCGATGTTATCGACGTCGGCCGCATCTCGCATCGACAGGCCCGAGGCCGCCACAGAAATGAGTGCGGACAGGAAAACATGTCGTATCCGCATGGTCAAGGTAAGCGATTTCGGTCGTGAGAGGAGAATCTACAAGATGAAGCAATGGAAGACCAGAATACTTGGGTAGCTTCAACCCCAAGCGTGGCTCAAAGATACAGAAAGTAGAGCAGCGAGAGGAGCAGGCATCAAGTCGTAAGAATGAGTGCGCTGAAGGTTGAATGTCGGCGCAGTGAAGACTCCAAGAGGTGGGCAGCGACAAGGCGGTGAGGGATCGGTTTGCCTCCCGTCAAATCTTTCCTTCTGGAACGGGAATATTCACGCGGCTTCCTGGTTGGGGCGGTGGCGACTGCGTGACTCGATGGATGCAGTCGCACGACGCAAGCCAGAGGACGACCAAAGTTGCAGAGCTGAGAAGAGCCTCAGGCTTATCAGAAGCAGGGTCCAGATGGGTGGGACGCCTGCGAGCTTGGCTTACCGCGGAGCCGCTGCCGGGGCGCTTGCTGTGTACACCAACAAACTGCGGCCAAGCCAGCAGATCCTGCCAGCATTCGGAAAGATTGGCATGGGAACGCGAAAGCGCACGGTGCGACAGAAACAATGCGATGACGTCATGGCACGGAATGAAACCAGGATGGCTCCACGAGCGGGCCGGCCCTTCACCTGCAACACAAGTGTTGATGCAAGCCGGTCTTCAGAGGGGCCCTCACAGCCTTCCTACACGGCGTCACAGCTCAAGGATCAGCACTTTTCGCATTCACCAGGCGTGACTATGGACTAGATACTCGCCCTTCAAGGCGTCACAGCTCAAGGCTCAGCACTTTTCGCATTCACCAGGCGTGACTATGGACTAGATACTCGCCCTTCGAGGCGCCATGGTCCTCCTGAGATTCTTCTCCTTCTCCGTCTCTTCACTCACAGGCAGCACCCCCTTCTCCCTCAGCCCCGCCAGATATTCCTTTCCATACTGATACCCGACTTGATAAATCTCGTCAAACTTCGCGAAGTCGAGGGTGCCATACGGATCAATCGGCGGCCGCATATACCTGCAGCCAGGCGTGTTCTTCGCCCTCTCCAATGCATCGTACGAAGACACATAGGCGAGGCGGGATTGGATCTCCGACAAGGTGGGTGGATTCGGATACGAGCTGAAGGGGTTCCAGCGATTGACTAGGGCCCAAAACCCAGAAAGTGAGTCGCCAAAGGACTGAGGCGTGTCGTCGGAGAGGGAACCGACATCGACCGCAAAGATGACGTCGGCGCCCAGCGACTTCATGTGCGTGACGGTCAGATTGTCGATGTAGCCGCCATCTAGAAGCATGTTGTCGTTGTCGCATAACGGCGGAAGGAGACCGGCGAGGGACATGGATGCCCGCACGTAACGCCAAACGTAGCCCCTGGTGTGCACCTCGGAGCGACTCTTGCTAATGTTGGTCGTGTTGCAGTAATACTCCAGCCAGAAGTCCTCGATCTGCGAGTTGCCGAACGTCTTGAAGATGCCGCGGTTGAATTCGTGGCCAGTTGTGTACGACGCGCTACATGATTTAGCTATACGTTTTTGAGTAATAGACACAAGGCACTTACGAGGGATATGTGAGGTCGAGAGCAAACCTCCACATGCTGCCCATGCGTCCAGCGAACTTCTTGGCTCTCCCGTACATTGGGACGACGTCGGCATCCCAAGCGTATAGGGCACCGATGAATGCACCAATGGACGTTCCGCCCACGATGTCAATAGGTATACCAGCTTCCTCCAACGCGCGAATGATGCCTATCTGCGAAATGCCTCGGGCACCACCTCCGCCTAGGACCAAACCGACAGACTTGCCGCATAACCTTCTTGCAAGACGATGAAAGTCGCCCTTGAACGGCGTGTCCGCAGAGTATAGCGGCGTCTGACGAACTCGACGTGATGTGTATTTCTGGATCTCGGCCTGCAGTACTTGAACCCGGTGCTTCAAAGCGGTACCGAATCGACGTCCTATCGGATGTACTGGCTCGGCGTTGGTCCGGAAAGGCATCTGGACGTGGTGATGGCTACCGTTCACCCATGGGCGGTTGCGTAACCATTTTCGCGTAAGTCCCGATGGACAATACTTCTCGGCATGCAATAATACAAGCTCTTTCCGGGCAGTGGTCTTTGTCGTAAGAAGGAAGCGCTCGTATTCTCCGATGTTGGGGTGGCCTTCTGCTAGTCCAACTAGCAGGATGCAATCAGCTTGGCTGATGCAGGTCTGTGTCCACGGAGATTTCACTGGAGTATCTGCAACGTAGAGGACTAGGCCGTACTTCTCCTCCAAATCAGCAAGGTACTGGGAGACCTTCAACTTGCCCATGCGATTGAAAGCATGACGACCAAGGTGATTGAGAATAGCAGCCTGGTTAAGAGACACAACCCCATTTGGCGTGCCAATCTGGTTCAGTGCTGTCATCAGTCGCCCGGCAAATTCCACAACCGGGACTCCAGCTGTGACAGGTAGGATCGTGACTGTGCGCAGATTGACTGTTGATGAGACCTTGCTCCGAGTAGCCGTTGAGCGAAGCTCTTTACTTTGCTCATGCAGAGGGTCTTCCATCAATGCTCGCATGCGGGAAGCGATGATCTTGGATATCTTGATGGTGATGCCAGGGTGCTCCAAGGCGAGACTATTGAACAGTGTTTTGGGAAATTTTGCCACCTCGGTATCACGAATGGCATGTAGTGACCCGGGTCGTGTTGATTCAGTGAGCACCTCAAGCTCTCCAACGCTGTCACCTTGTCCGTATTCACCAATGACCTTCATGTCGTTGTTCGCGCCATCCTTGATGGCTCTGAGACGTCCGTTGAGAACGATGTAAATGGCGTCACTCTCGTCTCCTTGGTTGTATAGTACCTGGCCAGAGTTGACTTGAACCCACTCTAGTGCAAAGTCTATATGTAAGATCAGCCTGGGCAGAAGAGTCGTCAAGCGCTTGGCCATGGTCAACAGAACTACCGGGTACCGATCGACGATCCGCTCAATAGATGCTCGGGGTAAGAATCCAACGTAGACATCTGTCTTCGCTGTCACATCTACAAAGGATCTGTAAGATGAAATGGTCCCCAGGTACCCAGCTAGGCCACCTGGTTTGGTGAGGAACAAAGTGTTCCTTGTCTTCTTTCGTTTCCCTTGTTCAGGTAGATTCATATAGGAGGACGAAGCGGTATTTGTTGACCGTTTAAGTGTTGGTCCACCGAAAAGGTCGGCATCAGTTGTTCCGGGAACTGATGGAAGGGTGCCGAGCACATTTGGCTCCTGGTAATCTTCCTCGACAGGCACGCTGACATCAAGAAATCCATCAATAACATAATAGAGGCCCGGATTTCGTTCGCCCTGTTCTACAAGCACAGCACCCTTAGGAAAGTACACGATTTCAACGTCATTGACAATCTCTTCTACAAGATTGTGGCCGGTAACACTGATAGTAGACTGTCCTGAAGCTGATATTATTGACTCAGTATCACCATCACGGGACGCTTCGTATGGGTCAATAAAACCAAAAGCGTTACTAAAGACGGCTTTCTGTCGCTTCGTATCGAAAGATACGAGACGTGGGGACTGTTCGACTGACATCGACTTTGGTATGGGATTGTCGAGATCAGTCAGTCCAATCGCTTTGAACATGCAATCAAGCACGGACTCTCTGAAAACAGTGGCTTCGTCGATGGACTCCTGACGATGTAGCGCAGCAGGTCTGGCTAATGGCGATGCAAAAGGGTTGAAAGTACCTGCATCAAGTGGGGTCTTCGCATCACGCCGATCCTGGTGTACTGGTTGGGAGAAGCTATAACGCCCTGTTCTCCCGCTACCTCGCGGAAGGTGCGTGTTCGTCAACAAGTCACCCGCGCTGACTCGGTCCGGGCCACCAGCAGGCTCCGGAGATGTTGACGTCTTATGAAGGTTTTCAGCACTGATATCTACAGACGATCCACGAATCGCAGCGAGTCGAGCATGGCCAGCAGTCCCTTTCCTAAAGGCCGAATTTGATCTTCTTCGTCGACCGGCGCCAGGATTGTGGAGTGCTATTCCTTTCATGCCTTCTTCCGGCCCGGTGCGTTCCGTCTCTTTAGCGAACCTGTCCTTGAGTCTCTGTAGGGCAGAGTCGCGTAAGAAGCCGGGTAAGTCATATGTAGTATACGTGTTCATGAGCTTCTCAGTGCGTAGAACCTCGCTCGTAAGCCCTAGATACGCGTGACCGGTTGCAAGTGTAACTCGCTGTAACCTAGTCAAAATAACTTGAACAATGTGCGCTGTTGCTTTCGGGTAGACGCGAGTGAGGCGGCGGAACGCTGTGGCGGGAATGATAGCAATAGTTGTATCTTCTTTCGCTCGCGCGACAATATCAGGATGAGCCGACTTCGCCTTCGACTTGGAACGAACATGGGTCGAGTGTTTATCTTTATCGGATCTATGGGCGTGCCCATTGGCAGAGTTTGGGTCTAACGAGAATGGAGGAACGCTTTGGAGGTGGCCACCAGCAGTAGGACTGGCAAGGCTCGATGCTCTGTAATGATCGAGCCTGCCTGGAGGCGTTCCGGGCATATCTGCCGGAGTTTGTGGGCGGGAATCATCGAATGCGAAACTGCTGTTCCTGGAGATAGAAGGGCGAACTGGCCTCTCCATTGGCGTTGCTGGCACACTCGAGTCTACACCATCTTCTGAATCCTCATGGCGTAGCTTCACATCTTCAGTGAATAGAGACAGTATAGAGAAGAGCGAAGACATGGGTGCGCCGTTCTTGACTTCTGTGAGGAGTTGGTATCCTTGACGATGACTCGTTTTTTCTGCGCCGTCTCTGGGGCCTCCGTTTGGTATATCTTCATCATCGTCAGAATCTGCGCTGTCTCGATTCGACTTGACGAAGATCTGGACCAGTCCATCCACAACCAAACAGAAACCCTTCTCCTCCTCCAACAGAATGGTCTCTCCAGCAATCAATTTCCTCGTCTGCATCGTCCGCGTGAGTTCATGGAACACGGGTCGCTCCAGATAGCCAAACACTTTGATAGCGCTGAGGAACTCGTCCAAGTAATTGGACAGGCCTCTTTTAGAGTCCCCTTCTTGGGCTTCCGGAAATACTTCGACCTGAGGTTCGTCGCGTTGGGGCTCAGGCGGAAGTCTCGTATACATGGTCATAAAACGGTATCTGACCAGGTAGCTTACCGTAGACACGATGAAGATAGCTATCAGCATTCTACTTCCATTAGCTGTGTACAACAGGCTGGGGATACAAGGCGTACAGAGTAGTGAAGTTCATTGTGAATGTCAAGCTCATAGAGAATAGCGTGAATAGCCATGTTGGTAACGTGATGGTCGTAAAGGTGATAATCCAGTACAATGTGCCAGGTAGAACCCTCAAGATACTGAGTACAACCCGGGCAAGAAGGCCAAAGGTCGAGGATGGAGTTGGGTTCTCGATGACCTTGACTGTAGTTTCCGCCGTCTGTAACGCGTCTGCAACACTGGAAACAGTGGCGGGCATACCGGTGCCGGCGGAGCTCAGCACGGAGCTCATAGCTTTGGCGGGTATACTGGACATGGTGGGCTGTGGGGAACGGTGACCTCCAGACAAGTCGAATCTCTCACGGAGGACCGTCAGCGAGTGGAAGAGTCGATGAAAGCCGCATAGAAGCTTGCAAAAGCATATGAGGCATAGTGGACAGTGAAAGTGCGGCGAGCAGAAACCTGGGCAGCGGGGGAGAGCAAGCAAGGTCACTTTCTTGGCAGCGACTCCAACTGTTCGCCGCGGCGCATCTTCACGCGCATCCTCGAAAACGCGCTTCACATCGCAACGCCCATTGGCCCACCATGCCGCCCTTTAAAGACGAGCAGATAATCGTAAGTCCTGCGTCGCCTGTCTTTACGTTTTCAGGAGCACTAATCCTTCTCAAACAGATCATCGCGCCCGGCTCAGAGACGACCGTCGCGCAGCTGGGCCTTCCCGAGAGCTTCACCCCCGCTCGGCTCAGGGTGCGCTCGCGCATGTTCCCCGCTGAGAAGGAAGGAGAATGGGAGCCTTATAAAATTCGCCGGCGGAACGATAAGCCTGAAGCATCTGCCGCCGAGCCGCAAGACGGCGCCCCGGGAAGCGGCGAGAACAAAACGAACGGCACCGAAGAAGACGTTGTCTACGAAGAAGATCGTGTCTCTGAAGAGGGGGCCGTATGGCCAATACAGGAAGGCAAGATCGTCGACTGGTCATGCTTCTTCGCCCTCATTACTCATGTATACAACGCGCTGAATCCGCCGTTTCACACGCCCATACTCCTTATCGCGCAGCCTGTATGGACACCCAAGGAGCACGAGAAACTCACGCAATTCTTCTTCGAGAAGTTCAAGACCCCCGCTTTTGGCCTTATGGACGCTGCGCTCGCATCTAGCTGGGCGTATGGTGTACACACATCGACGGTCGTGGACATAGGCAAGGACAAGGTGGACGTCACGGCAATAAGCGAGTTTATACCACATATACAAGGACGTGTCACGTCTTTGGGCGGCTGCGGAGGAGAAGCGCTTACACAAGCTCTCTTTGCGAAGCTTTCATCAAGAAGCTGGAGTCGGGAGATGTGCGAGCAGCTCAAGAAAAGCCCCATTTGCGAGATTCTCCCGGCCGGTACTCCCTTGCCGGGTACCAAAGACGTGGGCGAGGAAGAGACCATAACAAATCTTGCTGCTGCCGCATCAACAGGCGCGCCAGGCTCAGGACCCGCGGCTGCTTCCACGATTGGCAATGTACCGCGAGGTCCTGGCGCGGACACTGAGGTTGGCGACGATAACAATGCCGATGAAGAGGGCGTCTTGGACGTGGCAAGCATCGTCACTGGAGGCAAGATGGAGGAGTACCTGGCGAAGAAGGAGAAGGAGAAGCAGGAAAAGGCCAATGCGAAGAAGAAGGGTGGCGCAGAAGCTGCTGCTGCCGCCAACGCAAACAAACCGGTCAGGCTGCCCAATTCGAAGCGTGCGAAGGCAACATTTCTTTACGAGGATCATCGCTTGCTCGACAACCTCAAGAATATGAATTTGGGAAGTGAGAAGTTGGCAGAAATGCAGAATCAGCTCGATGAGGGTCCGCAAAGGCATGGCGAA
This sequence comes from Didymosphaeria variabile, assembly GCF_027946475.1. NCBI lineage: Eukaryota > Fungi > Ascomycota > Dothideomycetes > Pleosporales > Didymosphaeriaceae > Didymosphaeria > Didymosphaeria variabile. Next base: position 1,625,732 of record NW_026611625.1, on the reverse strand, counting down.
AGCGCGAATGGAGAAACGACATCAGCTGCGGAGGCTAATGGGCATGTCGATGCGAACACCAATGCCCGGTCGGGGCCGATCAGAAGGGAGCTCGAAGTGGGCACGGAACGTTTCCAGGCTGCCAGCAGCGGTGTGCTAGAGAAGATAGCAGACGCTGTGCACCGGACTATCTCTTCTGTAGACGAAGTCAACAAGCGTAGCGAGCTTTGGGATTCCTTGATCATCTGTGGTAACGGGTCAAGAGTTCGAGGTGAGCGCCTCTTCATCTTCCAACCAGTCCACCTTCTTACTAACTGCACGTAGGCTTCAAGGAGGCTCTCCTCGCCGCCATTCAATCGAAATATCTCATTTCGCCCTCATCAGCTACGATGTTCACCTCCGAGATCCCCTCCAACATCTCCACGCCCACCGGCACCGGCGCCAACACACCCCAGCCGCAGCTCGGACCTCACGGCGGCGCTCCCTCTCACGTCAATCCTCTCCTCTACGCCGCCACTACCGCCCAAACACAACATCTCATGCCTCACAACCCCACCTCTCACCTACCAGGCCTATCACACAACGCGCACTCGTCGCACGGTCAGACACCCACATCCATCAAGCTAGTGAAGCCGCCAGAGTACTTCCCGGAATGGAAGGACGTCGGCTTCGACGAGTCGGCCTTCTTGGGCGCCCAGGTCGCTGCCAAAGTCATCTTCGTGGTGGACCAGGGGCAGAGCAAGGGATACATGACAAGGCCGGACTACAATGATCAGGGGCCGACTGGTATTCACGACTATGCGTTGTGAGATCCTTTTACTGTCGTGTTGAGGTTGGAGTTTGGTGGACACTGGATATCCTTGACTTGCTTGGGTCATTAGCAATTGAAGAGATTAGCTTCTTCGCGGGGCGTTTAGTGTTTTGTAGGAAAAAGTTCTCGAGGTTGTCTCGTCTCTTACTTAGCCTTAACCCTGAACTAGTGATTTCTAGTTGTAAACATCTATGTAAGAACAAGGCGGAATATCCTTCGCGTCGGCGACCGCCGGTCCTACCTCAGCCACGTGCCCACACATGCCTGATCAAGTAACGCGCTAACCTGATAATCTCCCAGTTCAAAAGGAACTCCACCGCAGGCAAGCCGCGGCGCCCACGGCATCATAGATAAAGCTACGGGCTGTCCCTTCTACTTTTGCTTGGTTTGGTCTTTCCGAATTCTTGCGCGATCATGAGGCCCTGAAGCACAACATTTGGAATTTAGATCCCCCCGAAGGTACCCGAGATTATCTTGTGCAACACAATACTTGTACATCACCACCAACTACCATTATGGCGGCTTCAGCTGCTGTTCAAAAAACCATATACCACGGCCCCTTTGCGCATTGTGTCACGCTCGTGGAATTGGAAATCTGTGAAAAAGGTTCGATTGGAGTGGATGAGCAGGGTGTGATAAGGTTCGTGGAGAAGGAGGTAGAGGTCGAGGACCTGAGGGCTAAATTTGAGGGGTGGGAGGAAGCGAATGTGGTAGAGTTGCGGGATGGGTTCTTTTTCCCGGGGTTCATAGGTAAGTTGCGTCCGTTCCAGAATTGAAAGAGACGGAAACAGTTCAAGGCACAGCCGGAACTAGATAACTGTCGTATATCAAGCGACCGATGCTAGATTCGGTCGCGGTTGGCCTCTGAAATGGGATCTCGGATGGTATACACAGTCTTGGGTCGGACACCCGTGTACTGAGCCTGACCAGATACCTCATTGCATCCCATCGCAAATGTCCTCCTTAAGATGGCAATTGACAATTTCCAGATACCCACACACATGCACCACAACATCCGAACACTGGCCTTTTCGGAAAAACGACTCTTCTTGACTGGCTCGACACATACACCTTCCCACTAGAGTCCTCCTTTTCCTCCATCGACAAAGCTTCCCGCATCTACACTAATTTCGTCTCGCGCACCCTCTCCCACGGTACTACTACATGCGCCTACTTCGCCACGCGGCACGTGGAGGCTACCAACCTTCTCGCTGATATCTGCCTCGCGCGCGGTCAACGCGCCCTCGTTGGTCGAGTATGCATGGATCGCCTCAGCCCAGATTACTACCGCGATGAGAGTGTTGAGAGGGCAGTGCGAGACTCTCAGGCGTGCATCGATTACGTCCGCAGCATCGACGCCGAAGGCTCAATCGTGAGACCCATCATCACGCCGCGATTCGCACCAAGCTGTACTGCACCCTGTCTAGCGGGTCTAGGCAAACTGGCTCAGGAAACAGACGCTTTTATACAAACACACGTTTCTGAAAACACATCAGAGTGCGAGCTTGTAAAGGAACTTTTCCTGATTCGGCATCTTACACGCATGTCTACGAAGAGGCGGCACTTCTTACACCGAAGACGATTCTTGCACACGCGATACATCTCTCGCCGGAGGAAAGGAAGTTGATAAAAGAAAAAGGGAGCAAAATTAGCCATTGTCCTGCTTCTAATACTGCGTTGACGAGTGGCTGTTGCCCTGTTAGAGAACTCCTCAACGAAGGTCTTACGATTGGATTGGGCACTGACGTTAGCGGTGGATTCTCACCGTCCATTCTCGAGGAGGCGCGGCATGCGATCTGGACTTCGCGGTTCGTCGCTATGGGTACGCCCGCTGCATCAGCCTCCACTCTGAACAACGCCGCGGCGAAACTATCCACCGCAGAAGCGTTGTATCTCGCTACGCGCGGTGGTGCTGCAGTCGTCGGACTAGAGGATCAAGTTGGCGGGTTCGAGGTGGGCAAGCAGTTCGATGCGCAGATGATACTGGGCAGCGTGCCGGAAGAAGGGGACAAGGAGGAGTTTTTGGCGAGGATGGCGCTGGTGGTCCAGTTGATCTGTTTGGGTTTGAGAGTGCGGAAGAGAAGGTCGAAAAGTGGGTATATAGTGGAGATGATAGGAATTGTGTTGCTGTGTGGGTGAGGGGGAGGTTGGTGCACAAGACGGCGAGATTCAAGACTTAAACTGGGGATAGATATAGACTGGAGGTCGGCTGATCGCACAGTAGATTCAGTTCGAGTCCAATATGGGACATGATGACTGAACACATGGTTGGCAGGCCAATTGCAGGTACCGGAATGAGTTTTAGTCTGACCCAATTTTTGCTTCTCTACGAAAACGACCACAAAAACCTAAGGGTGGGACGACTTGACGATCGCGTCGGATTTCTGCTACTCCGGCCTACCGAGAACCTTCACCCATCACCTGTGCCAGTGCGCCAAATGCGAACTATTGCTTAGAATATGAAACGCCAAGAATCTGTCAAAACAATGCCTAGAAATCCTCTTAGCGATGGGATTGAATTTCTCCGAGCTGTGGCTGGTACAAGTTCACGTTACTTCCTTTGCATAGCAGCGAACGTCAAAATGGAGGTACATCAGAACTCTCAGTATGCCGGTAGTTGTGATGAAAGACCAGGTAATTTGACCGAGCGTTGTGACATCTCAAATTAAGGACAACGTATCGGCTCGCAAGACGCGCATCGCTGTGCGACTGAATCCTCGAAGTTGCTGTTCTCGGACAACACAAGCCACTGCCAACACCAGCAGCCCCCTCGCGTCCTTCCAACGGCGATAACGCTACAAAACGAGCGCCTTGGCCTGTCAAACGAGAATCCTTCCTCATCTAACTTTCGGATGCTTACCACTCTTTACAGCGCCATGGAGGCCATCGTGTCGTGCAGCCGGGCTGGGCAGGAGCGACGGTCATCTTGCCTTTTCTACATAAAGAACGCGAATTATGGCCATCCGCACCTCTCCAGTCTTTCGTCCACTCTTAACTTGATACCTTCAATTCGTTAGATCCCGGTGATCTTTGTCATCCTTCCAACCTTCACATTCATTTTTGACATCGCCATCCAACCCTATTTCTATTCGATATGAAGTTCACTCAGGTTCAAGTTGCAGTTCTTGTGGCTAGCATAGCGTCTGCCCAAACCCTTAACATTCCAACTCCGGCTGGTAGTGTTGTTGCGCTTTCTGAGCCTTCCGTCATCACTGGAAGCGAAGACTTTGGTAACAAGGAATTCGATCGCGGTCAACCGTGTGACTCTGACGAAGACACTGGTAGTGACAATGCTGTCTTCGTCCTCGAGGATGGCGCAAGCATCTCCAATGTTATCATCGGTGCTCATTCGCTGGAAGGTGTACACTGCAAGGGTCTGTTGCTCCTGCACAATGGTCAAGCAATACTAATATATCCCAAGGATCTTGCACGCTCACCAATGTCTGGTTCCGCGATGTCTGCGAGGACGCCATTTCCGTCCTGGGCACTGGTGATGCTACCATTATCGGCGGTGGTGCTCAAGAGGCCAAGGACAAGGTCGTTCAACACAATGGCATCGGTACGGTGACAATCAAAGACTTCACCATCGTCAACGCTGGCAAGCTTTACCGCAGTTGTGGTGACTGCACCGACAACGAGGCGAAATCCCCACGTAGCGTTATCGTCGAGAACATTCGCGCCTACGGTGTGACCAGCGACTTGATTGGTATAAACTCAAACTTTGGCGACACTGCTTCTATCACTGGTTCATGTGGTACCACCAAGGCCGTCTGCCGCGAATATAAGGGCGTGAACAAGGGCGATGGCGATAGCGAGAAGCTCGACACCATCGCCAGCTGCGGGGGTGACCAGGGCAAACTAGAAACACTCCCCGAATGCGGTGCTGAAGATGCGCTGCCAGAGACTGAGACTCCTACTGAGACAGCCGCTCCTTCTGCTTCTGCCTCCGCTTCTCCCGTTGAGGATGGGCCAGCGGAGACTGCCACTCCCAGCGCCACAGATGTTGAGGAGGCACCGGAGGAGACCGAAGCACCTACTGACGAGGAAGAAGACCAGGAGGATGAGGTGCCTGTCGCCACTGCTGTTCCCGAAGTGACTGCTGCGCCAACTACTCTTGTCACTCAAACCTGGACTGCTGCGCCTGCAGCAACTGTTGGCTCTTCTAGCGGCAGCGTTGCCAGGTGGGGACAATGTGGTGGTTCTGGCTACACTGGCGCAACTAGTTGCGCGGACGGTGCAACTTGCACCGAGATGAACCCCTACTACTCGCAGTGCTTGTAGATGCTATGGATGAAGTGTGTGGAGAGAATGAGTTTCATCTGTATATATGATTTGCTATTTACCACTTTTGATTGCTCTATTGAACAGTGTTTCCTGGGTCGATGGATGTGATGTTCGAATTCCAGCCGGCGATCTGGTTGTATAAAATGAAGCGTAGGCCACGACATTACGCCTTTTTTTCTCGCTGAGCACGCAGCCTTGCAATCTTACCGTCTCTCGGTCAAACTCAGGGATGTCGCATGCGCAAGAAACATAGGTGCGCCCGGTCATTCACATACCACGACACGAATCAAGACCAGATGCAATGAGCACATTCGAGTGCTTTAGCGATACGAATATCTAAGTTGGTGTGTCTACGCACCTGTGATACCCTCGTGATGGTCATTGCATACTCAAGATTCGGTTGTCGCCATTTGCAGCGCCAATTCGCGACACAGATCCGTACAACTGGGCACGCAACAGTAGTGTATCTGAGCAAGTTTGCGACGGTTGTTGCGAACAGTCATCGATCTGTTTCGCCAATTTGTACGTTCACTTCTGCCTCCTTGATGTAGGTGAGATCGCCTTGAACCTTTGGTCTTTGGTCTTTGTCTGATGAGACTAGAAAACATGTTTATCAAACCAAATGTTCACTGGCCCAATCACAATCAGTGACAGCTGAAAGTAGTACCATGTGCCGGATGCATGCGCGCATTAGAGTAAGTAGATGCAACTTTCTCATCAATCCATCTCCTGCGATCCACACAGTGGGCTGCGTTAAGCGCCGAGCAATACTGGACCAATCAATACCATTTCAAATTCCTTTGCAATACAAACACCCTCTCATACCCGATCCCATCTCTTAACCATATACTCAACAACTAACCCACGAACCTCAATTCCAATCATTCCCTCAACAAAGATGGCCCGCACCCAGCCCTGGTAAACTTGCTTCGATGCACTCACACTGTCCACCTGCTTATGCGCATGCAGGAAATCAGTCTGGCCCCCAGCCAAAAAATTCGCCGACCAAGCCGATGTCATTCCGGAGGGAATTACTGCTGAGGAGGTTACCAATCAGCGTGCTTATGGCCGCCATGCATCCAACACTAAGGGCCGCATTGTGCACCTCAAGGACTGTGAGTGCGTCGTGACTGAGGTGGGATTGAGAGAGTGACACGTAGAGAAGAGAGGGATGGGATCTGGGCTGGAAAGGTAAAGCAGTGAAGCTGATGGTCTGCTTAACCTGCTGAGGTTGTGTACGCTGAGAAGTGAGATCGGGGCTTCAGGTGCGCGGTGCTTCACGTGATGGCGACCAAGTAATCAGAATGTTCAGCTACACCTGACGTACGTCAATCAATGCTCGAGTCTCATGTCGTGCTTGTGCCTGTGTTTTTACATTCCTCGTGGTGGTTCACTTTTGAACACAGAAGAACCTTGTCGCAAAGCCTCTAACGACTTCGAGCCCTCGCGCTAAACAGTGCACTGAAGAGGAGGTCCAATGTCTGCAGTCCCAGAAGCTTTGGAGTCGGAGGACTAAGATCCGTGAGTGTCCGCATAAATTTCGCAGTGGAAATGTAAACTCCTGCTCCCCTTTCGCTCTTAACCCCAGTCGGTGGCTATTCGAGCGGGTCCTGTCAACACGGGATCAGCACACAACCTCCAACCGATCAGATCCAAAAATCTCGACTCTCAATATCCACCTCTTCATAACGCTCCCCAGCCCTTCCCCCACGAGTCTCTGAATCAACAACCCAGCGCAACCCAACCTCCCACCATACGTCCACCCCTCCCCGGACTCAAACAAGCCCGAGGTACACACCGCCGCGGGCACTCCCGGACTCAGCGCCACACACGCATCGCCCCTAGTCTTCCATTAGGCCGAAAGCTGCGGGCTCAGGATGTCGAAGCCTGAGCCACTTGATTGCATGAGTAGTGTTCGTAGAGTGATGGGTTTGGTACGCTTGGTGAACAGGATATGTTGTTCGGGGGGTGAGATGATAGTGTTCTGGGCACAGATCTTGAGGTGTTTTTCGATGAGAGGGGTCGTTGAGGGAAGCAGGGTATTGAGAAGTGCACAAGGCGGAGGGCGGTGAGAGTGGTGAGGAAATTGATGCAGGAAGCTAGTGTGAGGATAGACGGTTCGTCGATATCGGGGGCGTCTGGCGAAAACGCGAGAGATCAGGCGATGGCCTGCTTTAAAGCGTTAGAATTACAAGTATGGAGATTTAGGTATATGGGGACGAACCATCTCGATGGATACCTAGGCCGACGACACTTAGTATCTTCCTTCTATTACTACTCGCCACTCTATACAATATCTGTTCGAACGCTGCCATATCTCCTTTGTCTAAGGATCAACCCTGTACACTGCCTTGAGCAACAAACTTGTTTTCGACGTACTTTAAATACCTTCCACTCGCCATGTGTCGTTCTTCATGACCAGGACTACGGTATGTTTCGCGTTGCCTACCAAAGCATTTGGGCCACACGACGACGGCGCGAAACCAGGCCCAAAAACGAGCAGCACGAGGGTAGATAGTCGGCCAACCCTACTGCCGAATGTATCCGCCGCTGTACCGATCACCTTGGCAGTGCCCTACTAAGGTGTTATGAGAGAGACTGCAATATGCTATGCTACCGGCCAACGGCCGATAAACAGCCAGAGTTGATTTGTCGTCCTCACTTAGCCGTACATCCGCGAGATCGAGGAGATGGTCGAGAACGAGAAATCATTATTTTAATGTACCCGCAGCAAATAACCGCCCACAAACACCATGTCGGGCACTAGTGTACAAATCCAATCGCGTTACAAAAAGACAAAACCAACGGAGCCTAACTTTTCTAGATTGCGCGCGAGTCCCCTAGAGACACAGGCACACGCAACACTATCCATGCCGAAAGCGAAGGACACCGCTGCGAAATCTTTTTGAACCATGATATTCCCAAGACCAGGGAAACAAGACCGGAGTGAAAGACAGAGTGCTCGTGTTTTCTCCTAGGCCACAGAGTACCCAAAGGTCCAAGATCGTACATGATTCCACAAAAGGCACCGTTGGCAAGGGCAGGCCATGAGAGTACCAATCGACCGAGCTACCATCCTAATCACGTATGGCGGTAGGCTTCGAGATGTAAAGTGAGCTAGAATGCCAGAGAGATATAAGTTCCCTCACAGCTGGTGATACATCAATGTGCCGGTCGTCCAGGATGCGTAACATTCTGCTAGTAACGGCCGCGGGGAGGGTAGTCGCCCTCATAGGGAGGACGGCCACCAGGAGAACGGGGACGTCCGCCACCACCACGAGGAGATGGCGGGCGTGCTTCGTACGGGGGACGGCCGTGGCCGTTCATGTACGGGTCATCGTAGCGGCGCGGAGGGGGTCCACGGGATTCGTACGGGTCTGCGTCATATCGAGGACGGGGAGCGCTGAAATCATCAGCGGGGCCTCGGCGGGGAGGCGAAAGCCCATACCTATCGCGACTATCATAGAAGTCACGTGGTGGGGGAGTGCGACGGCGGTAGTCTTCGCGACGAGGGCTGTAGCCTCGCGGCGGACCGCGACGGTCATAATAATCGTCATATGGTGCCGGTGGGTAGCCACGACGGCCCATGGGAGAGCGTGAACGGTACCTGTCACGACCGCGATCATCTGGTCCACCCGGTCCACCGTAGGGTGCGCGAGGCTTGAACGGAGGAGGCGGGGGCGGGTCGGATACATCCTGGGTGCACTTGACCTCTTGACCCTTGAACTCACGACGGTCGAGCTTCTCAACGGCTGTCTGGAGATCAGTGGCCGTCTCGTACTCGACAAATCTGTCCCCGTCAGAATTGAAAATTATAGTGTCGCATAAGGCTTACCCAGTGCCGTCGCGTTCGCGGCCAACTTCGGAGTAGACGACGTCCAGTCCAGACTGGCGGGCAAAGTCTTTTAGATCCTGTAGACGCGAGGTTAAAGGGAATCCAAATCCAGAGACGCAGGAACGGGGGGCACGCTGAACAAAGCCTTTCCAGATTGCGGGTATATGGCCCTAACCGGAAAGACAGGAAATCCAAGAATCGGGGTATCTAACCTGCCAGCTGGTCTCCACGGGAAGATTGGCGATCCTCATCCTGAACGGAGTACGGCGAGGACGCGGGGCGGCGCGCTCGTGCGGCGTGAAGTTTTCGTTGCGACGGGATCCGCGCGCGAACTGGACGATAAGGCGCTCGCCCATGAAGTCGGATCCATCTATAACAGTCAGGTGGTGTGAGAGGCGACAATGGCTACTGTACATACGGAAGGCTGAGGCAGGTTAGCGTGTATTGAGATCATATCATGGGCCAATATAGCTTACCTGGGACAACATCACGCGCATCCATCGCGTCCTTGTACTCTATGAAGCCGAAGCCGTTCATGAGCTTGATCTCGGTGATCTCGCCAGTGCCATGGGTCTGGAAATGGGCCTCGACGTCGGCCTTGGTGGCATTACGCGGGAGGTTGCCCAAATAGAGGCGGGTGCTCGAGACCTCAGTCATATTGGCTTTGTGGGGTCCTTGTCAGTGGTAACCTAGCTTGGAGCTGGAAGTGAGCGAGGTGCAGAATGGAAGAAGCCTATGCAGAATACAATCGGAACTCAAGGCCAAGCGGGATGGGGCTGCGACATTGAAAGATGCGAAAGCAAGCGGGCTGGCCAGACTGCGCGGAGGCAGGTTCCCAGGAAGAAGCGCGAGTCGGACATGGTAGAGAGCAGCGGCGTGTCGTACCTTGGAGAGCAACTGATGGCCTGGATGGAAAGGATGCGACCTGTAGAAATGGGTCAGGCGACACAGTCGAAGCCTTGCGCGGTAGGGCCTAGATATGTCTGCGTGCTCTGATGGGCAGGACGAAGGCCAGACAAGACCAGCAACGGGGTAGTAGAGATGAGGCGGGAGGCGGGGTTAGATGGAGCGCCGGTGAAGAAGGCGAGGCGGTGCAGGCGTCAATCGGTTGAGTGAAGCAAGCGTCTTCAGGGCTTGGCACCAAAGTCCGTGCGCAACTAGCGAAGGCTGGAGAATGCAAGAGCTGAACAACTGAGGTGAAAGTGGAAGATGGTGGCAATATAACAGATAATAAAGGTATAAGAGACAGGGCCCCTGGATGTCGGGACAACGCATCAGACGGTCGCGCCTCTCATTCTACGATGCTATTCGTAGGTTGCGCACACCGAAGGAGTTTTGGGCACCAAAGTACGGCTCACTGCTCAGCCCGTTTAGGAAGTCGGGGTCAACTCAATGTTAAGTAAGCATTGACGTAGCTCAGCTATATAATCGCTCTTGAATCCTGGTAAAGCCCATATGCAACGGGACGTTTTTGAACAAACCGGTGGTAGCCAAACAGATGCATTGATCGGTGGCCTCACTAGGCGTGCCCGGTATCCAGATATAGCCACCGTAGGGATTCTCGGTCCATGCCTAAAGTACAAGTACAGGGTCTCGATTGAACAACAGGTATACCAACAACTCCGCGTTTTTCGAAACCCAACAATGCAGTACTGAAGGAGTCTATCCACTTAGGTCAATACATACTTGGGACCCTCGCCACCCTGCGGAGTGACCCAGTTGATATCCTGATCCGGTACTTTGATATCGCATGTCTTGCAGTGCACGCAGCTACGAAGATATTAGCCCTGTCATGCAGATAGTGCGGGGCTGTGAACTTACTTTTGGGCGTTGATCTGAAACCTGACGCCCAGTTCCTTGCTGTCGTCCTCAACATACTCGTAAACGCCGGCGGGGCAGAAGCGATTTTCGACGCCCTTATACTTGGGCCACTCCTTCTGAGCATGTGCATCCCAGTCCTTTACCTGCAGGTGGACGGGCTGATCTTCCTCGTGATTGGTGCCGCTCCGGCTGACACTTGTCAAGATATCAAAGCTGATTTTGCCGTCTGGCTTAGGGTATTCGATCTTCTCGCACACGCCCGCGGTCTTTGTGGCGGCATAGTCTGGTTTCCCATGCTTCAGTGTCCAGGGCGCCTTGCCTCGGAGAACATATGCCTCTAGACCTGAATAGAGAACACCGCCAAAGAACCCAAATGGGCTGTGGAAAGAAGGTCGCATGTTTCGAACCTGCTTTAGCTCTGACCAAATGGTTGAGTTGCGCAGTTTGTCCTCGTAATCATACAGGAACACAGAGCCTTCTGCGTTGCCCTGCAGAGCGTCCCAGGTCGCTTCCGCTGCAAGCATTCCAGATCGCATAGCGGTGTGAGTGCCCTTGATCTTTGGCACATTCAAGAATCCCGCGGTGTCGCCAATCAAAGCACCACCGGGGAAAGCGCATTTTGGTATTGACTGGAAGCCACCCTCTACGAGCGTCCTAGCACCATATGATATGCACTTGCCTCCCTCTAGCACATCTCGGTAGAAAGGGTGGTGCTTCATTTTCTGGAACTCGCCATAGGGCGCCAGCCATGGATTGGGGTAGTCCAGGCCTGTCACCAAGCCAATGCTCACCATGTTGTCTCCGAAGTGATACATCCAGCCACCACCATAGGTGTCCCTAGGAAGGGGATATCCCATGGAGTGACAGATCAGGCCCGAATGGAATTTCTCCGGTTGTATCTCCCATATTTCCTTGATACCAAGGGCGTATGTCTGATGCTGGCTGTCACGTCTCAAGTCGTACTTCTTGATGACTTGTTTCGAAAGACTGCCGTGACAACCCTCTCCCAGCAGCGTCACGCGAGCATGAAATTCCATGCCACGCTCGAAAGAGTCCTTGGGTGTACCATCCCTTGAGATGCCGAGATCGTTTGTTGCAACGCCCTTGACAGCGCCTTCGTGGTCATATAGTATCTCCGAGGCCGCAAAGCCAGGATATACCTCCACACCAACCTCTTCTGCCCGCTCACCAAGCCATTTAACCAGCTGATTCAGGCTTATTATGTAGTTGCCGTGGTTGTTCATCTGCGGAGGCTTTGGCATCCATATCGAGCCAGTCTTGGTCAAGAAGCGCATGCGATCTTCTTTGGCGGGTGTGATGTGTTCGTAGCGGTTGGGGTTATCCTCCGACTTCCAGTCGGGAAGAAGCTCATCAAGGGCGGACGGCTCGATGACGTTGCCAGAAACGATGTGGTCACCCATTTCTCCGGCTTTCTCAAGCACCAACACTCGAAAGTCTTCATTGCCGGCCTCATTTGCCAGCTGCTTCAGCTTGATAGCTGCTGACAGCCCCGCGGGCCCGCCACCAACGATGCAGACGTCGACCTCGTCTGCTTCCCGTTCTATTTGCCGTGGGTCGTCATCGCGTACTTGGGCGAATCTGGATCGAGCGGTGGAGAAGATGGCTCTTCGTTGGCCGGCAAAAAGCAGCGCGGGACGGTACGACTCCCACGGTGACTGTGTTCGCTGCGCGGTGCAAGAAAATGTACGAGGCGCAAACTTCACGGAGCGTGGCGACGAGAAGAATCGTCGAGGTAGCGACGCTGCGAGTGACCGGGAAGCCATTGGAGCAGGTGCGGTAGAAGCGCAGGTGTGACGCAAAGAGAGAGAACCTCACAACCCCATTCTTGTTGTATTGAGGACTCGCAGCAATTCATGACGATGTTTCCCGGCTTCGGCTGCTCCCTCCAGAAACCGAGGTTGCGCTAACCTGAACATGGATCGCGGGTTATGAACCGACAATACGCGCCTCTTGACTGGTTGAGCCATTCGTCCTCGACGACAAAGACCCCATCTTTCCGGATGTCGCGACTACATAGGGACTTTTCGGACTGTCTTCAGGCGCCTCGATGTCGTTCTCACCCAATTGTGCTGGCAGCACTCTGGCAGAACATGCCCCCATGCTTTGATGGGTTAGTTTTGCCGACAGTACACGTTCTCACTTCAGCAGCCCCATAAAGCAAAGTGGGACAACAAACTCCGTCCCAAGTCACTACCTACCACAGTAAGTGGTGGAGAGAATCGACAGCTGGCATCGTCGTGTTTCTCGAAGTCCGCTATTTGTCTGAGTGCCGCCAGGCGCAGACTCCTGGACGAGCGCTGTATCAGAGTCTTGGCCATTCGGTTTCATCCTTCGCTTCTGTCACTGACTGTGCACCCTCTTCCAGCCGCGCTCCTGGGTGGTATTATAACTGGGTCGTTGCTCACAGCCGTTTACTGTCGAAGAAGCGATGACCACCTATCAGCTTGCACGGCCCATCTTGGGGGTTGGAAGACCGATCGAGCCCAGAACTTCGGCGTGAAATGAAACCCAGCCTGGGCAAACACACCCACCCTGACGACAGTGGAGACTGGATCATCGTTGTTGTGCAGGTTCGTTCAAAACGACGGATTCCTGCACTGCGCCAAAGGTGACGCGTTCACAGATCACGGCAAAGTAATGATCCGGGTGAGATGCTGGAAAGCAAACCGACGTGAACAATTTACGCGCCTTTGCAACAACGCACATTTAACACGCTCAGCGCACAATCTCACATGTGTGCACCTTAGAGGGCGATGTGAGGCTCCCAGTTGTGAGGCTCCTCCTCGCCTCGGCCTACCCTGAGACCGGGCAAGCTTCACGAACCCCTGGTCGGCTGCATGCCGCAGTCACACCAAACTCATGCGTTTGAACAAGCTTTTCCGCTCGATCCCCCGCATCCTGGTCTGTCTGCTACAAGATCTCCGACAACAGACGTTGGGGCTACAGTTTGACAACGCTTGACGGGATTGGTCCGCGCAGTTCCCGCCAACTTCATTGGCCGTGTCATGGCCCTGGCTCGGCGTCATTCGGTACTCTTTGCACGTTTTTCTCGTGCCATCTCCTATTCCAGCCCACATGTTCGATGCCTAGGCCAAGCTTTCGTTCCTGTGACAGAAAATTGGGGGGTGTTGGGGTAGACTCGCCTTGCGAGCCTGGCAACCTCAGGGCTTCTCAGGCATGGAGTGTTAGATGCACACGGGATCTGCCCAGACGAGGATCTTGTTGCTTGTCTTGTCGAACATGACATCGATTCGCTTCTAAATATGCACACTAGGTCAAAGCGACTCGAGGGTATAAATCCCATCGTCAACTATCCCTCTCACAGTTCTTCACTCCATCTCCACGCCCAGTTCAATCCTTTGGTCTTTCAGTGCAGGGCACTTCTCATTACATTCCTTTCTTGAAGAGCTGAGCTCACTGGTTACTGTATTCAACCTTCCATTGCCTTCTTCGTCACCACTCCTTCAAACATTATTTCACCATGAAGACCTCCATCCCTCTCCTCACTCTCCTTTCTGCGGCTCTTGTCACCGCAGCCCCGGCCCCCCTTCGTTAAGCCTGGACCTGTCGTCACAACCGGTACCGAAAATGTTGCCATTCCCCAGCCCAACATTGGTCGCCGTGAGGTCGTCGCAGACTTTGAAAAGCGAGCCCTCCAACTTCGAGATGCTCTTATAATAGCGCGTGGCGGTAAGGACAACAACGCCGATGCCGCAGCCGCCGGTCAGAACAACCAGGCAGCAGCAGAACAGAATGACCAGGCTGCCGCTCAGGAAGGGGCTGCAGCAGATGCAAATGCTGCTGACCAGGTGAGTAGCGCGCTTTGGGATCTCATCGGATACGGGAAAATCAACTAATACGGGAGCAGACTGCCCAAGCTGGAAGTGGCAAGAAGAACAAAAACGGTGGCAACAATGCTGCGGCGGACCAACAGGCGGCGGGTGCTGGTGTTGGAAATGCGAATGACAATGCAGGAGGTCAGTCGCTCCCTGAAATCGTCCTTTGTATTGTCCCTGACCAAATCCTAGATGTTGCAGCCGGATCAGCTGCGAGCAATACTACCGATGCAACTGGCAATGCTGGAGCCGGAGCTGGTACGTAGAGGCCAGGCACGAAGCCAATATGTCTCGGACATAGATGCCTCGTACCTACCTCCACCCTTGCGACATACACTGACCTCGCACCTTCTAGGCAACGGAAAGAAAGGCAAGAAAAACAAGGGCAACGCAGCAGCGGCGCAGGCCGCGCAAGGCTTGGCCTCGAGCAACGCTACCGATGCGACTGGCGCAGGAAATGCTGCAACCGGTAGTGAGTTGACCATTGTCTATGATCGGTCACACATTCACTGACCACCCTCTAGAAGGAAAGAAGAACAAGAAGGGCAAGAACAAAGGCAATGCCGCCGCGGGGGTGGCCAACAGTGAGTCTCTCCTCCGAGATCCTCGATAGACTATTGAATAACCATCTCACAGACGCCACCGCCGTCGCTGCAGGCGCTGCGCTGGCCACCAATGGCACTGCAGTAGCAGGCAATGGCACTGCTGATGCAGGGAATGGAAAGAAAAGCCACAAAGGCAAGAAGAACAACGGAAACGCGGCCAACCAGGCAGGTGCGAACGCTCAAGCCAATGCTGACGGCGCTACTCTGGAGGGGGCCCTCGCCGCACTTGAGCAGGGCGCAGGAGCTGGCGAAGCCGGCGCAGGAGCTGGCGGTGCCACCGACATTGTTTCTCAACTCACCAGCGCTCTCTCAGGGATACTTGGAGGAGGCGCTGGAGCAGCTGGAGGTGCCGAAGCGGCGGGTGCACAGGCCCAGGGTGTCCAGGTCGGCGGCCTGAATGTCGCTGGTCTGGGTAAAGGCAAGGACAACAAGAACTAAAGTTCCCCCTTCCTCCACCACAGGTGAGGCCCGAAGCGGGCCACCAGTGTATGCAACGGAGCGTTACTGATATATATCTTCTTTCTGGGGACAGAGACTTGGGCTTGGAGATGGTTTCTTGGACTGAATGGGTGAATACGAAACGGATCCCTGGAGGGGCCGTGGTACAACTACTACAACTTATTGTATAGAAAATGTCAGTCGATCTGACGGTAATAACATTCCACCATCAACACTCCCTTTTCGTCTTCGACAGCGTGGATGTGGAATTTGCGAGTAGGTGGCGTCATCGGGTAGCGAGGGTGTGCTCAAACGCGGAAACCCTCAGAAAAAGCCACTCGCCTGAGGTTTCGTAAGCCCCGCCGCTTACAGAGGGCAGAGGAATGGCGGAGGTGGGTGGTTTGATCAGAGAGTGATGCGTTTAAAGCATAGTGAGACTATGAGAGCAGGATGAGGATGAACAGGTCAATGCCGTCCGATGGGGATGTATGATGTTCGTGTGCGGCGGTGGGCTATTCTTATCCAGGACCAAGCCGTGCAGTGTCTTCTTGGCCTAAGGCATGGCTTGAGATGGTGTCTGCCTTTCATCGTGGGATAGGCTTAATTAGGTCACAAGGTCGTGTTTTGGCCGTATCAACTAGGAAGGGCGAAAATTGGAAAGATTTGCGAACGTGGCACTAGATCACTTATGAAGAGTGCAAGAGTGTGCTCTAAGCCTCTTTTCTCTTACACAAACAAAAGCTCTTGTCGCGTTCGCCACCTCTTGCGAGATCGAGACTACCAAACTAAGGCTGGATTGACAAGTAGACTGGACCGCACAAGATGATCTTGTGTCCACGGGTACCTTCTCCTTACTCCAGTCATTCTGTATTTTCACCCAGGTTGTTAACCACGTCTAATGAGAATGAAGCCGATCGCGAATATAAGAGCCTCCACGCGCAATTGGATCAGCCGCAGTAAAGCTATGAAAACTAGACTCGTATCTCCAAAAGATGGTCTGCCCTTCGCTGAAATATACGGTACCTATCTTTTAGCCTGATAACCTCCCTCCTTGTCAGTACTTTGATCGATACATATGGCATTGATCCACAAGGTTTTGTCTTTGTCGTCGGCGCGCAAGTGTTTTAGCGCGAGGTGAGAATTAGCCGTCATAGCCAGGCGCTCGCCACTTACCATAAGCTTTAGAAGTTGCTGTGTGTCCAGGCTGTCCCAGACATAGGTACGATATAAATGCCTCCAAAGGTATCAGTTCGTCTCCTTCAAGGGAGCTCTCGAAAAGCTCGCATTTTCCCTATCTCACATCCTCGGCAGAGGCGCAAAACTCTACAAGACCGGGTCTCGAAATCCAAGGGGTCGTATTGGAAAAAACCCCACGCTTTGGAAAGAGAACACTCCACACCTGGCATGTTACAGCGGCGAAACAGGACCAGAAGAGGTAGTGATGATGGCGATGTTCTGCAAGACGGGGTCAGCCTTACCCTTGAAAGGACCACAGCTCCCATCTGCTGAGTTGTGTAACCATTGGTGTGCCTAAGCCTCCACACTCGTCAAGATTGACTGTCTGGTCAAAGCGTGATCGCTCACCGGCTGCAGTCGTCAAATTTTGTACCTACCTACACTTGATTGGCAAGCGTCTAAAAGTCGGAAGAGAGCATTATAGTACAAGTTCGCATGTTATGGTACTTCGATTGGTGCGCTCGTATCTGCACGTGATCTGCACGGTAGGTACCAGGTTAGCGTATCTGCTGCGCGCCACCTTCACGTTGATGCAGGTGCTTGCTCTCGACTACCTACCAGAGGTACTTTCATGCAGTGGCAAGACGAAATTGTGCCTTCGTGCAACGCGATCCATCGATGCACTATGCGCATTTGAGTCTTGTAAACATTCACGGTCGTCCAAGATCTTTCCATCACCTATGTCTTCGATAAGGCGGTCTCAAAGATATCGCAAAAGCGGTGCGAAAGTAAAGAGCGGCTGCAAAACATGCAAGTATGTTCCCAAAACTTCGTGTCTCGATCTGAGGCTGAGATTGAGCAGGATTCTACGCGTGAAGTGCGATGAAAATAAACCAGAATGTTTACGGTACGTCGGGAGCGGCAATGTTCTCTAACAATTGTAACCGAGCCAGGTGCACAAACACAGGGAGGAAGTGTGACGGCTACTGTACACACGGAGGAGCCGGCCATGACTTAGATCGTGGCCAGTTTCAAGGCGTTGACCTCTGCGCGACTGTGTCAAGTTTCCCTAGTCTCGGCAGTAACGTTCACTATCTTGAGTTTTACCATTACCACGCTAGACCGGTCATTTCTAGCACCTTTGACGAGAACTTCTGGACTCAGACAGTGCTTCAGATCGCTTGTTCGGAGGCGCCGGTTCGTCATGCTCTGATAGCTCTGTCTTCTCTTATCAAATCCGAAGACGGCACTCTCAAGCACGCCCGCGCCGCACTTACAACGTGTTCCGGACCAAGCGCATTGCTATATCACTATAGCAAGTCTATCAAATGTCTGGTCGAGCGGCTGAGCGACTCTTCATGTCCACCAGAGATTGGCCTCGTCACATGCATTCTTTACATATGTATTGAATATCTTCGAGGAGATTATAGAACGGCGTTTGCGCATTTACGCAGCGGACTTGGTATTATTGCGGAACGACAGCGACAACAAGCCATCTGCCCAACTTCGACGCAAGCAAGGTCACATAAAGCCGGGCTTGGTGTAGTGAGTAGGCTTGCCCCAATAATCGAAGACAAGCTCACGCCCATCTACATGCGGGCAGTCGCATCTGCCTTGATGTTTGGCGAGAAATTAGAGGAAGTAATCGAGCTACCATGTCCCTCCCCCACGTGCTTCGGCCAACAACCTATCACGAACATCTACGAAGCTCAGTGCTCTTGCCACGAACTTCGGAACGCCTCCCTAGTTTTCATCCGGCAAATCAGCTTCTCGGTAGTGCGGGGATTGCACCTGACGACAGAGGACCTGAGGCGCCAGTCGTATCTCTTGGAGAGCCAAGCAGCATGGTATCACGCATTACAACGATTTGAGAAGAATAAAAAAAATTCGAAGAGCGACGATGTGATCATCAGCTGCCTCAAAGTAACTTACTTCGCCATCCACACATGGACCGCATGCGCAGCGTCAATCTCTCAGACGCCTTTCGACGCACATCTCTCACAGTTCCGCTCCCTCCTTTACCATGCCAAAACCGTCCTTGGTTCCACATCCTCCATATCCACCGTCCCAGCAAAATTTTCCTTCGAAATCTCTATCGTACCCGCCCTTTTCCACGCCGCCGCCCGTTGCAGGTGCCCCCAGACCCGA
Source organism: Didymosphaeria variabile (assembly GCF_027946475.1). Lineage (NCBI taxonomy): Eukaryota > Fungi > Ascomycota > Dothideomycetes > Pleosporales > Didymosphaeriaceae > Didymosphaeria > Didymosphaeria variabile. Next base: position 1,606,778 of record NW_026611625.1, on the reverse strand, counting down.
CGTCAAGCAGTTGCGCTTCTTGCATTGCAGCCTGTTCGTGAAGGCCTGTGGGATGCACAGCAGTATGGGTTAGTTGCGAAAAGGGTGATTGAGATCGAGGAGCAGGCAGTAGATACTTCGACGGGGTGGCCAGCCGAAACGAATAGGCTGTATGCTACTGTTGTTAACGCGGATATGGATTGTCATGGTCGGTTTATGGTGTATTTCTTGCCGGTCAAATGGGTTGGAGAATTCGATGAGAATGGACAGCAGAAGACAAGGCACGAACGTTTGATTCTGTAAGATGTGTCACTACTTCCGCTGTGGGTAAGTTTCCCACGGACGGTAGACTTCGTGTTGGCAATGTTTGAAGTCAAAATCAAACTCGCAAAACCCCTAAACTCTCTCACAAATTTCTTCTCGACCCTTCCTCGTTGTCAACCGGCTTTTAATTATTTAGTTGCTGTCTTCTGCCTGCTGGCCCACTCTGGCGGTGATGGCTGCATTCGTATCGTGGCAACGGCTTTTCTGATTCCGTGGTGGACGCTTGCACCTTCCTACCCAACCGCTCAGACAGGAGGATGCCCAGTGACCTGCGCCTTTCTATTACTACCTAGCGTCCAATCGTCCGTTGATATAAATCACGAGCTCATTGACCACTCAGCCTCAATGCGGTAGCTGCATCCACAATTCACATATTATCGTTTTACTCGAGACCTACAGAGCTCCTTACAGGACTTACAACCATTCAGTCCACGTTTCTGCAGGCCAACCCAAGCTTCGCAGCTCCACATGCAGTCCTCCTGCAGCACACCGGTCTTCCCGTGTGCTAGCCTCAGTGGCGATCTTCACAACACGCCCAAGGACTTCCGAAGGTCCAAATCACTGCGACCCGTTCGAAGCGCTCGCCGGGTAGTTGTAGACAGCAGAACCAAGAGATAAATTCGAAGTCACAGCATCTGCGGTGAAATGCGCATGTGGGGCCGCCAACACTCATGCCAGACGGCAATGTAGTAGAAAAGATCCCTGAAAACCGCGCCGTTGTTTACAATAGTTGTGACCATGATGAGGTCCAGAGGGACAAAGATCGCGAACCTGGCGAGGATTCACGGAGCTGTGTTCTGCCACCTGTCCTGTACCACATTGTGGTATACGCACTCTTTCACCTATTGCTATTGTCATGCTGACTCATATTCACAATGATCGAAGATGAGATTTGGGTCAGCCTTCGTGACGACGTTACACGAGGATTCTGATCTACAACATGTAGTCCCCTGCGCGTATCTTCTGCCGGACTAAAGTTTCTTTACCGTCAAGCCGAACGAGAAATGTCCAGCAAAAAACCCTTGTCAGTATAATAACAGGTTCAAGCACCGGCGCACGTCCTTGAGGATTCAGCCACCACAACAAAGGGATTGGGATCTTCTCGGTTCAACTGATGATTCTACCCAGCCGGGACATGTTCCTCATACCTCATGCATTACTGAAATCCTTTCCATGTCATCTCTGTTACAAGCTCATCGAGAGCCTTCAGCATTCGTAGAATTCCAACAGCCACGAACTTTACATTGCCTGAAACAAGTAATATCCTTCATATTCTATCTGACTGTCCATCTAATTCCTCTCCCTCCTTAGCACCCCAGCCCCATCAGCCTCAACCGATCAATTTCAGGAATCTCGATGCCCTCCGCATCAGCAAATTCCGTCCAATTCAGCCACGGATCACACCATTTCTTCGTAGTCATCTCAACCATTCTATACGTCCTCCTAGCTCCATTTCCCTTATCCCTATTCTTTCTCCTGACCAGAATCTCCGGATAATCAATAGGTCGAGGGAGTTCCGCACATCCCCTGAGACACCGTGTCAAACATTCAATGAACCACGACGGCACGTATGCTCCAGTGATTTCCACCTCTTCCACACCGCTTAGAGCAGTCAGGCCCTCGAGTCCAAAGATATACTTCCTCTGAGCTTCGTGCGAGGAGCGGATGGCGGTATCACGCATGCCCATGCCTCGTGACATGCCGGGAACGTGAAACCGATGGCCTCTTCTGTTGAGGGACGTAGCGAACCAGTCTACCTTCAGCTTTTCCAGGAGAGATTTTTTGTTCGAGTCATGTGAGTATTTTTGCAACTCTTGCACAAATTGCTGGAGACGTTCTTTGTGGCGCTTGATCGCAAGAGTAGAGCCGTCGTTGACCTCGACGTGCAGTGCGATGATGCGAAGGTCGCGCAAGAGGTGTTTCCTGGTAGGATCATCAAACAGGCCAAAGACGTTTGTTTTGTCATATTTTTTGGGCACGGAGGTGATGGTGAAGTTGAATGTATTTTGGCCGTAGAGAATCGCTGGAGGTGCACGAGTTACTATCAGTTCGGGAGGGGGGTTGGATAATGGTTTCCCGTATTAGGACTTACCGCGCGCTTCGTTGCAGATAACCTTGTTGACAAGAAAGATATTAAATTCGACGGGTGGAAAGGTCAACTCTACTAGAATTGCGCGACTACGATTGTTGCTCCTCCATTGCTCTTCCACTTGCCTCCAGACGGAGCGTTTGTAGACATTACCGTCCTTGTCTTTTGCTGTGACACACATCGGGTTGCTTTTGAAGCGATTTCGGTTATAGAATATGTCATAGCCGCAGGGGACTAGTTCTTGATAGATCTGCCTACGTAGCTCGGAGGGTAATTTCAAGAAAGGGAAAACGTGATTCTTCTCTAGTGTAGGCTCCGATTTGGGGTCTCGTGTTAGGTTGATGATTACACTGGAATCATTGTCTGGATCAGCATCATCATCAGCGATTGTCATCTCCGCGTCATCCAAAAACTCCAGCTCTTCATATTTTCTCGCTGACTCCTCATGAGAGAGGGAAGTGGTAGGATTCCTAGGTGACTCATAAGGATGTGCTCGCCCTTTCCCAATGGGTGGCGAGTTGGATAAGTCGTTCTGCGCTGTCGTGTCATCGAGGGCATCGACCGTATCCCTACATGCTTGGTCAGATAGTATGTGATTATTGATGTTCTGCATGTTATTCGGATGCTGTTGCTTGCGCACTTTCGACGACGCAGGAATTATGCCCTTCTTCTTGGTGGACGTCGAAATACGCACTGGAGCCATCGTGTTTCAGACCGATGACTTCGAAGCCAAGTTGGACGTGTGTGACAGTTGAAATAGAAATGAAAGTGGAGAAGGGCGTTGGTGTTCTTGATAAGAGGAAGTGGTACAGAGGTTTATGTATGCAATACGATACGCGCTAAAGTCTAATCCTTGTACGTCGGCGCATCTAGGCAACTGCAGGCAGCCCTCAGGCACACATTCGCGGCTATGTGATATCGTTCGTGTGGCGATGATGGCTTCGATCAGATGACTGGGCCGCAAGCGGTTATCCTCCTTTTTCATTCGTCCTTGACACTTCTGATGTGCCACTCGAAGAACCAGATCGGTGGAATGGTGACGAATTACTCAATAACATCGAGTGAAGCCTTCACAGCGGCCGATGAGCAAGTAAAGCTTGACCTATCGTTTTGCCCACCATGTTGAGCTTGTTGCCTCAGCATGAGGGCAAGCCTCGTTTCTAAACACATGAAGCTCGGCACGTGGATTTTCAACCGGGGAAGACATGATTTCCATTATAGAATGAGGCCTGTGGCTTGCTGACCCTTGTTCTCGTTGCTCTTTCAGTTACATAGTGCTACGTTTACATATTTCTAGTCTGGGAATTCGCTATTTCTTGCTGATGAAATCGAGTTCTGATACGCGCGGAAATCAAGACATCTATAGTGGGCAAGAGAAGTCTATCGAGGCGACTCTAACGGTCCGCATCTATGCACAAACATGCCCAAGACATGAACACAGAATCAAAGCATGACACCAACCTTCCACACAGTTTATTACTCACCTAGATTGCTACTCCTCTTACCCCCAAATCCTTACTTCCGTGCTCGTCCTCCCTAGAACCTCCCAAAAAAGCCCCGTCAACATGCACAAAGCTTGCCGGAATAGGCGCACTGATCCTCCCCCTTACTTTACTTGGCGTTCTCTGCACTTTCAACCCCACTCCTCCGCGACTTCCCCTTTCTGCCCCCATTGAACCATCGGCGCTCTTTCGGTGGGTGAAAATTTCGGTGGAGATGGTGCTGAGCGCGAGGGCGTGTAGCAGTCACCGAGGGGCGATGTGGGTTGGATTTGTGAGAGGCGGACTCTGGTGGGGGTGCTGGGAAGACTGGATGGTAGTATTGAGGTTTGGACTTGGAGTTTTGGGTTCTCTGCGCAGCCCGTGTCCTGCGATGGGTGGGATTGTCATGATGAAGAGTCGAAACGAGTCAGACGTGGAGGTGGAAGTAGATATGTCTCGTTCGGCACGTGCTCGAATGTAGGGCGCTGGTCTATCTTGCCAAGTTCGATCCCGACGTTTGAGGCGTGGCTGCTGTCCCGATGCTGCGCTCTATCTCGGGGCTGGCTATCTGGATAGGGTGTTGCTACCAAAGATGGAGGTGGCTTTACGTGGCGAGTGCTGCTGGTATATTTCGGCATCCTCCAGGGAGGTGAGTTGCAGAGAGGGCAGGCGACCTCTGTGAAGCGCGCGGTGACCGAGACCTGGGAAGAGCGTGAGCCAGGTTTGGAGCATGGTGGTGCGGAAGAGGAGGATGAAAACGGATATGCCGGCGAGCTGTTAGACATGTTAGCCAGATGCAACGTGTAGATAGGAGCAAGAGAATTCTCACAGAAGCTCAGATCAGCGAGACAAGCACGGTGGCTTAAATTACCGTGAAGTCTTGCACATACTTCCTACACTCCTCCTTATCGCCCATGCTCAAGATCTGGCAGATGATCCATGTTTTCACCTGCAGAATATCGTTCGGGTCGTTAAACACGCGGCCCAGCTTCCTGTCCTGAGTCCAGAATACAATAAAGAAGCTGATGCTCCAGATGATGACGAAGACGCTGACTACAATGGTCCTCCACTGTAACAGGAACAGCTTCTTGACATTGCCCCACGACTCTAACTTTCGCCTCACTTGACCTCTTTCGAAAGAATCGATGGCTGGATCCCGCCGCATGCGCCGCAATGAGCGGACGTAGACGTAGAAGCAGTAGCCAGAAGTTAAGGTTTGCAAAAGGAATGCCAAAACCACGAAAACGACTAGCCAAATCCAGAACGTCACAATAGCGTGCTCGTGGTTGGGCAGACGCGTCTGACCCATGCGATAATTGAGTCCTGTTGCGGAGAGCACCGCGATCAAACAGATCAAAGGCATCGCCGTACCAAAGATGATGCTTCCCCATTTGAATTCCTCTCCTGGATCTCTGTCCCAGAAGATTCGGATATGCAGCCAAAGACTTCGGAAGAAGACCCATACGACACTGCCTACACCGCCTAGAGTTACGAGTGAGCCTGTCCATGCGCACGACATGGAAGAGTGCATGTTGTGCGGTGTGATAGCATCGTAGCACATGTTGGGATTTACGGTGACCGGAATGGCGAAGGGTAGTGAGATGAAGAGCACAGAGAAGAGAAGGCCGAACGAGAGACAGTGGCGATGCGTTGTTTCTGGGGGCAGAACAGCGAAGGATAATACGAGGAACAGACAAAGGGTCACAGAGAGGATGGCGAGGTAGTTTGGAATGCGAAGGTGGTCTTGCCAGTCTGGATGCTTTGTTAGCTAGTGGTGCGTGATGGACGGCAAGAGTTGTACTTGGTTTGTAGAGCCAGTTCTGGATGGGGTACGAAAAATAATATGTTGTTCCGTCTTCGAAGGATCCGAGACCGCAGTATCGGCCAGCCGTGTCTATCAATCTGTATTAACATAGATCCTGCCTACTTCAAGGCATACGCACAGCCGCCCGTCTTCGAAAAAAGTCGCTAGGTCGAGAAGAGGTGCCGTGCAGATGATTCCCGTCTGATTCGCAAACTGTGCCAGCGGCATGTTGCTAATAATTCTTCACCCTCGGAGACGGCGCGGTTGTACTATGCATTTGCGATCCTGAATGCCCATTTTCCTCATTGCGCGAGCCATGACACCGCCGACTCTACATAGCCCGTGATGTTCCTTTATTGCTCCGAGATGAGTGGCGCTCTCGCCGGTGGTCGACTTGGATGCTAGAATAGTGCGAGACACGTCATGGGGTATAGCGTGGCTAAGTGACACAGAAAGAGCGGATGCACCGAAAGGATCAATGCATGACCCTGAACAGGATGACTAACAACGCTTGCAAGATGGAAGTAAGCCCCAGTAGAACAGGGTAAACACTAGACTGAGAATTAAGAGTTCAGTAACTATATCAGCGTGTAGCGTGTCTTCCATGATAGTCCTACATACGCCAATCCATGACATGCCTTTGGTATCATGAAGCAAATCAAATTCTCCTCTCATCATTGACCCAAATTATACCGGAACGCCTGAATACCCTATCTTAAGTTTCGGCCTAGCACCGTCGACCGTCTCCGTCTGAAATTGGTCCCTCCACCATGTCTGGTCCTGCTTTGCTTGCACGTAGGTTTCGCGTGCTTCCGGTGCCATGGATTGGACGTCGTCCTCTTCCAAATTGGGTAATCCATTTGTTCCAACATCAAGGAATTCAGCATCTGGTCCTGGAAGCCCTAGGCTGGCATATGGCGGCTTCTGAACGTATGTGTCGACGACAAAATAGTGCTTGCGGACAAGCGGGGGCACATCGCTCTCGTCTTGTGGCACTTCCTCCCACTTGGCGTGGGTCGGCTGCGTCGTCCTTGGATAGGTCATTAGATTGGTGTGCGGGTCGTAGATGCCCTGCTTCAGATTCACTCTTCGCAAGGCAGACAAGTTCGCATTAAAGCGGCTGCTAAGAGTTAGTGAGGTGATCTGACCTGAAAGGCAGGCTGTCTACCTACCTGGAGGAACTGGCGTGCTCGAACTGCCAATTGGCGGATGTGATGTTAACCTTGCGCTTCCCAGGCACCGGTTTACCATTCGCCAAGGGTACACTTGGTACGCCAGTATGATAGACGCTGCTCGCACCATGCCACGCGACATATTGGTTCTTGTTGTAGGGTTCGCCAGGTGGTGGCAGCTTGTCGTGTGGTTCTGCTAGCTCGCCCTCGACATCGCCTCTCTCGCGCGCTGCGGTCTCATAATAGTCATCGATGATTTTCTTACCACCAATGACGATGCGCGCTCCAAATTCTCGAAAAACAGAACGAGCCGTGACAACACCAATTGAACGGCCTTTATACGAGTGAGGAATGATTTCGCGGTCTATCAGATCCCGCTTCTCTGTGTCATCGATAATGATCTTATGGAGCTGCATGTGCTTGGTGAAGAACAAATAACTGTCGCGGAAACCACAGCATCGTGCAGGTTCGGTAGACAACATATAGAGTCTATCTCCGCGACCGCCGATGGTGAAGACGCGCACACGATAGTCTCGACCATCTTGCAGGTTTCCAAGCTTGTCGACCTTCTTTTCGCCCTCAGGATCCTCGGGCAGATCCACCTCATCATTCACCACGTCCATCATTGTGCCTTCTTTGTCAATTGCGACACGGGTTGCCTGCACTGGGCCGCCCTTTGGGCGGCCACGGAAGCCTCCACCAGCTGGTCGGCCACGTTTGCGCTTGACGGGGGTGCCGGACTGAGAACCATCGTCGGGTATTACATTCCAGTCAGGTGGGCGATTCTTGGGAGGACGACCAAGACGCTTCTTGCGCTGCACTTGAACAACAGGTGTCGCAGAGCGTTCCGAAGCTGCCTTTTCTTCTTCTTCGGACTCTTGCGCAGGCGTGCCAGCATCTTCTTCTTCGGCGGGAGTCTCGGCGCGATCGGCGGCGGCGGCATCAATTACCTCCTCCATTTCGTCGTCGTCGTCGTCGAAGGTGATGGGTGTTGCGGGAGTGCTGCGACGAGCTGCCGCGCGGGACGGTCGACCGCGCGCCATATTGTTGAATCAAAACTCTTGGCAATTGTGGCGCAGTTCAGGGTGAGTGCGACGCGTGCAGTAAATCTGTAAGTGAGAGAACGCGCATTGAGTGACGGTGAAGGTTGAATGCGATGCGCGCAAGCTAAGGGCGCAACGGCCGTTTCCTGAGCTCGGACCGTCCCAGCTTCCCACCCATCACGTGCAGCCTAACTTCACTTCCACACATGTGCATCGGCACAACGCGTTCGTCGCAAATCTTCAGGGAAAGCAAGGATTTGTCTCATAGGTGATCGGGGTCCAGTCCATATGCTCTGTGATAACGGGTGGGTTATTGCATCCGAGGAAGGCACGGATGAGGATAGTTGAGAAGCGCACCACCTGCGATTTCGCGCGATACCGTGAAGCAGCTGCTATTGACCAGTGGAAGGCGTCAGCTGAGTCCTCTAGAGCCATTACCTTCCTCGGATGCAATTACCTACACCTTCCTAGTTCACCACCGATGTTTTCAATGATATGGAAGCTGCCCAGGTGCAGCGCAACCAGTTTGTTGCCAAACGTACGCCATGCCTGGAACATTTGAAGTGTGACACCTGCAAGCTTTCTGTCGAGTTTCTGCTCCTTCACCACCCGCACAAGTCAACATCTACGAGCTCCACAGACGCAGTTGATGCAGCATGACGCTCCACCGCCTCGCCGTCCGGACCAAGAAGAGTCTCTCCGGACTTTATTCTTCCCAAAAAGAGAATACGCAGACTACTTCGAGGTACTACTCTTTAGTGATTTGAAAAGGCATCGTGCTAAAAGTTACACCCCCAGCCCAGGAGCAACGACCGCCAAGCTTACCATCACTCCTCCAAAGACTGCGTCCTCCACCATCGACGATTTCGGTCTGTTGCGAAGCGATGACGACGCATATCCTGGAAGAGAAAGCCCGTCTAGGCGCCAACGTCTCTTGGGCTCGCTGCGAAGCATGAAGTCCTTGCGGACCCTACGTTCAAGTCACAGCAGTTCGAAGAAGAGCGGAGAGGAACCTGCTAGAACCGACATTCCGCAGACGCCAGTCAAAGAGATGCCTTCGGTATCACTCAGTTTCGAGGCGTCACCAGCAGACGTGCCCATGTTTGGACCGATGACACGTACGACGTCGGGCTCCTGCAGCCTCCGAGTGCACCGTTCATCGCCTATCACTGTTCCTATGGCGAGTCGCGAAGCCACTATAATGGACCAGGACTTGGACCAAGGCACCCAAACTGCCTTAGGATATTTACCTACAGGCACTGTCCCGGACTCTCCCGCTCCTTTGCAGAGGGCTTCCGTGCAAGAAGCTATCATCAGCAATGCTATGAGGGAGAGCCGTTTTTCAGCTTCTTCCGATCTCGAGATCTTCGGCAACCCACTTCCTACTCCTATGCCTGGCACTAACCTTCCTCTTGAGGTTGTTGCAGCTCCAGGCATCATGATCACTTCCCCTTCAGCTCCGTCCATGCAGGCGAATGATCAACCAGGCTACTTCGACGGTGTCGTCGTTCACGTTGGGAACGGTTACGAGCGCACCAGGTCTTTGGACACCGAGAGTGGATTCCCAACACTTGACGACGCGCGCAATAGTGCAATGGATGCCAGCAACGAGGGGCACGACGACGAAGTCATCCCGGGCCATCCTACGGTTCCGGAAGTTAATCCAGCTTCCTTCGATGAGTCTTTTCCAGTCGTCCCAATGAACATTACTGTCGCCACAAGCGCGCCGAAGTCTCCTTCCGGCTCGAATGACTACGGCGAGAACGTGGCATACGTCGTGTACGATAGTCCAGGCGCTTCCGACGCAGGACGAAATCGGAAGCAATGTCTCGGCCACTGGGGTCGCTTGACCAGCCACTGCTCTATCCATCCTGTCGACAACGACACGGGCTATGGTTGGAGTGAGACGTCTTCGAGCCCGAATTACTGGACAGACAATACTGAAGCCGCAACCAATGATGGGACTGAGCTGACCGAGTACACCAGTCCCGGAGACGCCACTGCTGAAGCCGCTGCTGAGGCTAAACTGATGGCCGCAATTGAGGAGCTCGACGCTGCTACACTTCACGCCAAGCCACAGTCACCTATAGATGGGAAGAAGGCTCTGCAGGACTTTGTTCGCGCCTATACTCGACTTCGAGAAGGTACTGACGATGCTGTTGGCGGTCTACCCCTCGCAGAAGGACCGGATAGCATCACGCAAGAGATGAAGGAAGAGGTCGAGACCTCGATCCGCGTCATGAACAGGAGTCTGGGAGGCTGATTGGTATTAAGCTGGCGGATGCAAGGATTGGAAAGCGGGCTTGGATAATGGCATTGTCGGTCGTGGGTGAGATGAAGTGGTTTCTTGCTTAATCGGTATTCTTTCAGCGCGCATAGGCTTTTACCGGGTTGGTACAGCGAATGCCAGTATTGTCTTTACTTGCGAATCTTACATCTTCCTAAGTGCGGTGCGTACTCGGAGTCATGTCGAACTACGAGCATCGCCACACGTTGATCGATCGCTTCTCACTCACACTCTCGCATTTGTCGGCATCGTTCCCCCACACGCTTGCGTCAGATTTGCCGTTGAACTCTCTGTACCTCAATATATACGACGGGTATGTTTCGTGCAGGTGCATGAAAAGAGTTGCACGCCCGCCTCAAGTGGTCTGCTTCGTCGAGAAGGTCAGGCCACCTTCCGACCCGGTTCGGGTCACGCGTCATGGATCCAAGCGAATCGCGCCTCCTCAAAGTTCCTGGCCCGCCAGTCCAACGGTAAAACTCGTACGATGCGTGCTGCACATGTCGTCTGGCAAACGGATCCCCGTTCGCGGAATGCAAGAGATCAGATCATCCTTGCGTATGGTGTCGCCTGCTTCGACAATGGCCGCGGCGCGTCCTTATAAAAGTTCTGGGGCGGCGCGTCCCCTCGTTGCCCCGCGCGACGTTTACTGCTATTCATGATGAGCACAAGCACCGAGAACGGACCTGAAGGCGACACTGTGATTCTGGGCGCGGGTATTGTTGGCTTGTCGACGGCGTATTATCTTTCGAGGTCGGGAAAGACGAGGCCTGAGAGTATCCATCTTGTGGACTCCAGTGCGGAGCTGTTTCATTGTGCGTCAGGGTTCGCGGGTGGGTTTTTGGCGGCGGATTGTACGTATACTTCACGACTTAGGATTGCGTTGAGCGTTGGCTGACTGGAATGGGATCAGGGTTTGCGCCGTCAAGCAAAGCTCTCGGTGCGCTGTCATTCAAACTTCACAAAGACCTCGCCGATGCACACGATGGTCGGACGACGTGGGGATATGCGCTCAGTACGGGCATCTCGTTGAGTCAAGATCAGGACGAGGAGTCTGCTGTGGGTGGGAGCGGAGAGGACTGGCTGGCTGATGGGACGAGTCGGGCTCAGGCGACCAGGTCGGAGAAGAGTCTGAGTGGAAAGGGCCCCGTGTGGTTGAAGATGAAGGAGGGGTTGGAGGTTATCAGTCAGGAGGGGACGGTGGCGCAAATGTGAGTAGGCAATTGTGGATGAGGAAGATGGTTAGGCTAACACTTTGGCAGAGATCCGTTGAGGTTCTGCCAATGGCTGCTGGAGAGGTGTTCAGAGAGGGGCGTGCGGTTGCACCATCCCGCGAGGGCCATATCTGTCTCAAGGGATGCAGACAGTCAATTGAACGGCGTCCGGATAAGCAAAGGTGGAACGGAGTCAGAGTGTATGCACCACTGCCTTCGCGATTGGCCTCCGCTAACATATGCAGTACCATGCGCACGTCTCGTCATCACCTCGGGAGCCTGGTCGCCTCGCGTCTTCTCGACCCTCTTCCCCAAATCTTCAATCCGGATACCTATATCGTCTCTCGCCGGCCATTCTCTTCTCGTACGCAATCAACACCATACTCCAGAACAAGTAGACGCCGAAGCCTGCCATGCCCTATTCGCAACTGACGACATTGGCTTCTCACCAGAGCTGTTTTCGCGGATAGGCGGCGAGCTGTATCTCGCGGGCCTTAACAGCACCACGATCCCTCTACCTGAGCAACCTTCGGATGTCAAAGTCAACCCAGAAGCAATCGAGCAAATGAAGAAGTGTGCTGCTCGTATGATAGGTGCTGTGGATGGGAAGGGGATGGAGGTTTTGAGGGAAGCTTTGGTAAGTCACCGTCGTGCTTGAACACTGGCAGAGCTTTTCGATTGACTCGATGCCAGTGTTTCAGACCCGTTACAGCAAGCGGACGCCCTCTTATATGCCGCATCCCAGATGCCAGACTCGGTTGCGGCCTGAAGACTCGTAAGGGCGGCGACGGAGGTGTGTTCCTCGCAGCTGGCCATGGTGCTTGGGGTATCTGCCAGGCACCTGGAACAGGACTCGTGATGGCGGAGCTGATCGAAGGGCGTTCTACGTCGGCAAATATTTCTGCTCTGGTCTTGCCATCTTGATGTACTTTGCTGGCAGGGTGTTTTGGCATTGCACGCGAGCATCGGCACTACAGGCGTTTCTTTTCCATCACGGTCTTCTCACAAGGATTCCTATGTAGTTTAGACTTGGGCATCAATCGACACATACTATTCTCAACACCATCCCGTATTACCAGACTTGTTGTCTCGTGATCGTAACACCGTAGAAATCAAGGCACACTCTTCCCGCCAGATCACGATTTTCCAGTCTTCCGGTCGAAATCGCGGGAGCTTTGTGGGTCGCGTTGACATGCGGTTTGAGAATGTCATAATGATGTCATCGACGGAAGTTATAAGAGAACTTCATGAGGAGATGTAGTAACTAAATACTTGTCCACTACGAATCTCGCCTTTAACACCTTTTCAACTATCCAATTCACTTTCAGTCATCATGCCTCGCCAGGGAGACGGATCCTCAGACAATGGCCCTATTGAGGCGGGCGAGAACCTGATTCACGGCGCCTCTGGAGACGTACGTCTACCTCTCCTTCCCCTCCAAGACGATATGTTGACTCGCTGCGCTCATAGACCACTCTCAAGCACGCCCAGAAAGTTGCGCCCCTCCCGGAAGCCGAGAAAGGCGCTGCCATCGAGGGCATGAACGCATCTGGCGGCGGTTCTGCGGGAACTAACCAGGGCGCACACGCGAACGACAGCAACAAACCGCCTATTGTGGACCAGGTCACGAAATCTTAGATCATCGAACCTCATATCAAACCTCGCCAAACCGCACCGGTATATCGTATACTATTAAAATCTACTTATTTTCTTCAAGTAGCATGGTGTCGGATCCACACGGGCTGGAAACATTTGGAATGGATGCGAGTCTTTGCACGCGTGCAAGTAAGGCTATAACATGATATGCGAGGTGGGCAAGGAATTTCGGGCTAGTATCAACTGCGTGTGCCTGGAATGGACATGCGATACGAATCCATGAATTAATGATCGACGATACGAAATGTAATCTTCGTATCTACAAATTGTGGAGCTGTTTCGTGGAATGTCGTGCTGCACATCAAATGACTATGTATGCCTCAGCAATTAGTGTTATCTTCGGCTCCATGCCTATTTCCGTGCGACGCCGTACTACACTGTCATCAGGCTGAGCGAAGGATCCGAGCTGCTGACGCGAGAACGACCTCGGGAGCGCGACCAATAGACCTAAACAAGCGATTACGCACTGAGAATCCCCACATCAGCTGAGAAAAGCCTCGCACGCAGCAGGATGCGAAATGGAAACACGGGCGCAAAGGTGCGGGGGCGAAAGTCCACATTGCCGCAAGCAAACCTGACTAGTGAGACGAAGAAGCCACATCAGCCAACTCAGACTATACCTAGGTAGGTTTCATGAGGCTTTGCAGCGGTCGAAAAGTCACTATGAAGCAGAAGAAGAATCATGAGTGATGTGAAGTGTGGTTGAATTGCTATATATGAAAGAGCCAGCCCTTGGTCCTTTCCAGCCCGCCCATCACCTCCATCGACAACTGTTGTACAGTAGTTCAACACGTCAACGTTAAAAGCCCAGAACCCGTCATGACCCAACGCTATTCAGTAACCGAAAAACCTCCCTCGGTAATGCCAAAGACTCTTTACGCCGACCGTGTGATTGTCTAGACCGAAGTGACCGTGAACGCCTTTTCATGCCGCCATCTAGGCTGGCTCGCCGCGCGCCCTTGAATGACCGAGCGACCTTCTCGATGTTAGCACTACGCTGCGAGAGCCTCGTCGCTAGCAGTGGCTGCGCCAGAGGCTGTCTGCAAGTCGAAGTGCTTTGCATCAAGGTGGTCAGAAAGGTCAAAATCGGGAGCGTGGTGGCCGTCGAAGAGGACGGGCGTGAAGAAGGGGTCGCTGTCAACAAGGCCCGTTGTAGTTCCCAATTCTGTGTTCTGGAACTGGTCGAAGTCGAAAAGGTCCTCAATAGGCTTGTTGTCCATGGGAGTGTGAGATTGAAAAGCGACAGGAAAGCCCATATCGCCGACAGGGAGGCCGTGGGCGCTGAAGTCGACCGACACTGCAGGTCGCACAATATCTCTGCAGGATATCGTGTCTGGTCGAAGTCAACGGCGGCCTCGCTGAAGTTGGGCGTCTCGGGGGCGCACGACGAATCGCGCGGGGAGTCGAAGCTGTCCAAGGTCATGGAGACGGGGCTGGGGAATCCAGTCGAAGAGGTGGTCTTGGCCGGGTTAATGGTGTCGGGGCTCGTGAACGAGCTGTACTCTGAGACCGAGGTGTTGTCGAGGTCGATGCTAAGGTTGGCTTCGGGAACCTCGCCGGGGTACTTCTGGCGGTAGGCCTTGAGCTCAGTGGCCATGGCGGCGATCTGGCGCCTGGCAGCGATGAGGTCTTCCTCCATTTGGTCCTTCTCGGCCTGGAGGAGCTCATACTCTTGACGCTTGCGCTCGCGCGAGTTGTGCGCGGCCAGGCGGTTTCGCTTGACACGCTCGATGCGGCGCTGCTCCTTCTCGTCGTCGGTCTTGGCTCGCTTGCGCGGGGGCAGGTTCGTCTTGGGCTCTGGGAGCACCTGCCCCCACGACTTCCGCTTCTTAACCGCCTTGCTCTCGTGAGCAGCGGGTGCGGGGCTTGATGTATCGGCGTGCGAGGGTGCCGATGTGAAGGGGGTCTGGTGGAGGTCCTCCATCTTGATGGTGGTGGAGGGGTCCACAGTGGGTGGCGGGGTGAGGGCAGCCATGATCTGAGCGGCGTCCATTGTGGTGGTGTGTGGAAGGCGAGAAGTGGTGTTGTAAGTACAGTCCATCCCCGTCTGGCAGTGTGTGGTCGATGCGTGGTGAGTGCTAGTGCATCTAGGCAGAGGGGAGGGAAAGCTGAGGATGATAAGCCGTGGGAGCGAGTTGACACGGTGGCCTTTATGCTAGGCGACAGCGGTGGAGCGACAGGGGCGCAGCGGCGCTTTGTCCCTTGCGGCAAGGACGTTAATCTAAATTAGGAGAGCGCACCTTCCCCGATCGTGCACGGGCATGCGACCTGATCGTCGCGCTGTAACGCACGTTGCCTCCGCTTGGAGTCGTAGAGTGCCGGAGCGGCCCTGGGATGGCTGCCCGTCCCGCCAGTATAGTGCTGCCTGTGAGCGCTGGATAAACTGCGTCCGGCCTGCCTCGTCCTCGTCCAGGCCACAGCACCTGCACCGCGCACTCACGGCTGCGGATTCCTCGCTGGCCCGCCGCGCGCACCGTGGAGGCGACGAATGCCGCCCCACCCTCTCCCTTGAGCGGCGGGCCAACAGCGTTTCACACTCGGGGACCGCGTCGTAGCGTCGCCCAACGAGGCAGTTCCAGCACGTCCCCAGGGGTGCTTCTGGTACATGCATTCCCGCGACACCACGCCTCGTCTGCTGTTTTGTTTCGACTCTGCGCGCCGTGAGCCTGCACGCTGCACACTCTCGGCCACGCCTCCACCCCGAAGGCTGAGTGCTGCTGGGGCCTCATCATCGATACCCACCTCGTCAGCACTCGGTGACGCGGGCGCTGCTGAGGGATCCACCCGTGGCGCACCAGAGGCTCGAAACACGGCTCTGTGCGAGTCTGACGACGCCCCCACGTGGTACCAGCTCGACAGCTGCGATGCTGCTCCCTTGGCTGGGCGAGTCGTGCAGCAATCTACACTTGCAACTCACGCCCGCAGACACCATCAATCTTCATATGCACGCTCTGTCGCATGCATGGAAGCAGAGCCGGAACTTCTCGAACAACCTCTACCCCGTACTCTTCATCTATTTCTCCGGGGCGCTCCATATCCCCGCATACCCGTCCAATATACACCGTCGCCTCTGCATATTGCAAAGGGTACGTACTACGGTACAACGGCCGGGACATTTGCGCTTTTCCTGGGGTAACAACCCTGTCGAGGGAGCACGAGGCCAGGCACAGAATACTGATTCTGCCCTTTGCCCGTACCCTTCGTGCCGCCACACCGTTGCCGTCGCATGAGCATAACCATGGGTGTTTGGGAACTTGGCGTCCGAGAAGCAGCTCCGCGATACAGTTTGGACTCGAAGCAGCTCCGCAATACAGTCTAGACTCGGTATGCAGAGTGCGCACGCAACCTCCGGGCGGCTCTTCGAATTTCCGCACCGACGACCCTGCAATGCCACTAAGGTGGCTGGAATAGGCAGCTGTGTGCCGTTATCGAGAATTGTCGGTCCAAGCGAGACCCAGTGAACCTCTGTATCATCCGTGCAAATCTAGGCGGACGGTCGCAGTCCGATTCGGAGCATTGCGCATTGTACAATGAAAGTATGTTTCTCCTGCACGAGTCACTGATGTTCTGGTTCCTCCAGACTCTGCGCTATCGAAACGAACGCGCGTTCGTCAAGGCAGCACAATTCGGACCTATAGAACGACTCTGAATCCAGCTGCCTGAACTCCTCTCCATCACAACCAAATCTCCTCATCCATCGTGAACTTCGGATCCAGTCTCAATGCTCAAGAGAACAGATTGCAACTTCGTGCATGACGGTCGCTTGTCGTCCAGGCTTACAGAATCGTCATGCGCTGCCGCCTCAACGCAGAGTATGACTCCGAGCAGATCGTTGGGTGGTATAGATCGGCTTGCGAGCGGGATACATCTGAAGAGCTACGGATGAATTTCGCCGAGCAAAGTTTCGCATAGAGATGGAATTGTCGTCATCAGGCGACCGATCTGCTTCCTTCTGTCTTTCGCCCATTGTCGGGTTGGAGACATGGACGCCGCGGCGCTGCGTCGATGACGTATACGGCACCTTCCGAAAACTGTTCAAGATGTTGTAGATGGAGCATGGAAGCCTACGATGTTTTGCGGTTGAAAGTTCGGACAGAAGTTCGGACGAAATATGTTGTCTCATACCAACGTGCTAGAATCGGGCTACGCAGTCGCCAAATCTGAGAGTAATCTGGATCGAGAGCCACTCTCGCCGAAATCACACAGCCCAATACATCATTGTCTCCTGAAGCTCTCCACTTTCCTAGAAGCTGACCTTTTCGAATCCAGCCACAGAAGCTCATAATCCCCAATTTCAAGAAGAATAGCATCAATGGTACTAAAGATACATGATATCTTTCTTCTCTTCTCATTTCATAATCAGCTATCATTTCAAGTGGTTTCCCGCGGGCGCCATTCACTCTCTTTTCTTTACGTCTTGCCCACCCGAAATCAGCGTCAGTATACAATTTATTGTACAGTCAGCGACACCTCGGGAGACGTCCCATACACAGCCTTCAGCGCTGGTAAAGGGCGATCGTGATGTTGTGGAAGTCCTGGGTGCTATATCCTTTCTATGTTTGCTTCTCTCATGTTCTAGTAGGTGTGTGTGTTTATTTTTGCATATGCCGTTGTATCTTTAGGATGTAACAAGCTAACCACACCACCGCCCCTTGCCTCTGTCGTCTCCCCATCCCACCCTCCACGTTATCATACACTATTGAACACGACCTCTGCGATTATAACATACCATAGGTACATCTCGCTTTCCTGTCTAATCACCCTTTACGTTGAACAATTGCGACGTCGCCAAATGTTCCTCTTGAGTACCTAGAGCGCGTGGTCCAGATCTCGCGATGCCTACACTCAATAATCGTCCTCGGCAATTTACTGCTTGTGCCGATGTTCCCAACACCAAGTTTCCCAAGTTTGCCCATGCCTAATCTGCCTACGACTTTGGAGCCGGGTCTAATAGTGACAGACTCAGAATCCCTAGTGTGCTTTTTATTTATGTTATCTGGACTGCGGAGCTCGTATTTCCTTCTGTTCCCCCCTTTTTTTTTTTTTTTGAAAAACGTCATGTATTTTGCATAGCTATGAGAAAATGAGAATGGACGGAGGGCTACTGCGGGATTCGCGTCCTGAAGACTGCTATGTTTCTACTCCTAGACTGCTTCATTCACTTCAGTCGTGGACGGGAAAGAGAGAGCATCCACTCTCTTCATCGCTCCATCTCGCACACTCCTCACACCCCTCAACGCACATTGAACTCTCCCCTCACACACTTTGGATTCCCCCCTCCTACGGGAGTGTGTAGGAGGTGCTTTCTGCTGAAGTGTTAAGGCGTTACCGAGTACGACTGGAACGACATAGAAATATTGAGTGAGGTTTCCAGAAACGCGGCGAGCGATTGGAGCAAACATGACCTTATATAGTCCGATGCAGAATTCCGCTGGCAGCTCGAAGAGTTGGGAAGTATTGATGGCGAGACTGATAGGGAGTCATGGTAGAATCGTCTCGCCAACTTCGCAGTGCGTGCGGTTGACCTGGCTGAGGTGGAGGCGGAAGGCTTCATATATGGAGATGGATCAAGTGAGCGTGAATGAACGTGTGACCGACGAAGAGCAGGAGCGGCGTTAACAACTATGAGACCGGTTTTAGGGCTCAGGAAATATGGTTGAAATAAGCAGCACACTGGCTCAAAGGAGAGTGGACAAGCAGGGAAGTCGAATATCTTGATACGAAGAAAATGTACCTAAAACATGCTCCGGGCGCGTTGATGGAGTGAAGGAATCGTATGTCAATGGGTATCTATATATGAAAATCATGAACGGGTTCAGGCTGTGGCTGTGGCAGGCACTGGGGGCGTTGGTGTGGACTTGGGTGCGTGAATGTCCATGGGGAGAATCTCCGTCTTCAGCTCGCGCGTCTTCTTCTGCTTGGGCTCCGGCGCCTTCTCATTTTCCTGGACGTAGAACTTGCGCAGTAACATAATGGCTTCCTCCCTGAAGATACCGCCGGTGACCGGGTAGGGCTTGTCGACGCTTGGACTGCAGCTTGTCAGTGGCGTGCACTACACTAATGGCTCACAAGACCTACTCGGAGTGAATGTTGAGCACACCTCCAGTGCCTCCGAATCGCTCGTTCCAACACCCAAAGTAGACAGCTCGAATGCCATACTGACGAAGCATTGAGGCGCACATGACACATGGCTCAACTGTAACGTAAAGATCGGTCTCTTTCAAATCGCTGATTGGATGCTCGGACAAGATGCCAGCCAGAGCAACGAACTCGGCATGTCTCGTGCCATTGAGGGTGCGGTTCGTCTCGTTCATGCCGCGACCAAAGACGTCGCCATCCTTCACAAAGACACATCCGACTGGTGTCTCGTCGCTCTTGAGTGCGCGCTCGGCCTGTCATTGATACATCAGTCAGCCGACCCCAGGACTTGAGCAGAGCACGGGCTGGGCGGGCAAGGGTGAATCACCATGTTTATGGCCTCACGCATGAAGCGTTCGTGATACGCCCTCTCCTGCGGGTTCATGTCGTCTGCGTCGTGATCTGCAGCAGGGGCTTGGCAAGGCTGTGGCTCGTCGTGCTCGAAACGGACGTGAGAGTCAGTCAAGTCTGGCGCTGCGCCCGCGGGCGAGCTAAACAACCCGCCCATGTTCTTTCCTTCTCTAGCAGTCGCGCTCGAGGAAGGTGCAAGTGAAACCAAAAATAACCATGGCAAAACGTAAGCCACGTCGGCGCAGTGCCAGTGTGTGGGCAAGCGAGACCCTTGGGTCTTTCCGAGAAGCGCGCTAGTGCGCTCACTCGCTCGCCGCCCGTTACGTGGAACTTCTGGAAACCGACAGCTCCGACTCCATCAGATCACCGCGCTGCCGACCTCCCAGGCACCGACATCGACATCGCTTCCGTACACTGCACCGCCACTGTCGCCTTGCGCGTCACTTCGGCCAGGTCCATTCAAGAACGCATTCCAGCTAGCCTGGGTCGCGTCGTTTGCTTGGTCCGCGGCTCAGCTCCAGCTCCTCAATAGAGCTCTCCCGCAACTCTGCTCCTCCATCACCACCCAACGCCGCGCCGCGCGCAGGGACCCAGCTGTGAAAAGCTAGAATCATCACTATGACGCTGTCCGAAGAATTCAAGTCGAGGAATTTCAGTAAGAAGGCCAGTGATGATGGAGCTATTGAGCACTTGCTGACATGGCGCGCTGCACAGGTATCTACGCACAATGGTCAGTCTCTTCTCGTCCAGCACACACCCCTTCATCCTCGTGCGACGTGGCATGAACGGCCTAGGTATCTTGCGTTGCATTAGCGTGTACATTGCAATGGCCGAATTTACCTACAACCTACGACGTGGTAGCATTGCATCTAGAAAGTCTCTCCTCGTGGGATGTCGTGGCGAGGGCTAGGATGATTGCAATGTGAAGGGACAAAACGAAACCACAGTTTTAGGACAAGGAAGACACGGCAATGCTGACCTTTGCCGTAGGACGGGCGTGATCTGCATACTCCTCTGCTTCGCACTTGGAATTTCGAACCTTTTCAATGCCAATTGGGTCATCGCGTTTAGTATCGTGTGCCTGTGAGTGCAACAGCGACCTATTGCAGCTTGGTCCTAACATGGCTGCAGAATATACGCGCCCATCATTCTGTTCCTCGAAGTCCCACTGCTCCTCCGAATCTGCCCGACGTCACCCAAGTTCGACACTTTCATTCGAAAATTCGAGACCAACTTCCTCCGCGCCGGTCTCTACGCCGCCATGAGCGCAGTGCAGTGGGCTAGCATTGCCGCAAGAGTGACCAGCTTGATCGCTGCTGCCGTGGTTCTGTTGTTCGCTGCCATTTTCTACGCGCTTGCCGGTCTCAAGGGGCAGGCATTCCAGGGCAGCAAGACCTTGGGCGGACAAGGCGTCGCGCAGATGATCATCTAAAAAACACGAATAGATGGATGACTGGCAAAGCGCGGAGGGGCAGCTGGGAAACATGCAGGGAGTGGAGTCCAGGAGCAGCGGTCTCACGAGCGAGCGGAGGAAATTCGCAGCACCACTGGGTGGCACGTCTTCGGGCGACTCAATGTGTCATATTGGCAGAACGGTGGGATACCATCTGGGAATTACGATGTCCAAGTTTCTTGTATCATCAGTCGGCGTTGTCATGGCGGGATTGTTCGAAAAGACGGTGTTCGTCGGATTTTCAGATTTGAGCACAGCAATTGATTGATTCATTCCACGACAATGTGTTCCAACGAAGGCAATAGCCTGTATGCAAAGCTTTGTTGACCAGCAGTTGCATTCGACAAAGGACACTGGATTGCTTGTTTACTGCCGTTGTGGTTTAGGTGATGCTAAACGATGTCATGCCGTGTGAAGGGCCCTACGTAATGCCTGCATACGGGTCCACATCCACATCATGGCATGATGCGAGGCCAAACAACTGACGATCTTCCGCTCTAGCCTTCCGGCGCAACTCTACTAGCTGTTGGAAAAGGAACAGCGATGGCGAATGATGATATATGGCTAGACTGGCCCAGGAACGGCTTGCTTGCCAGGTGATCAAGCGCGGGGAACGCTAGCAAAAGTGGCGTTAAGTGGAAAAGAGCATCATCGAGAGAAGAAACTGCTCGTCGGTAGTGCCACACAGAGAGATGCCCCCAATACAGGATACTATCGGTATTGATCGCAGATGTTCAGTACTCGGGAGACCAAATGAGATTCCACCCTCTGCGGTGCATGTGAAAGCACATGCATGTTATCGCAGGACGGTGCTTGGCATCGACATGTGCGGTGGAGACAACCTTGGAGGGTTGAACAGGGCGCCATCGCAATAGAAGACGCGGTATTGGCGCGAGCATCAGCCGCCCCTGCAGATGTTTGTGTGGTGGGCAAAGGCTGGGGTAGGCGGGGTCTTTCTTGTTCTGCAAGGTGATGGGTTTCTGCGTGCACGTTCAAACGCCAGGGCGTGAGCGTTGCATCATTGGCGGGTCGCCTGCGTACCCATACTTAAGCTCACGATCGCTTCATCCGGGCTACCAGTTTGCGTCTTTTTCTTAGTCCATCCCAGCCTGAAGCTTCACTGCTCTGTGCAGAACATAGCAGCGTCCAATTGCGCAATTCGAGGTGAGTTGCTGCCACCTACCGGCTTTGTCTGATACGCGACGTCAAGCTGCTTCAACTGCGCTGCCCTCATTGGCCGCCTTGGTGCTGGTCGCATCTTCGAGCTTTTGGTTCCTAGCAGTTTCTGGCGCCGATTCGACGGCAGCGTGCTTGTCTGCATTGGACCTGCAGTACTCACTGACACTTGAGCTCTTAACAGCTTCTCTACCACATCATTCTTACTGCAACCACACCCACTTCACTTCTACACACAACAATGAGTGCTCCGCCGCAAATACCACCGCGACCGTCGCGAGCCCAGAATTCGACGCCCAACTCGACCCATATGGACGTCCCCAAGATTCCCCCGCGTCCGAAGCGCAGCATCGACCGCTCCGTTTCTCCCAACCGGGACGCCTTCGCTCGTTCTCCACTAAACGACCCGTCGTTCCTACACACTGGACAGCCTCACAAGGAGTCCCATCTCGCTGCCGAGCTGCCAGCCCGCCCTCCCAGCGTCAGTCTGCCTTCGCTCGGCGAGGAAGGCTCCGAGTACGCCAGCTTCGAGGACCTCTCCAAGACGCTCACAAATCAGAGCCAGAGCGGCGAAGCGCCTGAGCAGACAAAGCAGGTAGCCGGCGACCTGCCGCTTCATGCGCCCAAAGCATCTCTTCCGGCCTCGTCCGCGAAAAGCAGAATCCAGACGGTGACTCGCACCGATTCAGATCAAGCTGCGGCTGCTGGCTTTGGCACGCAGCTGGCTCCGGAAGGAAAGCCCTCGGGTGACTCCAGCCGCTCAGTCTCATCGCGTCCTAGCTCTGTATACAAGGACGACGACGAGCATGGCATTCCTGAGATAGGTGTCCAGGTGCCCATGTACCCGAACGCGGGAGACGTGCAAGCCCCGACACCTTCACCGTACGAGCAGGGAGTGCCGACGGGCGTCGGCTTCTTCAACAAGGGGGATAAGCCCCGCCATCATAGTAGGACGAAGAGCGGCCGCGAGATCTTTCATGGTCCTCCCGGCAGCTACGGTCTGCATGGTCACGGCAAGATCGGCAACGACGAGTTCGAGCAGAATTGGTACAAGAAGCATCCTGAGGATTTGAAGCGTGAGAAGGCTGGCGAGTACGGTCCGCATATTCAGGAGAACCGGAAGGATTACCACTGGGGCGGGGAGAAGCTCGATAAGCTCGTGCGCAATGCTGGCGCCCATGGTGTTGGATTGGGTACGCTTTTCATGGTCCCTGCGTCAACTTACGGTAGAGATACTGATGTGAACAATAGGTACTTCTAGGGATGCTGTCAGTACTCCAGATGAGCAGATCGGCTACATGGCGAGCGAGGAATATGCATCGCGCATGGCCTCCCCGAGGCCCAAGTCATCCGGTCGCCCAGGCTCAATAAGTGAGAAGGGAGCAGCTCCGGTCGCCGAATCTCCTTTACGCCAGACGAATTTTCCCGCCGACGTTCTCACCAAGCAGAAGACCCACGAAAACGAAGCCGAAGAGGACATTATCCATATCGACCACCCAAATCGTAGAGAGAGCAAGATCCACGGAGGTGGATATGACCCACCCACTCACGATCTGGGTCGAAAGGCTGGTAACACTGATGAAGAAGGCGGCTGGGTTTCTGAACGCGGTTACGGTACTCCCATCCTCGCGTCAGACGAGATCAAGAAGGACCCTGTCTCAGCATGGAGGCAACCCGCAGTTCCCCCTGAGCAGGAGCGTCGTGGCAGTGGCGAATACACTATCAACGAGGGTGGCACCCCGGCGTACATTACCAAACAGCGCACTCACAGTCGCACTCATAGCAGGAGTTCTAGTAGGAACAGCAACCATGCCAATCCGTCGCGAATTATATCTCCACAACAGTTCGACCGCAGCGGCACACCTCTCGATTCAATGAAGGAGTATGAGCCTCTGTTTCCAGAGGACGATGAGGCCCCAAAGAAAGCCAAGTCCCCCCTCGACAGGATCATGAAGCGACCCGACCTTGCTCGCCACCACTTCCCTAGCCAAGACGTGTGGGAAGATACCCCAAGCAGCCTTCAGCTTGAGACTACGGTGGACACCCCTCAAGCCCCCGAGGAACCGAAGACCGCAGGAGCCGAGCCGGATGCCAGCCAGGTCTTCGAGAAGCCGCAGACTGAGCAAGCGCGCAAGGAACACATCACCAAAGAGGACCAGCAGTCATTTTTGCCCGAGCACACAAAGAAGTTTGCAAACAAGCATCTGAAGAATGTATCTAGTGATGGTCGTCCTGGTGTGCAGCGTTTTCCTAGTCAAGATATTTGGGAGGACACACCCGAGCACTTCCACCTAGAGACCACCGTCAGCACTCCTCAGACACCAGAGACAAATGAGTACGCAGATGACTCGCCTGTTGTCGAGAAGTCTACCATCCCGGCCAGGCCTAATGTTCCCACTCGTCCGCAGGCCGCAAAAGAGACCTCACCAGTCGACAAGAAGGCACCCGTTATTCCAGAACGGCCCAAACCTCAAGTTCCTGCACGCCCTAGCAAACCCTTGACTAAGTCTTCAGAGAAGGTACCTACAGTAGGAGCCTTCCCTGACGAAAAGGGCAACACTGGGGCAGATCCTCAGCCAAAGGCCAAGCCTCCCGTACCTGCCCGCCCAGGCGGATCTAAGATTGCAGCGCTACAAGCTGGCTTCTTGAAAGACCTGAACAGCAAACTCGGTCTCGGCCCGCCAAAGGTGAAGGAGCCAGAAGCTGAGAAAGAAGAAGAGCCACCCAAGCCTCTAGAGGATGCTCGTAAGAGCCGCGCCAAGGGCCCGCAGAGGCGAAAGCCTACGAAGTCGCCTGCTCCCGCGGCGACAATTACTGCTGAAGTTGCCGTTCCACCGCAGTCTCTGTCCGTTGGTATTGTAAGCACGCTCTGGCAGATTGGTGAGAGCGGCGATGTCGAAGTCCCGACCGCAGAACTGAGCGCAAAACTGCACGCAGCGCTTAAGCCGACTACATCCGCCACTTCCGAAAAATTGACTCCGACCACATCCGCCAGCTCAGATAAGATAGCTCCTCCCGGTACAGAAGAGTTTAAGGACACTGAGCACATACTAGAGAGGGAAAAGCACGTCGAACCCGGCGAAGCTTCCCTCGAGCCCGCCACCATCAAGCAGGCTGAGCTTAGCGTCGCGGTCGCAGAGCCTGAGGCCGAAGTGTCAGATGAAACCATCGAGGATCAGACCGCGGGTAGAACAGATCGTATCACTGTTGATCCGATGGAAGCGGAGCCCAATATCGAGGACAAGGTGCCTGGTGGTAGGCTGTCGGCTGAGGAGCAGAGGGATTTGCAAAGGGAAATTGAGGAGGAGACGAAGGAGAAGTTGGCGGTGGGTGGGGGTGAGGGGAAGGCTGGGGAAGTGAAGGCGGAGAAGGGGAGTGAGGGGCAATGGGAGGTCCTTTGACGTTAGCGTGCATGGTTGATTTGGGTTCGACCTAGGAGGGCAGGATAGCTGAGGACGTATAACTGGCTTTTTGGGTAGTGTGCATGATATGTATCTTGTTCTGCTCACAGAATTGCGCCCCTGTGCCGTAACGTCCATAAGTCATCTCCGCCCTCTTTACTACTCTTTACAAAGCAGCATGCCGGTGTGGGGTGGTCTGTCTATTCATTCCCTTTCCTCCTATTGACAGAGTTTTCACCATTTCCACCTGCACCTGTGTTGGAATCGAGTGGCGGCAAAGAAAATCAACAGATCACGCATAACTGATGGCGGTTGTCTATCTGCTCTTATCACAGCGAGGTACCAATCATAGGAACTTGCCAGGATTGCTACATGACTATTTATATTATTACCTACTAAATATGCATAGAGAACTTCAGTATGAACATACCATGATACTGTAGTGATTCTTTACTATTATCGTACGTACGTTAGTTTGTAAGGTGTTTATTAGCGATTAAAATTACTTCGCTGCCTCTCTCTTATACTACAGCCGATTAACCTTGAAATTTTCCCGTCTCCGACATTACCCAATCGATGAATGCCTTTGCGCTGAGGCGGCAGCATCAGTGTCCACGAGACAACGTGTGTGCCGCGTGCTCCGTGTTCCTACGACTTACGTAACGAGGACATCTTCACAGGCGCGACACAAGCTTTCAATGAAGCTGAATACCATTCCCAATCTTGCAGAAAGGTCGATACATTAGGGCATGCTCTGGAGTTTTCCGAAGGCCCAGCATCGTGATTAAGAGACTATCTACGAGATGGCATCAGGCGAGAGCCGACGATTCGTCGCCATGCCTTCCATACCTTGTCCATGGACCCGCGAATGTCTAAGGTTCATCTTCGTCCTCATGCTTCCGACAGCCACTAAAAACGGAAAGATCCTCCACTGGAGCAACTTGAGGTCTAAGCCGAGCATGAACATGGCTTCACATACACGTATCTGGGTCCACTTGTGAAGAACAACGAGCAGGTCTCCAACTTCACGACTTCCCTCTACACTCAGCAGTACGAAATCACCGCAAAGGAGCTATTCCAGAAGAGTATACCAACCAAGAGTCTGGATCAGTTTCAGTCGTTCATGGATGTCCATGAGCATCCAGTCATCTCTAAAAGAGGCTCAGCTCTGAGGACCCAACTCCGTCGACGTCGCTGGAGGTGGACTTTGACGTAGGGTCTGACGAGTTGCAACTGGGCGACGAGGTAATCATTGTTGACGGTTCGGCCGATCCATTGATACTCCGTCCTTCCTATTCTGGAAGTCATCGGTTAGTTGAAAATGCCCTGACCAATTGCTTATTAGAGTTTGCTTGGCTGCGGGACCGTATAGAACCACGAAGTGTCGATCTCGATGTGTAGCATATTATTTGAAGCGTGTAATACTGTTATTCGTACATGCTCCTGTTTCGGTTGTAGATCACGATCGCGGGATCGTCCTCTTGATTGTCACTTCCAGGATCTTGAAGCCAGTCCTGCTCTCAACGAAGTCCTCGTTCCGTTGCGCACATAACATGCGACTGCATGGCTTAAAGGTAATGCCCTCATTGTTCCGATACTTTACCGGCAGAATGTTTCTTAAAGAAAGTCATTGCTATCTGATTCGAGACAACGCCACGGATGCGAGCCTTGGTATCGCGCCGCGCCTTGGTGAAGTTCATTGAAGTTGGCTCGTTCGTAGCTTCTTCATAAGTCTTCTAGCTTGGATACTCCGTCTCCTCGTGAGTCAGGTGGATGTGCTCAATTTGGCTGGCTAAATCCGAAACCTGGCGGATGCCTGCCAACCTCTTTAGACCACGGGGATGCAGACCGTTGCCGCAACGTCGAAAGGAAGTCTTAGAAAAAAAATGGTTGATCCTCTGGTTGATTTGTCCTGCAAATAAGACAGAATTGGAGCATAAAAGGGACAAGCCCATATCGATCTCATCTGCCAGACAGACAAGAAATTTACAAATGATGTCCATCAGCTCAACAGGAAGGCGCGGTAGCTTGGGCGCACTATTTCTTTTTTGTCGGAAGGACATTTAGTCGCAGCATAGTCTCGTTTCTTGCTTTCAAAGCATCTGCAGCGGAATGCCTTGCTATTTCGCGTAGAGAAGACAAATAATAGAACAGTCAGACCGCGATAATAAACAGAGGAAGAAAGGAAATGAGGCCGAATTGAAAGTTTCTGTGGCCCGTGGTTTGCTATGAGCACAGTTCTTGCTTCACGGCTAATCGTCATACCTCTGTACATGGCATGAGTTGTTGGCATACGTGAACGGCAAGTTGCAGCAGCTCCCGTAGTCCGAGCTGATACTTTGGAGGATCTCCAAGACGATCCACGATCCACGACCGAGGACTGGCGGCTTTGCGGAGAAGGTGTCCCACTGACCTGTTTCTGCGGCGTGTGAAGTGCATACAAGCAAGGAATTCCGCCATGACGCCGGTGGTCACGTGAAAGTCGATTTACCTAGATACCTGCAATGGAAGGTACATACCAAGTTTTATGAAGACATCAGTGCATGTAAGTTGGGTTGTTGTAGGCTATAACATGGCAGTCTCTTGCACAGGACCTAACGCAACATTTGGTGTCCACGCCGTATGCATGTCATCCTAGTCTACACCACATGTATTCGCAAACAGCGAAAGCCTCCGAGCATAAGTCTTGACTAACATATATTGTTACGTTACGAGACAACAGCTCTCCAGAGCCATGTATGCGTCCGATTGTAATTCTCATCCTCGAAAAGTTCCGTCCCTAATTCTCCGTTGGGCCTGTTCCCACCCATCATCCCCATATTCGACACCAATTGCTCCTCCAATATCCAAATGCCTATTTCACGCGCCCAAAACATTACATCAAAAGAATACAAAGGTAGAGCTAACGCCTAAGCGCTGATAATATGCTGCGATGCTGCGCGAAAATCGCTGCAGAAAGCCTCGGGAGAAGCCTGCAAAATGAACACCTTATGCAAGTAAATGGCAAAGGAAGGTGCAAGCCAAAAAAAAAAAAAGGAACTCCGTAAACACCATGTAGCTTTCGTAGAAGTCAGGCCCTGCCGTCCCATGGTATCGTTAATGACCCTTAGCCCTGAAATGCTGGAATGCAAATGCGCCGCTCATTTGATGAAATTGAAGACCTCGAAACAGTTTTATTGAAACATCCACTGGCAGTGGCAAGCGTCAGATGGATCCGTTCTCTTCTCCTGTTGCCTCCGTGTCTTCGCTTTTTGAGTCGACGAAGGTGCGGGTGGTGGACCTGAAGGTGCACCAAAGAACTCATCTATCCGCGGATCGGCCTCTTGGAGCCAGACAATCACGTTTCCGCCGTTGCTACCGGATGCTGGAGCAATCTGTCCGTTGTCGAGCAGTTGCATTTTCTGGCAGTAGGGTTGCGGAGCGCCAGGGAGACGTCGCTCTTCGATCTTGACGATGCGAGGATAGGGGAATGGGAAGCGGAAATTGGAGCCATCGTCACGCTGTTGAGGGGTTCTCTTCGTAGGCGGCGGAGTGGTAGACGCGGATGAATTTTCAGCGCTTGACGTTGATACTGTAGCCGTTGGGGTCATCATTTCGGGAAACGGATCAGAAGGATTGGGGGTAGGGTAGTTGGTCATCGTGGCAGCAGTTGAGTTGTCTGTGACGTAGATGTAGCCCTCGATATACGTCGAGTTCCAGACGCAGTACCAAGGGTTGTCGCCAGGCATGACCTGAAAGCGATGGCGAAAAGATGGCTTGTTAGGATCATCATCACGCTTTCGAAGACCATTGCCGGCGGCAAACTCGTCAGGCTGCAGGACGACCACCTTGTCGTAACGTCCCGAGAAATGCCACGCAGGACCGTAGCCTCTGTAGTCGAGATCGGTAACGAGCTGCAATGTCGACGGAGGTACCACAGGAGGCTGCAGTCCATACTGTATGCTCCCATCTGGGGCGACGAATGTTTCCAAGGATGCCTGGTAGCTATCCGATGTAGAATTGACGACGACTTGAAGCGGGGCAAAAGACATTTTACATGACCAAGCTGAATACTGGTTGCCCAAAAGCAGGCAGCCAGGGCTGCTTTCCTGGGCATAGCCCAGTGGAAGCGAAAATTGACCGGTAGGCAAAGGAGGGAGCGAACTTGGCGTAGGAATTGGTGTCGCTCCAAACAAGGTATTGCCGGTGACTGCTAGTTCACTGTTGTTGTCAGCTAACATCTGCTTAGTCTACCAATATACTTACGGTTTGTCGTGGCTGGAATGATCTTTATCTTGTTTAGGTTTATCCTTATTCTTGGTCAAAAAGGTGCCGATCGCGGCGCCGAGCACGATAGCGAATATAAGCAAGAGTACGAGCAGTACAAGGGCGACAGTCACGGGCACTTTACCCCAGAGCCGTTTTTTCCGCCAGCTCTGTTTTTTTACACTCGGCTCCGGCTCCACCTTCTCGGCAACAACACTGTCGTCCGTTGTTGTCAACAATGAGGCCGATTCAGATGTAGTCGCGGGCCGTGGAGCCACATTGCCGGTTTGTGTCTCCGGACGCTGCTGGGGTAGGCGAGCGGGTGCGACAGGAGCTAACGGGGAGACGGGAGACACAGGAGACGGAGGTGCAGGAGGCGCCGCATCTATTAACAGGGTGTCACTGGACGCAGCCATGGGATTTGACCTCGCCTCCAACGGAGTGGCACTCGCTTCCGCGGCCATCGACGCCTTGGTAGGTCCTTCCTCAGGGTACCGTGAGTATGGTGGGAGCTGCTCCGTGTGTCCAAAGGGTCCTACGATGTCTTGCTCTTCTCCATCTGGTCCTATCTGTCTGTGAAAACCGGTGGAGATTCCTGGGAAGCCAACGGGAATGGCCGTCTGTACCGCTGGAACAGGCGGCTCGTCCTCAACGACGTTCTGCGGGTACATGCCATATGGGTGACTGGGTCCTGTTGGATGTTGTGGTATCGCCGATGGTTGTTGCTGTTGTGTGGATGTCGTTGATATGCTTGCGTTACGCGCGATGGTGTTCTGTGGGTACATGCCGTATGGATGGCTTGGGCCTGAGCTGAACGGGCCGTCTGAATTGGTCATGGTAGCAAAGGAGGCGGTCGAGCTGACCGATGCGCGGTGCTGCAAGGGCGTCGCCTGCGAACTGGGCCCTCGCTGATGCGCGCCACGTTGTGGGCCGTTCTGTACAGCTGTATCCAAGCTATACGGAACCTTGGCTATGCTGTTGCGCGTCGCCATCCTCCTGAGGTCAGTCCCTTCTGGCGGTTTTGGCTGCGTGGTCTGCGGTCGCAACGGTTCGTGCTCGTCATGGATCGGGCGGTCGTGGCGGACTTCGTTCGTGTTCGCGCTTGCCGGGTGGAAGCCATCCGATACCGAGGGCATAAAGTCGTCTTCATCTGGGTCCAGCGCGTACTCGTCGTCGAAGACATCGGGGTTCTGGGGCGGGTGCGGCGGGTTGCCCTCGTCGCTATTTCGTCGGTCCATCGCGTCGTCCCTTGACAGCCACAGCGGGCTGGTTCACCCTGAGCAGGCCGCCAGCGGGTGTCGTGGCCGTGTCGAGCGATCAATGGATGCGAAGGGCGGTCGACGCTCTCGCTGAGGGCGCGGGCAATGGGGTGCGGTCGTGGGCAGCGTGCTTGCCGTCGGTGGTGGGTGCAAGAGACTGGCTGGCACTGCGCGGCGGCAGGCTTGAGACGGGAGGCATTGGCCCACCGTCTCGAAGCCAGTCGGGCAGGCGCTAGTCAGGGGTTGCACCTCCCTCCGTTTCAGCACGGCCTTCCCTCAACAGCCTCGCGCCGCTTCAAAAAAGGCCCTTCTCCCGCCCCAGAGACCAATGAAGGCATGCCCTGCACATGAGGTCTGCACTCTCGCTGCTGCTGGCCAGCGCCTGCTTGTTCAGCGATGGTACAGCGGTCGCTGGCCAAAGGGACGCATTTAGCCACCTTGACGGCAGATCGCCCTCCTTCCCCTCGCCCAATTTCGAGCCACCTTTCACCCTGGCGAGCGTTGCGGCCACAGTGCGCCCCTACCGGCTTTTCCCGCTTCCGCCGGTGCAGCACTGAGTGCAAGCTAGGCCGCAATTGTCGAGTCGATAGAACTGGAGCACCAAACTGCGCGAACTATTCACTGCTGCGCCTCTTGCTTTCTGGGCTTGCAGCACGCCCAGCGACCCTGAGCAGTCCTGCCATGCTTCCACGGTGTGCGTCATTGTGTCAGTAGTGGCGCGGTTGAATTTGCCCACAGCCGGAAATTTCCCTTCTGGAGGCATGGATATATATTGTTCCTCCAGCAGTTCGCTTACGGGAGCATTCCGGGCTCGAATCGCTCAACACTCAGTGTATAAAGCGCGGCGAACCGCGGCTATATATCTGCACTTCCAAAATGCCACAAATGAACTTCTGGTGCGGACAAGATCATCGTCGATGGGCGTTGGGGCTTTTGGATGCTCGCGTCGGACTTTGAGAGCTCTGTCGTCACGAGATAAAGCGTGCTTCCAAGGCTCGGTGCAGCTTCCGACCATGGCATTCCTCACAGTCAAGATTTGGAGGTGCTGTTGTTGAGTATGCAGATTTGCTTTGTGACGATGTAATAGCCTATCTCGAGCGTGCGATCAGGACTCGATCAGAACTTCGGTCATGTGCTTTGCAATGCTTGGATTATTGTTGCGCAAAGATCGGAAAATGAAACGCATAGATCACCGTGCGTGAGAAAACTGCTTCTGCTCTTCTCGGATGTATCCCGAGTGCGTCATTTTCGCTTGTTAAACACAGTATGTGATCTCTTTGACAGATCGAATCAGATATATTCTGTTTTCCTTGCCTCCTTGTTGCATGTGTGGAAGCGACCTGGTAGAGGAGACTGCGGATGGACTGCCAGAAGGCTACAGTGAAACCCAGTAGGCGGAGAGACTGTTGTGTACAAGTCATGAATCAGTCTGAAATAACTCAGACGTCGGCACTGTTCCTAGGCGGGGCAGAGTTTAAAGAGAAGGCATGCAGCCATGGACAGCTACAAATCTTGGGTCAGATGGCCCAGAACGCAAGCTGGGCATGTTGGACATGCCGGACATGTAGTGATCGTGCAGTATGCAACGACGGAGGATGGTGGAGCAGAGAGAAGCAACTTCGTCTCACCTGTTGGAACAGTCTCTGAGTCTTGAGCTGCCATGGTGACAGGTGAATGGGCTTGAGGCCGATCGCGGCGTATATTCCCAGGCCACCCCAGGGCACACTTGACAAGGCCCATATTTCTGACGCTGTTTTGAGCACTCTCCGCCGGACGGACAACAGTGGGCCTTGCTATGGTGTAGTGAAATCGATCTGATTAGATTATGGGACGTACCATCGCTTACAAGGTGCGAAGAATTTACGCAACCCTTGGCGGCCGAGTGTTCCTGGTGTGCAGAGAACCCATGCATTGCCGCAGTTGGCCGTGCTGGCCTGAAGACGTCGAATCTCATGGCGATATCAGACGTAGCGTTGTTGGGGCGTGAGCGTATAGACAACATGCACAAGAAGCGCTTCGCAAATCCCGCGGTCTACAAGATGGTCGTCGGGAGGGTTGGTTGTCTGGTTGACACGCTGTTCCTGAGCTAACGCTGCTAACCGTTGTTGGATACGTCCCACTCGCCCTGCAGCGGCGCGAGTGACGTTGTGATAGGCGGCGCTGTGCTAGGCAGCGATAAACTTTTCAACAGCACCTGAGCGAGAACGGCGGCGCGGCCTAAGTTCGGTAGCAGTCCAGTGACGCCGCCGAGCCAGAGAACAAAAGGTTGCACACGGCGAAAGGTCTGAGGAAGGAACAATATGAAGATGGCGTTGAAGGTCCCCCGCCATCGTAGCGAGCAGCCCCGCGACAGGAGGATGCGCGTGCACTGGCTCCATACAAGCCCGCAAGAGTGCCCAAAAGCGCATGGCACATGGGCCGTTGTTGAGCAACGTAGATTCCGCGTACCAAAGCAGTTTAAACCGCCTTCTGTCAGGCCTAGAGGAGCAGGTACTCGGCAATTGCCACTTACAGCGCCTGCGAGATCGCCGCTACCAGACCGCAATTTGCTTTCTCGCGACATAGTCCTACTTAACCAGCGGTGTACCCCGCCAGGACACGCCTCGACTTTTCTCACAACTACCCCCTTTACACCATTTCAACACACACAGCCATGGCTTCCCGTCCCTCCAACATCGGCATCAAGGCCATCGAGCTCTACTTCCCTAGCCAGGCATGTCTCCACCGGCGCCCGGAGTGCTGCAGCGCCTTTTTGCTGCAACTCCACGCTTGTGAGAAATAAATTCTAACTCACGGCAGTGCGTCGACCAGGCCGAGCTCGAGAAGTTCGATGGCGTCTCCCAGGGAAAATACACAATCGGTCTCGGCCAGACCAAGATGTCCTTCTGCGACGACCGCGAGGGTACGTTTTTCTGCAAGTCTACGTGCAAGCACGCGAGCTAATCAGGTCACTGTACAGACATGTATTCGCTCGCCCTGACCACCGTCTCCTCGCTGTTCAAGAAGTACAATATCGACCCCAAGAACATTGGCCGCCTCGAGGTCGGCACCGAGACACTGCTCGACAAGTCCAAATCCGTGAAGTCGGTCCTCATGCAGCTGTTTGAGGAATCGGGCAACTTCAACGTCGAGGGTGTGGATACCGTGAACGCGTGCTACGGCGGCACCAACGCTCTGTTCAACAGCGTCAACTGGATAGAATCTTCCGGGTGGGATGGCCGTGACGCCGTTGTGGTGGCTGGCGACATTGCGTTGTACAAGAAGGGTAATGCGCGTCCTACGGGCGGAGCGGGATGTGTGGCTATGCTCATCGGCCCTGACGCCCCCGTCGTGATGGAGCCGGGCCTACGCGGCAGCTACATCACCCACGCATACGATTTCTACAAGCCCGACTTGACCAGCGAGTACCCTGTCGTCGACGGACACTTCTCTATTCGGTGCTATACCGAGGCCGTCGATGCATGCTACAAGGCCTACAATGCCCGTGAGCAGACGTTGAAGAGCCAGGCCAATGGTTCCAATGGCGTCAACGGCCACTCCCAAGAGCAGGAGACGCCGCTAGACCGCTTCGACTACATGTGCTTCCACGCACCCACCTGCAAGCTCGTGTCCAAGTCGTATGCGCGCCTTCTCTATAACGATTTCCTCGTGAACCCGTCGAACCCGATTTTCGCTGAGGTGCCCGCTGAGCTCCGTGACCTTGACTACGCCACCTCCGTTACAGATAAGGCAGTTGAGAAGACATTCATGGGTCTTGCCAAGAAGCGATTCAATGCCCGCGTCCAGCCCAGTATTGAAGTCCCTACCATGTGCGGCAACATGTACTGTGGCAGTGTTTACGGCAGTCTGTGCTCGCTCCTTTCCAATCTCGATGGTGAGAATTCCACCGGCAAGCGCATTGCCTTGTTCAGCTACGGTAGCGGTCTTGCTTCCTCTATGTTCTCCTTCAAGATCAGTGGTAGCATCACCGAGCTCCAGAAGAAGCTTGACGTCAAGAACCGCCTCGAGAACCGCCGTGTCGTTGCTCCTGAGGTCTACGATGAGGTAAGTCATGTTGAAACTACTTTCGCTGCTACATTGACTGACGATTTCGCAGATGTGCAACCTCCGTGAGCGTGCTCACTTGAAGAAGGACTACAAGCCGGAGGGCAAGGTCAATGACCTCTTCCCCGGCACCTACTACCTCACCGAAATTGACGGCATGTTCCGACGAAAGTATGAGATCAAGCAGTAGATGCGCATTTTCGATTCTTTGGTTCGTTGCATGTGAGCATTTGCAGGAGTCCGTTTCACGATTCAAGTTAAGCTCGTCAACTGCAAGATCCGTATACCCCTTGGGGGCTTCCAGTGCCCTTCGTGAGGAAATGCATGGGGATGATGATGGTTAGACGATTTCATGTCTGGAAAGGTCGGTAACGGAGGATATAATGACAAATTCTGGTATACGGGAAATGGATAGCTATTGCTATCCGGCTGCATATAATATCTGCCTACGGGCTTGCAATGAGAGATTTATAGAGACACATCCAAGGCTCCCTAGGCCTGCTTGTTGAAAAAGGTTACCCACACGGACTGCAAGTGCTCTCAAATCACTAAAAGTGGTGGAGCAAGCTGTGCCCGAAACCTTCCAGATTTCCCAATACAATAATATACAGATCGGATGCTGTGCCCAAGTCCCAAAACTCCATGGCAAATGCTTTCACTGGTATAAATCCGCCCAATCACTCCAAAATGCCATCGACCTCGCCCGGTAATCGTTTAACACGCCTTTGCTCCCAATTCTCGAGATCTTTCGCTTGCAATCGCTATACAGTCTTTAGCACAATTCCATTCACAAACTGCCTCTACATCACTCTGAACCCCCCATCTTGTCGAATGACTCAAACATCCTCCTCCAGCCCCCACTAAACAAAATGAAAGCCGCACTCACATAATATTCATCCTTCATATTCACCTTCCGCCTATCCTGCGTCAACCCCATCTTCTGCTCATGCGTGATCTGTTGGTTCTTCTTGTCGTATCGCTCGTACCGTAGGGCGGTTGCGGGCGTAAGCATGAAGCTGCCCGCAACGATGGTGGTGAGGAAGGGCAGACCGAAGAGTAGGAATGGATGCTTGGTGAGGGCTTTGCGGTAGCGCGCGGCAAGGGAGTTGGGGAGGGTGGCGGCGAAGGAGCGGGAGGCGAAGGGCGCCATCGTGGTATCTATCTTTTTGCGATCGTGAAGGCCGTGGATAGGTGCGCTGTGCGCAGTTGGTCGTGCTGCACTTGAGCAATGAAGAGGTTCGTTGCGGGCAATCAATAGCCTAATCGACAGGCAGAGCGAACTGGAGCTCGATTAACTGTCTTGGCATTGGTCACGGGATCAGGCGTCGCGTCGAGTCGACGATTTTGGTAGGCGCGTCTCACACCCATCGCACCCCATTTGGTTCAGGTCGTAAGCACTCGTTCTCCACTACCACCTCTTCATTCTCGATCACTGCGCCTGCGGAATACCGCCATCCATTCGTTGCTTTGAACCTATCGCTTATATTGGGCCCGCGACAAAGACCCCAAGTGGCAGCAGCCCCAAGAACACCTGGCTTCCAGTACCCATTCGTTATGCACGTTCAATAGTTTTGCGTGATGGCCCGCAGAGGCGGGGGTTCGACGCAGCGGCAAGCGCCTCAGCCAGGACCCAACGGCCACCTTCCGTATGGTCATGCCAATGGTCTTCCGCCACCATCCACCATCCCCGCTCAGATCGTGCGAGGTGCAGCCAACGTCAGAGCACAGCAGAATACCGTCAACAAACAACCCTTCATCGAACTTGTCCAGGAGTTTTTGTCTAACCCTGTTTTAGAGGATCCAGACCCAGTATGCATCGCATTCATCCTCGCCATTACCGAGGGCGGGATAGACCCATTCTTCAGAGAAGACCCATTCGCTTCGAAGCACCTGGAGGAGCAAGGTACTCAATGCATCGCTGCTCTCATCATCATATTCCACCAGAAGCCTTATCTTTGGTTCGCTCCAACGCACGCTGAGGAAGAAGATGGCAATCCGCGCCCACCGGTTGTCATCTGGTTGTTCTCGAAGCTGTTGGGATTGATGGTACGCCAAGGACTTCTTCGTATCCATCCGACCGTGCTGGAACTGCTGAGTACATGCCTAAAATCCTTCACTCTGACCGCCAGTCGTTTGCGTCAAGCTTGGTCGGTCTTTCAACTGTTCCGATCCTGCGTTGATAGTAGGTCTCACATTGGTAACAGAGGAGTCTACTGCTAATTGATCTGACAGGCATAACAGCTGCCGTGGAGCTTAGTGAAGAGCCGTTGGAGTCGTTGTGTCCATCTATTGGCATCATTCTTCCATCTTCGACTAGCATTGGCGATATCTGGCCTGAAAGCCAGCACCTCGTGGCTCTGCCCCAAGGTCTACAGAGGCCCGTCACATCTAGAGTCAGTGCGACATACCTGGCGTTTCGTCTACTTGAAATTCTCATAGAATGCTGCTTCACATCCAAGCAAAGGACTACCAACGATTCTACGTTTGATAGCATGCGACCGTGGGCCTTAAACAGCTGCCTAGACCTGTGGATTAGCTTCACGAGATGGACAGCCGGTGCAGAACGGGGACCTCTGCATGACGATATTGAAGCACTGTACTTGCAGTCGCTGGCCATCCTAGCTTTGCCCGATTTAGACAACGAGGACGATTTCTCCTGTTCATCTCAAGCGCTGATCTCTCTTACTTCGGGGCTGCTTGACGGCCTGCGAAGTTGCCTCTCAAGGCCATTCTCCCGCGCGAATCAGGCCCGATTCGGTTACGTGCTGATACGCTTGCAGTCTATATTTCAACAAATACTCAGGGATGAGCGAACGGGGATCATCGGCCGTCATGTAAAGAAACTCGTTACAGATACCATGATCCCAGACATTGCTGGAGTCTGTCAAAACGTTTCAGAGCTGATTGCATTGGAGAAAGACTTACAGGTTTGTGTGTGGATGCTCTTCCTATTTGACCCTCTAACTGTGGACAGCTGTCTATATGTCTCTGGACAGCACCTGGCGACTGGCCTGCTGAAGTTCGGGAACTTCGGGCCATTTTATGCTCAGAGACAGGTCGGCCTTTTGAGAACGAAGAGTTGAACGATCAGTCGATTGTTGTTATCAGCGGTTTTCGCTCAATGAACAAGGTCGACGAGCAACCGCCTGCGAAACGTCGCAGAACAGCACCCGAGGCCGACAACGATGCGCCTTCTGATGTTTTGAACCATCTGGTCATGTTGCTCAATGGAAGCTCTGCCAACTCACCGGTTTTGGACTTGAAAGATTTCCACGTCTCGATCCAGTAAGTTTGTTCTGAACAAAGAGACTCACTTACTGACTAGTGCAGAATGAAATATGCCAAGCTGCCGGAGGACACGCAAGCTTCTGACCAGGAGCAAACTGAGATGCTTTTAGCATTGACCAAGATTGCCTGCGCTGCGACCCAATGTATGAAAGTGCCGGAGATCAGCCAAGATCGCTGGAAGGACGCACCGTGTACACTATGCGATCCGACCTACAAGGTGCAGCGCGAAGCAAAGGTATACTGGAACCACCAGGTTCTCGGCGAAATGTGGAAGGATGCTATTGCTGGAATGATTGCTATTACCCAAGAAGCCAGATTTCAAAATTCATCTCGACCGCGAGTATTAATGGCCGTTGCTATCGGGCGCATCTTCAATCACATTTCCGAGACGGAATACCTCAGCCTGGAAATAAGCTCTTTAGGCGAATGGCTGTTGAAGTCAATGCAGAGGTCTTTACGCGAATTGAGGATAGCAGCATCTCGATCTCTTATGACATTTCTCCGAGATGACATCTCTCGCCATGTTCGGGACAAGAACCGCAGAGCGACGATGCAGTTCTTAGCTGAATTGACTAGACGCAATGTCCCGGCGCAGCAAGAGACTTTGATCATGGCATATGGTCAAGCGGCACGGACATGCAGCGGAGAAGAGCTGCATCTCATCCTTGCCCAGCTGGTAGAGTACCTGGGCCACACGAATACGGTTATTTACGGTGCAGCATACAATGAGCTCTGCTCTCTAGCCGACGACCTTCACACATCACCCCAGGAGCTTTTAAGGCCGTACTGGAGGACCATCGGGTTCTCCATTGTCAATGATTTGAACACAAACCCACAGAAAGCAAAGTTCGTTGTGGAGTTGATCGGTGAAATCTCCTATGTCAACCAGCTGTTGATTCTCATTCACGAGGATGTTCTCCCGGTGCTCGTACTGAATAAGAGGACGGATATTCTACAACGCATCGCCAATGCGAAAAAGACTACGGTTGAGGAAATATGCTTGCAGCCACGAGCGCACCTTGCGCGAATTATTGCTTTGCTCTTATGTCAACATGGTCCAGATGTCGAACGACGGGCTCTAGACACTTTGGTGGCTGTTGCGCCGGGTGTCCGACAAACAGGACAAAAGCTGCATGATCTGGTTCAGCTTGACGCCGCTGCCATGGCCAGTGAAATGTTCAAATTAGCGGCAGATCGCGACGCTAATGAAAAGGAACTTGTGAGTACAAGCCTCACGTTGCTGAGGGTAGCTGACCACTGTAGTATTACGAGGGCATTAGGAGACTTGCTGCACTTGACGATGTCAAAGGTGACCTTGAGCTTAAGAAGCAAAAGGACGGAAAGCGCAAAGCTGCATCTAGAAAGAAATCAAAGGACCTGGTGGAAACTTTCATTCTTAAACATGTCCTTGGTGTGATGGCAGACTTCACAAACCCGATCGAAAATCAGCTCGGTAACCATCACCTGACTGAACGCAGAAGGTGCGTCGGAGCGATCAAGGAGCTGATAACGTTTGCACGGGAAGACTCTTGTCATGCTCTTACTCAGGTACGTCAATCACAGCGATCCAAAGCGTCGCTGAAGGGGCTAACATGCGTAGATTCGAGCGTGTCTGCAGTCCGCCATGGCTGATCCTCATCTTTGCGACCAAGCTTTTGACGTTTGGTCGCTCCTCCTCACTGTTCTAGAGGAAGCTCACCTGAAACTTGTTCTTGGCCAAACGTTCGCATTGATTGTTCACCATTGGTCATCCTTCTCGGACGAGACCCGGCTCAAGGCCAGCGCTACTCTGGATCTTCTGCGAGTGCAAAACAACCAACTACTACAAAGCCTAGTCGGGCAATTGGCATCGCTATCTTCCATTCCGATGTTAGCGAAATTGGAGGCAGAGATAGCTCGTCTGAAAGCGAAGAAGGATCCCATCACACTCTTGAACTATTTCAGTGAGCGATGCAACGACGAAAACTCGGTCGTTGTACAACACGCATTGAAGGAGCTCGTGCCGTTCCTGGACGAAAACCAAAAGCTTCTTCATCAATCTGCTATCGATCAAAAACCGCTCCCTGCGCTTATCACCCTCAGTCGTTCACTGCTCGATGTCTGCGTACGATTTCCAGGATATCATATCGAGCTACGTACACTTTGCGCTCAATGTCTCGGGGTTGTTGGTGGCCTTGATCCGTACCGTGTTGAAACTGTGCGTGAAAAGAAACAAGTTTTAGTGCTTCATAATTTCGAACAGGCCGCGGAGGTGATACAGTTCGTTGCCTTCATGTTGGAAGAAGTACTGGTGAAGGTATTCCTCTCGACAACGAATGCTCGATCTCAAGGCTGGCTGGCATGGCTCATGCAAGAGCTGTGCGCGCTTTGTGGATTCAACAATGTAAATGAGTCCGGCCGAGGTGTTTCGCAGTCTACACCAGCAACACAACGCTGGGACGAATTTCCAGAGCCTGTTCAAAAAGTATTGACACCTTTCCTAGACTCCAAGTACCGGTTCACTACCAATGAAGACGTTCCAACAGCGCAGTATCCAATCTTCAGCCTCGAGCTTAGCCACTCCACCTGGCTCCGAACATTTACATACGATATTCTCCAGAAAGCGAAAGTGCAGAATGCGAAGATGTTCTTTCCTACTATAGGAAGGGTGGCTAGACGAGAAGATCTCTCTATTGCCTCCTTCATTCTTCCATATGCTGTGCTGAGCGTCGTGGTCGGAGGTGACGAGGCGGATGTCAGTAATGTCGGGCTCGAACTTCTGACAGTTCTTCGGACCGGTTTGCAAGGGGGCGATCATACGGAGGCTACGAACATAAAGCAGTGTAGCGAGGTAAGTCGGCATATTCTTGTGCACTGCACGAATACTTACTAACCCTATGTAGAACGTCTTCCAAGTGCTTGATTACCTTGCCTTGTGGCTGCAGGAGAAACGCAAAGTCATGTCCGATGCAAGAATCATGGCAGGCAAAACAGGTCGAGGGATCAATGAGGTCGATGAGATTGAAGCAATCAAGCAATTTAGTGCGGTCGAATCACTGTTGCGCCTGGTCCCCGCGAAGGTGATCTCCAAGCGAGCTGTCGAATGCAGGTCGTATGCCCGCGCGCTATTTCACTGGGAGCAATATTATCGCGAAGAGCAACACAAGGCCAAGACTGCGGGTGAAGAACTCATCAAGGATGATCTGCTGCAGCATCTTCAACACATCTACGCCCAAATTGATGAGCCAGACAGCATTGAGGGCATATCTGCTCACCTTTTAATTTTGAACCCAGAGCAGCAAATTATGGAGCACAGGAAGGCAGGACGCTGGACAGCTGCTCAGACCTGGTACGAGCTTGCTCTCGCGGAGAAGCCAAATGATCCAGAGGCGCAGGTCAACCTGTTGACCTGCTTAAAAGAGTCTGGTCAGTATGGTAAGCACAATCTTTGCGGCAAGCGATATTGTCCTGCTCATGTTTACTTGCAGATGCAATCCTCAACTATGTGGACGGATTTCATGCATCCCGTTTCGTCTCCTCGAGCACCTTACCCTTTGCTGCAGAAGCAGCGTGGTCAACAGGCAAATGGGACCAACTAGATAGGATACTTACCGAACCATCCGGAGCAGTCAACACCTCCTCTTCAGACTTCAATGTTGGTATAGGCAAGGCCTTGCTGGCATTGCGGCATGGTAAAGCAGACGCCTTCAAGCACACAGTGAACGACCTACGCACCGCCTTGTCAAACGGACTGTCTGCTTCGGTGACTGCGTCTCTGCACAACTCTCACGACCATCTTGTCAAGTTGCACACGTTATACGAGCTTGAGACCATCAGTGCTCTCTCCAGTCACGCCCCATCAGATCGAGGAGTGCTCTTCGAAAACTTGGATAGGCGGTTAGACCTCTTGGGCGCTTACACTTCGGACAAGCAGTATCTGCTTGGAGTGCGTCGCGCAGCTATGCAGCTGTCTCAGTAAGCATCAGCATGTGTCAATAGAAGTTGTAGTTGCTGATCCTGTATAGTTTGGAATTTACCGACCTGGAGATTGCATCAGCCTGGTTGACCACCGCACGACTCGCACGGAAAGGAGAGTTCTCATCAGCAGCTTTTAACTCCATCATGCATGCTACTCAGCTCGGCGACGATGCTTCAAAGATTGAATACTCCAAAATGCTCTGGAAGGAGGGACATCATCGAAAGGC
Source organism: Didymosphaeria variabile (assembly GCF_027946475.1). Taxonomy (NCBI): domain Eukaryota; kingdom Fungi; phylum Ascomycota; class Dothideomycetes; order Pleosporales; family Didymosphaeriaceae; genus Didymosphaeria; species Didymosphaeria variabile. The sequence continues at coordinate 1,564,193 of NW_026611625.1, read as the reverse complement.
CATTCAGAACCTGCGAGGCGCTCTTGCCACCAACTCATTTGCCACGAGGGAGATGCCACCTATGGACGTTAGTGTCTCTGTATCTACAACCGCCACTGGCGATGTTACACATGCTGCGAACAGGGTCAAATGTCATGCTCAGCTGCTGCTCGCCAAGTGGCTTGATAGGGCTGGTCAAACCCAAAGTCTCGTGCTGAAAGAGGAGTATGCGCGGGGAATCATGACATTCCCTAAGTGGGACAAGGGACACTACTACCTTGGCCGATACTATCTCAAGCTATACGAGACGGAGAAAGCCTTGCCAGTGAACAAACAGGCAAGCAACTTCCTGGCCGGAGAATTAACGAAACTGGTCATCGAGAACTATATCCGCTCTACTGTGTATGGATCTAAGTACTACTACCAGACTATTCCCAAGATTCTCACTCTCTGGCTGGACATGGGAATGGAGATGAACTCGCAGCCCAAGCTACCCAAGGACAAGGACCTTCACCAGCACAAGATGAACCACCTTAACCACATCAATGCCTACGTCAAGCGGTATGCGAGTGAACGTATGCCGGCCTACCCATGGTATACTGCCTTTCCTCAGATCATTAGTCGTATCAATCATCCAAACAAGAGCGTTTGGGAAGTTCTCCAGCTCATCATCATCAGAGTGACCGGCCAGTATCCGCAGCAAGCCCTGTGGGGGCTTTTAGCTGTGCAGAATTCACAGCAGGACGATCGACGGGCTCGGGGTGGCGGAATACTACAGAAGCTTCGAGTAGGTAGTCAGGTGCAAGAATTAGTGGAACCCGCTAACGTAAGGAAGGATCACTCCAAGCGCAAGAATGGCGCCTTGGAACTCAAGAGCCTTATCAACCATGGCCAACGTCTTGCCGATGCTCTGCTGTCAGCATGTGACACTCCAGTTGAACAGAGAGTGTCACACGTCAGCCTATCCAAGGATCTGCGTTTCAACACTAAGCTTGCACCTTGTGCTCTGGTGGTGCCTGTCGAATCCAATATGACCCCTAGCCTTCCCTCCACCAATGATAGCAGACTAATACGAGCACACAATCCTTTCGCATCAGACGTTGTCACAATAGCTGAGTTCAGGGACGATGTTCTAGTCCTGTCATCGCTTCAGCGCCCGCGTAAGATTGTTGTGCGAGGTTCCAATGGGCGATTATATGGCCTCATGTGCAAGCCGAAGGATGACCTCCGCAAGGATCAGCGACTCATGGAATTCAATTCAATGATCAATCGCGCCCTGACTAGGAACATCGAGGCTAGCAAGCGCCGACTCTACATCAAGACATATGGAGTTACGCCGCTCAACGAAGAGTGCGGTACCATCGAATGGGTTGAAGGCTTGAAGCCCATGCGAGACATCATAATACGGTTATATCGCCAAAAGAGTGTCAGCATCGATTACCAAGAGATACGCATGCTGCTCAACGAAGCATGTGCGGACCCCAAGAACATACATCTGTTTACGCATAAGATCCTCGCGAAGTTCCAGCCCGTGCTGCACGAGTGGTTTGTAGAGACGTTCCCAGAACCCGAGGCTTGGTTTGCCGCAAGGCTACGATACACGAGGTCGTGCGCCGTCATGAGTATCGTAGGCCATGTCCTTGGCCTCGGCGATCGCCACGGCGAAAATGTCCTGCTCGAAGAAGGAAACGGCGGAACCTTTCATGTCGATTTCAACTGTCTTTTTGACAAAGGCCTCACTTTCGAGAAACCCGAGCTTGTCCCCTTTCGGCTCACTCACAACATGGTTGACGCTATGGGCCCCGCAGGCATAGAAGGGCCGTTCCGGAAGACAGCTGAGCTTACGTATTCTTTGCTGCGTCAGCATGAAGACACACTTATCACCATCCTGGAGACGTTCGTGCATGATCCTACAGCGGATTTCCTGGGCGGCAAGAAAAAGAGGAGGATACCAGGCGTTCCGGAGAGTCCGCAGGAGGTTCTAGAAATCGTGAAAGGAAAGCTGGGTGGGTTTGTGAGGGGTGAGAGTGTCCCTTTGAGTGTAGAGGGGTATGTAGATAGTCTTATAAGGCAGGCGAAGGATCCGATGAACTTGGCGGCTATGTATATTGGGTGGTGTGCGTTCTTTTAAGAAAGTATACATAGGAGTAATGGGGGCGGGCTCGAAGAGAGGCATACCTTTGGTTTGATTATGAATATACTCATCGCTACGATCATCATATACAACTCTAGTAGTCAATCTTACATCCTCACACGTGCTACGACCTAATCTCCACATCCCACATGCCCCCCAGGTCAATCCCCGTCCACGTCTGTACCTTCAGCGTCTCTTCCCACTTCGGCGACTCAATCTCAATCTCAATCTCCCACCCTCCACTCTTCTTACTCGCCTACCTAGACAACCTTTAAGACCACCCTTCCTCATGCTGGTAGAAACACTCCTCCCTTCCCCGAGACTCATACTTATATTTCCCCACCTCCGTAAATCAAGTATCATCCGCCCCACAAGCAACGTTTCCTCTGTTCATCTGGTAGCGTGAGCATCGCCATTACCGTACATTCTGCTGCTCTCACCCCCGATGATGAATCACGCTCGCCATCCATATAACGTCTATCTTGCCCTTCGCTACCGTCAAGCCCGACTGCGCAGAGAGCATATCCGCCTGCATGAATGTCGCGTCGAAACTGTCCCTGTAGCGGAAGAGGGAGTAGCCGACGTCGAAGAAACGCTGATTGATGTTGAGGCCGTAGACCCGGGCTGGACTCAGAGACGGACTAGAGATGGCGAGGTGACGTAGTTCTTGGCCGATGCAGCAGCCAAGGTCGAGGAGAGTTGCGCCATGGGGAAATCGAATGGTTATATTGAGTTACGTGGGGGGATTGGGTGAATTGGACGTCGAGGAAGCGGTAGTGGCCGAGATAGGGATAGGGGCAGTGGCAGGGGTATTAAACTTAGACGTGAGGAAACATTTGAGCGCGATTGGAGCGGGACGAACCATTAGGGCTCATTATCGCTAGGGGGGTTGTGGCAATGTAGAATCACCAGTGAAACTATGGGTAGGCGTGGGGCAGAGGATGGGTGTACGACGGCGCTGATGTGAGATAGCTGTTCTGAAAGCGGGTATGTCGCGAGCGCGCAGAGGAGCTTCGAGGAGCTCGGCATCGAGAATACTGGATAACGAACAAGGCTCCCAGTTCGGAGGACAACGCCACCGTGCCGTTCTTGCAGTAGTCGATAGGTTTGTGGTGGCTTATGCAAACCAAGTTTCATGTGGGCCTTTTTCCCACGGCTAAGACCTGGACTGTGATATTCATTGACCAGCGTGAGCTTATATGAGATATGCAGCGCGGTGCACATCCACCTATGAAGTCGCTTCGCGAAGGAGATATCCGATTCACAAGATGACAAGTGTATGGTAGTTCATGATTCATCTACCAGGCCTATTTGCCCAGCGTACCTGTCCCGCCAGTGGCCTTTAGCCATACCACACAAGAACATGCATGTAATCCGTGAATTCCAACGCCACCCATTTTGCCGCCAACGTTGTCCGTTCCGGCGCTTACTTCAGAGGAATGAAACGGGAAGAGTGGGTGGCACCAATACCGGGCCTTCCGTGCTTGACAGGGCGGCTGCAAACGTTAATCAACTTGCCAGCAACATATGCAGATGGAAAATACTCACTATGAGATAGAGAACTCGGCAAGGTAGTGACCGACCATCTCCGCCTTGATCTCAACCTGGTTGAACTCCTTGCCGCTGTACACGCCGACAACGCTGCCGATCATCTCGGGGACGATAACCATATCACGAAGGTGAGTCTTGACGAGCGGGGGCTTCTCGTTCGGAGGGGCGGCCGCCTTCGCAACGCGAAGCTTCTTGATGAGACCCATGGGCTTGCGCTTGAGACCGCGGTTCATGCGGCGACGGACGCGCGCGTGCATGACATCGCGGAGTTCCTCAGAGGAGAGGTCGAGGAGCCTGAAAGATATATGAGTATCGAGTTGTCCTGCGACGGGGGAACGAAAACGTACTGGTCGAGACCAATTCCTCGGTAGGAGAAGGTGCGGAAGGTTCTCTTCTTCTTGATCTCGGCGGCCTCAGCGGCATTCTGCAGAAGCGTTAGAATAGAAGTTGCGAATCGGTGGAGAGTCGTCACGTACGTATTCGGAGTCAGCCATGGTGGAGGTTGTTGTCGTGCTCGTGGCCTTGGTCGTGGATTGGTATTAGATTTCGGGCGCAGGTGTGGGCGCTCAAGCGAAAATTATGTAATATGCGCTAAGCCGGACAGGAGCTCCCCGCTCTTGGCAAGGCGGCGAAGCCTACCCCATCGATATTGGGTACGCGCTACAACACGGTGCAAAATCAAATTCAAACGACTGGCGGATGGTGCACCAAGAAAACATGCGACTCAGTGTTATGGTATACACGATTGTGTTGGAATATATATAGCATAGGTTTTCATTTTATCAACAACATTCTGAAAAGAGTGTATCACGGGCGTGTAGCTCAGTGGTAGAGCGCCCGCTTTGCATGCGGGAGGTCTAGGGTTCGATCCCCTACCCGTCCAATTTTTGGCTTCCACTCCTCTTCGACACACTCTCGGAGTGATTGGAATGTTTTTTGCGCAGGAGAGCACGCCAGCATCTGCCACTCTTCCCACTTTGGGGGGTGTGCCAGCTGGCTGAGAAAGTCTTGGCAGACGAGCTAGCTGCCGCAGTGCTCGCGTACCACAACACCTAAACACAGCGATGATGCAGATGCGCAAGGTCTCAGCATGGCAAACCGCTGCCGTGTTATTTTTGTTGGCTGCTGCAGCACACGCATCCCTCGGCGACAGGCTGCCAGACTTCAAGGAATGTCTAAAGGTATGCAATTGCTCGTGGTGTTTACTCGAGGTACTGTGCAATGCTAACAACTACACACAGACCTGCCAGGAAGCAAACTGCGGTGAAGCTTCTACGCCCATACGTACGTGGTGTCCTGTTTGAAACTAGGCTCGTTCATATTACTTATGACCGCAGCCATCCACCGTCGAGTTCTCCTTTGGGACTGCCCCGCCGAATGCGACTATACATGCCAGCACGTCGTGACCGACAAGCGCCTCGCCCGCGATCCACCTTATATGCAACCAGTCTACCAATACCATGGCAAATGGCCCTTCTACCGCTTCCTCGGCATGCAAGAGCCCTTCAGTGTCATCTTCTCCCTGTTCAACTACCTAGCCCATAGCTGGGGCATGACCCAGATCCGCGAGAAGATCCCGCCAACGTATGCTTTACGGAAGTATTACATTGCGTTCGGATACTTTGGACTGGCAAGCTGGACGTTCAGCATGATCTTCCATACAAGGGACTACAATATTACGGAGAAATTGGATTACTTCGCGGCAGGCGCGCAGGTGCTGTACGGCATGTACATGGCGGCGATACGGATCTTCAGGCTTGAGAGGAGGGAGCCCATGAGACAGAGTGTGCTGAGGGTGTGGACAACCACGTGTATTCTACTCTATACACTGCACGTCACATACCTCACGCTCTGGAAGTGGGACTACACGTACAATATGGCTGCCAACGTCGCAGTGGGCGTGGTGCAAAACTTGCTATGGAGCGGCTTTAGTTTTACACATTACAGGAAGGTGGGAAGGACCTGGGCCATGTGGCCAGGTTTTATCGTTACGTGGATCATTATGGTCATGAGCTTGGAGCTGCTGGATTTCCCGCCCTGGAAGGGTATGCTAGATGCGCATAGCTTGTGGCATTTGGGAACCGTGGTCCCGACAATTTGGTGGTATAAGTAAGTTGCGATCAAGCCTGAGACGGGTGGAAACTAACAGTGTACAGTTTCCTTATCAGAGATGCCCAGGAGGACCTTGCAGGTACGCGACTCAAGCAGCAAGAGTAGGGCTATTTGCACGCTTACTGTGCCTTTGATTTGGAGAAAATTGGCTCTGAATAGATTTCAAAGGCTAATTCCCATACAGGGTCCCGCAAGGACTGAAGGGATAATCCCGCTATGTTCGTAGCATCCATCTCTAATCATTCCACAAATTCGGCCCGCATCGTGCTTGCGACTGTGAACATCGGCCCTTTTGTCTTACACGTTTACTTTCCACGTGTGAAAATATACCGTGGGCCGAGCGAATCTTCATGCATATAACAGTATTCCTACAGATAGCCCCCAGGCTGGTTGAGCTGCTATAGTGATGCTAATGCACAAATGCCGCTTTTAGCCGACATTCGATACTTCCAAGACTCCATATACAGAATAGTACACTGAAGATCTAGCGTATATATTAATCAGGCGACACCGTCCAAACACAGCAGGTCACAGTGTGGGGTAGGAACAACCGGGGGAGATCAGGACAATCCTCGGCGTAATCAATACCAAGACATAGATACATCACTCGTTTCGGGCCATTCGTTTGGCAACTTTGACTTTGTGGCCTTCTTATCCCAAGATGATTCTCTACAGCTTGATCAGATTACTGCTCATCGAGCTCCTCCTCCGCTCCGTTCTCGGCGCAAACATACGCGCCATCTACCTATTCAAAGATGTCCTCAAATCCAACACGACGGCCCTCACAAACTCCGGTTTCAATTCCCTTGTTATTTTCGGCGTCGGTATCCTCGAAGACGGTTCCATCATGTACTACTCCAACACGCCGGGCAGTACCGACGTCAAAATCGCTTCGGGTGGCACCTACACCGGCGGCGATGCTCTCGCGGCGAAGGTGAAATCCTTCAAAGCCTCCAGCTCCTCCGTAGACCGCGTCGAGATTTCTATGAATAGCCAGCACGTCAAGGACCTAATGGCCAAGCCAGGGCCTGGCACCGACACACCTTTAGCTAAGAACTTCGCTGCGGTGAAGACGGCGTGGGGACTGGATGCTGTGAACAATGATGACGAGAGTTTGTATGATGTTGGTAGTACCGTCACCTTCGCGAAGATGCTGAATAAGATCGGATATAAGTATACCGGCGCGCCGTACACGAACACAGCGTTCTGGAAGTCCGTCATCTCCCAGGCGAATCAGGGTCTTGCGGAGCCAAACCTTCTGTTCGACCGCGCGTATCTGCAGTGCTACGACGGCGGCGCGGGCAATATTCCCAGTAGCTGGGCCAGTACCTTGGGGCTGAAGGTTGTGCCGTTAGTGTGGGTCACGAATGATTCGAAGCCGAGCTATGGGACAACGCCTACGGCTGCGAAGACAAAGTTTCAGGGGTGGAATTCGAGCGGTGGTGTTGTAGGGGGTGGATATTGGAATGACTATGATATTGAGAAGATGGGGACGAGTTATACGGAGTACGGGGCTGCGCTTAGTAGTGTATTCCCATAGAGATAGTCATACTCACATGTTGTGGGTACTACGAGCTTGGAGTAGAATATCGAGGAACGATGCATACCTATGGTACCGTTCGCCGCTTCGACGTGTCTACCATCTCTAGTCTAATTCTGTCGGTCCTTTATTGGCAGTGCAATAAACCTCAAAAAGTGTATCCCTGAATCCACGACGATGGTATTTAATTTGTTGTTGCAGCGTTACACGTGAGATGTTCGAATTCGCCTTGTCAAGATCGACCCGACGCCGGCTCTCGGCATCGACGGTACTTCCCAGCTCCACCACCTCTGAACAACAACGACCTCGCCAAATCGATTCATCGTCCACGTAAGCTGCCTACGGCACTTGATATAGTCGGCTTAGAAAGACACTCAGATCAACATCATATTGCTGCCATGACAGTCATCAGAGAGACCCCGGACATTCAAGCCATCAAAGCGCTTATCCAATCTTTCTTTGACCGCATCAACGACAGCGATGCCAAAGGCCTCGGGAAACTCTTCATTGCCAATGCAAACCTCACAATAATCCGGCAGGACCCGGCGCGGGATCCCCCCTCCGACTCGCCCTGGAGCTTACTCTCTCTGCCCCACAATGCCGCCACTATCTGCCACGATGCTCAAGAGAAAGAAAAGCTTACCATTGTGCTACGTACCTCGATCGAAAACTTCGTAAAGATTATCGAGGACGGAGAGAAAAGGAGGGATCCTACCAAGCCAGCACCAAAGGTCCACGAAGCGCCGGATCTAGAAGCTACGGACGTCAAGGTCGATCATTTATTTGGGGCAGCGTGGAGTCCGTTCCGAGTCACATTTGATGGGGTTCTACATCACTATGGGACATTCGCGTTCACGTTTGGGAAGGTCGACGATGGAAGTGGGAAACTGTGGAGGCTGGAGGGGCTAACGCAGAATTATCGGCGTACGAAGGGGTGGGGTGAGCCGGGTGAGCCGGGTGAGCTTGCGAAGGGGAATCTGTAGAAAGCCGTCATTAACCATCCAAGATAGCGGTTGAGAATTTGCCATAGCGCTGCACTTGAACGTTGTTTAGTCGGCCTAAACTTCTTCTGACAATGTACGTAGCAACGTGACGTCCGCGCTTTTATGCACATGCCTCACAAGGCTAGGGGCACTCAGATTGCTTACTATATATATACCCTTTGGGCCTGCTTACTCCCGTATTCTCGATGCTCTTGCGGGGATCACTTTGTCGAACCTATAAATACGCTCGGCATCGACCGCTGAAGCATTGGCAATCACAGGGGCTATATATTCTCTTTCGTGATTTTGACGGACAAGACATTGGCCTGTCTCATTTCATTCGAACTTGTGGATCGCGTTCGGCTGTGATGTACCCGTTAGACCAGCCCCAAGGTCGGAAGATGCGAACGCCACTGTTGAGATAGCCTAAGCTCAGTACCAGTACCTTTCGCGTCTTCAGCTTTGCAGATTATTAGTATTCAACCTTTCGCCTGCATGTCCGTACCCTGCACACGTGGCCCTTCTGGACAATATTCGTGGCAACCTTGCGCTCTTCACATCGAAAACGTTCTCCGAAGTTTCCCACCAATTAAAAACCCTGATGGTATCTTGGCCCATTTCGTTTTCTACCTGTGTAATTTTGACAGTCTCGCTACTTTTCGGGGCCAGGTTATGGACGGTGCAAGCAATTGCGCGTTCAAAGTCTTGGTTCCACGATAGAATGTCTCTGCCTCCGAGTACCAACTCAAGGGATGGATATAAGCACACTACATCCCGTTTTCTAAGATCAACACAATGCTCGCACATTGACTCCCGTACCTCGCAGAAAATTCGCTCTGGCTGAAAGAACAAAACCACAAATTCCCGGAAGCGTTCATTGTAAGGACTCGGGTATTGTACGCTTCTACGAAACCAAAGAATCTCCGACTGCAATCCAGGTACGTCACTGTAGCGTTTATAAACCTGATAGAAGCGAGCTGAGACGGTCTCTCCGTTAGATGGTAAATGGAAAATGCAAGGTCTTGCTACTATGTTAGTGAGTAGTTCTGCAGCGACACGGAGCCGGCCGTGGGAGACGAATGCGTGATTTAGTCAAGCTGTCAACCGCGATCACTCGGATCTCGTGAAGTTACCATGAAGAACCAGGACTACAGTCATCATTCTAGAGTATCTGTGGGAAGCTAGTCAATCCGCCGAGCCCGTCATGCGATTCCGCTGTCCCGAATTGGCCCTGTAGAACAATGTACACACTATAATAGTAAAGAATTTCTATACCATCATAGCATGTTTTCTCATGCCAAAAAATAGTATAGAAAATGGTCATCTAGTAACTTTCTAGATCTATACTATAATAGATTGTTAGGGAGCTCCATCAGCTGCGTAAGCTTCGCGGGGTCGCTTGTCAAAATCGAGGTGCGAGGATGGAGTGCGACTATCGCGATACAGACCACTACGAAGATCGATAGCAAGCAGCTCTGATTAGTATCAAGCGTGTAGCAAGTACCACATGTGCATTCGCCTGCTGGACTTGACCTTATCAATGGCACAAGTAACATCTATAACCACACCGTTCACGGCAGCCAAGCTTCAGATTCAAGTATTCAATTCATTAGGTGAATGTCGCCAGAAGCTCATATCATAGTACAGTGGTATCTCGTCATTAGTCGCCATGAAGACGAAACAGAAAACGCCGTCGCTTAACATGTGCAAATTATGCTGGGATGCACGGAGCCTTATTCCATAGAGACTCCTCTTCATCGTTTCCAGTACTGTCGAATCAGCCACTCTTCATTACGTAGATCCAAGAGACATCGGATCACATGTGTAAGAGTGGTTTTCTAGACCATCTGCTCGCCCATACGGCTTCCAGCCACAGGGCGGCGATCAATAGAGTGGCCTGCAGAGTGTCCACCGGTGCCGACAACGCCACCATGGGTACCACGTCCATTGGCAGCACCGTGGGCAGCAGAGTCAACAGCGCCGGCGGCCTGGGCCATGTTTCCACGGGGACCATCGGCAGCGTCGCCAGGAGCACCGCCCCAGGCTGAGCCGTCGTGCTCGCCCCAACCAGCCTTGCGGGTGAAGGTGGCGCTGTGGAAGCCGTCGAAGGTAGAAGGGCCGGCGCCATAGATGAAGGGGGCGTTGCGGACGAGGGGGATGTGATTGACTGGATTATGTCAGGAACAGAGTGGTGCTGTGATGCGGGATTGAACTTACAGCGGAAGTCCCACACAGAGGCGTAGGTCATGCGGTATGCGGAGAAAGCCATGACGGTACCAATAACAGCACCAGCGAGAATGTCGTACCAGTTGTGGTACTCGTCGATGGTAAGGGCTCCGCCGATCAAGCATGCGCCCAGAATTGGGGCGTAGATGACAATGAGCTTCCACATAGCAGGGTGGTAGTTAGAGAAGACCTTAAGCTTAGCGTTGAGGTAAAGGTAGAGATAGACGAATCCAGCAAAAGCAGCCGTCGTGTGGCCCGAGGGCATAGACTCGAGGCTGTCGTTGATCTCCTTCTCGTCACCCGTGCAGATGCTGCGGTCGAACATGATCTGGCGGTAGCCGTTGGCGACGTTGCCCTGAGGACGCATGCTCTGGGGGATGACGGGCTTGCAGACGGCGAGGAAGTGGGGGCGGAGACCGCCGATGAGCCACTTGACGAAGACCTGAAAGACGGCTGCGGTAATGAGGGCATAAAGGAGACCAATGGTGGCGTTGTTGACGTCCCAGAAACTGCGGATGCGGATCTGGCAGATGAGGAAGACGGCGATTGGGATCAAGGCTGCCATGAGCGCTGCGGCCCAGATGGGAACAATCTCATTGCGAAGTGGGTAGGCGAATTCGGGGTAGACAATCTCGCCGTCAGAGAAGATGACTGTTTTCAGATCAGTTCGTGTTCACTTGGGCGAACAGCGACTGTGTGCTTACCAGGGAAGCTCCGTGAAGGGGCAGGGTGTGCCATGTAGACGCCCAAGCCAATGGCCCCCATGGCAGCCATGGTGATGATGTCGAGGGCAGTAGCTTTGATCCACTGTCCGAACGTGGGGCGAGTGTTCCAAGCTGGGGTGCCATTGTGGTGCGTCGCCGCAGCTCCATGGTTGCGCTTGGAGAAGATGCCCGGCTTCTTCTCGTGGGTGCCTGTTGCGGCTGTGGTGTTGGGGTCGGCGGCGGCTGTTCGCCTGTTGAAGAAACCCATTGTGTCTTGTGGTGTGGGTGTGAGAGATCTGTGTTTGTGAGTAAAGGTAGACTGCCACGTGTGTCTGCGAGGGAGACTGACGTAGGTAGAAGGAGCAAACAGACAGCGGGATACTAGCCCGACTTGAGCACTTCACCTCGAGTGACGATACGAGTCAATGCGGATGGGACAAGGAAGATGCAGACGATACTCTCCCTTCCCTCTCATATATACGCCCGCAGATGCGCATCGTGATTCACCCCCGGCATCGACATCATCGCAGCGATGCATGCATTCACATCACCAGCCACAAACAAGTAGCCATCCTTGCATTGCAAGCGCGCACGACCCCATGACGCCTCATCAGTTCCTTGTTGGTGGCACCGTGCGACGATCCTGGGCGCTCTTGAAACGCACGGCAGCGAAGCTTGGAAGAGCTTGTTTGCAGCTTGGCCGGGGAACGCCAAACGGCCGCGAGCGCAATCCAAGACGTCGAGGCACTCGCAACAAGCACTCTGTAAATCTGCATATCTGCATTCTCTTTTATTGTATTGCGTGTGCGGCGTCACAGCCACACACAGGGAATCGGAGCCAGAGCGCGTGACGTCACCCACCGGCCAAGTTTTGCGTGCGCTGTTGCTACTCGCGTACGACTGCAGTATAACAGCCTGTGCTCGGATCCAGCGTGCCGGACGTGACAGAAGGTTTGCATTTTCCCGCATGCTGTGATTGCGATGACATAGTGGCGAGCGGCTGAGGGGCTAGAACACGCGCGTGGCTCCTTGTTCCGTCGTTGCATGGCCATCGCAGGCGCAAATGGGCTAAGCATATGCAATTGTGACCGATGCATCGCGCGTTTGACCATGCATAGGGAATCTGTCCAATCCCTTTCTGAAAATTGCATCCTGAAACGTACCAGATTGCTCTTCCTGTGACCCACTCAAGCGTATATTTCCTGCTCGTGCCTTCACACACCCCAGCAATTGCCAACCGCATCAATTGATGATACATCACCCTAAACTACCGAAGCTATCGGTACTTCTCCCAGTGGCCATCATCCCTCCGTCTTGCTCAAACTACCATCTCTAAGCTAAGCACCGTCTATATCTCTGAATCTTTCGGGCGCCTGCTTCATCTTTGCTTTTGCAATGTTCCACCGCTTTCCGCTCCCGTCCTGGCACTGATTGGCGTGCGAGTCGTTGCCCAAGCAATCTCATCGCCTCGGTATACTCTTGTCTTCTGCAACTTCAACATCGGTCCAGACATGGTTGAAAGCGTTGATTGCGTGAGTGAAGTCGCGTAGGCGAAGAGCTCGAGCGCCTGCGACTGGTATGGCTCCCTGGTATTCGCAATCAAACAAGGCACCGGTAATTACGACAGGTGCTCCACGGGGAATTTTTCTTGCGTCTGCGAAGTGGCCGTCCATCCTTGCATTCCTGAGTGGTTCAGAGTCGGTGTCATCTCCCTTCTAACGTTGTTTGGTGATGGTGCAAGACGGCAACTCAATGGTGCGAACGATCCGAACTCAGGTCATGACAATCCCCCTCCACTGATGAACGCTGGGCTCCAGTACTCATTTTCACCAGCCTGTGTGTCGACCCAGACGAGGCTGTCCGCCATCAAGTCTTCAATCACCGCATGCGCTCGTGGTCTCTCCCAGTCCAGGTTGATCTGCAGCATGCTAATAGTGACATGACCTAGTAACTGCATAGCTTCCAGTACTGTGCTTTGATCCGTGTTGAGCTCCTTCGGCACGCTGCGAATGAGCAAGCGATGGCCTATCTTCATGAGGGTGAAGCACGAGCCGAGGGGTGCCAGCGAGTCGACAGCACGCTTGATGTCGTCGTCGCTGACCTGCATGGCGCCGCCTATGCTTCCCGCACGCCCTTTCGATATTCTCGTCCTCAAGTCGTGCACCGATATCAGACCGCCGTTTTCTGAGCGCGTGGCCCGACACTCCTCTACTATGAGCACTCCGAGATTGAAATAGAAGTCGTTTACACTGCCGCCCAGTAGCTGCGCCCATATACTCCCTCCGTCTGCTCCACTCTTGCCGTCCTTGCCATCCTTGTGGTACGATGAAGCGAGGAAGTCGATGTTGAGCGCTGAACACATGCGTGCAAACTCGGCGCGGAACTCAGGGTTCGCGCGTATGTCTTTGGCGTGGGTGAGGGCAAAGTTGTGCAGCAGCGACTGGAAGACAGATAGCTGGGTCTGAAGGGTCTCGGCATTGCGGTTGCGGAGGGCGGCGCCGTGGGCAGTGTAGTGGTGCGTTTGGAGCCGCGAGCTGTTGAGGGACGAGAGCCCGGGCGTGCGGCGGCGGTCCATGGTGGGCACAACAGACTTGGGGGTGGTACGGGGTCGGCGAGGGAATCGTGAGAGAGGAGCTGGTTCCTGGCCAAGGGTGACGGATTGTCGGGGCTGAGGTTGCAGAAGATGTTGCTGCCAGTGCTGGTTGCGGCGATATCAGCCTCATGGCGGGGTAGCTTGTGCCAGGTACGCGACCCCGAGAGCCACGCAGCGCTCCACCGTCGCGACCAGAACTGGTCTTCTAGACACTTAATGTTTGTGATACATACGCAGACAATTCGTGCAGCTAGACAACAACATGTAGATAATAAGATCGACGGTGCGGCGTTTGGCATTGGCAGCTCTGCCCGCCCCGGATCCATATGCTGCCCAACTTGGCCAATCAACTGTTGCACTGCATGCTAACGCACAGCGACCGGCCAGTCGACCGTCTTCAGAGGGCCACCCGAGATATGGATCCAACGTCTTCGGGCCTTTTTTTCATTAATCAGAGCCCGGGCCGGGCAGCATGGGCAGAGGGTAACTTTCACTCGAAGCCCACACACTGAACTTACCGTGCCCACCGACTTAGTGCATCCCCGACTCAGCAAAACTTCGGTCAGCAACGACTTCACGTGAGCCGGCGTCGCTGCTTCCACATTGGGCGGCCTTCATGATACGGACTTCTCCGCTCGTCCACAGGCTTCACGGCGCTCTCCTCTCAAGATTTTCCGCCACACAACCTTCGAATCGCTGTTCCACATCTCCCGCATGGACCCTGCCTCACAGACGCACTGCGTCCTCCTGCTAGACCTGCCTGCGAACGCCTTGGGCGGCATCGACTTGCTTTCCTTCACAATCACACCCCGCTTCAAAGGCGTGAAGAACCTACCGCCAGGTCTGCATTTCGCCTTCGCCGCTAGCGACGCTTCCCTTTCTGTGAGACATGGAGCGTGGTTCTACGTTACCCCAGGTGGTGGAGCGCCGCAGGTGTTCATCAAGAAGTGGGACCCCGAGACCGAAGACCTAGTAGCGGAAACATCGCAGACGGAGCTACTGAAGTGGAAAGCGAATCTGGGCGCAGTTTGGAAGGAGAGCCTAACGCCCTACCGACAAACAGTGCAGGCCGGGGATACAGCCGAAGATGACGCCGTGGAAGAATCGTCAGACTGGGGCGAACTCACCTCACGAATATCACAAACTCTACTCACCAGAATATGTGGCCTGAATCCGGATCATTGGGCCCTGACATCTGCTTCCTCTGCGGCCCAAGACTTGGAGAGCATACCTGGGTTGGAAGCGAGCAACAGCGCTTTGCATCCAGAGAAGGAGCTTCGCTTCTTTCCAGTAGAGCTCAAGCAGACATGGCGGGAAGGAGCGACAGGACGAGAACGTACTGAAGCCGCCCAAGATCGCTCGTGGGCACTTGGAGATTTGATCGAAAAGCACGGCATCAGCAAAGACTCTCGAAGCCGCGACTTTGAGATCTTGGGCGAACTACAGTTCTGCTTTCTGATGGTGTTGACATTGAACAACAATTCTTGCTTGGAGCAGTGGAAGCGACTGCTCAGCCTGCTGTTGACGTGCCAGGCAGCTGTCAAAGAGCGCTTTCACTTGTTCCTGGAACTTATAAGAACTCTGCGGTTGCAGTTGGCTCACTGTGGCGATATGGATGCCAGTATGTTTGACTTGAACGAACACGGCGGAGGCTTTCTAAGGCCACTACTCCGAAAGTTTCGCAAAGGCCTCGATGACTTCGACGGGAAGCGCAAATCTGACATCGTCGACGAATTCGATGACCTCCAAGATTTCCTGCAAAAGGAGTTTAGGTGGCAGCTGGATGACTCATACGTAAAACGGGGTATGCTGGAGCTAGAGGATGGCGAGCAAGTCGAAATGGACATGAACGGCGCGGATGAGGACGACGAGACTGGCGACTTTGCACCCACGATCGTTGAGCTGACACCTGCCCAGCTAAAACAGCTGAACGGCAGCAAGGCGAATGGCTTACTTGTGGATGAATCAGAAGAAGAGGCCGATCTTGACGAAATGGACACACGGTATTGATGCTTCGGTAGACCGTGCGTTTCCGGTGAGTCAAATTCGCATAGCTCGCACCCAGGTCGAACTTCGCTCAGCCTTCGCCAAGGTGCATCGAATGCCGTCAGATGTATATCCTCCCCAGTGGCGGCATTGTGATCGTCCTTCGAAAAAGCTTCTAACATAGATTCTGGACTTCAAGGTCAAGATATTCGCGATTATATGACATTGTGTCCTCGCCCAACACCTTGTGGCGCCGTTTTATCCAGATAATGGCTCAGGGTCTACCTGGAGAGTGAAAATTGGAGACCTTGTTCAAGCGCCACAAGTTTCAAAAATAGCAAGCGGGCTCGCCTCAGCCAAGCGTACCTTTCGGCGCTCAGTTGCGGGTGCAAAAGCCGCCTAGCGGCAGCTTAATCTGCTGGCTGTAGCACAGCCATATCGAAGACGCCAATTCAAAATTCGATCAGCGAGGTAGCCTTATCGTTTCTTGGGGTCGGCGTGTCCTTGAGTGGTGGCAAGTATGTGACTTGAAGAGTCGTATTTAATGCAACACGTTTGGCCATGCTCACGATACGAGCGCCGATGCATGACACGAAGTGCAGACAAAAGGATGGCAACCACAATAGGCTTGCATTAGGCAAAATGAGGAAATTACAAGCTTGGCTCGCTACTCCCTGCGGCGCTATTCGAGCTTCGAGGCGGTTATCGCAACCCCAAAAACACGAAAAACTTGGGACACGGAGGCTTGGGCGGCCTCGGGCGGGTCAATCGGCGTCTTTCGCGACATGTCCCACACACTATGATTGGCGACTGAGGCTCAGCTGAGAAAATGGCTTTTGCGAACGCGGGGGGTGGATTCGAGTGGCCTATGAGCTGACCGCATTGCAGGCTGTGCGTTGCTCCTCCTTGCCCAGTTGGCCCCCAAGGCTGTGCAATGTGCTACCGAAACCCTCGATAAAAGAGACGGCTTACCTCCATCTTGGGGCCCTTTTTCTGTGAACTTGAACCCCTTCCTCGCCGTTTTCAGCTGAACTCTGTTCTTTGTTCGAAACGCGACTGCCCCGCTCCACTCCTTTGAGACTCTTCCACAACAACATCCACTGTCGTTCTCAGGTTCAAGTACACTGTTACCGTCAAAATGGAGAAGCAAGGTGGTAAGTCTCGTAGTTCTTTGAACCATTGTATGCGCGCGCAACGTGCGATTCGCGATTACTGCCAAAACCACCAAAACCTGTGATTCATGGCGCACTCACAGCTGGACTTTACTAACAACGCAAAAGTTCCCATGAACCAATACCCTCAGTCGCCCGACATCGCGCACGCGCAGCAACAACCTCCTACCTACCATCAAGACTCCAACGCACAGGCGCAGTTCCAGCAAGGCCATATGTACCAACAGCCCACTGGACAACAGTACACTAGCTCGCCGCCTCCTCAGCAGGGATATGCCTCTCCTCCACCTCAGCAACACCAGGGCCAATTCGCCCCCGGCGCCGACCAGAAGGGCCTCCAGCCCCCTCAGAACCCTGGGATGCCTCCGCAGCAGCAGAGCGGCACTGTCTATCAGACCGCGACGCCGCTCATGAACTTGAACCGCTCGCCTGCGCCCGCTGATTGCCCGGCGTGTGGACAGAGGTCTATGACCACCACACAATTTGAGACCGGTAACACTACACAGTAAGCTTCCTCTGCCCCTTCATGTTTCTTGAGAAGAAAGTGGGCTAACGATCGCAGCGCATGGGCTCTCGGTCTCTGCTGTCTCGCCTGCTTGGGCTGCATACCCTACATGATGAGCTCGATGAAGGACGTCCAGCACAAGTGCGGCCGCTGTGGCGTGCTCCTCGCCACATGGCATCGTAGCGGTACTACCGAGCAGCACATTCACTCCTAAATGCGATGCGCACATCTATCTCTACTATACCTTAGCATACGATGTACCAATAACGAGACAGGCGCAGGCGGCGAGCGCGACATTGATACCATTGGGATGGGGACCAGGCGTTTGATCGTGGACGAGTGAGAGACAGGCGGAGATGTCTCTTGCACTGCATTGCGTTTCTTTTGTACACTTGCGATATCCGGATACAATAATTCATTATTCTGCCGTCTGCAAGGTCTTGTTGTGCCACTTCCCTTAATTAGTTGAACCGTCGATGCAAGGGACCGTAATCCACAACCGTTGAAATTGTCACCAAACCTAATTAGTATCCGCATGCTCAAACGAAAACGCCCAGCTGCTGGCATTACGTCCAGCGATGCGTCTAAGGAGGTGACGATGTAGATGCCGATCCTGTTGTTCGCTTCGAAAAACTAGAGAACTATATCAAAGGAGGTGTCAACGAGAAGGCACTTCCGAGTGGTATCGATACACCTCTATTCTAACGGAAAGCGGGCCCGAAAACCCCGTAGCCGTGAGACGGCAGAATTCCAGCCCTAATCGACAATGATGGCGTTCTCCTGTTACTTGCCTATCGATGACATTCTTCCAGTCCCTACAGCTGGCCTGCTTCGTTCTTCTTCGTCCTGCACATCGACCCGGCCGGAGGCAGAGGCTACGATGCTACAGACGGTATACTCGGCAACC
Source organism: Didymosphaeria variabile (assembly GCF_027946475.1). Taxonomy (NCBI): domain Eukaryota; kingdom Fungi; phylum Ascomycota; class Dothideomycetes; order Pleosporales; family Didymosphaeriaceae; genus Didymosphaeria; species Didymosphaeria variabile. The sequence goes on along the minus strand of NW_026611625.1, from coordinate 1,545,801 downwards.
AGCCTTACGATCTGTCACATCTGCAGTGTGGTTACGTGAACAATTTCAGTGTGGCCTACAACAAGGGACGGGTTGTTGCTACTGGCCCGGCAGAAGCTCAGCTTGAACCACATGTTTCAGCGAGAGAAAGTACAGAAAATTGAAAAGAGATAGGCTGTGTCGCGCTCTAAGCAGTACTCCCCCGTGGCTCATCAAATACGACGGAAAGTTCCTGCTTCAGTGTGAAAGGAGACAATATCTTTCATTCATTTTATCTTTTGCATATACCCATCGGTCGAATCAAACGTCCCATTAGTCATTGGAGTAAGAGAACTATTCAAGGATAGACTACTAATAATCCGTAGGTTAGACACTGGGTCATATAGGTGTTAGGGCGTAACAGTGTCGACTTTTAGGTTTCGTATGCTAGACGCCGGGTTCAAGATGTAGCCAACTGTAAAAGTATCAATTCTGCCTTGCTCACGATTACATATGCCTGTTCCTCTAGGTCTATACTGCATCATATGTCGAATTGCGTTCAAGTCAAAGCCATCGAGGTGTTGGCAGCGATACAGCCACCTAGCACGGCATTCTCCAACGGGTAGGTTTCTACACATTTTACACACACTCCTCACACGACCAATGATGATGAGTGTTTTTAACTTTTGAATTGATGCACGCAATCGTTCTACCTTGACCTTGCCCACGCATATCGCATAAGGTCGTACGTTTGAAAAGGAGACGCCAACCATGTAAACCTACCCTACCCTACCATCGTCAAAGCCATGCAACGCAACCTTGAACAGCACACTACGAAGCACTCTATGCCTGAATAGCCCGTCCAAGCGCACCGCCCGTGAACTGCTGATTCCGTCCGCCGCCGCCTCCACGTCCCATACCGCCACCTCTTCCGCCACGGCCTCCGCCACGGCCGCCACCACGTCCCCGGCCTGTTTGCCTCTCGAAGGCGTTGGCAGTGCCCTGTGTCCTCTGCTCGAGCGTCTTCTCGTTCGACTCGATAAGACCCGATGCCTTATCCGATAAGCTGAGCGCCAGCGTCTGCAATCTGGAGAGCTCGACGCCCTTCCGGAAGATGATGGCGCTGTTGACCTGGTCGAGGGCCGCGGCGAGCTCTTCGTGCGAGATCATTCTTGACACAACCGCCGAGACCTTGCGCTCTGGGAGGTCGAACATGGATGCTAGCGTGGACACGGCGAGGGTATCGTAGAAGGGGGCGTAGGTGAAGAGGTAGGTTCGCAGACCTTCTTCTTGGATCTGGGCTGATAGCATCTCCTTGATCTTCTCACTGTCGGCCATGAGCTCCCAGATCTTGATGCTGTTGATGTATTGCGCGGCCTTCTGCCACTCGCCTGCAGAAAGTGCCTTGGAGGCCTGCATAACATGGTCGCGGGTGTTCTCGGGCGGACCAGTGAAGATCTGGCGCTCGTGGTACTCTAAGAGGCGGCGGTATGTTTTGCTGATGACGCGCTTCCGGATGTCTGGGGATGAGCCAATTTGTGCAAGGAGAGGGATCTCGAGAAGCATAGAGCAAGTGAGGTAAACACACTCTAGCAACTCAAGATTGATGTGCATGTGGAAAGGTAGTTGCCGTTGGCGCTCGAGACGCTCCTGTTCGGGAGAGATCTGAGTGAAGCGCTGCATCTGCAGGCCTTGTGCAAGCAGCTCCTTCTGCCTGTTGCTGCCGCAAATCTCCTGCAGCGATGTCTGTGCCTCGTAAACTAAGCCGGCGCGGAATGCACACAGGCCTATCTGAACCAATGCACGGTTAAACAGAATCTGGGTGCTGACGTCGAAGTTGCTGATGGTGTCTTGGAGATGGGACATGAGCATCAAATCACGAGCCTTGTAGTATTGGTCATGCAGAGCCAAAAAGTAGACTTGGCACAGCATAGCCCTGGCGCGGATGATGCCCTCAGAGTGTCTGAAGAGGTATGTGCAGAGGGTCTGGACCAGAGAAGCGGTGTCGTCGGCGGTGGAACGAGGGGTGACCTCGGAGTCAACGCTCGATGGGAGAGCTTTCCAGGTGTTGTTCTCGAGGATCGTGACGACTTGAGAGGGCTGTGCACATTAGTATCGACAAAGGTCATCATAGGAAAGTGTCGTACCTTGAAGTAGACATGCTCCAGCCGTCGCATGATGACGCGGTTCACCGACTCTTGGGGCACGTTCAAAGTCTCCTTCTTCCTCAGGTTCTCCACGTACACCAGTGCGCGGACTAGCGAAGCATACAGAGAGCCCTCATCAGTCAAGCGCTCAATGTATTCGGAAGTGTGGGGATCGATGTGCTGGAGCGACCTGGTGAGCTCGTCGTCTAGCCGCTCCACGAATGACACAACACTGCCTGGAATCTTGAAGATCTCGCCCTCGGTGATGGCGGGCTGCTTCTCATCGTCTTCCCACTCTTCAGCACCCTCCACAACGACGATCTCCTTGGAATTTTCGAGCGTCTCCAGGAGCTTGTTGAACTCTTGTTGTGCACTGGAACATGTTAGCTATTGTCCAAGCCTTGAATGCTGCTCAAACTTACAGTTTCCACTGCTCTTGCGCCATTTGGTTGCCGGTACCGGAAGTCAAGTCGAACCGCGTAGAGATAAGCGTCAGGAGAATGCGAACTCTCTGATAATCGTTCACAGCAACATCGAAGAGCTTTTCCAGAGTGCGGATGTGCTCCATGCGGTCTGTGTTCTTGCGACCTCTCTGCTCCACAATCGACCGGAGGTGCTTGAGAATGCTCTCTGGGGTGTACTGCACCGCCTTTCCACGCGCATCGACCATGGTGAAGCCATCGTCATCCGCATCGGCGACAGCCTGGGCAGACAGCTGAGCAGCAGGAGCCTTCTTCTTCTTGTCCTTAGGCTTCTCCTCGATAATTTCCTCCCGCATGAAGGCATCTTTGTCCGCCCTGTAGGCATCGATGTCCTTGGAGTAGTCCTTGTTGTTCTTCCTGATCTTCTGGCGAACAGCGTTGAGACCACGCGTGTTGATGGCGTTCATCTTCTTAGGTGTGACCTTCTGCTTCTCGAGTGTCTCATTCATGGTGCTTTCGAGATCGGCGATGGCCTGGATATACATCTTGGGCACGCGGCCATCGTTCTGTCGGATGAGCGCGGGGATCTGACGGTTCAGCTTGTCGAACTCTGTGCCCATATTAGCATCGTCTCCCACTAAGGCTGGGTTGCGCCCGCGTTATACTCACGCTCCTGGATGACAGCCCAGTCATTGATCTTCTCCGCGTTCTCTATGCTCCTCACTGTGCCCTCTAGCTCCTCGAACCGCTTGTCCTTTGCGCTTTTGAGCACCTTCGCCCCCTCGTCCTCGTCGCTGTCCTCGTCGCTAACGCCGCCCTTCAAGAAACGTTGGGCACCCTGGCCTTCATCGTCTGACGAGGAATCGTCCGAGTCTTCATCCTCGTCGGACTCCTCCTCAGATGCTTCCTCCTGTGACTTCTCCTCCTCGGAGTAGAGCTCCTCCTCCTCCGAGCTGGAGCTTTCGCTGTCGCTATCTCCGCGCGAGAAGAAGCGTGACGACATATTGGCGGTGTTCTCGAAGTGGTGTGGTCGTCGGTGGGTTCGAGAAAATTGTCGCGCAGGCGGGGATCCGGTTGTTGGCGAGCTGCGCGGGCCTCGTAGGTTTTCCGTCGTAGTGTTCTTTGAGTCAAAATTCAAAGTGGGAGGCGCGCCTGCCTGCAATTGGCCCGTGCGCATGCCTACGTGCGGGGCAGCATTTGCAGTTGATGATCACTCCTAATTATCTCGAGATACTCTTTTATGGAATCAAAACCACTGAAAATACAGCAAGAGTATATAGGAATGCACATGTAGTTCTTGTGTAGTCTCTTGAAGATCGCCTAGGCTCACATCCCCCCTTCAAGACGGCTTGAGATTCTTGCTTTACACATTCAGTCCTTAGTGCCAGCAGGCTGTTTATTCATGATTTGAGTCAAAATGACAATATTACAAAAGGAGGACTCAGGAATTCAGCCGGCCGTCTGCACACGCACAAAAGCCATCAGAAAATCCATATGAATGCTAGTAAAAGTACAAGGTGCCACCTTCCACCGGGCAGCCTGCCGAATCCACCCCCTATCAAGTATCAACTACGTGGAAAAATCGAGAAAAGACGTGCTCCACCATCCATTCTGCCATGAAGAGTCATATGTGCCAACAATTTGCGGCTAGGCCAAGGAAGAAGCCTGACTTGACTCTTGTATTCCAACCGCCCACCCCGCCTGATCTTGCCCAGGTCGATTGTAGCCCATGTGCTGACTACTGGTCGTTCTGAAATATACTGAAGGACTGGCTCATCTCTCCGTACGGCAGCTGCGTATGGAACGACTATGGAAAGTGATGCAATTTAGATGCTGCGCAGGCTGAGCGTCCGCCTTCTCTCACCCACGACCCGTATCTGTAGGCCTCTCGTGCGGTATGATGGTGCTCTCAATGAAGGTGAACATTTGAGAAGGTACATATGTCTGGGTATCGGGTGTCGAAGTCGAATATAGGTCAAGCTATGCCAATGCAACTACGCATCAACAACAAAATAAGGTGTACAAACTAGAGTTTCCCGCGTCATTGCCATCCGTGTTGACTCATGAAACCTTCTTCAAGAGTGCGATCTTCTAGGGTACGAACGAAATTCCGTTGGCTTTGCCCTGCCGCTCGGGAACCTCTCCTCCTCTGACCATTACCTGCTGCGTCCGGTGCACCTTCGGGCGGAGGAGGATAGTATGCAGGCGATGGTTGTAATCGAATCGGTGCGTTTGGATCCAAATGACTAATGACTCTCTGCAGCGCAGGCGGAATACCAGACTGTACTTGCTGGTCCATGGTAGACGCGCGCTGCCTACCCGCGCGAGTTGTAGCCTGTGCATACAAGTTTTGGGGCTGGTTGTATTGGCGCTGTTGCTGCTGCGGCTGCATCATGCCCATTTGCTGATTGTATCCAGGCTGAGCGGGATAGGGCGGTGGAGCGCCTTGATGATTCGGCGAGTACATGTTGTTGTACATATTAGGCGCTTGTGCGTGCGGAGTCTGGCCTTGGTACTGGTTCATCTGCATGTTGGCGTACGCGGCGTTTTGTGCAGCCTGTTGGGCTTGTTGTTGTGCCTGCTGTTGCGCTACAGCAGCTTGTTGCGCCTGGGCACGCTGTTTGCTCATGCCTTCGTACCGCTGTTGCTCTTGGACACCGGGAGCAGGTGATCTGTTAGATCCCGAACGCATAGCCATTGGTGGCACAAAAGGCCCTGTAAACTTCTGTTGTGTGATAAACGGGTGCTGTTTCGCTTGGTTGGGCGTCCATCGCTCCAATGGATTAAGATTCAGCAATCCCGTAGCGAAGTCGATAAATGCATAACGATTTTGCATCTCTGCGCACGGTCAGTAAGCCGACTTAGCTTAAGGCCGGACTCATCGCTCACCTCGCTCAATCTCATTGGGCTTCATGTTCTTTCGTGGCATTGGGTAGTTCTTCACGATCTCTGGCAAAGTCGTGGCGGAGAAGTACTTCTTACTCGGCTGTTCTTTTGTACCGTGCTCTCTCGAGTATTGCTCCATCGACTTCAACCTGTATGTTCTTCGTCCGTACTCATCGTGAGCCTTCTCGAAGAATTCCCCGGATTGCTTGCCCATTTCGAGCATCCACGTCGGTGGCAGTCCGAGCATCTCAGTTATCCTCGCCACTTGGTTGTACTCGGACGAACCTGGGAAGAGCGGGAGTCCAAGGAACAGCTCAACCACAATGCAGCCTAAAGACCACATGTCAATTGCTGCGGAATATCTACAACATTTTAGCTCAGAGGTATAATCGACTGTCTGATAGACCTACGGCAGGCCCAGTAAAACTTCGGGTGACCGATAGAATCGCGATTGGATATACGTGTATACCGTCTGCCGTTCGTCGCATGCCGAACCGAAGTCGATGATCTTGATGATCGGGCTCTCGAGGCTAGTCGCACGTCAGATAAGCCCCTCAAAAGACGTGCAAGTAACCCACTTCTTGAGTAATATGTTCTCGGGCTTTAGATCGCAATGTATCAACTTGGCCTTCCCTAGCAGAGCCAACCCATTGAGCAATTGTTGTGCGAACACGCGGACCAAGGTTGTTGACAGCCCTCGGAACTGGTTTTGCTTGATCAATTCGTACAAGTTGACGCTTAGTAGCTCGAAAACCAAGCACAGATGTTGTCTGTGGATGAACGTGTCTTTCAGTCGCAGCAAGTGGTGGTCATCGTTCTTGTCCATCTGCTTGTTCAACTAAACCAGGATTAGCTTGCGCAGACAGGGAGTCTACAACACTGACCAAATCCAGCACAGAGACCTCCATCATACTCTGGTTGAAGTACGCAGTTCTGTTCTTGATAACCTTGACAGCAACTACTTCTTGCGTTTTGAGATTCTGACATTTCACGACTTGTCCAAAGGTTCCCTGGCCAAGTACATCCAAGATCAGGTAGCGATTCTTGTGTCCTGCGTCTTCTGATCCCAAGATATCATTGACATACAGAATGTAGTCACTGTCTTCGTTGTCGTACCCATCGTTCTTGACGCCTTTGCTCGGTTTCGTGAGAACGCGGCGCGGATTGCGGGTCGATTCGTACTTGAAGCCGGGATTGCACACGCGATATGTCGCTGGCAAGTGAGATGTTAACGCTTGTAGGGGCTAGTGAGCACTCGCGTCAGTATATTTCTCCCAAAAGCAACAAGCAACACCTACACTGATGAAACCTCCCTCAGGATGTGCGCGGCGGAACGGAGGCTGGTGAGTGATCTTCGGCTGCAGATCGCCCGTATTCGCACACTTTTCGAATTTGGGGACGGGGCCCCGCCCAATCGGGGGAAGTTGTGGGGGTTGGGGTTCGTGGTTCGTGGCGACCGCGCCTCACGGTTATATACTGCATTCAATTGTGCGGTCGCAGACTGCGGATAGAAGCTCTCGGGGCTCATGTTCGACTGTATAGGAGGTAGTTGCGGTGCGTGAGGGCGAGAAGCTGGGAGCAGGTTAATCATTATCTCGGCGCTTAACTCATGCAGGCGATGCCAAAGATAGACGTACCAGGTGGGGAGTAATAACTATTCGGCGTATTCATGTACGGATTGCCTCTCGTAGGACTCTGTCTGTTGCTGTTCTGCGCCTGTGGAGAGAAGCTCGTGTAGTTTTGCCCGCCTTGTTGTGGGTTCCCGCTGTACGGTGACGTCGGCGACATGTTCATAGGCGAGTATCTTCGGGCAGCAGCACTATCTTCCTGCTGGAGGAATGATTGCGAGTGCCGGTGCTGGTGGTTCGGGCGCGAGGCAGTGTACTTGGGTTTGTACGGGTCCGCATCCTCCATGGCTACATCGCCGTCTCGGTCGCCATACTCTGCACTTCGACTGAGAGTGAGCGAGCTACCGGGCGACGGCAGCGTCGCCATTGAATTTGTTCTCGAGGGTGCGGTGGGCGACGCGAACTGTTCCTGCTTAATCTGCTGAGGTAGGTTTGGGTCCCGTTGGACCTGCTGAGGGGTTGTCATGGTGTGGGGATCGTACCGCGCCTGGCGGTTCGCGTTCGATTCTGAATATGCGGTCCACTGCTGGTCCATAGCGGGTATAGGACAGCTTGTGGGGGGGAGTCGGGGCGTAGGCGAGGTTAAGACAGCCGGCTCAGCTGCGAGCAGAGCATTCCGAGTTGCGCGGCTGGGCGAGTATAGAGGCTACGTCAGAGGGCGGTGACGGCGAAGAGCCTAGAGGAAGGTAAATGTAAGGCGTAAATGAGCGGGCGAGCGAGCGCGCAAAACGTGCTTGCGTGGGACTCGACGTGCTGGCGACAGGTCGTGGACGGTCGGCGGGGTTCGCGCTGTGAGGTGCCGCAGCCTTGACAAGCCGCCGTAGCGCCCGCAGACAGTCTGAAGAGGGCACACAATGGCACACGCGGCAGAGATCGTGTGTAGGGGTGAAGACGCGGCAGGAGTGGAGAAATGCAACTTTAGGATGTCGGGCGTCGATGGTGCACCAAATGATGCCGTAGTCCAGCTCAGCCTGCCAAGGATCTGGAATCACCAGCCCGCCCACATTGAGCGCGACCGCAGGTGCTTGCACACGAACAACGCAGGCCTGATTTCGATATTACATGCACACTCTTCACTCCATTGTCCTGCACCTAAGCCTCGGGCACGACTCAAGCTCAACAACGACTGAAGCCAACGTACGCCATTGTTGACGCAGCTCAGCCACAGTCGTCAAACGTCCAGGTGCCCAAAGCGGGACGTGCAGACGGACCTCAAGCCTTGCAAGGCGAAGGATGTCGTGCCTAGATATCCTGAAATGGCTAGCATACAAACGAGAACTTGGTTTTGTCTTGGTCTGCCCAAGTTGACACGAATGCTACAAACAATGGATCTTGAGACAGCTGTTTGTTCGTAGAGGGCTTCATCTACGATCGGCAATGCATCTCTACCATTGATCATTCCATTGCATTTACAGCTACATAACTCACAAATCAATAGGGTAAACTGTACCTAATGTCATCTCACGGTGCCGGATCCCATCGTCTTTGTGATGACCAGTGTGCTCACTATCGCAGGCATCAGTATCACACATCGGATATCAAAATGGATGGCAGGGAAACCATCAACCACGTGTTTCATACCCCAATTACTCTCGCGAATACCACAACGGTTTCATACCCCAATTCCTCTTGCGAATACCACGATGGGGAAACAAACATCCCCCAAATTCTTTGGAAATCTTAAGAAGCCCTAAATCTTACTTACCCAACGCTCAAACGGAAAGTCACTGTATGCCCACCACCCACCACTACGCACGCACCTCCCACCCCGCCCTCTCCTCACATCCGCTGTTCCCCTTGTGCGCAAATATCGAATTCACGATGTCTCCACCACGATTCGCCAGAATCGAAAGCAACGTGTCGCTCAACTGCCTCTCATTAGTACATGCTCGGAGATGAGCACTTTCGGACTTCACATCCACAAGAGAGGAAAGGAGAACTTACACCATGCGTCTGCTCATTGCACCCCTGCAGCCACACGCCCGCATCAGCATCGATTGCTTTGTCCGCGAAATTGATACGATAATCACGCTGCACGCTCCACCTCGCGTCTTTCAAATCCCCTCCAGGCATGAGATGCCGCGACTCGACGAGCAGCGTCTCGTGCAAATCGCGCTTGTACCCCGTAGCCACGAACACTGCATCCACGTCCAACGTCTCCGACTTCTCGCTCGCGTTCGGCGTATCCGAGAGGTAAAGCGGACTCCGGTCGTGGATAGTTAGGCGCAGGCCGGAGGGGATGACGGGTGATTCTTGGAGGGCGGTTACGAGGCGGTAGGGCAGGATGGCGTGGGGCCAGGTCTTTTCGGCTTCGGCGGTGTTACCGTGGGAGATGCGCTGAAGGTAGAGGGTCTCGTAGATGTGTTCGAGGAGGGGGAGGCGCACGACGCCGTAGTTCGTAGCTTTGTCGTCGGCGATAGCGGTTGTACGCAATTTTGCTTCGCGGTTGAAGGTGCTGTCTACGCGGGCGGGGTTGAAAATCTCGTTGACGCTGGGAAGGCATTAGTCTGAATCTGACTTTGCTTGGGCAGAGAGGGCTACGCACAACGGGGAGTCGTCGCTGGGACGGAGAGCGCCTTGCTTAATTAGCAGCCTTGTCCGCGCATTGGGGTAGTGCGTGTGGAGGAAGTCGAAGATTTCTGCTGCGCTCTGTCCGTTTCCGACGACGGCAACTGAGTAAGGTCTCTGGTAGTCGGTCAAGATCTTGCTTGAGATATAGTGGAACTTAGACGAGTGGATGACTCTCGGATGATTGCTTGGGAACGGCGCAGGAAGGTTTGGTCGGCCTCCAGCCGCTATCACCACATGCTTTGTTCTCCTCGACTCGATCTGGCCGGTCTGCAAGTTGCGTGACGTGACGACAAAAGTCTTGATCTCACCGTCTCCGCTCGACTTCTCCGGCATGACCTTAACCACTTCCTGGTCGTATTGAACCACCTCTTCAAACCAGCTGGCGCACCATCTCATGTAGTCCTCATATTCCACTCGCTGCGGAAGGAAAGTGTTCAGGTTGGTGAACTCGATCAGGCGATCCTTCTGGTGAAGGTAGTTGATGAAGGTAAACTCGCTTCGCGGGTTCCTCAGTGTGGCCATATCCTTCATGAAAGTAATCTGCATCCTGGCGCCAGGAAGAAGCATGCCAGCGTGCCATGCAAAGCCGGATTGCTTCTCCAGAAACGCGACCTTCGGCGGTTGGCGCTGCAGATTTGGCAGGTCCAGCGATGGATCTGTGCCGTCCAAAGCATCGTGTAGAGCCGTTGCGATGGCCAGCGATGCGGGACCGAATCCCACACATACCAAATCGTGTAGTTCCTCTTCTGGGGTATATCGAAGGTGCGACCGGTTTTCGAACGCGGGGAAGTGGCTCTCGTCCAGCGCGTTAGCCGCGAAGCCAGTGAAGGCTTCTTGGACTGCTGGCGCGCGCTCTTCTGAGTCGTTCATGGGCACGGCGTGAGGGCTCATAGCTTCAGGAAGCCTGTGGAAGCTACCCCGAAGGGATCTATAAGTGTTGGCACGATTGCTTGTCGGAAAACCATCTAGAGCGTTGTTTGCTCACCTTGTGTTTTGATAGGTCGGCTGGGACCTCTCGACAACACTGAACTGTAACGGCGACAACTGTCAAGTGTCTCAACAGTAGTTTTCCCACGACAAATATTGTAGTCTGAAGCAAGGAGTTAGTAGCCACACAGTATACATCTCGTCGATGACGTGCTAGAAGGGACCAAATCGACTAGGGCAGCTGAACAACACCACGACCTGACATACCGTTCACAGTTGCGTAATGAGGTTAATGGTGCAGAGATACCAGGTAACGATAACACGCGGATAGTTGATTTCTCACTTCCAAAGCAGAGGAAGCGTAAGGTGAGAAAGAACTGGAGCTTCACTACTCTTGTAACAGCACCGGAGGACCGAACCGGCCCACCCAGCATAACCGTCGTTTCTTAGCCATTTCGCTCCGCAGGGTTCTATGCACGATGGTACGACACGGCCTTGAGACGGCCCAGCCTGGCTCGCTCCGAGGTCGCGTATGTCAGGGGACGCTCGCCATGCAGGACGACGTAGGGAAACTTCGGCTGACCGACCAGCAGATGGTGCGAGGCACCGGATCAGATAAGATAAAATTCTTCGCGACGCCCCGCAGCGCCTTTCCGAGACGGTGCCTTGTTGCGTGGGATGGTGTTGATCGAAACCTTAGCCGGCGGGGCAGCGGAGGACTATTGGTGGGCGAGCGCACCAGCAAATTTTCATCTGATAATTTCGATCTGATAATCTCGAGGCCGAGCTGTCGCCGAGGTACTTATGCACGACGAGGTCACAACGCGCGTGCAGGGCCCCCCGTCTCGGCCCTATTGCCGTGCGTGGGCTAGTGCTTTAGATGCTGAAGGTGTGCACACGAGGTGTGTGGTGTGACGCAGGCGGCTGTTTGAAGCGCTCGTGTGAAGGAAGGTCGGAGCGAATGCGACTGACGTCAAAGAGGTATATTTATATGTACAGGATGTACAATTTATTGTACACTTCTCCAGAGAACGATTCCTGTGTAGGACATCAACCCTCCCATGTATCTTACAGTAACATAAGCTGTGAAAAAGGATAACAGCCTTTTGGTGCTTGAAGGAAAGACGTATTGTATACAGTAAGCTCAATCCAACTCCTGAGCAGCAACCATACCCGCGTAGATGCCACCCAATGAGACGAGTTCATCATGTCGTCCCTGTTCAACGATTTTTCCAGCTTCGAAGACAAAAATACAATCAGCGTGTTGAACACTTGCTAAACGATGGGCAATCATGATAGTGGTCCTTCCCTTCGAAGCTGCTGCGATAGCTTTACGGATTTCGCGCTCGGTGTTCGCATCCAATTGAGAGGTCGCTTCGTCCAGCAGAAGGATTTCAGGATCTCTGATCACTGCTCGAGCAATGGCGAGGCGCTGTCTTTGACCACCTGACAACTTCGACCCATGGGCACCAACCTCGGTATTGTATCCTTCCGGAAGGCTCATGATGAATTCGTGCAGCTCGCATTTCTTCGCCACTTCGATGATAGCTTCCTCAGTAGGCTCAGGTCCGACTTTGCCTAGCCCAATGTTGAACTTGACAGAACCCGGGAATAGATCAGGCTCCTGCTCGACTAATCCAAGTCGTGCTCTGTGGAGCTGTACGTCGCCGTTTCGGATGTCTTCGCCATCGACGTGGACGCTGCCAGCTGTAGGATCGAAGAACCGCTCGATCAAATGCACAGTACTGGATTTTCCTGCACCAGAACGTCCCACGAATGCGACGTACTCGCCCGGGCGGATCGAGAATGATACATCATTCAGAGCGGCCACATCAGGCCGCGTTGCGTAGTGTAGACTAACTCCACGAAATTCAACTTCACCCCGGACGTTGTGGCTGCTTCCGTTTGCAATAGCAGGCACTGAGTAAGCTTCACGCTGGTAGGACCCAGAAACTTTTCCAGGTTGGATAATTGTGGGCTTTTCGTCATGCAGTGCAAAGACACTCTGCGCAGCACTCCTGGCTCTAGTGATTTCAGGCGCAAGACTGAAAAGCTGTCCGGCAGCCTGCGCTGAGAATAGCAGCGCAGGAAGGACAATGAAGAAGTCCCTCTGACCATAATTGCCGGCGCGCACCTGTTTGGAGCCCCACCAGTATGCTAGAGCATACACAAAGTATGTTACCGACAGTGAGAATGCCAGAATCATACTGCCAAGTACGTTAAATCGCAGGCTCTCCTCGTATGGTTTCTGAATGGCGGCCCTGTATCTGTTGAGGAAGTCGCGTTCTCGCCCTAATGCGGCTACTGTCTGGATTGCAGAGCATGCCTCGGATGCCTAGATCGGTGCAAGTCAGTGAATAGTTACAGGAACAAGAGTGGACTCAGTAATTACAAAACAGACCGAGACCCGCACTCAGTCTCTTGGAAATACATACCAGGGCAGCAGCTGAATTATAAGCAGTTTCATGTCTTTCTTGAGCTTTGGCAAGAATGCGCAAACGGAAGTATCCCGCAAGTAACATGACAGGCACAGCTGCCAACAGAACGATGGCGATTCTCCAGGCAACAATATGCGCTAAAATCATGCCGCCGATGACTGATGTTGCAATGGAGAAGAATGTGCCAAGTATAACACCCGACAAGCCACTAATGTGACCACTGTCCATGTTCAGCTTCGCCATCAGCGCGTGATGGGAGTGACCAGGCTGGGAGAACCACGCAATGTCCTGCATCTATAGGCGGAGAGCTACAGTCAGCGAGTTATGAAACAGATTGGACGCTGTATTGTCTAGCCTGGGATAACTCGAACAATAATACGTTTGCTTTCGGGGTCCACGTACCAGTACCGTGCGAAAAGACACATCGCGTACTCGAAGCACCAGGTTCTCTGAAACAAAGCCAAAGGCGCTGCCGCCGGTGGCGCGAGCGAGTAGAGAGACAACAGCCAGTCCAAAGAATAGAAGACAGAATCTGGAGATAAGGGCTGATACATCTGATGTGCTGTTGAGCAATTCCACGAGATTACCGAAGATAAAAGCCTCGCCAATTGACATTGCGCCGCTCAAAACCGACGCGCTGAGTCCAATAGCTATCGCCGGCATCTCATTCCGGCTCAACGCGAAAGACCTCTGGATAAGCTGCAGAACGGACTTTTCTTTCTCTGTATCGGGTGCTGAAGGACTCCGAGATACGCTATTGTCCCGCGACGCCTTCGGAGCCGGTGTGACCTCCTTTCTGCGGCCCAAGTCAGAGATGAAAGATGAGGCGGATGACAAGGTGGGTTTCTTGTCGAACTTTTGAGCGTGGATGAGCTCAGCGTAGAGACCATTTGCGATAGTGAGAACTAAACGTGGAGGCAGAGGTCAGTCATGTTCGCTTGCGAGAGAAAGTTGAGCGCTGCATCGCGGAGCTTGTGGTTACACAACCGATGTTCTGCGAATGGAAGAACTGTTTACCACGCAACCTCAAAAATCACAGATATCGGTGCAACGCATGGCGTACTGGGGGTTTGCTTACTGTCGTGACGGCCCTCTTCGACTACACCACCGTCTTTCATGACCACGATACGGTCAGCATCTTTGACGGTCGCAAGCCGATGCGCAATGATGACTGTAGTTCGGCCAGATGTGGCGGAACTGCGTCGCAGATTCTCAAGCACCATAGCCTCGCTCGTGGCATCCATTGCGCTTGTGTACTCATCCAAAAGGAGCAGAGCTGGGTTACCGACCAGTGCACGGGCAAGCGCAATACGTTGTTTCTGCCCTCCCGAGAGTTGCGAATGATGCCCAGATCCAATTTGCGTGTCCAAGCCGTCGGGTAGGTGGTCGAGGAAGTCACAATAAGCTTCGTCGGCGGCGGCACGGCACCTCGCAATTACTTCATCTTCAGGAATGTCCTCGTCTTCTGGCAAACCGAGTTTAATGTTATCGAGGATTGTGCCGGTGAACAGCGTAGGGCTTTGGGTAACCAGAGCGATTTGCGAACGAAGACTCTTAATGTTAATGTCTCGGAGGTCGTCATCTCCCAACAACACAGAGCCTGCAGAAGGATCGTATAGCCGAAGAAGGAGAGCAGCGACTGTCGATTTTCCGGAACCTGAAGGGCCGACCAATCCCGTGACCTTTCCGGGAGCGATCTGGAGATTAACATTTTGAAGGACTCGTTCGGTAGGGCGTGCAGGATACACAAATGAAACATCCCGTAGAGTGATGGTCTTTAAGAAATCGGCTTTGTCAACAGTTTTACCTTTAGTAGAGTACACATCGATGTCCGTGACTGGGTAGTCGAGGACATCGAATACAGCCTGGCCTGCCGCCGCTGCTAAAGCGAAAGTCTGGATGAATGGGCCGACCGCTCCTACGACGAAAGATGCATCCAGGATCAGGAAAACAACGGCATAAATTGTACCCGCTTCGGCACTACCGTTGCGAAGCTTGTCCCCGTACCAGAAAGCCAGTGCATTAGCTGCGTATGCGATGAAATACACACTTCCGAGCATGGCAGCACCGATGATGCTCTTGCGAAGGCCGGCTCGGAGGGCTTTGCGGAGGAAGTTGACATGATCTTCCGCCAAGCGCTCAGTGACTCCGAAGGCTTGAACAATCTGGACGCCTCTGAATGCGCTCTCGGCGACTGAAGTGGCCCTATCGGTGAAAGAGCTCGCCTGCTTCGAGAATTTTGACACGAAATGGGTGCCGCAGACAACCACGATGGTCATTGCCGGTATGACAGTTACAAACCTGTTTTACGTAAGTAAGAAGCAGAACAGAAAATGCTGTTGATGCAATGTTGAGTAGCCCGAGTAATCCCAGGCTGAGCAATGTAGAGATCGACGGCACGCATCTACGTACAAGAATGTCTGTTCAGTGGGTATAAAATTGTGAAACTTACATTACGGCAGTGAGTCTGGCATTAAGAGTGAACCCCACTGTGAACGCAGCGATAAAGTAGCTGATGGATGACAAAAACACGCCGACTTTCTCGGAGGTTCCTAGCTGGATAGTCTGCGTCTTTTCGGTGAGAGTGTTCGTGATGTCGGGTGATACAGTGTCGTAGTAGGTTAGATCCATCCCCAAGCTTCTTTCTACGAGTTGCTCTCGTGTTTTTCTTGATACCCGTTCGCCTACCAGAGCCCAGCAGACTGTCGATCCCCATGCCACAACGAAGTAGATTACAGCCATGCCCATGAGCTGCACCAGTCGCAACTTGAGTTCATCCTCGCGTGGGGGGAAATTATTGATGATCTTTCCTAGGATGACGCCAATGAGGGGTATAGGTACGCCGCACGCCACAGAGAGCAGGCATCCAATGAACAGAATTGATCTAGACTGGAAATCTGTCAACGGTTTATAGAGAGAAAAGTACGAGGTCCTGAATGGATTCAGGCCAAGTATCTGTCGAATGAATTTCTGGCGGACCAAGCCAATGCCGCGGGCTTCTGGGTGGCCTTGGACTGTGTGGAGGGAGGCGATGTCGACGTGTCCTCCCCATTGCGAATTGCGTGATAGAGAGCTGTTGTCGTCATCTATAGAAGCAAGCAATGACTGGCTTTCCGAATCAGTATTGGCGAGGGTATCTCCAAGGAGAGGTGTCGCATGAGGGTTGCCAGGCAACGCCTGGATCGGTTCCATGACGTCGTGTCAAAATAGCAAGATGGAGACGGCGCAAGCATAGGAGGATGTATGTCAGCTCGCAAACGCCATGTCGAGGGATTCTGTGCCCTTGAAGAAGTAGTATTCGACGCGCAAACCACGCGAAACCGGTGCTTACTCGACGACAGAGCAAACGCGATGGACTGAGCCTCAAGCTGGGAAAGATGCGAAAGCACGTTCTCTCCGCTAAAACTTGGCAGGGACCAGGAAGCGGACTAGAAGGATTCGTCTAAAGCAGCACTCGGATCGCGACCGCGGCGACCACGAAGGTACTTGAGTCCATCCAGGCTGATGTGTCGGGTGTTGACAGTGTCGAGAATGGACGGTCAGCTTGGCGGGTTGTACCTGCTTCCACGCTTACGGTTCAGATGGGACCGACATGCCACCGCAGCCAAGTGAGTTTGCATGCGGAACCTTGCCCCAAACGATCTGTCACCCGAACGGTTCGCTGCAGGGCGTGACGCACCGAATCTTATCAGATGATCCCGTCGCTTGGCTCGCATGCTCGGGGTTTTCGCGGTGTCATCGACGAGCCACCACGACGGCAAGCAACAGGCGCCCGAGGTCGGCAGTGCGACTCTGTTGGGCGCGTGAAGCAGCCACTAGCCCCGGTGGCGCCAACAGGGTAGGTAATGAAAAGTTGCGAGGCCTGGCATCTCGAAGCGGGCCGGACCCTCTCCCACGACGACCGCATAGCGCGGCGGGAGAGAGCCATGGACAGTAGTCCTTCTGGTGGTCAGACGCCGTCCGTATGCGACTGTGAGTAGACGCTGCTTTCGTTGCGCATCCTTGGTCGCCTTCCATGCAGACTTCCATCTTGCAAGCCATGCCTCTCCGATCAGATAAGATTTTGCCGCTCGTTCCTTCCATTACGTCTTGACTTTGGACATTCCAGGCAGCTCTGAACAAGAGGCGTTGCGACGCTCGGCTTTGCCAGACCCACTCTGCCATCGCGAGACGCGCTCCATCTGTCGTCGAATCCCAACGCTGTGTCCTGATGTCTTCATTCTCCGAGCTGTCTGTCTTTCTCGTGCGCCCGCACTCCCAACGCTGGCGGCTTGTAGGCGACCCCCTGTCGGCGGTAGACTCTTCGGACAGACGCCAACGCGACGACACCAGCTGGCTCAGGTAATTTTGCTGGCGGTTAGCTGCTCGTGTGTTCCAGTCGACGTGTGTTAGTCTTTCGTCCTAGAGAGTAACCTACCTTGCTGTCGTTTCTCTACGACCAATCACCGCATCTCGAATTGCGGCGTGTCAGCAGCAACAAAACGGCAGGAGCTCACCACCCCCTTCACCTTCGTACGGGGATAAGAACATCTTGATCGTCTCCTCACTCTCCGGGAGGCCGCATTCACGCTCGTGAGGCAGTCTTCGCGTGTTACGAGAAAGGGCGTCTGAGATACCATACCCTGATGGGGACCCGCGAAATGCTTCAAAACCCCAACTTGTCTGTCCTGAACAGACACCCCGATGTTCTCACAGGGCCGGAATACTTACACCACCTGGTACCCCGGTCATCCGCCACGGATCAGCCCGCCATCGACTTCCTGGAAAACGGAGTCAAGAGGCGCAAGCTTACCTATGGAGAATTGCACACGGCCAGCGATGGACTTGCGGACAGAATCGGGGCACTTTTGGCGAGGCTGAAAAATGCTTCCAATGTGGTCCCAGTCCTACTACCACAGTCTCCAGAGTTATACATCGCCTTGCTGGCCATATTGAAGAGTGGACGAGCCTTCTGTCCGATAGGTCTCGACTTGCCACCAGAAAGAGTGGCCTTCATCCTCAAGGACATCTCAGCTGACATCTTGGTTACGAATACGACACTCAAGGAAAATCTTCCATCCTCTTCCAACACGCGAGCGTTGCTCGTTGATAGCGATGATCATGAGTACTCTAATGGTACCGTAAGCTCAGAGACACAACACCAGCGGCAATCGCGGTTGGCATACGTGCTCTACACATCAGGATCAACAGGACTTCCTAAGGCTGTCAGTGTGTCCCATCGAGCTGTCACTCAGAGCCTTCTGGCCCATGATCGGCACCTCCCTCCCTTCACTCGATTCCTGCAGTTCGCGGCACCTACATTCGACGTGTCGATATTCGAGATATTCTTTCCTTTCTATCGAGGAGTCACAATTGTTGGGTGCACACGGACACATATGCTCAATGATTTGCCTGCCACCATTTCCTCGTTGCGCGCAGATGCCGCCGAGCTCACGCCAACAGTAGTCAGCAACTTACTTCGAGGCCGACAGAGTGTGCCGGGCCTTAAGTTGTTGCTCACGATCGGCGAAATGTTGACCAGAGATATCGTCAATGAATATGGTGGAACCGAAAAGCGACCCAGTATCCTCTGGGGCATGTACGGACCGACCGAAGCTGCGATTCACTGCACTTTGCAACCTAGCTTCTCCTGTGATTCGCCTTTGGGGAATATTGGATTCCCACTCGACACTGTCACAGCTATCATTGCGGCTCCCGCTCCCCTGGGTGAACCGATACAAGGCGTCAAGATCATGCCAAGGGGCGAGGTTGGCGAATTGGTCATCGGAGGGCCTCAAGTTGCCGATGAATACCTTAATAGACCAGAACTAACGTCAGCTTCGTTTATACAAGATGCAGAACTCGGCTGTCTCTACCGTACAGGAGACAAGGCGCGATTGTGCTTTGATGGTACGCTCGAGTGCTTAGGACGCATAACTTCTGGACAGGTGAAACTAAGGGGACAAAGAGTGGAACTCAGCGAGATTGAGCAGACCATCATCAAAGTAGACAATTGCTATAGTGCAGTTGTGATGGTAATCGCCGATACGTTAGTTGCGTTCTGTGCCACGGACTCATCTAAGTTGTCAAGCGCCATCATCCAAGAAACCTGCAGACAGTGGCTGCCAGGCTATATGGTACCCTTTGACATTATCCTCGTCGACCGCATGCCTCAGCTTCCTTCGGGAAAAGTCGATAGGAAAGCCCTGGAGGCCACCTACTTAGGAAATGAGTCTAGTTCAAGCTCTTCGGTCCTACAGTGTAACAGTGTGTCATCTGATCCTCTTACTTCGGTTTTCGAAAGAGTGCTTGGACGAGCGATTGCAGACGATGAGGACCTTGGCAACGTCGGACTAGACTCACTGCGATCGATCCGCATTTCGTCTGCGCTACGCAGACAGGGGCTCGACGTTGGATCTGTAGACATACTCACCACAAGAAATCTCCACGAGCTCAAACGACTCTGCAAAGGAAGAAAGATGCGGAACTGCAGTCCTCCGGAACATGTCACTGTCGACCCAAGTCGCTTGTCAAATATTGCGGAGCTGCAACATTACAGAAATGACATAAACGACGTATTACCATGCACACCTTTGCAGGAAGCAATGCTGACGGAGACCACTATCGAACCCAGTGCGTACTGTAACTGGATAGAGGTCGAATTGTCGGAGCATCTCTCATTCTCACGAATACGTGAGCTGCTTGAAACCCTTGTGCAACACAACGAGATCCTTCGCACTGGATTCTGCATGACCAGTACGACATCTACATCCTTCGTACAGCTTGTGTGGAAGAAGTTGCTGCCATCTACGCTGGCCAATGTCTCAACTTTCTCAAGATCGTACTCTCTAGGGTCGGTCCAATCTCTTTTACATCCATTCACTGTTCAAATAATCACGGCAACAGAGAGGCCGCGCCTTCTGTTCCAAATACATCACGCACTGTACGATGGCTGGTCTTTCGATCTTCTCCTACGCGACTTGAACGAACTGCTGGCAGGACGTTCGAGCATTACTCGACCGCAGTTCCGTGAGGTGGTCCAATACTATTCACAATTGTCTAGCTCAGGTGGTCTGGACAAAAGTGTGGACTATTGGGCAAGTGTTCTTCGCGAATACCGTCCAACACCGCTACCGAATTTTAATGGCAGAACGCTTCCCTCTACAGGGCTTTTATCTCTGCATGGAGAGTATGCCGTCGATATGAAGTATCTCTCCACCGCGGCGAAAGAGCACACAATCCACCCTCAGGTTTTTTATCAAGCCGCCATCAGTCTTGTCTTGAGCCAGTATTTGGGAACCTCTGACATCGTTCTTGGCATTGTCACATCCGGCAGGACTATTCCTGTCACCCAAGTTGAGGAGATAATGGGCCCTTGCATTGCCACTCTCCCTTTCCGCGCGGACCTGTCCTGCCCTGAAGTTTGCGTTTTGCTACAAAGGACGCAACAAGCCAATCGGGAGATGTTAGAACACTGCACTCTACCTATGCGCGAGATTATCAAACTGTGCCAGCTTCGTTCGGGAGAGCGTTTGTTCGACGTCCTCTTCGTATGGCAAGAGTCCCTTGTCTCAGCCGAGGATCAAAAGCTTGCTCTGCGCACAGTGAATAGCAAGGACAACCTGGAGTTCAAGATCACGTTCGAAATCGAACCTCGCGATGAGAATGTCGCCTATCGAATAACCTACAATCCTTCGACAGTCCCAAAGAAACAGGTTGAACATTTCGCAAGACAGGTCGAGCAGACTGTTCAGTACTTCCTTTCTAGTCGTGGCACCCAGTTAGAAGGCGCAAACAGACTCCTAGATGAGGACGCATTGTCAATTGCAAATCCCAAACCGGAGTTAGAGCCCATTCGACACGGTCCAGCCCACTGTGTGGAGGAGCGGGCCGTCAAGACACCATGTAAAGACGCGGTAATTCTTGGATCTATCGTCGATGGCAGCATGGAAATCAAAGAAAGGCTATCGTACGCTTCGCTGAACGCACGTGCAAATCAGCTTGCGCACGCTCTGATGGCACTCGGCGCTGGAAAGGACCAATTGGTATGCGTTATGCTGGAAAAGTCTATCGATCTTTACGTTTCCATCCTGGCCATCCTCAAAACTGGATGCGGTTTCCTGCCGATCGTGCCAGACACTCCAGCAGAGCGAGTCAATCGCATAATAGCCGACGCAGGGGTTACGATTTGCATAAGCAGACTCCAATTCACAAAGCACATTCAGCGGGATGATCTTGTGGTGTTAGATACTGCTGAGCCGGATCTTGCAAAATATTCGGATCACAATCTCACCACTTCGTACAATGGCGCACATCTGGCTTACGCAGTATTTACTTCAGGAAGTACCGGCAAGCCCAAGGGCGTCCTTGTAACCCAGGACAACCTCATGCACAATCTGGACTATCTCGCCACTATCTACCCATACACCGAGAACTCAAGACTGCTACAATCTTGCTCCCAAGCTTTCGATGTCTCGGTTTTCGAAATCTTCTTTTCTTGGTATATTGGCATATGTTTGTGCACAGCCACCAAAGACGATCTCTTCTACGATCTCGAAGCTGCTATCGACAGCTTGGATATCACTCATTTGAGCCTGACACCCACGGTAGCGGCCTTGGTCGACCCGGACAAGGTCCCCAAAGTGAAATTCTTGGTGACAGCTGGCGAGGCGGTCACAGAGGGTGTCAAGCGCAAATGGGCTGGCAAAGGGCTATACCAAGGTATTCATAACAAATTACTTACCAGTGCTCGTATGCTTATCAGAATACAGGGTATGGACCTTCGGAAACAACCAACATCTGCACTGTAAAACCTCGTGTAACCGAGACCGATCTGATCAACAATATTGGGCCAGTGTTCCCGAACACCTCCCTTGTGATACTGGAGCCCGGCAGCAACCATATAGTTCCCCGAGGTGCAATCGGTGAACTGTGCTTTGGGGGAGCCCAAGTCTTTCGTGGTTATCTCAACAGACCGGATCTAGACGCCGAAAAGATCCTAGAGCATCCGACATATGGACGAATCTATAGATCTGGCGATATGGGCCGGCTGCTACCGGATGGTTCGATTTTGTCCACTGGGCGCCTGGATGACCAGGTGAAGATTCGCGGGCAAAGGGTCGAACTTGGGGAGATTACTTCCCTCGTGCTTGATCAATCTTTCGTCCAGGACTGCACGACTGTCTTGGTTGAAAAAGGCACTGCACAACCAAATGGTCATCACGAAGGGAAATCAAGTCAAAAGCTCGTCGTTTTCTGGGTGCCAGAAGGTAGGACGCCTGCAGAATTCTGTTCTCTTGCTCCGCAGAGATACCGCACACAAACATTGGAAACATTTGAGTCACTGTCTCTGCAACTTCCAGCGTACATGATGCCGACGCACATTGTACCTATCAGCCGCATTCCTGTGACGCCTCAAGCAAAGATCGACAAGAGGTTGTTGCACAGTACTTTCCAGGTGCTTCGAAACGAACATCTGGAATCTACATCGTTAGGCTCTAGATCAGAACGAGACAGCCAGACGCTTACTGTAGCCGAGATGACCATAGCAGAGGCACTGTCACAGACCTTGACCCTACCACCAGCTGTCATTAAGCGAACTTCATCATTTTTCAACCTCGGCCTGGATTCGGTATCTGCAATCCGCTTGGCTAAAAAGCTTCGAGATGCGGGCTTCGAACATCTTCCTGTATCGGTCATTCTCAAAAATCCAACCATGGAGCGACTGTCTACGATGCTTTCGGAGAATTCTACACTAGAATCCGTTAGTCAAGTCACAACATTGGGACAAAATTGTAAGCTGCTTGCACTCCCGATGATGATCAGTACAGAGGGAGAGTGTGCTCAGAAGTTCACTGCTAATATCCTTTGCAGTGACCAATGTCTTCAACTCCACCCAACTATCTCGTATACGCGCTGAACTTGCTACGAACGGCGAAGTCATAGATAGAATCTTGCCTTGCACACCACTACAGGAGGCCATGTTATCGATCGGATCATCGAACGGCCATGGGGATGGAGATGCCTCCTACTACAATGTGATGGTTTTTGCTATCAATGACTCTCTTGAGCGCTTGAAGAAGTGCTGGGAGCGTATGATTCATCGGCACGACATCCTACGGACCACATTCGTGTCAACCGACAATGTGCAACATGCGTTTGCCCAGGTCATTATGAAGGATGATACCGTAATCTGGGACGAGATAGACCAGAGTAGAGATGTGAGAGTGTATGCAAGAAACGTGCTCCCTGACTTACTTCGTTCACACAAGCCTCCTGTGCGTCTGGCGATCCAGGGCCATGGGACTTCGGCGAAGATCGTCTTCTGCTGTCATCATGCGTTGTACGACGGTGTGGCTATGACGACCCTTCTTGAAGAAGTACAGAGTGTGTACTTGGAAAGGGAACTGTCAGCTCCTATACGCTACGAATCTTACTTGCGACACATGGTAGCCTCCGACCTCGGAAAGGTTCATCGATTTTGGACAGAAGCACTGGCGAACTTCGAGCCGACGTACTTTCCGAACCTCTCTGGTAGGGTATTACAAACTTCACGGACGACAGGCACGGTCCGTAAGCACATACAGATGCCACTCAGCGAATTTTCGCAACACTGTCGAAAGACCTCCACTTCGCTTTTGTCTCTAGTACAGGCGGCATGGGTGAAGCTTTTACATTTCGTTCTGGCAGATACGGACCTGTGCTTCGGGAATGTGGTCAGCGGTCGCACCCTGCCGGAAGATGGGCTCGACCGCCTGGTTGCACCATGCTTCAACACGCTCCCTATACGCTTGAATTTCGACTTCAACCAATCAAATACTGAACTCTGCAAGAAGCTACATGCCTTCAGCGTGGAGGCGCTACCTTTTCAGTTGACCCCTCTACGATGGATCCAGTCCAAAATACGACAAAAAGAAGGACGCTTGTTTGATACGCTCGTTATCCTCCAACAGCCGAGCAAGCCACTCGACAGCTCGATTTGGAGCCTAGAACTGGAAGATGGAGATATGGGCCTGCCGATTGTTTGCGAAGTGTCTCAAGACAGTAGTACGGACACGTTGACACTCAATCTGCACTACCAATTCGACCTGTGTCGACGAGACGATGCGGAAACACTTGCGGCGATCTTCAGCCATGGACTCCAGTCTCTTGTTCACTATCCAGATGTTGCAGCGGAAGATACAATCGGACTTCCGGGCCGTTTGTTGAGTCAGTCCAATATCAACTTTCGACCATTTGAAACATCAAATGGTGGACTCTTACACTCTGCATTTGAGCGGAATGCCGTAGAGAGACCTGATGCGATCGCCCTTGACTTCCACGACCCCAGCGGAGCAGCAATGACTCTCACCTTTCGTGCTCTTAATGAAAAGGCGAATCAGATTGCGCATGCTTTGGTCGACCTCGGCATAAAGCCCGAGGATGTCGTGCCTATACATATGCCAAAGAGTCCAGACTTTTACATCAGCATACTCGGAGTCCTCAAAGCCGGCGCAGCATTTTCACCAATTCACCCAGATTTACCGGAAGAGAGGAAGCAGTTCATGGTTCTCGAACTAGCACCGAAAGTCATACTGTCGCGTGAGAGTGCTATTTACTGGCTTCGAAGCAGTAACACTGTCGTGGTCGACATGAGGAGGAATGGAAATTTTCCCATTGAAAATCTCTATGTTGAAGATCTTCGCCCTACGAACATTGCGTATTGCCTCTATACTTCGGGCTCTACGGGTCTACCAAAAGCTGTCAGCATGGAGCACAGCTCACCCATTCAGACAATTGAAAGTTCCCGATCATTAATACCTTGGAGCCACAGTTCAAGGCTTCTACAATACGCTGCCGTCACGTTCGACATGTGCTACTATGACTGCTTCCTTGCATGGACTTTCGGCTTCAGTCTATGTGCTGCCGACCAAGACACCATGCTCAACAATCTTGCAGGTTCAATCAATGACCTGAGCGTAGACTTGCTTGACCTTACGCCTTCTGTGGCGACTTCGCTCAGACGAACAGAAGTCCCTAACGTCAAATGGCTCTACTGTATCGGCGAAGCGATGACACCTGAAGTGGCCAACGAATGGGGCAGAGCGTGTGTCAACTCCTACGGGCCTACAGAAGCTGCGTTCTGCACTACAATCTTTACCACCACACCCGAAAGAAAAACTTCAGTCATTGGACGTCCATTCCCAACCACTTCTTTTGCATTGTTTACGCCTCGAGGAGACCGACCATTGCCTATATTTGGCATTGGCGAATTGTACATTGGCGGCGCCCAACTCGCACGAGGCTACCATGGCCAATCGCAACTTACCGAGGAGAAATTCGTTTACAAGTGCGGACGGAGATTCTATAAAAGCGGAGATATGGTGCGAATGCTTGGCGACGGCAACTTCGAGTTCCTTGGACGCACTGATGACCAGGTCAAGATCAGGGGGCTGCGGGTTGAGCTTGGTGAGATCAATAAGACCCTCAAGGACAGTGACGAGGCGATAGCAGCGGTCACGGCGCAAATATTAAAGAAAGAGGATAGATCAAAGGACCAGCTTGTTGCGTTCTTTGTGCCTCAGCGAACAGTCGACGAGAGCGAGCAATCGAGGTTACGCCTTGCCGCGAAACAAAAGGCGATAGATACTCTACCATCCTATATGGTACCGCAATTCTTTCTCTTTATCGAGAAGATACCGAAATCTATGGCAGGCAAGATCGACAAGAAGGCTTTGACGAGTATCTTCCGGGAATCGATCGAATTAGATGCAGAACCGGATGAAGCTGAGCAGATTGCTTCAAGCTACAGATGGAACGAGCGGCAAGAATGTATCCGCGACATCTTCTCGAAGCTTTCTGGTACTCCGCATGAAGACATCAGACCATGGACATCTATCTACCAACTTGGTCTCGACAGCATCAGTGCTGTCCAGATCGCAGCTGCACTGCGCAACCAAGGCTTGCAGGCGAATGCGACAGATGTTCTAAAGTACATGAACTGCAAGGATCTCGCTACACATCTTGAGCGCTCGTCAAAGCTTGAACCCGCGAAATTGGTGCAGTTTGACTTTGACGCTTTTGAGCGGAAGCATAGGAAAGAGATCGCGAGAACGTGCTGCATTGCGGACGAGCAGATCGAAGCCATACGACCATGCACGCCTATGCAGAACGGCATGCTTTCACAGTTTGTTGCCAAAGAGGGCGAGATCTATTTCAATTACCTTCGCCTAAAATTGGACGACAACATAGACTTGCAGCAGTTGAGCGATGCATGGTTGATGACTGTTGAGAAGCACCGTATGCTACGTACAGGTTTTGCACACGTCAAAGATAGAATTGCATCGTTCGCCATGATCCACTACGTACCTGATCCCGCGTCGTTTCGAGGTTTTACTCGCGCGGAGGCTCCTCGAACAGCTGAACAGTGGCTGCATGAATCTGAACAAGAAGCGGTCAAAAGCCTTCATCATCCACCTTGGCGCGTGCGGGTAAACAACGTGGACGGTGTCAATTACCTGGATCTGGCCCTTTTGCATGCTATATTCGATGCTCAAAGCTTGCAGCTCGTTTTCGGCGATGTCGTAGCTGCGTATCACAACAAGGTAGTCACTGCAGCATCATTCGAGCCAGTCATCGAGAACATCTTGCATCTGAGCGGTAGCGAGAACTCTTCGTCCAATGAGTTCTGGAAGCAGCTCGGAAAAGTCGCGACTCCGACGCGATTTCCTAACCTGTCCCCGCTACGGCACGATCCAGGCCCACCCGTCGTGCTCGTCAAGAAATCCAAACGAACGCTGGAAGAGCTAGAGAGGGGATGCAAGGCATCCAACATCACCCTGCAAGCTGCGGGTCTCGCTAGCTGGGCAATGCTGTTGTCCGCCTACGTTGGCGAGCCCTCCGTCACCTTCGGTGTCATTTTATCTGGTCGAACTACCGAAGGTGCAGAAGCCGCCGTCTTTCCTTGCATCACCACTATACCTTTCGCCTGTCAAGTCCCTGATGACCACGCGAAGATGCTAAAAAGCGTTTTGTCGTTGAGTGCTGAGATCCAACGACATCAATTCACACCACTCAACAAGATCCAGAAGTTGATGGGCTATCCGAACGAACCGCTCTTTGACTCTATCTTCGCGTTTCAGAAACTTGCCAGCGGCAGTACCCCATCCGAATTGTGGGTTGTCGTGGAAGAGAAAGCATTAATCGAGTACCCGTTGTCGATCGAGCTTGAGCCTAGGAACGGGCAATTAGAGATTCGGCTGACGTTCCTTCCTCACGTTGTTCCGAAGGAACAAGGCTCTATTATTCTAGATCAACTAGATTACCTCATTGAGAGGAACGTCTTTCCTGGAGCGGAATCTCAAACGCCCAACTTCCATCCGAACATCTTTTCAATCACACCTGCGGACACCCCAACTATCCCATCCGAAGCCAGCCTGCTCCATGATTTCGTGGAGCTGACCGCAGCCAAGTTTCCAACCCGCGTTGCTTTCGAATTCGCAACATCGTTGCGCCAGGGCGCTTATGAGAGCCGAAAATGGACCTATGCACAACTCGATGGCGAGGGTAACCGGATCGCCAACGTTCTTGTCTCACATGGAGTACGACCTGGTGAACTAGTCGGTGTGTGTTTCGAAAAATGTCCTGAGGCGTCGATCGCCCTCTTGGGAATTTTGAAAGCTGGCTGTGCATTCCTCGCACTTGATCCCGGAGCGCCTACTGCTCGTAAAACGTTCATTCTCAAGGACTCTGGGGCACCTATGGTACTTTCATTGAACGCTCAATCGGCTAGTTTCAAGGAGTATATCGAAGCAACGATCCTCAACCTCGATGAGATCGATTGGCGTTCCGCATCGGTAAAGAAGCCAGGCCTCGAGCGGACTATCGACCCACAAGACCGCAGCTACTGCCTGTATACTTCCGGTACGACTGGTACACCAAAAGGATGTGAACTTACTCATGAGAATGCTGTGCAGGCGATGCTTGCATTTCGACGGCTATTCCGCGGCCATTGGGACGACGACTCTCGTTGGCTCCAGTTCGCTTCCTTTCACTTTGACGTGTCCGTACTCGAGCAGTACTGGAGCTGGTCGGTCGGTATGTGTGTTGTCTCTGCCCCAAGGGATCTTATATTCGAAGACCTTGCTGCATCTATTAGGGCCCTTCAGGTCACACATATCGATCTCACACCCAGCCTCGCGCGGATCCTACACCCTGATGATGTACCAACGCTGTGCAAGGGTGTGTTCATCACAGGAGGCGAAAGCCTCAAACAAGAGATCCTCGATGTCTGGGGCCCGAAGAGCGTCGTCTACAACGGCTACGGGCCGACCGAGGCTACCATCGGTGTTACTATGTATCCTCGCGTTCCTGCCAATGGTAAACCGTCCAACATTGGTCCCCAATTCGACAACGTGGGATCTTACGTATTGCGTCCGGACTCCGATTTACCTGTTTTAAGAGGCGGAGTCGGCGAGTTGTGCGTGTCGGGCAAGTTGGTCGGAAAGGGCTACTTAAATCGACCAGACCTGAGTGGAGAACGATTTGCCCACCTCAAGCGTTTCGATGAGAGAGTGTATCGCACCGGTGATCTAGTCAGGATTCTGCACGATGGCACATTCGACTTCATAGGACGCGCAGACAGCCAGGTCAAGCTGCGTGGCCAGCGGCTCGAAATTGACGAAATCAACTCCGTCATCAAGCAATGCGGTATTACGGTCGCAGACGTGGCCACCCTTGTCTTGAAGCATCCGAAACAACAAAAGGAGCAGCTAGTGGCCTTCGCTGTGATGGGCTTTGGGACGCGCGGCGACACGAAGGTTTTACTGGAGGCGACTGGCGATCTATGGAGAGCGAAAGAAGCATGCCAGGAGAAGTTGCCGCCGTATATGGTGCCCACACATTTCGTCCCTCTTACCACTATGCCATTGTCCGCCAACAACAAGGTTGAAGCGGGGAAGCTCAAGGAAATGTATGAGACATTGTCTATTAGTGACTTACAGCTTCTCTCGTCAGGTATACAAACGAGGGATGGGGAGTGGACGCCGCAGGAAGAGAGGGTCCGAGCTCTGCTTCAGGAAGCATTGAACATCACCGATACCGATATTAGCAAAGATGTAAGTTTCTTTGAGCTGGGTATGGATTCAATCTCCGTGATAGGTGTATCAAGATCGTTGAAGCAGGCTGGATTCGCGAAAGCCACAGCATCTATCATCTTGAAAAATGCAACCATTCGACAGCTGACAAAGACATTGTCGGAAACGTCACTTAAAGCGGACCATCGAGGATCTGTCACTGCTGCACAGCAAGCGATTACAGCAGTGCAGCACCGATACAGACGAACTGTGGCCGAGACCTTGTTCATGGACACCAGGAATATCGAGGCACTAGCTCCTTGCACGCCGTTGCAGCAGGGTATGATTGCGAGGTCCTTGGAGAGCGGGAATGCTGTCTACTTCAATAGCTTCCGATTCGCATTGAGCGATGATGTCGACGTGAAAAGGCTGCGGGATGCCTGGGACCATGTTTTTGCATCAACAGAGATCCTACGTACCGCCTTTGTGAACACTGACCATGGGTTCTTGCAGGCAGTACTTCGAGATACCGAGCTTCCTTTCTTTGAGGATACTCTACACCAAGATGATGTACTTGAGGATCACCTTGCGAAGAAGAAGGAGGAATGGGTCCGCCGCCTAAGGGGGAGGGAATTCAAGAGGCTAATGGAGGTGCTTGTGGTGGGCGCTTCGACCGACAGACTCTTGGTAGTGCATATATTCCATGCACTCTACGATGGCAACAGTATCGGGCTCGTCTTCCAAGCCGTATGGGATGCCTACAACGGCCGCAAGATCCAAATCGGCCCAGCATTCCACTCTACTCTCGCCTACGGCCCGTTGCAACCCACAGTAGATGCCAAACACTTCTGGAAGAAGCAACTTCAAGATCGAAGCTTCCAACCGCTCCCGACCTCCAACGACAAATCTGGCGACGGGCCGGTTGTAGTGACCCGAAAAGTCCAAAATTTGCCAAACCTTGAGGTTACGAGACGAAAGCTCAATGTCACTGCGCAAGCCATTGCACAAGCTTGTTGGGTTAACGCTCTCCACCAACATCTGAAGGCTACAGTGAACATAGGTATAGTAATTTCTGGCCGCAATATCGACTTCGAAGGCGCAGATAAAGTCATCGGGCCTCTTTTCAACACCATACCATATCAGTACCGCGCACAACAGCGCGAGACTTGGGCTTCACTGGTGACGCAATCCCACGAATTCAATATCGTCGCGCAAACACATCAGCATACACCTTTGAGAGACATCATGAAGTGGCTGGAGCGAGGGTCAAATCAGCCGCTGTTCGAGACGTTGTTTGTTTACCAGGTCGCTGAAGAGGATGAACGGTGGACCAAGAACGAGTTATGGCAACTGCAAGATAGTGGAGCTGAAGCAGACTACCCTCTTGCTTTCGAGGTTGAGCAGAGCCCAGGTGGAGTTCTGATGTTAACTTTAGTCGCTCAAAGCCATGTGGCGGACTTGGCTGCAGCGAACGAACTGCTTGAGGAATACGAGGAAGCTCTGCGGAAGGCTGTTGATGACCCAGACGCAGTGCTGGAGACATTCGTTTCAAAAGGTGAAGACCGCGCAAACGGTGTGCTTGTCAGCTCTACGGTCGAGACATTTGATGGCACAAAAACCTTTAGATGGAGTACCCATGCCAGTATGATTCGTCATGAAGTCGCCAATCTATCCGGGGTCGAAGCCGAAGAAGTCAATGCGAACACCTCCATATTTGAACTTGGCCTTGATAGCATCGACGCTATCAAATTGTCTGCCAGGCTCAAGAAACACGGCATCGAACTCCCTGTCAGCGGCATCATGCGCAGTCTCAACATCGCCAATATGACACAGCGCATGACCGTAGGCACAGAGAAGGATAATACACGACCCTCAGATATGATCTATCAAGCGAACAAGAAGCGTTTGGAGAGTTACCTTCGGCGTCGTGGATTGACTGAAGGCGTGGAGCAAGTCTTGCCGCCCACACCATTGCAAGGGGCCATGGTGATCGAGATGGTCGCCTCCGAGTACACGAGGTATTACAATCATGACGTGCTGAAATTGAGACCAACCATCGATCTGGAGAAATTGAAGGAAGCATGGGCAGAAGTCGCTGCCGCATCCCCCATCTTACGCACTTCGTTTGTCCCAGTGGACGACCCGAGCATCGACTTCTCTCATGCACAAGTCATTCACTATCATCTGCACGACTTTTGGGGGTCTACAGATATTGACCACGAACCCGACTTCCCAGCCCTTTTTAGCAAGATCCGAGAGAAGGCAGTGACCGAACTTTCATCTCAACCCCTCTTCCACGTCTCCCTTATTAGATCACCGCGACAAGCTTACTTGGTTCTCTCAATCGCTCATGCCTTATACGATGGATGGTCGCTAAGCCTACTTCATTCCGACGTACACGACGCGTATGCCGATAAACTCCACCCCCGACCAACGTACGAGCCTACATTGCACGAGATTCTAACAGCAACGGGAGCAGACGCTGTTGCGTTTTGGCGTGACTACCTTTCGAACGCCAAGACAGCCACTTTCCCTTACCATACTGGCTCGTCTCTCCAGACGGTTCATCGGAAACAGCAGGGTAGCTGCCTTCCGCTCGAAGTTGTCACTTCTTTCGCCAAGCAACACAACATCACACTACAGACACTTGGTCAAGTGGTACATGGAGTGATTGTTGCATCATACACCAAATCTCTCGATGTCACCTTTGGTTCGGTACTGTCTGGTCGTGATGACGAGTCGAAAGTCAAAGTCCTCTTCCCCACAATGAATACTGTGGCCATACGGACCATATTTCACGGCACTTGGCTGACCATGCTTCAGTACGTGCAAGATAATTTCTTAAGCATCAAGCAGTGGCAGCACTTCCCGCTTCGCAAAGCTCTTTCTCTCGCTGGCGTGCACGGAGCTTTGCTGCAGAGCCTTTTCATCTATCAGAAGAGTATGAGCGAAAAGACGGGAGAGTCAGAGAAGCTGTACAAGAGCATCCAGGGTCGGAGTGATGTCGAGTACCCCGTCTGTGTGGAGATGGAAGTCGTTGATAAAGGACTGGTCTGGCGATGTGCGGTCAAAGATGAAGTGTTCGATAAGGCGGGCGCACAAGAACTGCTAGACAGACTTGATGGTGTACTTCAAACCATCATTGCAACGCCGGACGCTCCGGTCATCGAGTTCACCGCAAACGGAGCATCACTTTGCGGTCTGCCAGCATTTACGAACGAGCAAGCGGATGATAGCGCACGGTCTCATCCTGTGGCGAAACAGCAAGGAGCTAAACACCCAGCATCGCCTACCACCAATATCATTCGAGACGTGTTGGCTTTCGTATCTCAAACACATGTTGAAGAGATCACTGCAGGCATGACTATCTTCCATATGGGTCTCGACTCAATCAGCGCTATCAAAGTATCCTCATTGCTGCGCAAGCGTGGAATCACACTTAGCGTAGGCGAGATGTTGAGAGCTGGTACTGTGGAAGAAATGGTGCGCATCATGGACAAGAGAGTACCGACGGTCGGATATGAAAACGGAAACATCGATATCATTCTGGAAGACATACTTCCTGAGATCGAGCGAGCAAGTCTTCTCGCAAGAGCAGGCATCGAACAAGAAGATGTTGAGCGCGTTTTACCTGCAACGGCTGGTCAAATCTACATGCTCTCTACATGGGTCAATTCAAACGGCGCGATATTTTATCCAGAGTTCAGTTACCGCATCCATGGTGAGATGTCTTTCGGGGACATACAAACAGCGTGGAAGAAGATGGTCGCGCAAAATGCGATTCTGCGCACATTCTTTATTACGACCAAGGACAGGCGGACGCTATACACCCAAGCTATGATGCGCAACGCGGAGGCCAGCGTGCAGGACGTCAGCAATACCACCCCTAATGAGCTATCGGATCGGAAAGCGAAGGCGGCCTCGAAACAACCATACGCGCATCTGTTCGTGTCCAGGGCAGCACCATCAAGCCCGTGGGACGTTCAGCTAAAGATTCATCATGCGCTCTACGACGGTGTCAGCCTGCCACTTATTGTCCAGCAACTTCAAGACCTCTGCAATACTGTCGACAGTACGACTCCCACCGATATACTCCCTATGATCATAGCGAAGACGTCAGATGCCTCTTCGATCGAACAGCGCATGACTTTCTGGACGAATTACCTCAAGGACGTCTCTCAGCACCATCTGTGCCAGCCCAGCGCTCCACCCACCTCACGAATCGAGATCTTCAAACCCAACCTTCTCCCAAGCGTGACCGACCTCGAGTCGCAAGCTCACAAGCACGGCCTTACAACACAATCGCTATTCCTCGCCACATACGCAAAGCTCTACGCCCGTGTGACATCAACACCTGCATCCGCCGATGTTGTAGTAGGCCTCTACCTCGCCAACCGCTCTCTTCCCATCGCCAATTTGCACGAAGCACCTAGCCCCACAATGAATCTTGTCCCGCTGCGCGTCTCAGCACCTTTAGGGGCAGATGTTTTCGACGTCGCGGCGCAGATACAGTACGATATCCAGGAGATCAGTGCACCAGCGAACGCGTCTGCGGGTCTGTGGGAGATAGCAGAGTGGACGGGCGTAAAGGTGGATACTTTCGTGAACTTTTTGAAGCTGCCTGGTGGTGGGGAGGATGCTGAGGAGGCAGCCATCAAGGTTACGCCTGCGGAACAGTGGACTGAAGGGTCGAGTAGGGTTGTGGAAATTGGTGGTGGGGTTGTGGTGCCGCCGGAAGAGTTGGTGGATAGGTGTATGCAAGGGGCGTATCTTGTGAGTTTAGTTTAAGACGAGACAGGAGACTGGGCTAATGAGGGTACAGCATGCGGTCGACATTGAAGCTACGATCAGGAATGGAGCGCTGGACGTGGGTGTATTCGCTCCAGAGAAGATGATGAATTTAAAGGCGGGTGAGAGACTGTTTGAGGATATCAGGATCGAGCTGGAAGGCGCCGGCCAGATGGGGATTCAAGGTGTTCTTAACTGATCATGGGATCATAGAGGGAAACTCAAAGGCGTTCAAGGGGTTTCATGGCGTCATGGAGAGTCTTGATTGCGTACGGGATATTCAGGACTTGGTTTCACATTGGAGTCACGGTTCATGTTCGCTACACTGTTCCACATCTGATCAGTCCATCTTCAATTACTTGCATGCTTCCGAACCAGTCAAGTCATTTTACGCATAACATTCTACTTCCGCACGTGATAGTCTATATAGCCGTAACAAACTTCCGTACACACATCTCCTCACCCTCTACAGCCCTCGGATCCGTCCAAAGACGCCCAGCACCGTAGCTAGCCGATTAACATGCAAGAACGCGCTGGCGCCGATGTTGCCCCACATCATATCATTATACTGGTTGAAATTCCAAAATACTTCCGGACCCATAACCTTGTAGCTACTAAAGATATGTCCTAGATCGCCCGCGGCCACGAAAAGCAAGTAGTACTTCGCGACGCGCGCGTCGCGCGTTATAGCTGTGCAGAGGACGGCGAGCAGCGCGAGGAGGATGAAGATGTTGCCGGTGGTGTAGGAGAGGACGAGCGCGGCGTCGGGGACAGGTACGAGGGTCGGTGTGGGGAGTTGCTTTGTGATGAAGTCGGAGGGGCTGTTCCAGGCGGCGTTCCAGCCGAGGATGCTGGATGGTGCTCAGTCAGGGTACCATGAATAAGTCTACGGGCGAATGCACCCGATAGAGGAGGGGGGTTTGAGTGAGGGGTGCTGCGACGTACAGTGAGATAGGCTCGAGGTAGGTGAACAGCAGGGCGGGCCAGAATGGGAGGACGGTTCCGAGAGCCATTGTATCGGTGGGATGCGTGCAATCGTGTGTTCGGATAAGTAGATCAGTAGAGGCTCGTGAATTTAAGAACAATGAGGGAACATCGGCTTTGAGATTGGCCTCTATGTTCCGGCGACGCGGCCGTCAGCCTTTGGGAGGTTGGTACTCCACATGCGGCGTGGTCGTCGGGGTTCGGAATCGTTCCGATGCTGGTTGCCTGATCTTCCGTCCTCCGCACGAAATCTAGCTGAACACAATGAAAGCGACTCTCAAGTGAACACAAGATGGTGAAACGATTCAAGTTATTACGAGCAACTAGTCGAAGTGCAATACGAGGTTCGAGTTCCGGCGAAGAGGCGACGCGTGACGCCTACCCCCGAAACCTGAGCACACTCGAGAATTATTAAAGAAGTAATGAGACCGTGACCACGGTTTTGAAATCAAGCAGGATTACATCGGTTGAGGCAGACCTCAGGACAATGAGGATAGCATCTACAAGATCAACCGGAGCGGGTCGATTAAAACAACAACACAACGAAGTAGCAAATAATTGAAAACGGCCTGTGTCGCCATGAACGTGTGGTCGAGAAAGCAGATCCCTCACCAGTTCTGCAAAGTTCATTCGTGACCCCATCATCACGATACAAATCCAGCTCAATCCAGTAACATCCATCTCTTCCCGCGCCTTTCGCCGTACTGATTTCTACAATCCGAGAACCCGCCATCGATATCAGTGTTGTCATAGCATTGCAGCTTAGTCCAAGATTTGGCCGATAAAATCAACCAAAATTTCACTTAAGTGCGGCGTTAATATAGCACGGCCGCAAACCCAAAACGGGAGACATTTAATTTGCTAATATTCGAAGCTTTCGGATCAACGCCCAAGCCAGATGACTTTGTGCTTCTTGAGAGTGAGATCAACCTAGTCAAAGCGAAGATATGGAGTATGGTCAAATCCTATGACACCTCTTAATTCCAGAAAGGCATACAACTGGGCGGTAGAAGGGGCAATTATATCAACAGTTGGTAGAGCTGGCACAATCTATCACCTTGCTGTTCTTCAGGACTTGGTCTAGTGTGGACGGGGAAGCGAGTACTGCAACAACGATTGCAGCAAAAAACAGCTTCTTTGAATCCACCTTTGATGAACCAGACTTTACGCTTCGGGAGAGAATGGCGTGAAAGGACAGTGTCGAAAATCCGGACCGAGAGAATGTACAGCTCATGGCTTTTGATGGGATGCTCGAGATTTTAGACATCAGGCAATCCCTGCAAATGCGAAGTGTAGAAATTGTGACTGTCAGACCGTCCGGACGACAGCAGAGCGAGTACACATGTCACCAGCATTCGACCCAACGTCTTCACGCCATGCTCGAATGTGGCGATCTTGCCCCGGACAGCCAGGTTTGATGCGCTGCTGACGATCAGCACTGAGTACTTGTCGAAGTTGGGGTCCAGATACCAGGTTCAACGGTCTCAAAGAGTAAGACAAATGTTTGCCCCATTCCAATTGTCTCGCGGTCTCGCAGGCTGGGACCTCCAAGCGTGACGTGCCCCTCATCCTCCTCAAGCGTCCGCTAGCAGCATAGACGCTCAATGAGAAAAGGCACGTCTCGGATGGAGGAGAGATCTCGATCGAAGTAGGATATTGGAAACGCCATTAGCCGCAGAGCAGCCTCATGAAACGACCCAGAAATCTTCTAATTTCCTAGACCCCTATACACATCAGTAACAGATGTTAAAGTAAGCAATCAGTACGACGAAATAGAAGACGAAGATAAAAGCAATAGAGAAGTTTGGCTGAAGCCGAAGGAAGGAAAGACCAAAGTCTACTCTCATGGTATTTAGTGTATAAATTTAGGCATGATTGGGCGTGATAATCGGTCGCGATCGTTCCGTTCGGTCCCGCGGCTTGTTTCTTCTGGCGTAGTACAACATCGAGGATAACGTTCGCGTCCATATTGTAAATCCATTAGAGTAGGGACAACAACGTGAGTAGGATGCTCGGTACAACTCGATGTCGAAGTGGAAGGGGGCCGGAAACCGTGAAAGAACGGACCGTTCGACGCCGTATACTACGACCAAGTTGCCGCTATTTTCGAGGTAATCGCTGGTATCAACAGCAAATAAAATCTGATGTCGGCCCTAAAGCTGCGCACGGTAAGCTCACTCTTGCCGAAGCAGTTATTGAGCTGCACAAACAAACAAACGAGCAATCCCTCCTGCGCCGTTAAAGGGTATACCATTGATCATGATCATGATCATGAGACCCTCCCAACATGTCCTGTTTCGAGCGCCTTGTAGACGCCTGACTCAATCATCAATGACGATAGGAGATGAGCCGGTTCCCGACATATTTGTGTCGGTTCCTGCAACAGCAGGATCCTGCCTGTACCATACGATTAGCACGACGCGACAGGAGACAGTTCAGCCCATTGCATAGTGAAGCGATGTCCCTCGTTCCTGTTTGATCTCCACATGCTCTGGACTTACTGTATCCGTACATTCCGCATGCGCTCCCGTTGCTGCTGGTAGGTAGAGTAATCACCACCGAGTACGGCCTCGAGAATGCTAAGATCACGGACGGTACTCATGTGAATCGTATCCATGCGTTCGACGAGAATCCTATGTGCCCAGGAAAACAGCTCCATGCATTTGTCGGCTTTGTAAGAACCACCAGAGATGTTGTTTTCCGCATCATTGGGGTCCTGAATGGACAAGCGATCCTCTCGCTCCGGTCGGCCATCGACACCGAATTTACCCTTTCAGCCAGTCAGCATCTTAACATCATCGAAAGTGCTGTTATTTACCTTGCGAACAATACGCGGGGGGTCGACTTCAATCCTGTCTCGACCGTAATTAAACTTGTTGCCGAAGAAATCTAGAAACTGGAGGAAGGTTTGACCAAGGTTCTCTGGCAACTTGTGAAGTTTCAGGAAGCTCGCAACAAGACAGCAAATGCTCAGGCCACCCAAGCCACCAGTGCTGTTGTCGTTGAGATTGTACATTTCCAGAAGTTGCTTCACGAGGGCAATCAAGCAGGTGAAATGATCTCCATGTTCCTTCTTCCATTTGCTCAGGGTCGATTGGGCAATCACTCCGCTCATGTTTTCGAATGAGATATCGACTGGGAGACCGGTCGCAATATCCTTAAATTTGATGATAGGAACCCTGGCCTTCGGGATGACGAAAGTATCGAAGGCAACCTGGTTGAACCTCAGCTTCTTTGCAAGGGTGTACATCGCGCTCTTTCCTGCTACGAGCTTCGGAGAACCGCCGTCGTAGTGTGAATCCGAGACAAAGACAAGATCCATGTCAGCTGTTGGCAGATAAAGACCGATAGGGAACGAGCCGAAGCAACGGATACTACCCCGATGCGACTGGAATTCACCACCGATTACCGATTGCACCCTGCGGATCAGGTCTATGCGAACCTCATTGTCGTGATCTGAAGGGGCTACAAAGTCGTAGAAGTCTGCTATCTCATTGTGAAGCAGCTTTTCGGGTTGGTCTCGGAGACGTTCATAGTCCTCGCGGAAAGCCCAAGGCGCAGGGTCGAGACGGTCCTTGGGTTGCCAAACATCTTTCATTCCAGCATAATCGTCAGTGTGCTTACGCTTCCTTGAGCTACTCGTGGAACTGCTTGTGAATGTAGGCCTTGGTGGAAGGCCGGTAGGCGGAGGTCTAGCAGGCAGGCTCGAAATTTCAGCTGGGCGCTTGCCGTGACGGTCTGCATGTGCAAGTGATCCGCCACCTGTAACATCATTGAGAGAGCCTTGCAGAGGCTGCATTCTAGGTGCGGGTCCGCTAGGGGCCACGGAGGGCTCGAAAGCGTCATCGTCGTCGTTTTCGTCGCCGAACGATATGAAGTCATCGTTGGCGGCAACGGCATTGGCACCGTTTTCCTGTTCAGCGACTTCGTTCTTAGCCTTACGGATGAGCTTGACAAAGTCGATCCTCTTGCCTGTCGTCTCTTCCGGAGGTGGCAAGACGGTATAAGGGTCAGGATTGGACCACTTGGGCACAGAGTCACCGTCTGCCCGACTGCTCGATTGCGTACGGATAGCCTTTGTCTTGTTTGGGGATGCGTCGAC
Source organism: Didymosphaeria variabile (assembly GCF_027946475.1). NCBI lineage: Eukaryota > Fungi > Ascomycota > Dothideomycetes > Pleosporales > Didymosphaeriaceae > Didymosphaeria > Didymosphaeria variabile. Next base: position 1,506,919 of record NW_026611625.1, on the reverse strand, counting down.
TTCACCGTCTGATTTGTCGGTGTCGTCAGTACCCACGTCCATATCAGCTTCCTCATCATCTGACAAGTCTTCTAGATTACGGAACTTGTTTGACTTCGCATCTACACCGAGGAAGCGCTCAGTGGCGTCATCGCGGGTCTGGAGAAGGGCGCGTTCATGTGCAGCCTGAGGACGGAATCCTCCCCTGTTGTTGCGTCTGCCTCCGCGATACTGAGACTGCGCAGCGTCACCGCTTCGCGTGGCAGGGCGCGTGCCGTTCATGCCGGATGGGCCGCCACGGCCACGCCCGCGATTGCGACGCGCTGGACGCTCGGGAGGCGCGGGAGAGAAGCGAGGTCCTTGTGTGTCGCTGGTGAAAGTAAAATCGTGCCTGCTAGGAGCGCTGGCAATCTGCTGTTGTCCAGGTCTGTACGAGTCGCCTCCACCGCGATCGCGACGACCTCCAGGGCCACCCGTCATGCGGTCGCGCAGGTCACGGCCCCGCCGCTTGTGCGGCGGGGGCGCACGCTGGCGACGTGTCTCTGCCATTCCAAATCCGCCTATGTATTGGGTATCCTTGGCGACACAAGCGTGAGTCGTTTGTTGTTGCAGTGTTGATCGTTTGCGCGCGCGATTGCGGTGGGAATGTGGAGTTGACAAAGGCTTTAAGTCGTGACATTATTGTGCCAAGGCCGACAGCGCCACTTCGGCTAGTGACGCGACTCCCGGGGAAAGAGCGCCTGGCCTTTTCGGCAGCGCTCTGTTCAAGTACCATGATAGCAATGATCAGGCGTATCGGGGAAATACTGTTGATGGTAATCGGTTGCAGTAAGTGACTTGGGAGTGACGAACTATCAAATATTTCTCGATTATGTGAGTATATGCTGCCTCGAAAACTTCCAGCCGAAGAAATCTGCACAACAGGAGGCTCTCGGTCTTTAAATCTCGATAATACAGTAGATAATACAGAGCCTGTAAAAATGTATAATATACACAGCGAGGAGTAGAGAAGGATCCTGGTCATTGCATGTCTCTCTTGCGGCCACGCTCAGCGTCGTGGCCGAAACTTTCAACCAGCGCCGTGCCCAACGCTATGCCGCTATATCAACGCCATCTAATGCCTGTACAAAAGAGAATGTTCCTATCCGCCGTGAAAGATCCTAGGTTCTCGTGCTGAGTGGCTCGCTCAAAATTGAAGATGTGTATACGGTCGGTCGCGTTTCAACTACCCTTCTCATTTCGAGTCTTTCGTCCACTTTGGCTTGAAGCCTTCCGACAACTCCTGCTCCCTCTCTGCCATTTGCTTGAAACCTTGTACCTCGCGCTCGATGCGCTCTCTCGCCCTTAGGATTTTGCTCTGTAGGTAGAAACTGCCGCCCTTCTTGGGATCGTTGAGGTCGAATAACCGCTTGAACCGTTCCGTGACGAATGCTTCGTCTATCTGTCCCATCTTCGAGGGTCCGACATTCAGGATCTGGCAGGCTTCGTCCATTGTGATGTTTGATGAAGAGAAGCCGCCACCCGCTTTCTGGCCTGCGGCGGCATATTTCTGAGACGCGGCGGCCTGGCGGTACGATTCGGAGACGGCGCGTCCTATTATACGAGCCCCGGTAAAGACGACTTGTGTTATTACGCGGTGCGCCTGAGACAGTCAGTCGCTTGGAGCAGACACAGGATGCCAGCTACTTACCATTATGAAAGGGTGTCCCGACTCAAGAGTAAAAGGCAAAGGGAGACGTGTCGGCAGCAATTGCTATGAGGTTCTTGATGAATGCTGCTATCAGAGTACAAGCGGCGGCGGAAGGGAGATTCCTAGAATTTCTGAAGATTTGGCGCGATTCCGGGCCAGAATGGATCCCGTGATCTTCAGGGCCGACAGCCAATCACATTGCGATCGCAAAGGCGGATACCCAAGGGTAGAGCAACCAGAGCAGAGAACCTCAAGGTATCCGTTCATGAATCCGTAGAAGGGTAAATCGCTATCGTAGAAGGGTTGTGAAGCCATACTCTGAGTATAGCGCGATCCGACCTCTTTCATGTGAGCTCACTTCGTATTGCTATAACAGCTTGAGTGCCGTCGGCTTGGGCATTCACATGCGCTATAAGCTCCCCGCCGCGATTCCCGGTGCGAAATCCTCGCCACAAGCTTTTACGTCGCCTTCTCTAACATACGCTTGAGTGCTCTTAGAAATATTCTTGGGAACCTAAAGGCAGCTTTAATATCGTGGTTGATCTGGAAACGCGCACTCAACACTACTGGCGCAAACGAGCCACGGCTGGCTATGACGCAGCTTCTCTCCATGCATGGCAGCATTTGGCAAGTTCACTCCCGGGCACTCAACCACCAGACACCCCGCCATGCTAATACACCTCAAGATACCCCGTGGCTAGAACATATGTCCACTCCATCGCGATCCGGGAACGATGCGTCTCCGCAACCTACCGCCGACCCGAACCCGCCTACCTACGCTGCCTTTTCTCCATCCACCCTAGCCCAAGCTACACCGCAGACGAAGCTACGCTCTGCAATATTAGTTCACCAGAAGAGCCCTCTGCTCGCCGCGACACCGCCGCAGGTCACGCGCGTTTTGGCATACTCGCATCCGTTCATACTACCGCTGAACAAGTTTGTCGGTTTGTTGACATGGACGACTGGGGATCCGTGGGAAAGCTTTGTTCTAGTGGCTGGGTTTTGGGCTTTGGTGCTATACGGTGATGCCGTCACAAGATATGCAGGACCTATAGTACTGGTAGTTGGTTTAATAGCGGGGATGTACTCGCGGAGATACTCCCCGCTTTCGTCCACTTCGTTCACGGGCGAGAAGGGTCAGAAGGGACACAGCAGGGCCGAGTCAGAAAGCAACATCAAACATCATAAGAGCTTGGAAGAGATCGTGGACAGTCTCAAGCTATTCACATCACGGTGTAGCATCCTGCTAGATCCGTTTCTGCGGTTGACGGACTTTCTCTCCACTCAAAGGACCGCGACTTCAGCAACGACAAGACCTGCGCTTACCTTGCTTTTTGTTCGGATACTGTTTGTCCTGCCCATGTGGATTATTCTGACTCTGCCACCATTCTACATAATCACGACAAAGCGAGTCGTGTTGGCCGTTGGAACCGTAGTGCTTAGCTGGCACTCCCGACCTGCTCGCGTTTCGCGGGCAATTCTTTGGCGGTCACGGACGATACGCAAAACATGTGTCTTCCTTACGGGATTGAATTTCGGAGACATAGAGCCTGTAGCCAAAGACAAGAACGGTGCGCCAGCGCTGCCGCCACGGAGAAAGAGCGCCCAAGAAGTTGCGGCCTCTCTTGCCGCAAAACGACGACCAGATTCGCCAGGAGTGCGATTCACTTTCAGCATCTACGAGAACCAGAGAAGATGGCTCGGCATAGGGTGGACATCCTCTATGTTAGCTTATGAACGAGCGGCATGGACCGACGAACACCTCAACCCTGTGCCGCCGAAAGACCAATTTGAGCTTCCTGATGTTGAAGGAGGACAGGCGAGGTGGAGATGGCTACAAAGCAGCGATTGGAAGGTCGAAGGTGCGGAGAAGGATGCGACAGGTCTCAAAAGCCCCTCTCTCGATGAAGCCGGGTGGATATATTACGACAATAAGGTAATTACTCTAACACCCACATTCTCGAGACGATATTAATTTGAGATAGTGGCGAGACGGTCGCAGAGGACAGGACGGATGGGGCCGCTACACCCGCCGGCGAAAATGGTACCGTGATGCTGAACTCGTCGAGGTAACTCCGTCGACCGACATAACGCCCATTCCCACTCCTCGCCTCGACCCCATCGCCGACGCTGCAGAGCCCTCCACACCCACACCCTCATCGAAACGAGCTACCCACTCACGCTCTACCTCTACCGCGTCCAACATGCTAACCAAAGTCAACTCCAACCCCAGCACTATCGCGAGTCTAGCCGCCAGCGCAATGGCCAGCACCGACACCACCCTCGCAGAAAGCATCAACCCTGACCATTATACGTCGGATGCTGATGCTGCCAGCAACAAGGCCAAGCGTGGGTGGTTCAAAAGGAAGGGAAGGAGTCGCAGCAGGGGTGGTAGTGACACCACTGCGGTGACGATTGCGACGAGCACAAGTAGTAATTTGAGTCGAAGGAGCGACGAAGATGATGTGCATACGCCGCTGGAGAGGACGGCGAGGGATGACGAGTGGAGGCTGGGCGATGATATGCGTATGCAGTTGGATATTTGATTTTTGATGGGGGCTCTGGGCAGGTGGTCTTGGTGGCGCTTTCGGGTATGCATTCTGGGTAGGCCATGTGTGAAGCGACAAGCGGCGTAAGGTTCCGAAATCCTGGCTCACGACGACAATGTTCAAATGTTCTCATGCCCAGTGCTCGCCAAGTCAACAATTGCACAGTAACACGCGGCGGTTCTGCGGCGTACCTAGTGCTCGAACGAACGAACGAACGGTAGACGGGGCCCGTTGAGCAGGCGTATGACGTATTCGTCCGTGGCTCATCCCCCCTCTCTTCAGAACGTCCTCTTTGAACTTCCTGAAGAATGTGTCCTCGTGTGCATCCCTTGCCCTATCGAGCAGCGATGCCGTGCATAGCGCCACGCCGCCAATAGGTTGGCACGAAAATCAATACACTACGACATGCGGCTGCCAGCGTCGCAACGTACGTCGCCGTCGCGTGAGGGCATGTTGGACTTGTCGCGAAGCTGCAGCATCGGTGTCCATGTGCAGCGGCGTGGGTAGGGCGTGGTCAGAGTCCGAACAGCGACCCGGTGTCCTGTCAGCCCTGAAGGCACCGGTACGTAGCCGCGGTGCCGACGTGGCGGAAGAGGGATGCTGGATCCCTGGGACGGAAGAAAGGCACGCCTCGTCAGCTGCGAGGCGGGCCGTTTCAAGACGCTGTGGCCAATCGACCGCCGCGCATAAGAATAATCTCCTGGCCAGTTGTTTCGAGAGTCGCCAGGCTGCGTCTGTCCGCTGTTGTCTCACAGTGCGGCCCACGACGGGCAGAGCACGCGGCAAGCCCATCAAGATAGCCACGCGCGGGATTCTGGTGTAGTCGCGAGCTGTAGGTGGTAGTATAGACAGAGCACACGCGCATGCAGGGTAGCATTTGGCGCGGCCATGGGTCGAGGCCGCGACCACGGCCCAAAAATAATTGCTCGCGAAGGAGACAACGGCGCCTTGTAGCCGCGCCGCCAGCGAATGGGCGGCTCCGCGTGCCCTGGGCGCGACAGGCATGCGACAGGGATGCGCCGTCATCGTGTCAACGGGGTGCACGAAACCACCGACTGAAGTCCTTGTTCACTCTTTATCCCACGCTCGCTGTGCTCTGAACACCTGTTTGACCCTTTGTCTGCTCGACGCCTTGTTTCTCTTTTCCCTCGCCGCACCCTAACCTTTGTAATTATTCCACGCACGCTGCTGGCTATTGACTAGACAGCAAGGGCACATGCTCTGAAAGCTATCATCCCTCGCGCCTTCTCCCTCGGTACACGGCATATCGCACCTTCCCGACCGATCCACACTCGCTCTTTGCTCCCATCACATCGCAAAATACACACCACCTTCACAATGGCTTCGAGCTCGCGGGGCGCCATGTTCCCGCGAGATGGAGAGCCGAGCTTGGGGGACAGGCTCTTCGACCTCATGAAAGATCCCTTCAGCGCCGAAGTAGGCGGAACACCGGGCAACCACAAGCACGCGCTGACAGAAACAGGTCGCTTCGGGTTCCATCATTGCTGCCATAGCCACGTCGTTGAGCATCACCACCGCCATCTTCCTCGCCTTCTGTATCTTACGGCCATGGAATGAAGTCGTCTACGCACCCCGCCTCCGTCACGCCGACGAAAAGCATAAACCTCCCCCTATGGATAAAAGCCTGTTCGCCTGGGTCCGCCCCGTCTTCAAGACCAATGAGCACGAGTACATGCACATGATCGGCATGGATGCCACCATATTCCTACGCATTGCTCGCATGTGCCGCAACATGTTCGTTTGCCTCGCCATAGTCGGCTGCGGCATCATACTACCGGTCAATATCATGAAGGCTGCTGATGTCGGCGACAACAACAAGGGCATTAGCAACATCGTCTTCCTGATGACACCCATGTATCTGTTTGGCCAGCCATTCTGGGCCTTTGTGGTCTGCGCCTACGCCTTTGATATCATCGTTTGTGGGTTCCTGTGGTGGACTTATCGCGCCATTCACCAGCTGAGAAGAAAGTTCATGGAGAGTGCCGACTACCAGAACAGCCTTCATTCACGAACTTTGATGATTACGGATGTCGCCAGGAACTTGCGCAGCGACCAGGGCATCGTCGAGATCACTGATAGTATTAGAGCGACGCCTGACATTCCGCGTGCTTCAGTCGGCAGGAACGTCAAGGACATACCTGAGCTCATAGAGGACCACGAACAGACTGTCATTGAGTTGGAACAAGTCCTGGCAAAGTATCTGAAGAATCCGAGCAGCCTACCAGCGACACGCCCGCTCTGTAAGCCCTCGAAGAAAGACCCTGAATTTGGAGGCAGACAGGAGAAGGTGGATGCCATTGACTATTTGACGGCAAGGATCTTACGCCTGGAGGCTGAGATCAAGAACGCCCGGGAAACCGTGGATAAGCGCGACGCAATGCCGTACGGCTTTGCCAGCTATGAGACGATCGAATCCGCACATACCGTGGCATATGCCGCGCGAAGCAAGAAGCCCAAGGGTGCAATCGTTCAGCTCGCCCCGAGACCCAAGGATATTATATGGAAGAATCTCTCCCTAGACTCAAAAACTCGACGATGGAGGAAGTTCGTCAATGGTCTATGGATTACGCTGCTTACTGTTCTGTACTTCATTCCCAACGCCCTGATTGCCGTGTTTCTTGCCCAGCTTGGCAACATCGCTTCTTTCTGGCCCCAATTCGCCGAAGAGATGGCGAGAAATCCCAAGTCATGGTCGATCGTGCAAGGTCAGTATCGGATCGTTAGCTGTAGCGTATCAATCATGCTTACCTGTTCTTCTAGGTATTGCTGCACCGGCCTTGACCTCGCTTATCTACTATTTCCTACCCATCATCTTCCGTCGCCTTTCCATCAAAGCGGGTGATCTTTCAAAAACATCCCGTGAACGACATGTCATCTCCAAACTCTACTCCTTTTTCGTCTTCAACAATTTGATCATCTTTTCGCTTTTCGGTGCTGTGTTCAGCATGATCGCGACAACCGTTGATCTCGCAAAAACGAACCACTTGCAGTGGTACGACATTATACGCGAGGTTCACCCGCTTGCGAACACCATGATTGCTCTCTGCAAAATATCCCCTTTCTGGGTGACGTGGCTCGTTCAGCGTAACCTGGGAGCCGCGATCGACTTATCTCAAGCTGTCAACCTTGGATGGGGATCTTTCTCTCGGAAATTCTTGAATCCAACGCCGCGTGAACTCATTCAGCGGACTGCCCCGCCGCCATTCGATTATTCGGGCTACTACAATTACTTCCTTTTCTACTCAACTGTTGCCCTTTGTTTTGGATCTCTCCAACCCATCACCTTGGTCGTTACTGCATTTTACTTCGCCGTTGACTCTTCGATGAAGAAGTATCTTTTGCTGTAAGTGGCCTTTCTCGTGGTCCACTTACGCCGGCTAACATATCTAGCTACGTCTTTGCCACCAAAAACGAGTCTGGTGGGCTCTACTGGCGCACAGTCTTCAACCGCCTCCTTGCCGGTACTTTCCTGTCCAACTGCATCATTGCCCTTATGGTTGCCGCCCGTGGTTATGACAGCACAAACATGATGCTCGGTGCAATGGCCCCTATCCCGTTCTTGCTGCTCGGATTTAAATTCTACTGCAAGAGCAGCTTCGACAGCGCCATCAAGTACTACACCAAAGGCGAAACACCAAAGGGTGTCGAGGCCCTTCCCCCAATCGACAAGGAATCACGCCGCCGCGATCGCGTCGCCGTCCGCTTCGGTCACCCCGCCCTCTATCAAAAGCTCACCGTTCCAATGGTGCACGAGAAGAGCAAGCACCTCCTGGCCGAAGTGTACCGCGGCCGTCTGGACGGCGATCTCGGCGCAACAGCAGGCTACAGCGATGTCTACAGCATGAAGCGCATGTCAAAAGAGAACCCGGGCAAGGCTGCCGCGGGCACTGGCCCCTTCGAATTTGTTTCAGAGTCTAATATGGATTTCGAGAACTTCAAAAACCGGCCTGAGTTCGCTGATGAAGCGGGCGGGGACTCGGGCTCCATCTACGGTCCGTCGACTATCAGTCGCCCCGGCACGCCCTCATCTGTCATGGGCGGTAGCGAGCGCGGCCGCTCTGCTTCGAGAGGTAGCGATCGCGACGAGCCAGGCGTCACTTATCCCACGGGATACCACTCCACGCCGAGCAACCTCCGGGAGTACAGTCCTTCTCCAGACAACCGGGAATTCGGCAGGACAGTCAGCAACACGAGCCATTCGAGGGATGATGCGATGTTGCTGTCGGGTGCGCAGCCGATGGGTGGTCATACGCCCTTGAGTAGCGCGTATACGCCGTACAGTCCTGATCAGACGGGACACGGGAGGACCGACTATTTTGGTGGAAGGTAGAGGGGGTTAAACGACTTTAACGATCTCTTTCTTTTGTCAGAGTCCTGCGGGACGGGATTTGGATTCGGCATCTAGAGGGCGTTTATCTGGGGGCATCCCACATTTACAATATGAAGCGAGAAGATTACTCGGTGCCATAGCATTGTACTGAGAGGAGTTGAATCCAGCGGCCTAAAGTGGCCTTTTTTGTTCCGAACCCTGTCTTGGTCATTGCTCTCCGTTTGTGCGTGCATGTGCGTTTCAGAGGAGCTGATGATCATCACCATCACACCCTCATCCCGTCACCCTTTCAATAAAGGATATCTATACAGACCCTTCTTCCCCCTACTTTTCTAACTCTGCGTATTGTCTCCTTTGTTTGAAGGGCTCTAAAAGAGCTATTCTGAATGACATATCGGGCCAGAGCTTAGAGGCCGACGCAGTGAAAGGGCAGCCTCAGTCCGCGGAAGAGTCTACACTTGTAGGACGGCACATGCGTACACAGAAGGACTCCGAAGCCCTTCATTAGCACTGTGTCCGGGCGTCTTGGAACAGAACATGTGGTGGTAATGAAATATGCGGTTGTAGACTTGTGCTAAAATCGATGCTTTGAGACGTCATGAGACCTACATTGGAGTCGTAACGACAAACGAGATATCAGCAGGTGCTTATTGACTGTAGTGGCCTGGTGGGACTATAGGGGCACACTCCAGATCTCTCTATCTTGCTCATCACCCTTACGCTGATGGTCTAACAGGCCTTTAGAAAACGATTGTTCTTCGCGAATCTGGAGTTAGCGCCTGAGCCTTGACTCACTGAACCAAATCAGTAGGACGTTACTTATAGTACACTCAATGGCTGAACATGTTTGGGGAAGGGCACCCACAGGCATGAGAAGGTGGGAGAGTATGTAAAGCACCGATATGTGATCTGCAACTTGTGACCTTCGGTCGAAAGAACTCGAACACCACTTACATGTGCGGGTTCGGGGTTATGGTTTACAAGGAGGAATAATGTGCGTGCGTCCTGGTGGTCTTGAACCGGAGCCAGAGTTCTTTTAACTTTGCTCTTCATCCTCTACTGGTCTTCGAGATGACTGGTCTTCGAGATGACTGGTGGAATTTGTAAGCCCCATGAGTCTGCATGGAAGAGGTCAGTGAGACGCCGACTGAAGGTTCTGGTACTTTAAATATGCATCACAGTAGCTGCTGACACAAGTCATGACTGTTCGTTACGCATGCGCTATCGGTATCCTCGGTCGGAAGCGATGAGCGCTACATTGAGGATGAGCTGAGCGCCACTTAGGAATTGAAGGAAATACTGGAAGATGAGGGCCTAGAATCAAATGACGTCGATTCCTAGAACGCCTTCGCGCTGCAGAGGCAACTCCTTAGGCAGTAGGGAGACATCCGCAAGCACATTCAGGTCCCTGTTCCAGTCGCATTGTTCCAGGAGCTTGACAGAAACACACCCTCCTAGGTATCCTGCTTCGTAGATTTTCGAAGAGCACCAAGAGCGCTATCTGCATGCTGACCGTGTTGAGGTATAACAGGGCAGCTCGGAAGGGTGGATTGAGCTCGTCACTGGTTGCTATTCAGCAAAATGGCAATCGAAGGCTTTGATACATGTCATACACCTTTGAAGCGGACAAGCAAGGGACGTAGCTAACAGGGTGATGGGCGCGATCAGTATATCAGATTTGGATTTTATGTCTATTGACATGGCTTCCGGCTTTTACGGGGATGCCGCTGAGAGCCTCGATGCTTAGATGCCGTATTCCATGTGCAAGTGATAATTGGCAGGCATAAGGGTGTCAAGTTTGACAATTGGACGATCTCGACGAACCTGCTGTGATGTCTCAAAGGTTTCTGAGTATCTTTCTACCTACTCTGCCTGACTCTATGTTCCTTGATCGTACTAGCTATAAATCGGGATGGTGAGGTCTTTTGCGTTCACTCTCACAGTCACCAATCGCGCATCCTTTAGTAGCCAACGTCCCTCACTTGGAACAGGAAGCCACGCCTCACACACACGCGCACCTTCCCTACCCCACATATATCCCAAGACACACGTGTCTCTCTTCAAGCAGCGCGAGGGCGAGCGCATAGCTTGCTAGCATGGCTTCAGACGCGATGATCAATACATTTCACGATATTCGTCAGGCGCAAAAGGTATGTACTACACGATCCGCTAAGGTGGCACCTTGACAGACCAAGCACGGTCGCCCTTCGTCGCTTTCTCCCTCTGCACGACCAGGACCTCCCTTTCATCGTAACGCTGACAAGCACATAGGAAGAGAACGAATTACTGAATGACGGCATTACAATGTTTGAACAGATGAAGATATTGAATAGCGCTCGAGGCGCGAGCATGGAGACTCTGGCAGACGCACACCGTGGAAATGTAGAAAAGCTGAAGCAAGAGCATGGGGCTGAGCTGAAGTCGCAACTTGCAGAGATTGAGAATTTGAAGCAAGAACAGAGGGCTGAGCTAAAGCGATATCGTGCAGAGATTGAGAAGTGGAAGCGAAAGCATGCGTCTGAGCTAAAGTCGGTGAACGAGCAGCACCAAGCGGAGATTAGGAAGATGAAACGAGAGCGTACGGTGAGTGGACTTTGATTTCAGCGTCAAGAGCGCAAGGGTGTATTGAGGAACAAGGCTAATCAGGTTTGTAGACCGAGAATGGAGTGGGAGCTTCCAATGCGGCTATGGTTCCTTTGTTCAAAAAAGAGATCGCGAAGATGAAAGAGACATTCGATGAAGACCAGAAACAGAAGGGAGGCATGTATCGCGAGATACAAGGTTACGCAACCCGGGAGCAACAACTACTTCGAGAGGTAGAATCTCGGGCAAACGGACAGAAGGTTGCACTGCTTACTCTCCTCGACTACCACTCCAGTAAACTGGATGATGCCCATATCAAACAGATTGAGGAGTCTCCGGAACTCATCGAAGCTTGCGCCAAAGACCAAGACTTGGCACGTAAGTACATGTTGGAGAGCGAGAAACGAGCTGAAGAGATGGAGAGGAAATGGGCTACATTGAAGAATTACGACAATGTGACTTATCGTGAACGTATTCGGAAAATGCTCGAAGTTGCTGCCGCAAGCGGAGTTCAGTTGGGCTTGACCAGAGAAGAATTGTTCGCGGACGAGGATAAGGTGTCGTTGTAATCATCGCGCAACGTGCTTCGCTTCGCATGTAATGCACCGCATTGCAAGATATTGAGATATGAAGGGCTCATCAGAAACCTGAGAGGTTTTAAAGATCAATTATCGCCAGCGGATTGGCAAGCTCTTTGATCAGCCTGCTTCACCCGGGGTCAGGCTGAAGATAAACTGGAAGTCGAGTTGAGGGACTAAAGGCTAGGGGTTAGTGAGTCACGGAGAGCGGACTGTCTTTATGAGCTTGGCTGTTGTCGTCTCGCAGCACACCCATTCGCGATGTCGGCTATGTACCAGCCATCTTCTTTTCGAGGGACTGCAGATTCATTGGACACCACGGCGTCTGGACTTTGAATGAGGATATCTTTCGCAAGTTTTGGTTCCACTAGACGACAAGGAGCCATATATGCCCTCAATTTCAAGTTCACAGATGACAATAGCTGGCGTTGCCGTGTACCACGTCTGCCATGTGAGCGTGCTGGAGCCATTCAGGAGATCCTGTGTGGGCTATGCTTACGAAACAGTCTTGTCGCCCTCCGTACTTCGTCTCATGCTGATACGCGAGCTTAAATGTATGGCCACCGGGAGCTCATTCGCCCTGTTGTATCACCTTCGGCTAAGGCAACTCTTCTTGTCCAGTGTATCGAACGGACAAGGGTTTTAAGTATAAATGTGAGCCTCGAAGCAGCATCTGAAGAACAATAGAGCCACAACTTTCATTGATTTCTTTCGAATTGCCATGGCGTACCCAACACAACGCGTGCACAGGCGCAAGCGGGCTGCACTGCACGGGCGTGCTCGGCGCCAGGCCAGCGCCCAACGTCAGCCTTCTATATCACGATTGGCGCAGGTCTTGGGGATACCAGCAGGTATGAAGTGCAGATAACGCTAGTTTGGGGATCTCGAGCGCTGACTCGGAGTAGACAACAACGGACTGTGCGATGTTGTCATCGCTAGACGCTTCAAAGCTGCCCGCGAACTCTCTAGACTTAGCAGAGTGCACCTTGCGAAGCACGGTGATGAAGCGAGAGCAAAATTTCCGCGCCAATATGCAATGAGGAAGAAGATGATAGAGATCCTGGAACTGGACGTAGATCTTACAGATCTACCGAGCCAATTTGCTGTGTTGATGGCCTATCGCTCCTTGCGAGCGTACATCGAATGGGATGCTGGTAAGTTACAACAGTCGAAGTGCTGGCAAAAGCCTATCCTCTCCGTATGGCCAAGTACTGAATCGTAATGGCGTAGAAAGAATCAACAAGGAGGTGTAGGGCACGATTGCGAGAAGGACGATCGGATTCAAATTTGTTGTTGCTTCTGATTTAGCCCACGCTGGATGTGTCCGACCATGTACAATTTTCTGTCTTCCTTTTAGCAAACGGGAATTTATATTGAAACCCGGTGTTCCTTCACTTGGGGTTGACTACTGTTTCGTCCAACGCTACCAGATGTTGCGTACTATGTCCACCAGCGTGCCCAACATTTCCAGAAAAACATTTTGACGACCCATAAACTCCTGTGGTAGGCAGGAAGGCCATTTTTCTTTTGCATTCATAAAAGGTTTACCTGCCTCCCCGCCCCCAATCATATTCCAGTAATACCGAAGGTAAATTTACTCGCATAACCACAACTAGGACCTAACGTCCAAAATGTATTTCACAGTCAACGTCACCTTGGCCGCTGCGGCAATCCCACACCCTTGGAACCACGACGACGCCCGTAAATACCGCCATCTCACAAGGCGCGATCCCTTCCCAAGCGGAGTCATGGCTGCCACAAAGTATCTAGAATCTACCCCGACTGAAACCAAAAGGACGCTGAACTTCTTCGGCCGAGGTGCCAACCTGACAGAAATGACAGAAAGCACAGAGGAACAGAAGCATGATCTGCATTCTCACGAAGACCATTTCCACCTGTATAGTCTGCATGGACACGACAAGTACCTTCCTAGTCCTTACCCTCGCTCACAAGAAGACATCGACGATGTCGCTGATGATATTTTCCCCTGGCGAGAAGATGCCGAGCTTGAGCCCACTGACACCAAAAGGCTGCGCCTCTTCTCCCTTCGTGGCGCAGGCTCCCCCGAAGTCACCGAGGAGAAGAAGCACCACCTACCTTCCCAACAGGACTACCTCCCCGAGGTCGACCGCGCGTACAGACATAACCATGATGAGTACCTCGAAGACTCGGACTCGTGCTCAGAGGCCGAAACATACCTTGTATCCTCTGCGGCTAGCATCAATAAAGGACTGCAGCGCCGGTGCGTGCGGAGGAAGAATTGCAAGGAGATTTGTGCGCAGAGTGGTCTTGAGGGCACCACCGGGTGTACGTGGAATTATGGGGGGTGATTCGAATACGCCGACGTGTCCGGAATCTGGAGATGTTGGAGTGTAGATGGCTGGGGGATCCCTTTAGACTTTTGGGACAAAAGCCAAGAATCTGGTACAGTCTCAAGACCCACCATTCGGAACCCCGTGGCTATCTTCACGTAGAGTCAGCATCAGCGGTGGTGCAGGAGCTTTGCAAATAGATTATACCGAAAATCAAATCCATGAAGCATATGCCGTAGTCATTATGATCGTAATCCAGTATGGAAAATACCAGTGTTCACCTTCAATTATCCGTAGCACCAATGAGCTCACTCAGAACCTCCTCCTGATGATTGAACGCAATGCTTGCATGTCCTTCCCCTTTCAGCATATTCAGTTTTGCGCCAGGCAAAAGCTGCTTCGCCTTCAACGTCATGGTGGCTGGGCAGTTGATGTCCTCGGTTCCATGCCACAGCGTCAGAGGAACTCCACCCTCACCAACCTTCAACTCGGCAAGCTCAAACCCCCAGGAGCTTCCATTAAGCTTGTTCTCCACGCCCGTGCCTTGGCCGCCTTGTCGGAGCCCTTCTCTTGTGCCCTCGCAAAAGCCCGGCCAATTCTTCTCATCCATCATGGCCCGCTTGTCGATCTCAGGCCTGCCGTCAATTGCTTTTGTAAGGGTCTCCTCGTAGACTTTTGGGTCTGGGTTGCGCGCTGCATTTCCAATTACTATGTCGGTCACTGTGCTTATGATGCCACTCGTCCACGGTCCAGCCCACATCATTAGACGCAAGCCCAGCATCATTCCTGCGGTTCCCAGAGAGAAGTCGGATAGAGGCCAGAAATAACAGCTGCGCCGGCCAATCGATTTCTGGGTAAGCTCTTCACGCAGGCAAGCGTGTATGGACCACCGCCGCTCCAGCCCATGACGTAGAAAGTCTGGATTTTGAGGTGATCCGCAAGGGCGATAACATCTTTGGGCCAGTCCAGGAACGTGCGGCTAGGTTGGAAGCTTGAATTGCCGAGACCCGGGCGGTCAGGAGCAACCAGACGCACACCAAGCTTCGCTGCGGCTGTATGCCAGATCTTCGCCTCTTTGCGAGATGAAGCAAAGGAGTGGAAGTAGAAAACGCTGGTGTGCGGCACAGGCGAGCCATAGATCGCATACGACAGGACGCGGCCACCGTCGAGCGTCAGACTGTCGGACTCCCTCATCCTGGCAGGTTGACAGCGCGTAAATGCGCTGGAGCGCAAGAGACGAGGTGGTGAGTGATCATGCTGGAGGTGCGCAGAAATACTAAAGAGGGGTCGCGGTGCGAGCGTTTGTTGACACAGCCCGGTCAGGAAGGAACGATGTGCAGCGCTAAGATGCGCTAAGGCGTGCTTAGCCGTGAATGACCAAGCGTGATAGATGGGCGATGCGTCAATTTCGACCTCGCTGAGTCTGCTGTGCAACTGACCTCCTACATCCAGCGAATAATGCATTGTTTGTTGCCTTGCGTGCGGGGGCGGGAGGATCCGATCTGCACTGCTATGCGCTGGCGGCTGTTCATTCTGCAAGAGTCGCCACCTGTTACACCGCATCTGACACCTTACTTGAATATCGTTGTCACACACAGTATACCGTCAACTCTTCTCCTACCCGGTCATTCGGATCTACATACCGAGCACTTTGATGCAAACAGATTTGACATTTGGTTCGACTGAACGTCTTGACAACTTCCATTTGCTATGAACGCGGTCAGCCTCCAAAGACAACCGTAACCTCCATGCGCATGCTAAAGAAGTCGTGACATAACTTTTGATCAGGTCGTGATCTCTCAGTACCGGAGTAAAGCATCCCGCTCAACTATTCAGTGACCTAAAGCTAGGCAAGTTGCAAGCATCTATCCCTACCGACCATTTCCGTGCCTTCGCCCGATGTCTCCACTTCATGGCTCTTGTCCTTCTGCGCCTTTGTTTTAACGTTCTCTTGACGCAGCAAGTCTACCTCCGCCGTATACGTCTCGATCTGCGCCTTGAAGAACTCGACCTCTATAGGCTTGATCAGCGCATACCGAACAAAGTGGATCTCAAGGCAGGTGGTAAGCTCGAGCAATGAGTGGCGGTTGCTGTATGCTTTCGCTCAAATAGACAAGAGATTTGCAGCTATGATGCTCCGTCTAAAAATGACCCGTTCTCCCCAGAATGTGAGCTTCTCGGATCTACATGTACGCAGGACGATAGATACCCACCAATTGTACCAGGGGCCTCAACCATCCGATCTCTTTTCATCCATTTTCCAGGTCAAATACCTGTTCCCTCATCGAGTCCTTCTTCAAGATAGTTCGCATTCAGTCAAATGTAGTTCATCCAGTCTTCAAAAGCTTCGTCCTTGCCTTCATCCTCGAAACTCTGCCAATTTGCTCTGACACAAGTGTTTCTTATCCAACATCTCCTGCCGCAACGTCTGTGCATGCGGGCTGAGCGCTTCCATCACCTCCAGCAAGGTCAATGTTGTGTCAATCGTGTCAAGGTGGGAGACGAGTATCTCTTGCGAGGTGAAGACGAGGTCGCAGTGGGCGGAGAGCAGCTGTTCGTGGTTGCGTAGAACTTGGTCTTTGTGGACGGCGTCGGCCTATCAAGCGTTATTCTGACTATCCTTTGTATCTTTTGTGAAAGGGTGTTGCACTAACCTTCTCTATTTCGCGCCGAACCTCAGAAGAAGACATTTGCGCTGCGTCTTTCGGTACAGTGTGAAGCCACTCCGCGACGCTCTCGCGCGATGTTTTGGCGGCTTCAGAAACAGCAAATAGACTGGAAGCGCTCTCGTTGGAGATATCATCTTTCTTGACCATGGGTTTGTCCTGAGCAGGAAAGCCGTTGGTACTCGTGGGAGGTGTTGACAGGGCCGGAGCAGCGTCCTCGTACATGGACCGCAAGCTGGTTGAGCTTGCACAGCGAGGCTTTTGACGTGCTTTCTCTGTGCCGAACGACTTGAGATCGGCGACAGACTTACGCAGGAAGTTGTTGCGGAACGCCTTCTTGAGGAGATCTTTGCGCGCCATCGATTTTGATGGTGGTGGATGGAATGTCAGTAATGAATTGAAGATCGGGGTGGGCACGCCGGTCGGCGGGTGGGCGCAATCTGAGGTCACTACTTGTTTGCCTTGTCTTGCTGGGCAACAAACGCTCAATCAACGAACTGGTAAACTGGGTGACGACTATAGACTAGGGACGACCGAAGACTTCAACTTTGCAAGTTTCCGGCAACCTGCACTTCTTCCCACTTGCACAAACGTGCTCCCCGTCGATCGCAAACTTTCCTCGCTGCCGTAATTCACAGGCAAGATAGCCAGCCTAATTGATTCGATGGCCGACCCAAAGGACATCGACACAAAAGACAACATCAACACGGTCGATCTCGACGCCACGGGAGCCCATCATGTAGAGCTGTTTCAGCATAGCCTCCGCACCACAACATCAGATGTCTTTAGACAGATGCTCGCCGTTGAGGCTGCCACGACTATGCTGATTACGCGATGCTTTACGATACCGCGAGCCCCCAACGCACGATGGCCCTCGTGGGTAGAGAGCGAGCCAACGGCGTCCGCCATCGTGTGGGAAGGTACGCAAGACTATGCGTGTCGTACTCGTAGAGTCGTCAGAAAGAAAGCTGGAGAGCGGAGTCGTGAGGTGAAGGAAGGAGCGATCAAATTAGCGCAATGCTAAGCTATGAATAGTTAGCCTGAGATAATTAGCATTCATCACACTTACGCCAGCCTCTACCTGTCTGACTGAAGATAATGATTAGTACGAGAAGCAAGCACACGTTGTTCCACAAATAAAAGTAGAGAAGGGACACCAATGGAGGAGAGGACCGAAAGGTGTCATGTCACATTGGAGAGATGAACGAGAGACGAACAAAAAAGAAATGAGCGGAATAGAGCAGCCGGGGATTGAACTCAGATTGGTGGCGACCCGAACACATCTTAGCGATTCCTTTAGATCATGGGGTAACTTTCCTTTTTTCTTTTCTGGTTTTGGCTTACGTAGCATAAGCTACTCATCCTGAGATGTTCATGCTTGATGAATATGTCTTTGAAGCAATAATGTTAGAGACGTTTGAGAGGCTAGTGGTAGCCTACAAGTAAAGGACAACTTGCGGCTATAGACAGTGGGGACGGATCGCAAGGTTGCTCTTGGATCATTCACTCGAAATGGGAGCGCTTCAGCGTTGTGACGATGCGCTGCCCGCATTCGTTGGGTGACAGCTCACCGACAATGAAGCGAACAGCGACTCTAAGAATCCGGTAAGATCAACTTCGTATGGGGCAGTTGTGCCCTTTTCTGGACAAATAGAACGTTGCAAAATCTGTAGAGGTAGAGACTCAAGAAACATAAATGTACTTTCTGCGAGGTGACGATCAGATCGATCGCCATTTGTCGTTGGGCGCAGGACGCCAGTCATTACATGAGACACGCAGACGGATTATGAGGATGAAAATAGCAGTGTGCACGTCTGACTGTGATTGTGAAGTTCAGCTGAGCTTGCCACCCGAAACGTCAATGTATGGTCAGTATACCTCACAGCGACTCAATATCGCTTTCCCATGTGAGAGCGTTGAAGATCATGGAAGCATGAGTATACATATTATCTTGTATTGTTAACCGTAACTATGACGACCCTGTTGGACTTTGATAAAGCCACAGCTATCGCCAAACTAATTGCAGTAGAATTGCTGGTTGCACCAGAGATGCACGAGGCGAGAGAATACCTAGGTGTATTGTTGAGCCCGAATGCATGCACTGAACCAGGTCCACCAGACCATATCTTATTCAAGATATTCGCCAAAGCTATTGCTACGTGTGCAACGTTTTGCGAGAAAACCCCATATCATGCCATAAACTAGAGAGTCAATGTAGGTGCCTGCGGCACGAAAATCCTCGAAGGCCTTGCTCTCTGCTTTGCAACCCATAGACAAATCCCGACCCTGTCGCGTGGAATCGGCCACCTGATCCAAGCCACCTTAGATGTAATCGCCCTCCAAATCATGATACTCGGAAGCCTGACTGTCCTCTGCGCTGGACCTCTCGCCATCAGCCACATCTGCATCTTTCTGGCGGCGAAGGACCGCAGCAACCCCTTCGGAGGCCTGGGCAGAGGCTGTACGGTTCGATCTGCCGCGGCCCACGTTCGTGTCTAGAGGTCCATGAGCATCACCGGCGGCGGCGGCTTGCATGCCGTTGGTGAAGGCTTGCATGGTACCTATGGTATTGGCGAAGCCATGGCTCGGATGGTTCGAGGCGGTGAAGGGATCATCGAGCGCCATGCCAGGGCTCGTGAAGCCGTTATTGAAGGTGGCACCATTGCTCATACCGAACCCGTTCAGGAGACTGTGGCCGGTGGAAGGACCGAAGCCTTGGAAGCCGCCATTCATCCCGCCGCTCATTCCACTGTTCATACCACCGTTAGCAAAGCCCGCGAAAGGGTTCTGCTGCGATGTGTGGCGGATCTCGGCGGCGTCGGCGGCGTCACGTTCGAAGGTGTCACCTGCATCGAGTGGATCGATCGGAAGCTCTGGCAGCGGGTACTCTGTGAAAAGGTCAGCTTACGGAAATCCGAGACCTGAGAAGGACAGCAAATCTTGTAAAGAGATTACACATACCGGATTTGACACGGACGGCAGGGGAGCTAGCATTGTGCCTGCCACCACGTCCACCTCGCCCTCCGCGCGCGCTGCCACGACCACGACTGCCGCCGTTGCGCTGGACCGACTGCTTCTTGGTCGGGCTCTCGTTCTCGGTAAGGTGCTCGTCACCATCCGACTCTTCGCTGCTGTACGCCTTGTTCTTGCGCTTTTGTGGAGTGGTATACTTAGAGACGCGAGCACGGCCTCTACCGGGCGTGCGGCTGGACGTGACTGAGACCTTGATGCCCGCTAACTGGCGGAGTTTCACGAAGCGCTCGGTGATCGCGCGAGCACTAGGCTTTGGGCCATCGTCCGCTATACTTTCTTAGCTGCGTTCTTCCCGGAGCACATGTGACCCCATGGCAGTACATGAGGCAATGCACAGAGTGGAGGAGGTCGTAGCTTACGCCATGCAGCCACGATCTTGTTTGAATCGACGGAGATGCCATGAGTCTCGATCAGCTTCAATAGCAGGAGGCGGTCGTTCTCGGGGGTCCCTCGATGCGATGTCAGCAGTCATCCCAATGCCCTATGTCGACGCGGGGACCAGCTGCTTTCGAAGCTTCTGTTCTCAGCTAAAGCAGATTCAGAGTTATTTTACTGACATGACATAGGCATCTTGGCGAATGCTGAAGAGAGTTCGAACGTCTGCTGTTGAGAAGGCGACGTGCGTCTGGTGTAGACGTTGTCGTTGTGTGGGAGTAGAAGGGGAGGGGGAGGCAGGTAATTCAAGGAAAATAGCGTGAGAGAAATGAATATAAAGTGAAGTGAGCGTGAGGTGAAGGTGAGATAGGAGTTGGCGCGGTAACGCAAAATTCGCAGGCAGACGAGGTGAAGCGGCGAGGTGAGAAGCGCCACACACTTCCGAAACGAGAAATGTAAATTGAAAGCGGCAGTTCGCGCATTGTCGTACAGATTGAGTATTCCGAGGGCTTTGCGAACTCGTCGGGTTTGCATACTGCAGACTCGTACTCGAGCCTTTCGTGCTGGGCGACACTGGAGCTTACCCAGTTTCTCCAACTCCCACTCCCTCTCTTTGCCTCTTCGCACTCAGTTGACCATGTCACTACCTCGAAAGTCCTCTCGCTAGCTCATAATGTCTGAAAGTATGTCGGGGTCAGGCCTCTCTTCATAGGTTGTGGTAGGGACCAATGACGTCGCGTGACCCCACGCTCTTTCCGCTTCCCAACGACAGCTCACTTCTTCAACATTCTCGACACCTGGGACCTTGGAAATTGACTGGGCTTTTGCGGGACGAGATGAATTGTGGGACGGCCTCGTGTACATCAGGATGGGATGCCGCCACGCGCTGGACGGAATTGATGGTTGCACTACGTCCATCGCGATGACTCTTCGACTCAAATTGGCAAGCCAACCTTGAAGAAGATGACTGCCTGTTGTACAGGACAACGGCTTCGTTAAGAGGCGATCTGATTGATCCAGGAGTAATGCGCGAGTGCCGGGTGCAGAGTGTCCCAGACACTCTGGGAACGGAGTTGAGTGGTTCCTGGCGTGCATAACCCCTGTATCCATGGATGGATCCATGGGTGTCTGTCGGTCACGTGATGAATTTTCGCCGCAAACCATTGCGCCGATCTTCCTCTTTGACAGCTTGGTCATCTGTAGACTGCCTGACCACATCCTCGACATTTGCGTCCTTGATGTGGAAGAGCAATCTAAAGTCGATGTCTTCAGCTATGCTAAACAGACAGATAGTGATACGATTCATGATCGGGACTCTATGTCTAAGCTTACCCTTGTGCTGATCAACGAATAGGCGACTCCGGTACCATTTTGGCTGCTAAGCAGAACCCTCCCTTTGAGTAAGTCTGACAAGCACTCAACTTCTTTGAGGATGTCCTTGCATTGTCTAATCACAGTTTCCTGCACCAAGTCTCGCGGTTCTCGTCGGCGATGCAATGCCTGGAGTCGTACTGAGGCTCGGGAGCAGGTACGCTAGTCTTGCTCTGGTGCGATTGGTAATCATCGCGCACTGAATTGATGCGACGTCGGACCAATGAGAGTAAGCGGGAAGAAATACTGTAATAATCTTGAATGATGACGACCAAGATCACCACGCAACGTAGTACCCAATCTGATGGCTTTCGATATTATGGCTATCAAAGAACAGGACAATCTCACGATAGCTATGAACAAGAAGAGCCAGTCCCGAAAGGGAGATCATTAAGCATAGACAGCTTTGCAAGAAACGGTGGCATTACTGAGCGAGGCGTTCTGCTTAGCTGGTAGTCATGTTCCGTCCGGACTGGGAAGCAGTTGTCGCCGTTTCAGACCCGCGCGGTGACTCTGCCCGATCTAAAAACCATAATCAGCGAACACAACATCATTCTACGCCCAGGAGATGCCTTATTCATCAGGGTGGGTCTTAGCGCCAAATATAAGACGCTTTCTGCTCAGCAAAAGCAAGACTTTCCTAATCGCGAGCCTGGCAGTCTCCTCGGACCTGAAGCTAATCGATACACCCTTCACTGGCCCTAGGAAATCCCTATCGCATCGGACGCTGCAAGCTATGAGCACCAGCAACAAACCATGTAACAAACCGGATGTCAGCATAAGTCAGTGGGATTTAGTGGGGCAGGAAATGCCTATAGGCGCATTGTTTGATTCAAAAGAGTTTGCTGAAACGTATCGGGAAAGAAACAGCTTCAGCCTCTACAGAGCACACTTCTTGAGATTCCTAGACGTGTGACTAGCCCAGCAACTGCCATGGCATTTCCGCATGATCTAGTATAGCCCAGAACAAGAATGATAGCGACGTCAAACACACCAGGGGCAAATATCATGCAGAGAAACTATCATGCAGAGAAACTATCATGCAGAGAAACTATCAACCCTTTTTGCCTTGCCGCACAGACTTCGCCACATATCTACAAGGAGACCCTCGCTTCGTGCTGCAATTCCTGGTCGTGCATCCCTTTCAGAAACCTGTTCTCGACTTCTAACGCACGCAGACGGTTCTTGAGTTCCTCCATCTCGCTCTGCTTTACGACAGTATACGAATCTCGGTTTCGTGCTTTAGTTGATGATACTTCAAGGGCCCGCGCATCTTCCTGCGCATGCTGTGTGGATTGATTGTAGGTCTGGACTGCGCTACCGGACGCTTTCTTGAGCATGTTCGTATATGAGTGCCGCGCAGTCACAGGCAGAGAGGCTCCAAATTTGAGGAGAGACAGGAGAGCATCTTGATACTGCAGGTGTCTGTCTATGTCAACTTGAGGCAGGGAAGCACTCTTGGTAGTATTGCGCGTATTGTCAGGCAGATCACGATGCATAGGCGCCTTGGTGGTAGGCTCCGAGATGCCAGGCTGGAGAAGAGAGAGCAGAGCGTCACAATGGTGCGGATCCTTTCTCGAATGGCCTACAGGCAGCCCAGTCTCTTCCATGAGTTGAAGATAGAAGACAACTTCTTGTGCAGAGTTGTGGCGGATGAAGTTGGACCGTACATCTTTCTTCGTGAAATTGGCAAACCGAGAAGCTGTAGATTGGAGATGATCGAGGTTTCGAATCATCCTATTACGTCCAAGCGCATCATGCAGGTTATCGTACGGTGCTTGAGATCCGAGCTGGTTTTCTTCCTGGAGTGAATCGGGATGAGGGGCATCGACCTGTTTGTCCTGCCCGAACGATTCTACAAATCGAGATGCGATCTCTTCGAGCTGGCCCAAGTTACGTGGAACACTGGTCATCTCGATCGCTTCGTAGATATAGGAGCTTTGAACTCCATAGGCTTTCTGGGCCTCCTGCGCTTCATGAGCTTCCTGAGCTTCCTGAGCTTCCTGAGCTTCCTGAGCTTCCTGAGCTTCCTGGGCTTGCTGACGAAGTTTTACGCGAGTCCTTTTGTCTGGTTTCTTCTCCTTTTTTGTTACTTCTTCATCTCTCACGTCTTCTTCACTTCCATCGATTAGATCTTCAGCATTCGTTGCTGCCTCTTTGGTTGCGCTCTCTGCTGCCGTCCTCTCTTTTGCCAGTCGTCTCTTCGTTCCGAGCCCGCGCTTCTTCCTCTTCTTGCGGCCGTCCTTCACCGTCGCGGGTCCGTGTAGCGCTTGCAACGATTGCTCGGGTGCAACATCTAGCTGGAGTAGATCTGTTGCCTCGAATTCGGAGTCTTGTTGCTCTTGCGCTTCCTCTACCATTGCTAGCTTTTGCAAGCTCTGTTCCGCTTCTTCTGGTACAACACCCTGTGGAGTGTGTTCTGTTTCTCCGGGTGCTATGTCTTGCAGATTGTTCGCTCCATCTTCGGACGAGAGATTCGGATGAAAGGGTTTTGGCTCTTTCGTCCCCTCATTCTTCGCCAGCTGTGGTGCTTCCTTCGTCGCGAGTTCTTGCTCCGAACGCGGATCCTCATCCAGTAGAGGGCATTGCTGATCTTGTGCCGCTTCTTCTAACTGCTGACCCTGCTTAAGCTGTGACGCATCCTGCTGTACAAGGTCTCCCTGGATCTGTGGTACATCTGGGGCTGCACGACGATGAACTTCACCCTGTTCGTGTTGGATATGATTCTCCCGTTCAGCGATGGGCGGCGCAAGTTCTTCTGCTTGACCAGCGCTGTTATGTTCCTCGTTGTACAGCTTTGCGTTGTCCTTTGCTGCCAGCTGGGCTTTCCAGGCCCCATCTCGCTTCATCTCTACCCTCACACCTGACCGGTGCTTGCTTTGCTGCCAGCTCTTTCTCGCCAGCCCTGAATCGAGTTTTGGCTTCTTTGATGGCTCTCGCTCGGATTCCGAAGGTGAATGCAGGGATGTTCTCTTAAGTCTATCCGAGGCCTCAGCATCGACTTTCATCGGCGCGATACTAGGTTGTTCCTTGAGAGGGGTATATGCTGCGTAAAGTCAGAAAATTGATAGCCTACATGTTTGAATTATACTCACCCGATTGCAATATTGCTGTCTGTTTTTGACTGCTCCAGTAGGGAGATGTAGTTGTAGATCTAAGGCCTTTTATCAAAGCTGACTCATGCAATGGCAGAATAGAGTTCGTAAGCGTCTCTGTTCTTTGGAGCGCCACCTCCTGCGCATTTTGACGCGGGAAGGTTGCGACACTATCTTCCGGTGGAAACGACTGTCTTTTCCTCTGTACCGAAGCATGCGGTACCTCGATGTGCTGATTTATTTCACCCGAATGCACACGCGGCAGGAAGGTCAGGGTTGAGGTGGCACTGGCTCTGGTCGTAGAACACTGCGGTTTTGCGGTGGACATGAGTTGCGCATCATTTGCTGTAGTTTCATTAGGTTGCTCGGTGAAGGCATCCTTGTCGCGGGTAGTAGCCCGCTTCATGGCTGAGTCGGACCAATGGCCTTCAGCAGTTGCTTGGTTGGCTGCGCGAATTGCGCGGACACTGTCGGCAGGCGTCCAGGTCCCTGCTGTGTCAGGCATCGATACAGCGGGCCGAGTAAGCTTGAGTCGGATCGGCGGCGGAACATGATGATGTACTATGGGAGACCGGCCTGCTATGTTCAGTGTCAGAATCAATCCAGGCAATCTGGGTCTTGTTTCCACTGTCCATGCCGGAGGACGCAGCCTACTTGGGTTGTGCAGGTCACGAGTATTTTCTGCGGCCCGACCGAGGGGTACTTTCATACCGATATCGTCGGGGTCTTCGTCATGCGCTGGGTTTGTGGTCGACATCTCGTGTCGAAGTTGACGAGCAATGGGCGAGGCACTGCTGTAGCAGCTGTCGAGGGCTCGGTTGGGACTTATATAGGCACAAAGTCTTACTTAGCAAGTGCAGTGGCTGCTTCGGGTACTCTCTCAGAATCAACTTTCACAGCTTGAGACCCGAGCGAAACAAGCAGCGTGGCGGGCGGCGTACGACCTGTCGCTACTAGTCAGATCGTTCTGCAAGATGCCGGCCGCTTGTAGACAACTCAACATTGGAGGAATCATCACGGCTTTCGCCTATCGACTCTACGTGCGGGTGTGCGTATGATCGTAGCGCGATTCCAAGTTCTGTTCGGGGCCCAGCGGCTGCTCGAGGTAAGATCGCTTGCCTGATACCATAGGTACCATACCTAGGTAGGCTGTCAGACACGCAATATCCTGTTGCTTTAGGGGACCACCAACCTTGAGCTTGGTACTTCTAGAGGCCCCTCGTCTTCTGCTCCTCAGTATTTACTTCGATGTGAATTGGAGGGGGCAGACCAACCTAAACCCGAGGCCATGACGAGCTGCGGCATGCTACATGCGGCATACGCCAAGGATACCCCGCCGGTGTGGCACAAGGCTGTAAAAGATGAGCAGTCCCCTTTTTCTAAATAGGTGGCTCCTTCTGGACGTACCCCACCTTTTATTGGCCAGACTGAAAGCGGTGAATGTGACACGCACGTGGGGGCAGCGCTTTCCCTTAACGGGCTGTTTGGTGCTACGGGCCTTGGTCGCGCCTGCCGCCATCCGTTGATTATCGACACAAGCGCTTCGTTTCCCCTCCCTTTCCAGTTCTGTCGAGCAAACGTGATATTCGTCACTTCGCAAGCAGCGAACCATGGGGGGCTTCTCTGTTGATAATCCTGACCCGCGTCTGCGCGAGCGTGCAAAGATGCAATTGCAGCAGGACACCGGTTCAGACATCGAACGATCAGGGTTGAGCATCGAGACGCCGGCGAAAGCCATGACCAGAGTCGAATCTGGCGAGACAGCTGGTCTCTCGGCTGTTCCTGCATTGGTTGATGACGAGAAAGCGTAAGTATATATCGGTACCAGGCTGTCAACTTCTGTTGGGCATCGTCTCATCTGAAACCCCATCTGTTGCCGAGCACTCTGGCTTTCCTGTCGCCGCCTGTCGCGCCTCGCAAACTGCGTGAACATAGGAAGTTGTGTGAAGAGACTTGAAACATCAGTCGGAACGGCATATCAACGTAGTTGGGCTGCGTGAGAAGCCTTCCATGTTATGGAGAACAAACGTTCACTCTAGTCTTGACATCGCTAACGACAACCAGTTCAGCAGGCACGAAGAACGAATGCACGTCCAAGTACGACCGCGAAGACAGTCGGTTTCGGAAGTTCATTGCGACACTGAACTCAGAGAACGCGCAGCTTGCCAAGGAGAAAGCAGATGCCCTCCAACAGTGTGCTGATATCCAAAAAGAGCACCTGATCACCACAGCGGAATATGTAAAAATACACAAAAGATGGACCGAGAACAACCAATTACGCATCAACTTGGATCATTCTGTGGCCAAGCGTATGCAGGAGAAGCACGCGGCGCTCGCAATGAATGAGAAATCAAGGATAGAAAACGCCAGGTTGTTGCAGGTTCACGCCGACCTGGGCCAAGAAAATGCCGGCTTGAAGGGCGAGAACGCAAACCTAGTAGCGGCGGTTCAGCCACTCGAAGCTAGAATTATGGAACTCCAGGCTGAGGTCGCTTCGTTAAGAGAGTCGCAGAAGCTTGGCGACTCGGAGCGGGAGCAGTATCGCGCGTTCAAGGCAGAGAGGGAGGAGAGGAATGCCCTGTCAAAGAACGTTGAAGGCCATAATGAGATCCAGCGGGAGGATATTGATTACAGGAGGGGTCGCTCCAGGGCTCGATCGAGGAGCCCACGGAGAACACCTGGCAGAGACTCTTGGCCACCTTCTTATCAAGAGAACGACCGCGGTCCGCGATACAGAGAGCGCAGCAGGGAACGATCTCGCCATCGTGGACCTGACTATCACACAAGGGGCTCCTACCAAACATACGATCAGTATCGACCCGAAGTTGATGGTCCACCTACAAGCCCTCGCCACAGAGCACCCAGTCGCCCAGCACGTCGAGGACCGAATCTTCCAGTCGCACGAGAGCCCAGCCGACTACTTACCCCTCGCGAGACGCCGGAGACGCATTCCACCACGAACAGCAAACCTCCGCATGACTCTCCAAACATGGGCAAAGGCATAGACGCATCTGATGACTTAAGACCATCCAGCATACCAACAGGCCCGAAGGCTGAAAGTCTCTTCTCAATGGGACAAGCCAAGAACAAGTTGTCGAAGCGTGCGAATAAGAACAATCGCTCCCGGAGATCCGGCTGATTTGTGAACAACGGAAGCACGCGAAATCCGGCGCAGCTAGTTGAGATAACGGGTGGCATGCTATAGTGACATGGCACGAAACATCTGGATGCGGGGTACGGTTTTCCCACTTGTGTGCGTCTAGTGTGGGAGTAGACCGGCTGAGACCTGGTGCATTTACTTGTTTTACGAGATGTGTGTGTTTTGGTTTGGCTGGGAATGATCTTGAGTGGTAATTTGCATCCAGTCTGCTCATCCATGGCATCCAGTTGGGCTTCCGAGATTATCTGTTGGCCTCTGACAGTTCGGGAAGTTTTAGTCTAGAAGAACCTTGAGTTGCAACTTGCATCTTCCTGGCTCACGCAAGGCGAAATATCGCGCATTCGACCTTAGACCGGTTTAAACTTCCGACTTTCTTAACGGCGTGATTGGTAGTTCCCGGGGGGCCTTCTCAGCTACGGCCATTCCCATACCCCTCCACTAAATAGTATGATAACCCTCTTCCTATGATTGTATACCACTCATCCGTGGTAATTCCCAATCCATTTTCGTTGCATCCAATCTTACTGTGTATCCAAAACCTCGATCGCTCGTCTCTCGCTTAATGGCCCATCATTATGTATAACGCTGCGAGCATGCCGAAGCATCCGAGCAGCATGGGGGCTAGGATCCATATGGCGATGTTGTTGGCCAAAGTCGTGAAGAGGCCTGGTCTTCGTTGAGTCTGTGTGAGCGGCGTTCGTGTGGACGCCCACCTCTTGAATCCAAACATAGCTGCGGTAAGGGTGATGGTGGCGGTCTGTCCTAGTCGAGATTTACGTCTCGGAGCGCGAACGATTACGCCCCGCTTCGGCACCCGGGGGTTCAAGAGAGAAACGCATAACCCAAATTCGATGACAAGCTGTCCTGACTGCGGCTTGAAAGATCCGCACATCAATACGTTCGTGCCGCATCCATTTGTGCTGCACATACGTAGGCGACAGCACACACATCTGCAAGAGGAGGATTCCGAGTTAAGGAGTCTCTGATTGGACCAAAAGTTGTAAGCCCAGCTAGGTGACCTCCCGGTGTACTGCAGTTACATATCATCTTGGTTGTGATGCTTCATAGGATTGGTAGCATGGTGCGAAGTCAGTAGATCTGTCCGTATCAGGAAAATTCCGAAGACGGGCTAGTAAGTTTCGGTCATGAGATATGCTAGTCACCGTAAGCAACTGCCTGAAGAGCGCATAGTATATACAGAGAGATGTTTCTCGGAAGTTTTTAATGAAGTCACAGGGGAGGGAGACAGACGATAGAAGGGAGGTGGATGGTTCAATGCTAGGATGGTGCCTAGTGGATCGCGGCCTGCCAAACCGGTCTCTTCTCAACCAAACACTTGCTGACTTCGATAGTCGGGCTACGGTATCGCCAACGAAGCACCAGTCGGACATTTATGGTGTAGCGGTTCCTCAGGGCCGGACTGGACGCATACATGCGCTCGCGCAGAAACCCATCGTGCCGCAAGCACTGTTTACAATTCTGCGTTGGGCCTGCATCAGGCTGTTTGAAGATTAGCCTGAATAGCGACACGTTACGCAGCTGCAGGTACCGCGTCTCCTTTCACCCTGATTCGTGGAACAGAAGCTCTAAAGAGGGATATAGCCCTGAAAGTTTTTTGTATATAGATAATGGATTGTTATACGTATTTCAATTGAATCGGCTCGCCGCATAGCCGCATGCGACGGACAGAGGCGCATATGGTCCCAGGTCATATGCGTGTTGAACGGTACCGTAACCAGGCCCTTGCCGTTCCTCGCAGTGGTTTAAATTACATAGAAGTTGGGATGATATGGAAAGTCGTGAGGCCCGGGATGTGCAAGGAAATCGTGTGAAGTAGGTTGCATCAACGAAACATTTCCAGCGTTAGTTAGTGAGATGTTGTTGATGGTACTGAGCCGAGATCAGCCATGGAGGTGATATGCCGAGAGCTCCGATGATAGAGAATGATTGGCGTGAAGGCTTAAGCCTGATTCTTGGGGTTCTCTGAGCTCTTCTTCCACTGGGCGACCGTGTTAGAAATTTGGTACCAGATCCAAGGATGAAAGCAGCAAAAAGGCGTGAGAGTGGTAAAGAACGACCATCGCGAGACTGGTGACCCAGATCCGGCCTCGGACCGGTTTGATAAGGGGAACAAGAAGTGGTGATTGAGGATTGCAAACTTACGTCCTCCCCGAGCTTCTTCTGCTGATCCTTGAAGTCGAGGCTCTTGTACTTGGAACGATTCTCCTTGACTATAAATCCGAGTTAGCGCGAGATTCACCTGCTTTATAACAATTCGTCCTAAAACCGAGCGCCGTGTATCTCGAGAAAGGCAATGAAGAAGCCGAAGGAGACGGAGCTTTTGGCAAAGCAATGTAATTACTGTTGCGCAAGAAAACGCGTTCTCAACGCGCTCCTATCGCGTCGTCTGCGGTGCGGTGGAAGAAAGCGCAATCACTTACAGTAAGCTTGCATCTTAGCCATTGCTGTCCTGGCTTTGCCCTTGCGTCCCGCCGGTCGTCCTGCCTTCTTGACTCCAGCTCCGGTAGCTTTGCCCTTGGGAGTGGCCGTCTTGGTGGTAGCAGGAGCCATAGTGAAGCTTTGCGATTCGAATTATACGGAGTTGTTGGAGTTGGATGGAAATGGAGATATGGGAAGAAGCGTTGGCGAAGATCAAAAGTTGTGTTGTGGCAGATGGGACAAGAGGGAGGGTGAGAGAAGACGCGTTTCACACTCGAGTGATAACAACATCCGGAAGGCGCGCTAGGCGATATCGAGCGAAGCAGAACCACGAATGCGAGCATGTCTTACATATGCAACGTGTTTACCGGAAACACGCAGAAGAGTGAGTGGTTGGCGCACTATTGAGGCTGAAACTCATATTGAGATGTATATCGATGGGGGCCTTGCTCTGAGGCCGAATTTGAGACGCGTATTGGGAAGAATTTGGACCATTTCGAATGGAGAAGTAAAGTGAAGGTAAAGGTGAATAGAATTGGCGATAAGCCAATGATAGCCGGTCCTCCAAACTTATCACGTGCCATTGTACTTGGGCGGGAATCTGGGCCGAAGCGAACGTGTCGGCCTCTCCGTCAAAGTCGCGTCGCCTTTGAGACCGTCTACATAGATTTGTCTTCGTGACGGGGTTCCTGCTGCTGCTCCACATCGTATGTCCAACGCGATTGTCGATGTCATGCCATTTTACACCAAATGTAGCTGGGTAGTCCCCTTGAACTACAGCAAACTGTCCCAGAATCATGGTCTACTGCTGCATTGTGGCGGCTTGAGCTTCTTCGCTTCCTACCGGAACAAGCTTGCCGACGACTAGGTATTTCTCCGAGAAGCGCTCCTCCCAGCCACGGAGAGCCTCCCAGTGCTCTTCGTTCAGATCCTTCAGGTCGTCGAGCGGACCGTCCAAGTCCTTGGTCAGCATGTCCTCATCGAAGCTACCGTGTGCCAGACCACGACTCGCGTCACGTCCAGCAAAGTTCGCATAGGGGCCACCGGGACCGTAGAAGTTCCTTCCCGACGTCACGTCAAAGACACGTCCGCGAACTGAGAGGTAGACTGGCATGCCATTCAGGCCATTGTATGGATAAAGGTCGGGCGGAGTGAAGGTGCGAAAGACGGTGGGGGGCGGAGCGCGCGGAAGGACCTGCGGCTTTGCAGGCTTGAGGCGGAGGTAGACGAGGAAGACGAAGAGCGACAGAAGGATGATGTTGATGGGTGTGACGGGCGATGCCCTGAAGAATGTTGTTAGTCGGACAGCGTTGAAAGTAGAGCGCTCGGATGCTTACGCATAGGCGGCGGGTGGCGGAGACGACGCTGCAGCCTTGTTAGCTTTATTCGGTCGAAAAGATGGATGTTGATTACCGTCAGCCATCTTGGACTCTACGCCGTATTGTGTACTGCGAAGACGGATTTTGTGGTGAGTTGGAGGAAGCCGGAAAGTGTATGGTGGGGTGCAACGACAGCACCAAGCTCCTGTAGCGAACCATCATGCCGACTTACACAAGGCCGAACTATTCGCTAGCCTTCGGGAATGGTCTGCTGCACGTGTTAGTCAGCCCGCATTGCTCTGCATTTACACGGCTTGCGCTTGGACAGGGCGAAAGGAGCTGGACATGGACAGCCAATGCGCCTAGACAAAGCGGTTGACGGCACACGCGCATACCTCACTCATCGCAAAAATAGGCTGCCCAGCTTCGTCGCGTGTGCGCGCGCGACTAGGAGACGTGTGCTCATTGCGAATCACTCGAGGGAGCCAGCATCTGAAACCGCGACGTCGGCCCTGAAACACAGCAAACATTTCATTTCGGCCGCCTGGAAGCCCTCTCATTCGCCGACGTGGGCAGCGCGGAAGAAACACATCTTTATCAACCTTGGGCGAACCGCTGTTCGCTTTGTGTGGGCTCTGTGATCCAGCGCGAGCTCTGCTACGCGGTCGTCGAGGTCACTCGCGCACGAGAGCTGCTGTTGCTGCGCCTCAAGCCAACTTATTGACCTCCGCTCCTTCAGCTCTTCTCTGCACCTGCCGCGGCTGGTGCGTCCCTTCCTTTGACCAGACTTGCGGTTTCCCCAGCTTTCTTGCCCACACGCATCCATGAGCTTGTCGCACCTTCCCGGCTGATTCTATCATCGGTACGTATGGTTTCGCTGTTACTGTTTCCACCTTGCTTTCTCTCCACATGTCATCTCCTCCACCACTACTCTTTCGCTACCTTATCCTTGGCTCTCTTCTCCTACGGAACTACGACTTTTCTATCCTTCCCACCCCACGACGGAACCTGAGGACCCAAAAAGTCCCCTCTGCCTAACCTGCTTTTCCTCTTTCAACAATTATGGAGCAGATGAGATACGACCCTAAGACGGGTATCGTGGAGATCAAATCTCTATCAGTGGCGCTGCCAAAACATCGCAAGCGGGACCTTCCATGGCTTCTGATCCTCGCATTGTTCGTACCGCCACTTGCTGTGTACTTGGATGGTGCTTCTGCGAGCACCTGCAACGCCATTTTGTGCCTTTGGATGGTTTCGTTGATATTTTGGATTCTGCTTCCTTTCGCTATCGGCTGGGCCCTTATCTACCTCTTCCGATCGTCAGAGAGACGTCGAATGTCATGCCCAGCACGACACCGGCTTTGGGTGCATAGTCCGGAGGGCCAAAACAAATTCGAGAAAGCATCTTCGCATACAGAGCCTGGAGCCGACACTGCTACTTCTTGACTAGCAGGAACCGCTTTTCGGCAAAGTCTGTCGGGCCCTTCGCCGTGGTGTAATGGGCGCAGGTGGTACGGGTGGTGCGGCTGACGGAGGTGGAGGTGCTGAGGGTGGAGGTGGCTGTGGGACAATTTTGACATTTGCACCAAGAGCTCCGCTAACTCGTTAACTTTAGGTTAACCATGTGGAAACGACTACAGGGACATATCCGTGATGGACAGTTCCGCGACAAGGACAGGCAGATTGGAAGTCCCGTCCTCGTTGAAACGACTTACGACGAGGATCAGCTCAGGCACATTCCTAACATCATCCAAGCGCAAAATGCCAGTAACCAATTTTATGCACCACCCCCGCAACCCTAGTAAGTAACCCGTCGTGTTACATATTCATTAACTTACATGAGCAGCGCGGATCTTCCCCCACCGCAGTACGGTCACCAGTACAGAACATCAGAAGTACCCACGGTTTCTTCCGTTTACTCGCAGCCTTCTCCTGAGTTGAGATACGACCGCCGCATCCCTGCAGGCGAGGCGCGTTTTGACGTATCTCCACCAAGCTCACCGGAACCCGACGAGGACCAGCAACAAAATCCAGGCCAACCTCGAAGGTTCCGATCAATGCGTGACGTTTCTCCTGTCGATGAAAACCGAGGAAGAGGAGGACCTTCACCACGGGGCGGCAGCAACATTCCTGTCATGCGCAAAGCTCCTCCAGGCCTTCGAAATCCGGAAACTGCGAATACGCAGAAGTTCTGGGGAGGTAAAGTTGCGCCCAATAGCAAAGTTCTCTGGGATGAGTATTCTGGCGAACCGACATCCAGTAATGCTGGCAAAGCTGCGCGGGTCACTCCGGGTTCCTATCAAAAAGGTACATCCCCACCTTCAGCACGTCTGCGCGAGACTGGATACGATGTGAGCGCGACTGGAAACTCGCGAAGAAACCAGTCTCTCGCAGAACGAGCCAATCGTTACGGCGCAAAGCCCGCACCGGTTGATACCAGGCCCCGGGAGCCATGGAGCCGCGCAAGTGGGCGCACGGAGATCGTGAGACCATTCAAAGACCAACCCTCCGACAAGCCTTTAGATGTACGGAAAACGAGAACCGCGCGCGCAGAAGAGTTTGAGAAGGATGCGTCAAACTCGCTTATGACAAACGCAGCACGTGTTCCTGAGCGAGCTGATACCGCGCCCGTCGCAGACTACCCAGCCGCACATGATACGCATGAGGAACCCATCAAGCCCGTAGTTCCACTAAAAGTTGCCAGAACGTCCCCTCCCCGGGAACTCGCATCTCCCACCTCTCCGCATAATCCAGGGTCCTCCAACCCTTACGCTTACAGCCCGATCACGCCCACAAACAAACAATTCTCAACAGGAGCGACAAACGGGGAGACCCAGGCGAAGGCCGAACCAGTACAACCTGAACCGACGACACCGACTGCTAAGGGTCCGAAAAAATCATTCGACGGCACACCAGGATCGACAGGAAGCAAAGATAGAGGACCGGATAGTCGCTTCTCGTGGACAACGTACAACAGCAGCACAACGTACCAGCATTCGCCTCCACCCTCTCCGCCTCCCCCAATACCGACATCTCGCGTCCCCAGTGAGCCGGCTTCTGCTGCATCGGCAATCCTCAATCGCAAACGGCCTTCTACTGTTGCTCGCAAACCTGTCGCCTCTGTCGCATCTACTGCTACTATAGAGTCAGCACGCAACACCATGATCTCAAACGGACCACCATCCCCACGGGCAGAGTCCACCTTCTCCACCAGCACGCACAAGGCTCTGCCCCGGCCACCCACAGAACTTGCAGCCGCCGATCACATCGAGATTCTGGAGTCGCAAATGGAAGATCTGAAGGTTCGACGAAACAACGTCTATCGGCTTTTGAATGACCTTAATAACATGGCCCCACCTAACCCGATGGTCACGGACTTCAAAAGGATGCGGTTGGTCGAGCAGCGAAAGAAGGACTTCGCGGATGAATTGGCGGAGATTAAGCGGGAGGAACATGATGTCGGCTTGAAGCTGCATCGAGCGTGGCGGAAGAGGGAGATGGCTGATCCCGGTAGCGAAAGTGCGCTGTGGATTCGCAGGGTCACGTCGTGAGCAGTTGTTTGTCAATGTGGCAAGTGTCTCATTAATCATGGGTTGGTTTGGTGTGCATATGCGTGCGATAATGACGCTCCTCGATGAAACAGGTTCCTGGTGGTGTCGGTGGCTGCTTTTACAGACCGGGGCGGCAAAGCTGAGCAGCTGGTTCTTTTCTTCATGTGTTTTTCTTCTTCTTCTTCTTCTTCCCTCATCTTTCTACACTGTC
Organism: Didymosphaeria variabile; assembly: GCF_027946475.1. Taxonomy (NCBI): domain Eukaryota; kingdom Fungi; phylum Ascomycota; class Dothideomycetes; order Pleosporales; family Didymosphaeriaceae; genus Didymosphaeria; species Didymosphaeria variabile. Next base: position 1,471,657 of record NW_026611625.1, on the reverse strand, counting down.
CCAGACGTCATCAGCTCTTTGCATTAAGATACCTTGTTCCTTGCGCTATTCGAGAATACCATTCCAGCTCTGTTCAATTCATTATTTTGGCCCCTGTGATTGTGCGCCATGTGGAGAATGGATGCTCGGTGTTGCAGAGCGCGAAGAGCCGAGGGTAGAATCGTTATGAGTAACATGACGGCGGCGAACTGGACGGCTATGATTGGAAATTTGCATAAGACATCGGCTAGATGGAGGATAGACTGATTGATGATGAATGTATAATCTGCTATAGAGAGCGCGTCACAGGGAGGGAGCGAGCAAGGGATTGCTTGGTCGATGGGCCGTCTGGGAAGTGGGTGATTGTTCATATAGAGGTGTTAAGATGCGAGACATATAGGAGATAACTATCAAGCAAAGAGAGGTTAAGGAAGGAGGGGTATGTTCGGCGGAAGGCGTGGTTCGAATCAATGTAAGACTACGAGGGCCCTGTTCGGGCTCTGCTGTCTCGACAAGTCTTACCTGCACACCCTCTTGTGCGAGCTCTAGATGCAAGAAGCGGGGGAAGAGAGGGCTGAGCTGAGTGTATGTTGGGATTTATGGAAGCGTTTGAGTAGGTTGGGATTGGATGGCGTACATTCCATATAGCGTTGAAGCTATGTTGCGTCCAACTTGGCGAGAAATGGTTCTTCAGGTGATCGAGGGGTTGAGGATGATGAGCGTTGTGGATACGCTGCTGTAGGAATGGTAGGTACAATGAAGAGGTTGCAGCTGCAACGCTCTATGGCTGGCATTCATAGAAAGCCATTTCTTGCGCTGTAAATGCATAAGCGTCTAAAATATTTGAGTGCATATACAACGTTCAACTAGTACAACGTAGCATCCTTTCGTCAGAGTTTCAGAGAACCTTTCAGATCGTCGAAATTGTTTTTGCCTTATGCGTGTTTTATAAGCCACATGATTGTTAAGTAATCATTCAAATTTACAAGATTGCATAAGACTAGATATGATGGAGACTTTTGTGTATCGGAATCCTCGGTGTTGAGGTCTACGGAGCTTCAGTACATGGTCGGTATGGTGCGCTATGGACTCAAGGCTAGCGCTGGATGCTCCTGCACATTTACACCTCAAAGGAAAATGAAACAAAGTGATCAGCTTGGCGCAGATTACAACGAGAGACCTCTTCAACTTTACTTCTCAGCGAAAAGGATGTCAGCGATCGGGCCAATGGCACGCCACTGCCGTAGAACAAAATGCTCTGCGAAAAGTACCCCTACGTCGCTTCCGCCCCAAAGGCTAGCAACCCTCGTCAACGTCAGTATGCTAGTGCTTCAGCAGATGCTGCCTCATATGCCACCGACGGCTCTGATCTATAATATGTGCATTCCGAAAACCCAGAGTCACTGCAGCGAACAGCCGCAAGCGGTTGCACGTTGCATCGTAATACAGCACTGTCTTTTTGAGCTACCGGAGAAGATAGAAAAAAGAAGTGGAAGACATGAAGTCCGAAAAAATTGTGCTGAATCTGTGGGACGGTACAGATTTCGATGATGAAGAAGAATATGTGAAGCAAGCGCTGAGCGGAAACAACATTATGGCTGCTGATCAGAGCAAAAACGTGCGAGCTTAATTGATATCCCTCCCAATTCCACTACTATGAGTTGCTCATCGTGCTCTACTACGATAGAGCCCGACCAGTCGATGATAGTAGCTCTAAAGCCACTACGAGTAAGCCTACCATTAAACACTATGATGCGAAGGCCAAGAGTACTCCGAAAAAAGCACACAAGAAAGTTCCTCGACAGGTTGACATTTTGTAAAGGGGCCACCGAGCAACCAGCTCCGCTACAGGAACCCTTGCCCGAATTGTGTAGCTAGTTGCAAAGCACAACACAACAGGATTCAAAGATAGACGGACCCGATATACCATCGCTGCTCATTGTCGAGTATTGCAGCATCAGAATACCAATGGCACCTATGCACATTAGTTAGAGGGATTGTTAAAACACACTCGACCTAAGAAAGCAGCTCATAGACTCCTTGACCCTTATCCTATACTAACCCTAATCTTAGTAACTCCAACTCTGTTAATCCCAACCCCATCTTAAGTCGAGTGTGATTTAACGCTTCGCATCGATTATCCGTATTAGATTGCTGCCTATATTGACAAGGATGTTTCAGGTACTAGGCCTCAATCAACCAGCCCTTACGTAACGTACATGTGCTAATGTGTTGATGCATAGGCGGCGTAGTTCGAACATCCGTATCTTACGTCGCCAGATTGAGAACGAAAAGGGAGGAAGAGCCGCAATCGTGTGCGAGCCAAGCTGTTGGAAGCTTCGGTCGTACTAGGCATCCCCAACGACTAACAGGACTGTGGTTCGTTCAGTGGCTTGTTCAAGTCCCTGAGAAGCGTGCAGACCCACCATAACACTACTTACGTGGGTCAGTCAAACACGGTACCCTTATATGGACCTACATTTGGTCGGCATCTTAAATGAAGGTGCGCTCGATGGTATGAACGTGGCGCAAACGTGGCGAAGATAGACTGCATGTGAGTTGACTTACCAACATCCAATGAAGAAATGAATTGGACATCTTAGGGGTCAAGAATCCTGACTGAGGATCATATCACTGTCGGCTAACTCACAGAGATGGTTAGGGTTCCAGCATCCAAAGGGTACTCGCGAAGTCACCCTCTCAAGTTTGGGCTTTGATTTTGGGCATCAGCGTCAGCGAGACAGACCGGCCGTCTGAAATTCAAGCTGCGCCAGGAATTATTGCATTGTCGGATTAACTAACACCAAACACGGTGATGCTTTTGAGCGAAAGGGAAAGCAAGTTTAAACGCACGAGTGTCGGACAAGGCAGATCCCGGTTAGGCTCCGCAGTGGAGCTGCGCATGCTACTGGACCTTCTGCTGTCCTAAGCTGTAGGATCGTATATGATGATCATGCTCGCCTTTCCTCCTCGGAAGTCGGCATTGAGATTTGTTGAATGGCAGAATTACGCGCTCTTCTGTCGCAATGTTTACAAGGACAAATCTAGATTCTTGCCCTTGTAAGGCCTAGAATCGTGTATCACAACCATCATCATCACAGCCCCCACAGAGGCACAACAGATGAGGCACAGACAGTGCACTGATTCTCCATGTATTTGCGAGTGAAATCGATGCAAATTTTCAAAGGAGTGAATTTTTGAGTGCCATCAGGTGTTCACGTACGTTACGCTTAGAGTTCCGGATTGCGCCAATCCCTTTCCTTTAGCTTCGAACATTTCCTGCGCGTTCGCTTCAACTTAAGAGGCATATCAATTCCAGAGTAGCGGTGGGCTGATGCTGAATATCGAGTGACCTGAGGCGAAAAATAACACAGGCTGTACGAGATTGCCTTTGGCCAACATCGTGTGCCTTCTTGGTAGTTGCATTTATCTGGATCCCTGATCTTATTTCCGGGGACAGGTGAGGTCTAGATGCATAGCCACAGCTTTGTGTGGGCCAGTCCAGACGTTGTTCATCCGACCCATCTCTCGGAACACTTGCTTCTTCCGTGAACCATCCCCCACAAATCCTCCTTCGAAACGCCGACTGCGGATCAGGTGTCGTCCGGCCTTCTAAGATCTCTTCAGGGATGCCACATCTAGTTGTGTAATACCAACGAACCCGATGGCTACGCCAACGGTTTGCGTGACAACTGTCTGATCCCTCATGCATGCAGCTAGTACCATGGGGGTCGAGCCAATACCAGCTCTAGAAACTACCGGATCTCGGAACTCTAGAGGCGATCATCATTATGCACGCAATTTAGGAGCTTCTAGCGGGATCGAGGTGAGGTCGGTGGACGGCTTCGTAGGACGCTGAGTGGGTGTAGCAGCGCCGCAAGGGGGCGGAAGTGTACTCCCGTGGACTTTCTAAAGGTCTTGGCATGTTTAGGGCTCCACTCGCCGGTTATCTCCGCGACCGGCCATAAAACCACGCCATTTGCACGTCCATGTATATATTCAAGAGCGGGACTCTGATACGTGGCTGGTGAATCAACGAGGCTGCGTGTGTTTGCCAGGTATTCTTTTGTTCCTTAAGCCCTCTCTCCATTCAGCTTTCAACTCTGCTCTCGCTATGATCTCGCTATTATACAGCCAAACATGTCGAAAGGAACGATGCGCACAAGGAACCACCGTGCTGGCTAATGCAACAGGTAACCGCCGCCCATATACGCCGAAATATCCCATAACAAGCCCTCTGAGAATGTACAAAGAAGGGTCCAAGGAGCGACCAAGCCGACCGTACTAAAAATCGATAGTCACCGAACGTAAAGAAGTATTCTGTGGTGATTGATTCACCTCGAAACTGGTACCAGGCTCTCAATCTGAGGCATTTGCTCGAGAGCCTTGGCATCCAGAGTCCAGCTGTCAAGATCATTGATATGCGACTCGAATAGTGGAGTGAGCCGCGTGCATGCCGATTCAATCTCCCAATAGTGGCACGCATCGTCCGCGTACGGCCAATTAATCCCGACTAGGCCAAGGAAGGCGCCCAAATGGAACTCCCCAGGATGTTGATATAAATACTGGCGGAGTTGCGGCCTTGGGAAGAGTTAGTCATAGGGCATCGAGCAGACATAAATGGAGACACGCACCAGGGAATGAGATCGACTAGTAAATCGTACCCAGAACAGTCCTGCCTCGCCAGAGGCATCAACCAATCCGGCATAGCATTCATGTTTTCGATACTTGGCCAGATGAGCCACTGGCTCCATTAGCAAATGTCGCTCTGGACTTCTGACTATCCAGGGTCACCTACCCGCATCATCTTGGTCAGCAGACTGGCGGACGCCAACCGTATTGGCAACGTTTGCGCCGGGAGCATTCTGTTGATCATCTTGCTCGCCCAAGTCGGAACTGGTAGGCTATCCTGAGGATCTGCAAAGCCCAAGAGGAGAGTATCCACATCTATCTCATTTCGCCCAAATATTTGCGCCTCATCCCAGCCGTTTGCGAGCATCTCACGTTTTGTCCTACGATACACGGCACATTCGAAACTGAATTTGTTGGCGTCGTTTGTTTCGTTATATGGAAATGGTCCTACGCCGTCCACAGCGTGGTCGGGCGTCTGAAAGGCTATCGCGGGCTGGCTCTGCTCCCGACTTCTCCGCATATCAGTCGCGTTCTCTGGTTGGACTGGATGAGATCGTTGCTTTACCTTTCGTCTCTCGAGGATCCTTCATATGAAGACTCAGCAACACTGTGTGATGGACGCCGGAATCGTTCGCTCACAGGCGTGTCAAAACCATCGTGCTCAGGAAGCTGTCTCGGCTGGCTTCCAGGCTCCTGCAGAGCCGTCAGTGGTGGATCGGGAAGGCTAGGGTTTGGTGAGCTCACCTGAAGAGCTCTTTTGATTTCTTCCGCTGAGTGGTGGGCAAAGCCGTTCTTTTCCAGTTCACTAGCCCATGTCGCAGCGGAATTTCGATCTGTTGCCAGCGCGAGTAAAGACACAATTGATTTCATATCATCAAGCTCTTTTGCCAATCTTCTGACGTGAGCTCGCAGTTGTGTGGTCGTTTTCCCATCTTCAGCAACGTCGTACACGCAGGAAAGATTCTTCGTCTGGCATGTGTTGCATTTCGGCCTCACACCATCGCACTGTAAAAGATCAACGGACAGACCAGAATTGTTGCATGACAGAGCATACCTTGGACTTGCGTTTTCTGCAGCTCTCGCAAGCTATCGAGGTGATTTTCCCACGCGGTGTGCGCAGAGCGTAGGTTCCTGAAATGGGTGACTGGTGCTGATTCCTTGCGCTGCCCAGTGCACCTGCGAGGCCTTGTTTGGGTGCAAGAGGTGCCTTGTGATTCGCGGAGGGAGCTACAGACTGTGCTCGGAGCACCGCAGCGGTGTCGAGATGGAGCGGGGTTATACCGTCCCAAGGCACTGTCTCCTGGCTATACCATTGTCAGCCGAGAGCAAAGAATGGCGCCAGGCAATGATCGTTGTGACAAGAAGCTGCTTCGTCGCCGGCGGGTTGGTGTGGAGCGCGCTGCTCTGGGTTCGCAAGGATCATGACCACGCAGTGAAGCTCGCGTTTCGACAGAAGGTTGTCGTTGGCGTCGAGGGACAGGCCACAGCGCCAGAGGTTGGAAAGGGCTCGTGGACATGGGCGGCTCGGTGTTTGGGAACGTTCATTGGTGTTCAGTTGCATCTCAGGTGTCCTCAAGTCGCTGCGCCCGTAACTGGATGGCTCATTCCGCGGAGGCTGACAGCCACGTTTGCAAGGGTGCGATGCCGGCTTCCCGTTGCAAAGTTTCCAAGGTATTGCGGGACCGTTTACGTATAAGACAGGCTCCCTCGAGGTTCTTCGGCTTCCCGAGATTACAGGTTGGCTGCGACTTCCGTGTGCAGCCAGCGAAACAGCAACAACGAAGAAACGACGAGCAAGCGAAAGGTCAACGAAATGCAGCCTCACCTGTGAAAAGCGGCCGAAGGTATGACGGCTTCTGAAGCTCGCCGCAGCATCCGCGGATTTGAAGGGTCGGCGTCGAGGCTGTTGGAGAGGCCGTTTGGCAGACTGCCGCCATACCAGTAGTTCGCGCCTGTCTTGTCAGTGAAGTCCGGCTCACGCCCACGGCCCTCTGGCGAAGGCTCACCTGGCGATGAATTGGCCGATTCGGGAGGCATCAGCGAGATCATATCGGTGCCGATGAAATTCGACTGAAGATCTATATTAATGACGATCCTGGGCAGCGAAATCTAAGCAGAAACCATGCACCGCTGCCGTGCGACAGGCCCACCCTGCATTTCGGGGATTTCCCTTCTATACCTGTTCGGCTGTTGGGACGTTGCATATGGGAACCATCAGGCCGGCCAACCCTCGCGTTTACGCTGCTGACAAGCGCCCTGAGCTGGAACGGGGTTTCAAATGCGCAGCTCACCTAACACCGCGAGGAGGCGGACGCAGATGGAGGCTAGTGCCTAGCGGCCCAAAGAAAGAGCTCGCGGGGAAGTCGGAAGAGCAGACGGTCACCACCCAGGCCGGCGCTCTCCGCAGACGTCGTTCGAACGGCCACCGCCCACCAGACCACCAAGCCCCACGGCCCTGGGTCACGACGACTCCGGTCTCGCCCTCCCTGCGCCCTCCTTGCCGCTCCCTTCGTTGCTTGTGTACATGGCCGTCGTCGACTGAGCCTCCCACGATGACGCCAGCTCTCGACCGAGGCGTCGACCCCAAAGGTGAAGTGACGAGCGCTTGGCTCCTTGCGCCGCATACTCCCCAGCGATCTAGGCCGTCCGGCAGGGCTGTCGTCGAGCACAGTCTCCCACTAAGCCCATGTTTATGGTCAGAGCCGGTATGTGCAGTCGGTCCGATCGGCGGCTCAGCTCGCCCCTCTCATGTTACGATTGACCATCGGTTTTGCCGTTCCGAGCCTTCAGAGTTTCGATGCAACCCATGACGATCTCCATCTACATAGCAGCAGTCTTCTGGGGCGCGCGGATCGTGGACGTGGACATGTTGTCGGGCGCCACGCCATGGGGAGCTCCATGCCTCTTTTCACATGCCTCGAAGAGGAAAGACATATCATGGTATCGTCTGGGAGGGGCTCGCTACCGACGCGTGGCTATACAGCCTGCGGCATATGGGCGAGCGATTGGACGGGCTGGTGCTCCGGTGCATTCTTCAGTGCCACCACAAAACCACATTTCGAGATCAAGAGCCTCCACACCCTTGTCCCTTGTCAGACAGCGAGAGCTAGCCCGCGGCCACCTTCAGCTGTGCCGGGTGCAGCAAGTCTTTTGGGAATCGTAGAGAACTCACTGCCGCTTACTAGTGCGTCATCGCTCGCGCAGAACCGGTGCCCATCAGTGGCCATCAGAACCCACTACATGCAACTGGACCCTGGAACAGGGCCTCGAAACGCGCCCGTCACTTGCCTGCAAACGGCAGGCGCACCCTTTGTCATGTCGCCTGCCCTTGTCCATTGGCTCTGCGATTCGCAACGAACTATATAGCGGAACGTCTCCAACTACACCCTGGTGCTTCGGTAGATCAAGCAAACGTTAAAGCTTCTATTGTGTACGTAAACTTTGGTTAATTTGTATTCTCCCGATCATCTGTCCGATGGTTCGTCACGGTGGATACATGATCGGTTGAAAAGTTTAGACCATCTACGACAAGACCCGCCGTGTACTTTGCGAGCAATAGAAAAGGGGACATCGACTTGGCCTTGGCCATGTCCGGAGAAAGAGACTTCGAAGGACGTTGACCTCTGAGAGCGCTAGGAGATGTCTCCTGCATTTCTGATTGGCCATGCTCGACACAGCCTCATTTCCCACACGAACTCACGACACTGCGAAATGTGTCACATCATAGCTTTCTCATCGATTGTGGTTCATTGTGCTATGAAGACAGGGCACAAATGTATTCCCTTGCGACTCAGGCCATGTCCATATCATCTGTTTCGATCATGTTGCTGCTCTTCTGGTATCAGGTCAAGTGTCATGGGAATAATCAAAGCCCGCAAGGACTTGTGTGACACTTCGTGCCCATACGTACGCAGCCTCTCCGATACACAAACCATTATCAACGGGTCTCGTCGACTTGCTGAGCTGTCGATAGAGCACAGCATTGTTATATTCGCGTGCTCGAACTACTGCAGCTGCCCTGATACATATCTCAGACGGTCCGGTTCGATATGTGGATTATTTCTTGAACGCTCTGCGCTTTACAACGGTCGTACGAGAATGCACGAACAGTGAAGTGTCTACACACCATTTTCGCCATGTTCTGGTTTATTGGCAACTGCTATACAGAAACCATACATTGGGCAGGCATCGATCCTCTCCATCCCTATCAGCCAACGAAGACGGCTCGTCTAATTTCCGGCACTCACGATTCGTTCAAGAGATTGTTAGCTAGGTTAGGATACCGTTGCTATCCGACGACCGACAAGACCTCACTAGCTCTGACGCTTCGGCTATCTGCGTGGAATCTAGGGTCACATATGCACGTTAACGCACAGTAACACACTTTTCCCGTTGGCTGCAGATCCTGAGATAGATATTCCACTTGGAGTACCGGTCGACATTTGGCCCGTACTATTGTTGCCACTTACAGCAACAACATCCCAGAAACTTGCATGAATCCACTTCTTCCGTACTTCGCGTACAGAAATTGGAGCATTGCCGAAGTAGCCTCGGCAACTATCTCTTGTCGCCTCAAGATTTGGATGCGACACGATCATACCGTATTCGGAACGATCTTTAACAGCTTCAACAACGTTGGGCGCCGTTGGGCAATATTTATCGTCACTGCGCCAATATCTGTCTCAATTCGAAACCGAGCATCTGTGTTGCCGCTGTCGACGCGTTCGACTCTACCGCGGCACGATCCGCTGCACGATTCGGGTGTGGCAGGGCTTGTGCTTCCTCACCTCTCACACACCGACAATATTCGGAAACGCTGGGCAAGGCTAACTCGAGACTTGGCCTTGCTACCTATCAGATGTTCAAATTCGAAGCCCAATATAATACTGTGTCCGTACGCTTCCGCACTGCCCGAACATGCTTTCCCCTGATATCAGGGTACAACGTCTTACTGCAGTCAGCAAAGATTTCCACTTCATGATTCGCAAACCCTTGAATGACAAGCATCGAGTCTGTATTCACGAGTCGTAACGGCTGCTCGGGCATTAGCGTACGACGTACATCCGTGCAGTCGGAATACCCAAGAAAGTTTTAAGTTTGACGATCACCCGGCCTAGACCATCGATCTTTAGCCTTCCAAGGAATTGTAAGTTTGACGGCATCGTCCGGGGATCGCGCAGAGATAATTGATCAAACGGCTATTTACGTGAAACCTACAGAGGTGTTGTAGTGCGCGTTGCTGGTATGGGTAGGCTACGCTTAACTCTGTTCTTTGTTGATGATCGTCCAAAATTGGCGTACGAGGTCACTGCCAGTGCACATCTCCACTCTTATCGGATGTAACAGAACAAAATTGAAATATTGTTCTCCACTTCCCGAGAATTGGGCCATTGCTGGGTCGGTCAGAAGTGTACCACCTCATCCTAGGTACCTACGGTATGAGCGGTGTTCCACTGTACCCCCTCGCTACGCATTGACGATCTGCCCACAAGAACCTTATCACCGACCCCCGTGTCAACAAGAGGCTCGCATCTACTCTAAAAAAAAATGCATGTTAATGACCAGATCGAGGTCCATCTCGTCCATCTGACTTTAGAGTATTGTAGGCATCTGAACGCTTGAACCATTGGCCACGGCCAACAGTGCGTTCAACCACCGGAGCTCGACACATTCTTCATCTTTGCACATCTGCTATGTTATACACAGTAAACTCGAGATGTACCCTTTGTGTGTTTCGCCTGGTGGTAGTGGTGAATGTGACCACACGTGACAGAACCGCGGCCCCGGAGCCTTGGCCGCCTAACGCTAGTCTCAAAACCTTCACGTCATCTTCAGAACTTCGCGACTGCGACTTCCCCACCACGATCGCGACCTCCACACGCGCCCTCTTACTACCCTTAACACTGTCCATTTTTCCGTACAGAGAGCCAGGTCGCCACTCGCTCTTGTCTCTTCTCTGCGTGTTCCTCCGACACCCGCACAACGGGCAGGTTGGGTGAATACACCAGCTCGGGGCACACAGTCAGTGACAAAGGCACTCAATTGTTCTCACAGAAGAAAGCAAGCTGACGCACAAAACCCAAATTACTCGTCTGTAGGAGTTCGGCAGTAGCAGACGGCGCCATGGCCTCCCGTGCGAGCTCGTCGTCGGAAGGCGAAGTCATCGAACACCAGCAGAAGGCAAACAGCATCAGCCAGTCCAGCGAACGTACGATTAACGGCTCTAGCAGGGCATTTGGAGGAGACGGAGCTTCGGATGACCACGGTGCGTACTTTGTATATCGCAAGTCTGGAACGTGGATGCTGACCAGCAAAGGCTATAACCATCGTCGAGGACCAAGTCGATCGCCGTCCCCATACCGCAGGAGGCGTGATCGATCACCTTCGCCATACCGAGCCAAGCGCGACACGCGCCAGATTTCCAGATCACCCTCACCCTTTCGCTTTGCGAAAAGCAGCGGAGGCCGAAGCTACGACCCTCGATCGCACAACAAACGCAAGGCCTCGCCGTCACGCGGAGGACGTCCAGACAAGCGTCACCACACTGATCGTAATAGACCCAACGACCATAGGCCCGATTCACGCTACAATGACCCTCGAACCGCACTACACCAGGGTGGTCCTTACAATGACCGGAAGCCTTCAAAGCCCCTCTCTTACGCCGATACTGACCATCCGCCTACCGTTCCCGATTTTCGCGAGCACTTGCGCCCGTTGGAGAAGCCACGGTCGAACGGCAGTAGTCACACCAAGCGCGACCAGGGTCCTTTACGTGAAGAGAGCAGAAATGGACAGGTCTCCAGCAAGAGTTTTGGAAACTCGAATAAGTCGCAAGCTGCTTCTGCGCCTCAGGCCGGCGCAGATGGTGATGTTCAAATGTCAGTCATTGCGCCCTCAAGTGGACATTATTCGCTAATCGGCCCACGCAGGACGCAAGCAGCGGAAGGACCTGACATGTCCTTTGAGCCGGCTGTACAGGAGCAAGCGTTAGCGCAAGAGACTCGCGAGGAGAAGCGCCGCAGGTGGGCCGCCATACGAGCAGCTGCCGAGAAGGATAAGGCAAAGGACAACCTACTTCATCAAGCGCTTCTTGCTAATGCTTCCGAAAGTACGACTCCCAATGTTGCATCACCTATAGCGTCAATCGGGAGCCCAGTATCACCTGTAGGATCTCCTCCACTTGGCGATCTAAATTCTGTTCCTCCGTCACCTGATGTCATGATCATCGACAAACAAGGAGCTACCGGCGAGAGGAACAGCCCATCAGCAGAGAGCCCGTCCGCCGCAGATTACGATCCGATCAAGGACATGCTCGATGATCGCGATCGTGCAGCCCGAAAGGCCCGCCAAACAGAACTTCCCTCGGACGCTTACAGCGAGACTGACCCGAAAGTTCTCTCCACCTTGCCCGCTGAGAAAGTAGGCCCCATCAAGAAGCAAAAGAAGGACTTCGACATGTTCGATTTCGATGAAGACGAAGATGGAGCTGAGGCTGAAGCGGATGTTGTGGAAGAGGCGGCGAACACTGCAAAGGGCACTGTTTTGGACGAGAAGCTCCTCGACAACTGGGACGATGCCGAAGGCTATTACAAATTGATTGCGAACGAACTCGTGAACGGAGGTCGCTACCGAATGATCAAAAACCTTGGTCGAGGTGTTTTTGCCAACGTTGCGCAAGCCGAAGACATCTCAATACAAGATGACAACAGCAACCACAAACTAGTCGCAATCAAGATGATTCGTAGAAACGACCTCATGAGAAAGGCGAGCCAGAAAGAGATGGATTTCGTTCGCAAGGTGAATGATGCAGATCCGCAAGACAAGCGGCATGTCATTCGGTTGCTGAGCTCTTTCGACCACAAAGGCCATCTGTGCGCTGTGTTTGAGCATATGTCGAAGAACTTGCGAGATCTCCTCAAAGAGAATACTAATGGTCACGGACTCTCATTGCAGGCTGTTCGGTCGTATTCGCGCCAGATGTTCATCGGTCTCCAGCATCTTCAGAATTGTCAGGTCGTCCATTGCGATTTGAAGCCTGACAATATCCTGGTCTCACCGGATATGAAGACGATCAAGCTCTGTGATTTTGGCACAGCAGTTGACAAGAGGGATGTCATGGAACGTACAGAGTATCTTGTTAGTCGCTTTTACCGTGCTCCAGAGATCATTCTCGGGTTAGACATTGGGTACGGTATTGATATGTGGGCCATTGGTTGCACGATCTACGAACTATGGACAGGCAAGATCTTGTTCACGGGTCGCACAAATAATCAGATGATCAAGGCTTTCATGGACTGTCTCGGTTGGCCAACGGAAAAGCTCCTCAAGAAGGGGCTGTTGCAGAACGTTCTGGAACACTTCGAGGCTGGTCCACCGCTCAAGTTCATCAGCCAGGAAGTGGATCAGCAAGGCAAGGTATGTGAAGATCCTCAAGTTGTGAAACACATTGCTAATTTAGACCAGGTCACTGTACGCAAGATAGAGCAGCAGAAGAAAATTCCTCGCGACTTGAAGAGCCGTATCAACGATGCTACACGCGGCATGTCTCAAGACAACTTACCACCTGAGAGAGAGTTGAACGACTTTGTCGATCTGCTGGGCGCATGTTTGAACTTCAATCCGGAGAAGCGTATGCAGCCCAAGGAAGCGCTTCAGCACAAATTCTTCCCTCAGCCGAAGCTGGCCCCGAGAACGGCAGTTGTCAAACCTCCAATGGTCAAGCGACCTATGAGCGCTTTCCGACGTTGAGGCGCGCTTGTAAACTCTTTTTATCCATCTATTTCTGAGGCCTACACTGCCTGCACACCACGAACGCAAAGTCAAGGTACGTTGGCTTGTGCTTGCGTCTCTCCTACCCACATTCTGGCTCATTGTATTTTTGCTTGTTTTCAATTGGTCGATATGTGGTCACTGGATTGTCCTACGTCTCGACTCAGCAAATTCCGGCAAATTGGGCGTACATAGGCTTTTTATCTCGATGGGAAGAGACAAAGATGTTTTAGGGCTGAAGATTCACGGGCTCTCCGGGCTCCATGTTTATACCACCCATGCATGGTTACCGGACATGCGAATCAGCCAGATTTACTACTTCTTAAGCTATTGCATAATGTTGTGCCGTAAGACACGACTAAGACGTGTCTTTCCTGTCCTATGAAGCCATACACCGCATACCGCAGGCAAGTACGTGTGAACCTTTGTGCTCAAACGTTACCATCTGTCAGGCCACCCGTCAAATCTAGACTATGACCCCACAACCAAGAATGCCATAGTGTCCGAAATAGGCCCCAGGGTTCCATCCCGCATTACGCCCGTTGTGTTCACTTGACCGGCCCGGATCTCCACTCTCCGCCCCGATTCCGAACCACGTCGTGCTACAGCTGTACCACGACCACGCCTCTTATTAGACTACCATGAAACTTATCCATGTTCCAACACTAACTATCTGGCCTCTGTAGCCATGGGAGGTCCCCCGCTTTCGGAATCGCATTCAGAGGCTGCGCTTGTGACGCGCATTGCGTGCTTCAAGTTTCGGCATGAGGTGTCGGCGGAGAAGAAGGGGGATCGTACGCGCGCGTGTAGGGAACCCACCTGCTAATACTTGCACCTTGCCGAATCTTTACCGATTGGCTGATCGACTGGCGCAGTCCTCAAGCTCTACGAACAATATGAGCATTTACTAGCAGAGAAACCACGCGGTGGACGCCCACTGAATACACCGCTTAATCTTACAAACGTGAAGAGGGAAGCACAGTGGGATACGGGGTTTGTGGTGAAGTTCAAGGTCTGCTTATATTCCTTCCTTTTTCTTCCCTGAGATGGAAATTAGGGAAGTGCATAAGGGTGGGCTGATGTGTACAGAGTGAAGCTGCGAGGCAAGTCTTCGACAAGGCTGAGGGACATGATCGGCTGAAGGAGGAGACAGATCCGTTGTTGGAGAGAGTGTTTGTGTATGATTTTGTGGATGAGGAGGGGCTGGGGTGGTGAGTGGGTTTGATAAGACGTCCCGTGTGCTCCATCCGAACTATGACTTCTCTCTCGGGACTCGTCATAGACGGTTGAGAGTCGAATCTACATTATACACATACGTACTTGGGGTATCGTAGCCTAGTCTACCATCTAATCAAAGGCATAGCACTGTACAGCTCCTCAAACTCCCTCCCTATCCACCCGCCCGTTTCCCCCCCTCGGCCTACTATTCCAAGACTTCCTGCTAGCCAGAGTCCCGTCAGGGCTATCGAGATTCCATTGATGGTGTACCACCGTCTCTTCTTTGTGAGATGTCTTCTTGACTCGGTCGGCGAAGCTTGCGCCGGAGAAAAGCCTAGCCACTTGGCCCACCCCCATACGAAGTGAAATGTTCCTGCGGATACTAAGGCGATGAAGCCCCCGAATGAGACTATCGGGTGGAGAGCGAACCCGTGGCTGATGTACGATAGAGATATCATCGAATTATCCCCGTGCAAGTACGTCGGCAATATCCTCGTGGTCCACACATGCCACCCCGCTAGTGGGACCAACGCATACCCCAGCGCGCTCGTTCCGCTCAGCGCAGGCCACGGTATCGTTTTCCGATCGGTTTGTGTCTCCGCGCCGTAACGCTTCAGCGACAGGTGCCGTCTGTAGAAGCGCAGTGCAATGCCGGAAGTTATGTGTGCGGCGAGAGGGAGTGCGACGAGTATGGGTTCGGCGAGAGAGGACTGGTAGTACGGCCGGGTAAGGAGGAGGTAGCGATTACTTTCGGGGACAGAGCGCGTGAGGAGCGGGACGAGGGAGGTGTTGGTTATGTGGAAGGAGGCGAAGACGGTGAAGGCGTAGGAGGAGTATTTTTGGATGCGTGTGACTGCACATTGATTAGAATTCGATATTGACATAAGAGGATGGGAAACGCACGGTAATATGCAGGTCCATGGTTCCCCAAGCCCAGCGTCGTTGCTCTCGAGGCTTGCTCGGGCGGAAAATAGCCTTCTTTGAACTCGATGGGTGTCTCTTCGACAGGCGAGGGCTCCACTTGCGTCAGTCCCATTACGCCGCTCTCATCGTCGCCTAAAGGCGGCAGCTCTGGGTCGTTGTTCGCCATACTTGTCGTCGCGTGTACGTGGAACAATGCTGACTGCGAAAGTGGCAGGAACTAAATGACGTTGATTCGATGGAGCGCGGCGGTGGGTCTGTGCAGTGTGCAATGGACAAGGGTCTTGTGCCGCGGCTTGGATGCCTCGTGCCTTCTCCATAGCTGCGCGCAAGATAGGCCACACCTTGAAAAGACACAATTGTTTCCCACAATATCAGGATAGGTTGTAAAGACCCACGGACACCAAGAAAACCCTCGCGATTCTCCGTCAAAACCATTCCACGACCCACGTCCACCCACAATGCCACCACGCAATGCACCCCTCCCCAACGCGGTCAACCTCTTCAATTGTAATATTTGCGACAAAGGCTACCCGCGCCAAACCGACTATGAGAACCATCTGCGCTCCTACGACCACAATCACCGCCAACGCCTCGCAGAGATGAAGAAGTTGACCGACGCGAACGCGAGCGATGCCCCGCGCTTGAACAAAGGCCCGTTGGATATGCGAAATATACCGCAGGGTGACGCGGCGAAGAAGGGAGCTGGTCTGGGACCGCGGTTCAAGAAGGTTGGTGGCGCTTCGGGTGCTGGCGCAGGGGCGGCGAGTACGGGAGGAAGTAGGTTTAGGAAGATTGGGGAGGCGAAAGAAGAAAAGGTCGAGGAGAGGAAGGAGGAAAGTCCAAAGGTTAACCTAGCGGCGACTCAGGAAGAATCGGTACCGTCTGCTGAAGTAGAGGTTAAGACGCAGGTCGAAACAGAAAAAGACGAGGACGTAGTCATGGGTGACGATGACGACGAGGTGGTGACTTGGGAAGAATACGATGTCACGAAGCCGTCTGAGTGCGATCATGCGAATTGCCTTGGTTGTCAGATGCCTAAGAATCCAGTGTATGAGAATGGATGGCTGGTAATGGGGTCTGCTTGAGCTCGTCGATCGAGAGGATCGGCATTAGTTTTCCTGCATAGCCATGGCGTAAGGTTTTATTGAGGATATGGACAGCAACATAGATACCCGCATAGCATCTCGAATCATAAGTGCCAAAAATTGGGGGAACCGGCCTGGTATCCCTCAACACCTAGAAAGTTTTCAAACCGACCTCTATATTGAGCGTCCTGGGATAACACAACAAAGACAACGCAGCTACGAATTCTCCAACGCTTGTACGCTTCCTGTTCCCATTCGGCATTTTATACACCCAATAAGGTTTTGTCTAATAATTGGTATAAATCCGCCCCTCGTACGGCTGCAGCCTGTCTTGAGTCGACTCCGGATATGAGCTTAAGAGCAGTCGCAACCCATCAATCCTTGGGGCTGGCTGGGGCTCCGCGGTGAAATTGACTGCCACCAACGCTGTCTTACCGTGGTACTGCTTCTTGTACACGAAAGTACTCAGATTTTCCGTATCCAGCAGCTCGAACGTACCGTATACGAATACATCCTTGTGCTCTTTGCGCAGCCGCAGGAGCAATTTCCAGAAAGCGAGTACGCTATTCTCATCCTCCTCTTGAGCTTTGGCGTTAATGTCTCCATAAGACTCATGAGCCCGCATCCACGGCTGCCCATCTGAGAAGCCACCGTTGGCACTATCGTCCCATTGAAACGTCAATCGGGCATGATCTCTCGCCATCAGCTGCAGACCACGCATTATACGCTCTTTGCGCGTAGGATCCGTCCCATTTTCGGCCAAGCGCACTGCCTCCTTCCAGTAATTCTGACTCTCAACGTCCTGGTACTCCTCAATACCCCATTTCCTCGGTGCATTTACCATCCCAATCTCCTGGCCCTGATAAAGGAACAATGTCCCAGTCTGCGCTGCAAAGCACACCGCCAACATTTTCGCGCTCTTTTCCCGCCACTGCGGCGCATCATTACCGAATCTAGAAACACTTCTCCCGTTGTCGTGGTTCTCGCAGAAGACGGTTGACCAGCCGTCTGTGCCGTCAATAAAAGTCTGCCACTTCGCCACGATGCGCTTCATCTGGGGAAGATTCCAGGGAGTGAAGTCATACTTGTTGTCTGAACCTGGCGGCCCTTGACCCAGATGCGTAATGTCGAATTGGAAGATCATGTCCAGCTCCTTCTTCTCCGCACTAACATAGTTGAGTACACCCTCGGGGTCTGGCGTCATTGACAACTCGCCAACTGTGACAACCGGAAACCCATCATACGTCCTATACTTTGACAGAACCTGCGAATTCATCTCCTGAATGAATTTGTGAATGCGAGGACCGTTGCACCAGAACTGCGAAGCCGGTTGGACAACACTGCCGGGGTCTGTAATCGGCGCGTCTAGGAAGTCTATGTGCTTGGAGTATTTGTTGACTGTGTCGACGCGGAACCCGTCGATGCCTTTGTCAAGCCAGAAACGCATTGCGGAATCGTATATCATACATCTGCACTCCTTGTTTTCCCAGTTCAAATCAGGCTGGCTCTTATCGTAGAGGTGGAGGTAGTATTCTTGCGTGAGATCATCCCAGGTCCACGTTGAGCCTGCGAAGTAGCTGCGCCAGTTGGTGGGAGGCATGCCTGGGGTGAGAGCACAAAGTCAGTTGAAGAAAGAGTCGTGGGGTCAGATACTTCATGCATGCCTTCGTCAAGCGAAGAACAAGTTTTTCTTCTGCCAGAAAGACACATCCACTTTGTATCGAGCGGCTGGCTTACGATTTCCATCCGCGTCATACCGCGCGGGCCGCCAGAAGTACCAGTCTCTCTTCGGATTGTCCTTCGAGGATCGAGACTCTTGGAACCATGCGTGTTGGTCGCTAGTATGATTGACCACCAAATCAAGAATAAGCTTCATGTTATTCTCATGACAAGCTCCAATCAACTTTTCCACATCCTCGACCGTCCCATAGGGTGCGTAAACAGCTTCATAGTTACTTATATCATATCCCATGTCAACCTGGGGTGAATCGAACATCGGAGATAGCCATACTGCGTCCACACCTGGAGCTCGTTCAGAGGATGGGGGTTAGGGGAGAGGTGAGCACGTACCTAGCGAAGCGATATATCCAATTCTTTCGAGAATACCGGGGATGTCACCCCAGCCATCTCCGTTGCTGTCTTTGAAGGATGCAGGATAGATTTGATAGAAGGTTGCTTCTTTCCACCAGACGCGTTGGTGGTCTGCCTTGAAAGTCATAGCAGAACCGACTGAGAACAAGCATTAGCAAACGCGTCTATGATGTTGATTTGATTCAGAATGTACGACTAGATAGCTGGTTTTACAAAATTTTGTGCATTTGGGTGCTTTCGTGTTCCCGCCCCATCTGCGGATGGTGGTGTACCCCATCGGACCGATGTTCAGCCAATCAATACCCGTCATCATATACTGTGGCTACTTAGCCTACGATCATACTTGGCAATTGCCGTCTCAAATCTGCTTTTCTGCCTCCCGGACTCTACTATCCAGTCTGAAATATGTGTCATTCCAATCGAGCTATTAAGTTGGCCTGATCAATACCAAGAGCATCTGTATGGAGAAAAGCGCAAGTCTGCCTCTCAAACGGAACAAAGCTCAAGACCGACAAGCATGTAACCTGGCACTTTAAGGGTTGCATGCATCTCGGCAGAGTAAGCTGCACTCCGGCTGTCATTCGCCCGACATGACCAAGCGAGCAAGTCAGCTAGCTGTGGGGAAGGCGGTCACCAAGGATGTATATACGCATCGTGATCCCCACAATGCGCTCTTCACTTTTTATTTCTCCACCCTCCATACCCTTCTTACTTCCCTGCCCATACCATTGCCATCATGGCAGGAGGAGACGATGTAGATGCCGCTGAAAGACACAACATCGTGGCAGACCTTTATGCGCCCAACAAATCCGCCCAACAGGCCGCCCACGACGAAAAGTCCATGACCTTGATCCAGGCAATCAAACTCTACCCCAAAGCAGTAGGCTGGTCCATCGTCCTATCCAGCGCACTCATTATGGAAGGGTACGATCTCGCGCTTTTGGGAAGCTTGTACGGAAGTCCACAATTTAACATGAAGTATGGGAAGCTGAATGCGAAGACGGGGAAGTGGAGTGTGCCTGCGAATTGGCAGAGTGCTTTGTGAGTAATTTTGCCTTCATTTTCCTTCATACCACGCACGAGGATGTGCGTTGAGACACCGCAATACACCGCTTGACGCATCAATACACCTCTTTGCTCCAGAAATGCTACAGACGGACTTCAGGAATTATGCTGATGTCGAATATGTAGATCCAACGGCGCCCGCGCCGGCGAAGTCCTCGGTCTCCTCCTCAACGGCTTCATCAGCGAACGCTACGGATATAGAAAGACCATGCTCGTCGCACTAGTCTCTATGACCGCCTTCATCTTCTTGCTCTTCTTCGCGCCAAACATTCAAATTCTCGTCATCGGAGAAGTCTTATGCGGCATACCCTGGGGCATGTTCCAGACGCTAACAACGCAGTATGCGAGTGAGGTAAGCCCCGTGCAGTTGAGACCGATACTAACGACGTTTGTCAATATGTAAGACCATGAGAAGAGGGAGGAGGGGAAAGTATAAAGCTGACGTGGGATAGGTGCTGGGTCATGGGCCAATTTATCGCCGCAGGCGTGAACCGTGGCTGCGTTACACGGTCCGATCAGTGGGCGTACCGCATCCCTTTCGCTATCCAGTGGATATGGCCCGTTCCCATAATGATAGGTGTTACCCTCGCACCCGAATCGCCCTGGTGGCACGTTCGCAGAGGAGACCGCGAGGGTGCGCGTACTGCTCTGCTTCGACTCACATCTCCTGAGAGAGACTCGGATTTCAATCCAGACGACACGATTGCCATGATTGAGTATACGAATGAGATGGAGAAGGAGATGTCGGCTGGGACACGGTGGGTCGATTTGTTCAAGGGGGTGGATCTGAGGAGGACGGAGATTGTGTGCTTCACTTGGATTGCGCAAACGATTTGTGGGCAGAACATTATGGGCTATTTGTGGGTACACACCTCCCTTGCATTCTATTTCACCGCGCCGATGCAACGGCCTCGACATAGTGTGTTACCCCGAGATCCAGAGAACATCCCATCCCGACTCACTTCAAGTTCCCCAAGTGTCCGAACTAACCACCCCTAGCGCATACTTCATGCAAAAGGCCGGCCTCCCCACCATCCAATCTTTCAACATGTCCCTTATTTCCCTCGCCCTCGGTCTCATCGGCACTACCCTCTCATGGGTCCTGATGCAGCGTCTCGGCCGCCGCACAATCCATCTCCTCGGCTCCTGTACACTCTTCGCCCTCCTCATCATCGTGGGCGGGTGTTCCTTCGCCCACACAAAAGCCAGCAACTGGGCCATTGGCGGCCTGCTGATCACTTTCGTTTTCATCTACGACCTTACGATAGGACCGGTCACGTATGCGCTGATCTCGGAACTGAGTTCCACGAGGTTAAAAGCGAAGACGATAGTGTTCGCTAGAGCATTATATAACATAAGCAATATTGTGGTCAACATTCTAACGAACTATCAGCTTGGAGAACAAAATTGGAACTGGGGCGCCAGGACGGCGTTCTTCTGGGCGGGGACTTGTGGCTGTGTAGTGCTGTGGGCGTGGTTCAGACTGCCTGAGCCAAAAGGAAGGACCTATGCAGAGTTAGATGTGCTGTTTGAGAAGGGAGTCAGTGCGGGGAGTTCAAGGGGCGGTGGTGGATCCGTTTGTGGGCGGGATGGAGGGGAAAGAGAAAGTGGGGGCGAAAGAGTAGCTAAGCATTGTTTGGGTGTAAACAGATATCGACAGTGTGTGAGTTACGAGGGTTTACGTCTAGGTACCCTGCGTTACTCTTGGGTCGGCAATACTAAGGTTGTTTGTCGCGTGCGTCTCCTATGTGAGCTCGTATCCCGAGTCGACTCAAGACAAGCTACAACTGTATGAGAAGCGAATCTGCATCAATTACCAGAGCGAGTGTTACGAATGTTAACAGTATGGCATGTTGGAAACTACAAGTTTGTCACAGTCCGGTTAAACGTGACTATTTCACTTCATGGATCGACACCTACAATTCAACAGTGACGAATTTTATGAGGTGCGAATAAGCTCATACACAGGCAGTATTGCCTAACAGCAATAGAGCTTAGCGGTCAGCCGGTGAACTCAGTAATGGGGCGAAATCAAGTGCATCCAATGCGCAATCTGGGGCGACCTTGGCGAAATATGAAGCCTGACAGTGCCCCTCATTCAGGCCACCAGCGTGTCACTCAGCTTGAGACTGATTGTAGTAACACAGAGCGAGGAGGGGTAGTCTCCAGAGATGACGTGGCGGAGGTAGTGATGGTGCGATTTTGAGTGCGTCTGGCATTGCCACAGGGTTCATGATGACCTTTCACACTTTCTGTCTCGCCTGGCAACCAAAGGCTCTCGCCAGTTTTTAGTCAATGCCAAAGAGATGAACAATTGCATGGGTGCTTCGTCTTGTAGTACCAATGGTAGCCTCGATGCTTACCAGCTCAACATTCTTCGCTGTGACTGCTGAAGTGCGGGTTGTGCTTGTGATCTGTCAGAGGTTGTGTTGGTTCTAACCCAAAACGGACGAGTGATGTGTTCAAGATATGGCCAACATTGACGTCGATAGAGGGAGATACAGGCGGAAAATGCGAAAAGAAGGCTCAAGGAGGGACGTCCAGCTCGCGTACCGTCATGAAAAATAGGCCGTTACTGTGTCCAAATATGTAGAATCCACCATGAAAGTCGTACAGGGCGTTATAGGCAAGGAAAAGGTCTGAAAGAGAGACATTTCCCGAGCCTTCGGAAGGGAGAGGACAGCGATACTGAGCAGTATCGTGTACACAACCTTCCCGTGCTACGTTGGACAGGCTCCTTGTTGAAGAGGCCTCCCAACTTGCAACGAACAATATATACCAGATTCCGAGGCGTCCGGCCCCAGAGCAACATACAAGAAAGTATCGATAGCCGCGGCGCGGGGGAGCCTCAGAAGTCTCGTACGGGGTCGTAGGGACGTGAAGGGGGCACCTGGTGGTAGGCAGAGCCCGCGGCCACGGCGGCCGTCGAGTTGCGCTTCGGCATACAGGTCTTGTTGACTGTTTAAGACGTCAGTATGAACATATGGAGGCTGACGAGAGAGCTGATCTACCTGCCCACTGCTTCACATCCCGGATACAGATCGACATGCGCCATCGTATGATGTCCTCGCCTAGGGGAGAGATGCCCTCACGCCTCAGCTGGCCGTTGATGCTCTCCCGCACTCTCGTCTTCTCGTATGCAGGCACATTCGTCCAGTTCCACTCGGGGTGCTCCGAAGCCAATCGCCTAGCCTCTTCTTTGGCGAACGCCTGCGAATATCCCGGCGGGTCAGTGCAATGTCATTTTGTAGACGATCAGGGCTAACGGGGACCGAACAAGCGGCGGTGAGGCTCTGTGGCCGGGGAAAATGGCGGGTCAGCTGGACTAAAGGAAGGGACGTACGTAGAACTTTGCCCACTCGCTCCAGTTGAGGCCGCTTTTCGCGCGGGCTTCTTCTGCGGTTGCAGTGGTCAGTAACCACGACATGGCTACCTCGGTGCACGGCGCAAGGGTTGTTCGGTGCCAGAGTTTAGGCGCCGGTATTAGCGCGCTTGAATCGGTGGTACTAGCTGTAACGGGCCGCTTGTGGCGCATGCTGCGAGGGTCATCCCTCTAATGGCCGTGCAGTCTCCCACAGGTACTCTTTTCTTGTCCAGGGTATCCTTTATCCCGGTATACATGTTGTTCTGGCGGTGTCCTGTCTCGGTGTATTGACAAGGTAAACGGGAGCTTGCCACTCTCAATTGACTGGAGACAGCTCGCACAGCCTTCTGAGAGGGCTGCTTAATTCCAAGGTGCTTCGGCCCAGCAATTGACGGAGGCTTGAAGTAGTCAAGAGAAGCAAGAGGTCGTGTGATGGTTGTCGATCACACTCCTCGGGGTCTCCGAGATGCCGTGCAAACGAAGCCGCTAGGTATGCGACATCGGATGTACACCTCAATTGGAGCCTTGCTGTGGATGCGTGTCCAATGCGTCGGTAGCACTTAGGCGCGTTCGATTGTGCCTGCCAAGGACCATCAAACATGTGTCAATGTCCTCGTGATGTGCCAGAGCGTTTGCTGGAGCATGGCATCGCAGCCGACGAGATCCTGGTGCAAGTAAAAGTCTTCCATTTTGACCAGGTAGTCACCGTGCCGTTACTTAGTGATGTAAGCCGGGAACAAAGCACAAGCTACTAATGTAAGAGCTGCACGATGGTACACATGGACTGCGCGACGATATCAATGAATGAAAACATAGTAGCATCCTACCCCATAGAGAATTGAGGCAAACAGCAACGCGTCGACCGACTGATGCTCAGATGCACATGAAAACTGAAGTGGGTAATGGTAATTGGATAAACCAGCAGATGATCTAAAAGACGCGGAGACGATTTTCGCTTCAGGCCGTCAAACGCCCAATCAAGACATCAATTGTGGACGACGAGACCAGAACCGAAGAATGTGTCGCCCAAGGCAACCTGTACATTTTTCATTGACAGTTTTCAAACCTACAAGGAACTATGTGACCGCGTAGGTAGAAAAACGGCGTTGACTGTAGAGCTGTGGTACGGAACCTGCAACTTTTATAGCTCTACCCATAGCTACAATGTCTCAAACCCCCCTGCTGCATTCAACTCTTTTGCTGCTTCCTCCGTATCGCATAAAAGCTCGAACGTAATAGGTTTGAAGCTGCGGGAGACGCCTAGTTTCGAGTGCACATGTGCAGCTGTCCCTGGGCCTATCTTGAGGCCAACTACATCCGTTAGTGGGAATGCGTAGCAGGTCCTGGAACTGAGGCTGAGGCTGAGGTTCAATCAGTTCGGCTTCGAGTCTGGGGTGCTGTCACGGGTAGCTGCTTCCTGTGAAAATCAGGACGGATTGAATCAAAGCATGAGACGGTGTTTTGATAGACCGGTGCTTGCAACACTAAGGTTGTAGATGCGGAAAGACCACGACTCTATGATTGGCAGAATTATTGGTGCAATATATTTGGTAGTTTTCTTTTGTATGGGCCTAAAATGTTGCAATATTCTCGCTTTATCGATATTCAGGACTAGAGCAATGACCTCATGAAGAATTGACGGCAATACACGAATCCTTCGCCGATATTCTTGAACAGCTAATTAACGTTCCTCCCGCCCACTCATCCATCTAGAGATAAGTAGCTGATTACATCGCAATAACTTCAATGCCAATACTATATTATCAACGTCTAAATACTGACACAATGTGCCAGTATCTTGATATCGCGATCGCGGTCGCCCGTCAGGCTTTGATGGGTTGCACTCACGCCAGATTGTGAGACTATAAAGAACGAGAATGATCCATCAGAACAGTGAGAAAAGATAAAACATGGGATTTAGAGTTATTATATAACATACTCCACATGGCACGTTGTAACTTCAACATTGGAAGATAGTGAATAGTATATACATGCTTCATTACGACTCATTACAGCATTCCTCCCTTTCATCTACACCTCCGGCTTAGCCTGCTTGGTAGAGACCAAGCGCAACCACGTGAGGGTTGATCATCGACAAGTTGAATGGCGTGAGGAAAAGATCCGAGTCCGTAATCGCAATGAATGCCGTCCCGTTCATAGCGGGATCACCCTCGTACACTTCGCTCGCGGGTTGATATGTGTATCCACTGTTTTCACCAGTGATGGTCAAAGGCGTGTATGTCAAGTTCAGCTGTGCGACCCACGCGACGAATTGCGGCTGGCCGGCAGAAGTGGCGGTTACATACGAGTTGTTAGGCCCGACAGCCTGCCCTGGCGCGTCCCAGGTGAGGTTGACTTGTTTACCAGGAAACGAGAGAGGCTCGGATCGATTGTGTGCGATAGCAGGGCCGCAAGCGTAGCCGGTTGTGTTGAGGTTAACGCAGGACTCATCGGCGGGGATATCAGAGCGGGCGGGATCCGCGGTACGGTTACCGACAACTTCGTAGTCTGCTGTATCATTGGGCGAAAAGCGGTTCGGGTTCGCCTGGTTCACAACGTGCAATGCGGGGAAGTTCTGCCATGCGAGACGCGTGGTGTTCTCCGGGCAGGAGCTGATGTAAGGTGCAAGGTAGGACCACGCCCACGATTGCGGAATGCCAGTCTCGAACCACACCGGCATGGGGTGTAGGCCAAGCATCTGGCGGAAGGACATCTGCTGACGGGCTTCGGTGGCAATGGACTGCGAGAGGAGCTGGCCGACCTCGCGGCTGTCAAGGTGGTTGATGAAACCCCAGACGCCAGACTCGCCCCAACGAGTGAGCTTTTGGTTGAAGTCGATGAACTCGCGGACGGTGCGGTAGGGGTAGTTGTATGTGCACTGTGGAGGAGCAGCCTCGCCGAGCATGTTACTGAGTAGAGTAGCATGGCCGGTCTCTTGGATCGCCATGAAAGCGATGTATGAGCGATCTTCGGCGGTTAGGCCAGCTTCAAGGAAGTCCTCCTCTGAGAAGACGGCGAGACCGTTGTTGAAGAGATCGAGCTCGATCCATTCTTGGTACAAGCCAAGTGCGATTGACTCAAAGTCGAAGTCGCTGTTCACCATATAGCGCGGTTCAGTGCCGTTGGTTCCGAGACCGCCTACAGTTTTGTTAGTCCGCAAGCAAAGTGAAAGCAGCAAGAATTGGACCGACCATTAGGCGTGTACGGAATTGGTGCAGGGTTCTGGAGCTTGCCATCGGCATTGTAGTACGTGGCCGTCGGATTCGGTGGTAGAGGCGCAATGGCCGTTCCGATAGTCGTGGGTGCCTTCTCGGCTCCGGTGGTTGTAGGAGTGCCGGAGAATGGACCATGGCTAGTGGCACCGGTTACATCGGAACTCCTTCGCGGGGGCGCTGATGCAGGTGTGGTGACAACAGCATTGATCTGGGAGTCCGGACCAAAGCTTGATGCTGGTGCACCAGTCGGCGCGCTGACGGTGACGGGGAAGTCAGCATCAGAGTATCCAGGCACCTGAGGCGCGGGAGCAGCGACAGCGAGCGCTGACAGCAGCGTCGAAGCGTAAACAGCCTTGGTGAGCATCTTCGCAGTTGGTCAAGGTCGGATGATGTCGCATAGCATCGGGGACGGCGGCGCTGTTATATACGGCCACGAGAGGTTTCGTCGTCAACGCGTAATGGCAGTCCAAAGCCCTGCTCGACCAATTCTCAATAAAAATGACTTCATGACATGCTCGAGGCGGAATAACCGGCAGCACATTTTGGGAGACTTGAGATGCGCCATGGCAAGAGCCCTGCAGGACGGAAAGACCAGTGCTACGCGTGGAGGTGGGTCGCGGCAACAAACGACGGACAAATGAGCATGGATAGGCATCGGTTTAAGGTTGGGCGATTTGGAGCCGCTGTGGGGACGCGTGGGCACCGCGGTCAGTGTTTGGGCCGTGATGTAGGCATGACAGCACGACTATCCAGACCCTGGTCCATATCAATTCACAGCTGTGCCAGAGCTTCTTGACAAATGAGATGCGGGCGACAGTGACATCGCCACGGTCCTCTTTGTAAGAACAAACGCCCAGACCTCCGATGTGGCTCAATCCCCTGGTAGAAGGCCCCGCGGAGTCACATTGGTGGGAGCGAGGTCGGCAGGTGCACGGAGCCTGGTTCCTGGACCGCACGACTGCCGAAAAAAAGTACCAGCATCTGAACAATTGCATGCTGCTGGACATGCAGATCGCAGAGTTCGCTAATCGGCGTTTCGCGGTCTGGTGCAGTCAGCATCGACTCGAGATGGGTGACGTTCGGAACTTTTACAAACTACGCTAAGCTTAGACCATCGATGACGAAAGAGCGCGGTGTTCAAACATGCACAATTTTCGGGATACACGACACAAAAAAACGGGTGGGTGCGGGGTAGTCGAAAATGCTTGCATGTACAGCCTTCGAGTCTCCGTTGTTGCTCGACATATGTCGGCATTGGTCCAACTGCGCATACGGGACCAGCGCAGACTTCTTCCAGCTTGCATCATACACGCGTCCACGGCGCGTACGTGCCTACTTCGCGCGCGACATGGGACCCCAGTTCTCGCGTGGAGCGACCTGGTAGCGCACATATTTCCCTCTGTCCTGGTCCTTGCCGAGCCGCTCATCGAACTTGACTTCGAAATTGACACCCAAATAGGAAGGGCGATCACTTGAGCCGCCTTTCGTTCCCGTCAGCTCGCCGTTTCCTTCCGAGCCCTGCTGTTCAGCATCTCCGGTGCCCGCGATTGCACCATTGAGAGTTCTTTCTGGAATCCCATCACCAGTGGTTTGCAACTCTGCTGCCGAAATCTCTGCCGCCGCTGCAACGTCTGTAATCTCTTTTGGCCGCTGTCCCGCCGATGCCTTCTGATGAGCGCTTCCTTTTGACATGATGGCGTGACCTGCGCTGGTCTGTTTGAGCGCGTTCTTCAGTGGTGCTCTTTGGCGAACCCACTCAAGCATAATATGCCACATGTCCCTCCACGATGCATCCGTCTTGATGGAGCCGGGTCGGCAGTGGCTCATGGTCACCCGAAACCCAGCGTGGCGAAGGGCACCTCGTACAGCTGCAGTAGGCGGAGCTGAGCAGTGAACTACTCTGGACAACGAACTGGTGGTTGTGAAGAAGGGGTGATGATCCAAGACTGCTGGGTCTGCCTTTGGAATCAATGCATCTAGGCGCTCTGGCTCCTTACTCTTGCTGGCACTCTCTTCGGCGCCAAAGGTTGTTTCTTCCAGCGCGGTGTGAAGCATGCCTTCGATGCGATCCATCGTAGGGTATGTTGTTCGATCCGCAACTTTCAGCTGCGCGAGAACCCGCTTGATGAACTCTGGATTGTGCAAAGGTCCCCCAAACATCGGACCGGACACCTGCACACATTAGCAGGCGAAATTTGAAACTCTATAGGTGCGCTTACATGTGTTTTGAATCCGCAATGCTCGCAGTGTTCATTTGCAGAGGGGCCATGGGCGAACCCATGCTTATAAAAAGTGCTGTTGTTCTTCGCCTTTTGTTCCCTATGCCGAGCCAAGGGTTGCGTCTTCCACGCTCCGCATCCTGCGTCACAATGGTATACGAGCATAGTCTTCCCGGCAAGGAACTTCACGTCATTGGGTGACTTTCGCACCCTTACAAAGACTCGGATATAGTAGTCGATAGAAAGGGAGAGCAGAGGTTCTATAGCCATGCCATATCGCCCTGCAGATTGCGCGATAGCATGTAGTACCAGCCGGAGACCACCTTCATGGCAGGAATCACCGGTTAGCGGTAAACCGCCGTATAGGGAGAAGGTCTTCTCTAAATAGCCATGGGAAGCGAAGATGGCAGAGTCGGTGCAGGTGACGCACAATAGGCCGTCGTCGTTGATAGCTTGTATGGCCGAATCTATAAAAGGAGAGGCGGTGCCGTAGGGATCCAGATCGATCACATCATATCCTTTCTTGTCACAGAAGCTGTACATATAAGCAATCGCATTGCCAGTATGAGCTTGGATCTTGTTCTCGAGTCTGTTGTGCTTCACATTGAGCGCAATAGATTGTGTCGCCTTTTCCGACATGTCATTAGCTGTGATAGAGGTCGCAAACGGTATTTCGTTTGCGTATCGTAGCGCACGAAGGCCAGTCGCAGATAGAGCATCTAGTATGCTAAAAGGTGGTCTCCACGGCGATTGTTCTGTGGGCCTCTCTGTTTCGGACGCGGCGGCATTTACATCTTCGGTGCCAGACATGGCAGCGTCGGTGTTATCCTGAACGCTCTTCCTTCGCTTGGCTGCAGACTCTTCCGTACTCACGGCTGCCTCGCCGTCGTCCAGCTTCCTTTTGTTTGCAGCAGCACCGACGAGCTGGACCGTAGATGTCTCTGGAGCTGACTCATTACTGGCGACATCATTCTTCACCCTCTTCTTGTTCTTCCTGTCTGCCTTCTTCTTCTGCTGATCATGCCTTTCCTGCTTCCGTGTGATCGAATCCTCGCCAAACGTCTTAATGGCCAAGACGCTCAGATCACGATTGAACTGCTGGATTGGATTGTAAAAGACCTGTTGCTTCTGCGTATCCTCTTTGGACATATTCGGGTCCAGAGAGGTGGGCGTGTCGTAAGGCACAAGGATATGTGCGAGCCCTTCGTTGATTGTAGTATATTCCTTCCCTTCATGCTGGACGCTCTGCCCTGCTCGAGGTAGAGCTTCAATCGATACGGGCTGTGGCTCGACCATATTCGTAAGTATGCTAGCATACGATCGTACGCTCACGGGTGGGGTATTGTATACGGCGCGTCGAAGAGGGCTATCGATGACCCATCTGCAGAGAATACGGCGGGCTGGTAGCGCACATAAAGTGGAAAGCCTAATCAGATGCGCGGCCAGCTTTGGCTAGCTTGTGTGTAAGGCGAGGTCGGTTGGCGCGTAGGAAAGAAAGTGGTAGTAAACCGCAAGACCAATGTTTGGTGCTGATCGCAAAGCTCCAAAACTTTTTGGCTCACAATTAAGCTTACAGTTAGCGCCTTGGCCCAAAGGGTCGCTCAATGCCCCGCAACCTCTCCAGGGCTGAACAAGTGCTTGTGCGATCTGCATTGGCGGTTTGTGGGAATGCTGGTTGATTCGTTGTCAATTCATAGTAGGTTCAATGATCGGAATTCAGGGAGTGTTGAAGAGATGGGTAGAGCTTGGCCCACTTTTCCTAGCGACCTCTGGGATGTACTCCGCTCCGGCAATACGACGGTTGCCTGAAATAGCCCCCGAAACAGAAATCGTGTGACCCTTAGTGGGAACACATAAAGGCTGTCGAATACCCTTCACTGGCGGACATGTTACTGTTCGCTATAGTCTTAACTTCAATCTATCGTCGTCTTTGTCCAGGGACTATCGTGAGCCATGGGTAAACCTCAGCCAACGCCTACGCCTTATCGCGATGATCCAGATGCCGTATCGTTACACACAACACCTGACGATTACAACTACAATGATGCGCCCGACGTCGAAGATTTACCCCCATCATATGCCGATAACCACACTGCACCTGTGATACATCACATTACGCCTACCCCCTCTGGACGGACCAATCATTCGGAATGGTTTCAGCTTAAGAACGGAAAGCCTCAAGTGCCAGAGACTCAGACTCAAAGCAATCCGAGGTACGATACGGATCCAGTGGTGCTTGAGGAGGCAGTGCGCTCGCTGGCCAACCAGGCTCCTTACCCACTGGTCTATATCATGGGGACGCACCGAGAAACGGTCAAGCGGGGCGATAAGAAGGAGACGAAAGATATCACAGACTTCAGGATCGTCATCGACCTCCAGCACCATCTGCGACAGGCAGAGATGACTCTCAGGACGGTTGAGAATAGTGAAAAGACGTATCGAGGGAGCATCACGAAATGCCGCGCACCTGGACACAAGCAGGGAATCGAGGTCGGCGATGCGAGCCCTACACTCAAGGAATGGTGTCACCGTTACTGCGCTTCACCCAGGTTGCTGAGAATCTTCCGTCTACGCCGCGTTGTACGTAACTCGAAGCGGTCGTGCTTTGCCGTACTGACTTGAGTAATCGTGTATAGGTCACAGGTTTCGAAGAAGAATACCTAAAGAAACGCCTCGAAGGCTTGATCCGCAGCACCAACTATCGAGGTCACATCAGTGTGACTTTCCCAGTAGAGAACAGGAACGTCGATCTGTACACGACGAACCGTATCAATCAATGGCGTCTAACAACGTGGATCCGCTGGGTATTCTACCTGACGTTCCTCTGGATCTTTACTTGGCCTGCACTATTCTTTGCTACGAAGCGCTACGCAGTCCTCAAAGCAGAATGGCCATGGTCAACGACTGATAGTCAAGGCATCAAGCAATATACTACAATTAGTGAGGAGCAATGGTTCGCGAAATGGCACGTAGGCATCAGACGCCTTGTCTTGGACCGCTACCAGTGTGAGGCGAGCGAAGAAGTCCTACGTGGCGTCATTGCCCGAGACGAAGATCCACCTATGCCGGGGACTCTTCGGACGGGCCACCAAGGTGTGGACTCGACCGTTAGTTTGCTCACACAGGGTTTCCAAGTCGCTCGTGCTCTTTCCCATGGCGACAACCTTGGACGCGGAGTCCAAGGTGGCTGGGGATATGATACATAGGCGCCCGCGGGTCGTGCGCCGTTTTTTGCGCGTTCCTTCGATGGCTTCTAGCGATTGCCTCTTCTAGAGGACCAGGATGAGTAGAAGCAATGGCTTCCGATGCAGCTATGAACATCTACTCAGACTACCGCTAGCTGATGCTAGATAGCCCTTCCCATTTTGGTATCTCACCGTGCTTTTCTGATACGAATTCGGAACGCCATTTCTGTATAACCCATATTGTCGAGGAATTGGCTGCTCATGCAGCACGCACAAACTGCTGATCGATACTCAATATATTGCCCTCGATACTTGAACCCCGCAAGAGTCCACACGTGCCTGCAGGATTTACGTATTGGTATCTCAGTCAGCAGAAGCGAGTCGACAGATCCATATGCGTCTCAAAATAGTGCGTCAGCTCGGTCAACAGCGTGTTAGTTTAGGGGTGATGTTATTGCTACTCCCCATTTTCGTCGCCAACTCGCCTGTTTTCTTGATGTTTGTGATGGCCCCTGGGGTCTTCATACAAAGCCTTACGCGTGTGGAGCCGGCTAAAATTACCTCGCCCCACGACACCTCAGATGCACGAAGGCGCAGCAACCGTACAACATCACCACGACAATCGCTAGGGAAATACTTGTGCGAGGGTCGCCCTAACAAGAAACTTTACCGTCGTGATCCGATTGGTACCACGCGATTCTCAGCCTCAGTTGGACGATCATCTCAAACACACCTGCTCCCATAGCAGGCCCGTGTCATTGCTCGATTCATCCTACAAAGCTGCATGCGGTGCAGTATCCCCACACAACATGAACAGCGCTACATGCATCACGTTTATCAAAGCCCCGATTCAGGAGATTCGCGAGAAAGACGCCTGCTCAATGCTACAAGAGGTTGCATTCCAGGCCTCCCATGACCTACATAGGACCGCTCAATGGTTAGAGCATACGGCAGTATTATTAGCCTCGCATGCCGGATTATAGTGGGTACACCAGTGGATCACGATACCACACATCCCGACCTCTGAGCTACCTCGAACAGTCACTCTACCCGCTGTTCCTTCACAGATCACATGATGCAGCTCTATATATCATCCAGATGTATCCGTTACCGAGTATATCATCGCAACACTCCACGAACTTTACTTTCATCAGCAACCACAATACATACTCAGAGTAATTTAACCAACAAGCCTTGAACACCAGCATCACCATGCAGCTCATCGCCACCACCTTCCTCGCCGTCCTCGGCGCTGCCTCCGCCGCCCCAGCGCGCAACATCCAAGCCCGCAGCGGCATTACCATAACCCTCTATCCGGAGGCCAACTTCGGCGGCGAATCCTTCGTCATCTCTGACGTCGTTAGCAACGAGTGCGAACAAGTTTCTGAGGGAGTTAAAGTTGGCAGTGTAAAGGTTGCTCCTGGAGCTCTCTGCAGACTGACTTAGTAAGTCGACGACTTAGTTGACGGGTGTGAAAGAAGAAAAGGGAATACTGATTGGAACAGCTCCGCACCCACCTGCACACTCCACGGTGATCTTTTTGTCTACCCGGATACGCCGGCGGAGGATTTGACGGGCGAGATTGTAACGAGCTATCTTTGTCAGACTTGCACGGGATGCTAAGGAAGGGTTGGTTCTAGTGAAGGGGGAAGAGATGAGTTAAGCGATACATTTGACGGAGTCGATCCTTTGCGCATTGCATGGCGAGATTTTTGACGACACTCCTTTTTAGGATATAGTCCACGACGCTCTTTGTAAGAGTAATGATAATACAAGGTGACTGGTGACCAGCAAACCAGGAAATTGTTCATAACTTATCTGGCTGTTTTGATACAGAGATGAGCTCGGTGAATACTGTGCTAAGTATGTTCGCCTGGCGTTCGTTTCAGGCTTTGATATCCGAAATGAATTGATCCGATCCAATCTGCTCCTACTTCCCTTGTCTCGGAACAACTGTATCTTTGTTGTTCTCCAAGAACTGCCTGAACGTTGTCAGCGGAACCCCATGACTCTTGATCTCGTCCATGTCGGCTAACCCGACCAGTTGCTCCATAAGTCTTTGCCCAACCACAAAAGGATTCCCCGCTTCCTTTGCATTCTCCTCTGGCGTGCGGTAATGAACGTCAAGCTTTCTGCCTGATGCTCTTTCGATCTCAGACAGTATATCTGCAACCGTAATATTCTCGCTCACGACGTTGATCGGCCTACCGGCGTACTTCTCAATATTGTTGAACACGAGAGCAGTGAAAGCGCCGATGTCGTCAGGGTCGACTGTAGAAATGAGCAAATCTGGCCTATAACTACTGACAAACTTGCCCTCCGAGAGGCCGGGGTACATCATGTCGACAACTGGGAGAGTGATGTTGGTGTTGAACCATCCTCCGCGAATTGCCGTCCAGGGGATACCGGACTCTCGGACGAGCTTTTCGACTGCGATTTTTCCGGTGACTGCAGGAGCGATCATAGGATTGCTAAAGACTTGCTCGACGTTGGGGTCGCTTAGACCGAGCTGGGTGGACACGGCTATGTGTTGCACTCCTGCGCTTTTGGCGGCATCGAGCAAGATGCGTGCCTCGCGGCTTTCGGAATCATCCATCCAAGAGGGCATCTGAGTCAGAAACACAGCGTTGCAGCCTCTGATAGCTGAGCTAACTCTGAGCGAGTTCAGTAGATATAATGCTGGGAGACGAGATATCGTAACTTACGATGCGGTATCGCCGAGGTTCCCTTTGTGAAGGAACACTCCATCGCCGAACTTCTTGAGCGCAACAGCGCGTTCAGCGGAAGGGTCTGAGACGAAAGCATGCACATTCCATCCAGATCTCGACAGGTGCTTGACGACGGCTTTCCCCTGGGAGCCAGTGGCCCGGATGACAAGGGCTGTTTTCGACATGTAGAGTATGAAAAAAGTAAGGAAGTTGCGAATAAGAGTTTAGCGAAGTGGTCTCGAATGTACCGATGTTGTTGTCAGCGCCGTCTAACCTTTGCTTTTATAGCTCTCTGCGTGGAGTACCGCTCCGCTGCCTCGCGAGGAATTCCGCACCCCATATAGACGGAGACCCTCACTTCCGCATCTGGGTCTGAAAGCTCGGCGGAAGCCCGCACACACCACAAGTCATATTCTTGAATGCTGGGAAGTCTACTGTGAATGACATTGGATGCAACAGTATGAAAGAACCAGCAGCGACGAACAGAGGAATTTCGAAGCAGGAGCTCCTGAGAGCTGATTGGCCGAAAGTGACAACAGCCTAAGATTTGTAAGCATTTCCCCTGTCTCATAGCTCCGAGTCAACTTAGAACCACTCCATTCCGCCTCACACGATGCCTCCGAACCGCTTTCGGACTCCCAATGCTCAAGGACGCCAGAAATCATGTTCCGAGTGCGCGAAAGCGAAGCGGAGATGCGATCTACAGCAACCCAATTGTCTACGATGCGCGAGGCAGAGGCTTACTTGTACATACCCGCCGCAACCTCGCATATCACCTGCTGTCTCAGAGCTCCATGAGCCTGCTCCTAACGAAAGTTCTTTGATCGAGGAACTGTTTAATCCAGTGCTGGAGCTGCCTTTCGATCTAGAGATCACAGATGTAGCTGTTGCACCAGAACTGGAAATACTGGA
Organism: Didymosphaeria variabile; assembly: GCF_027946475.1. Taxonomy (NCBI): domain Eukaryota; kingdom Fungi; phylum Ascomycota; class Dothideomycetes; order Pleosporales; family Didymosphaeriaceae; genus Didymosphaeria; species Didymosphaeria variabile. The sequence continues at coordinate 1,436,291 of NW_026611625.1, read as the reverse complement.
CCCCGTCGCAGATCTTTCCGAGACTATGGAGAATCTGGAGCATACTAACAATACGCTTGGAAACTTTGCAGGCAAGGAAATACCTGATGCATCTTCCAGGTTTGGAAGATATCGCTCGGCAAAGTCAATTTCTAACCTTCTCGCATCCGAACTCTTCGAGTCGCGGGTAGGCTACTCCATGGAACAATGGAAACTAGCCCCTCGGATGATGGCGAAGAAGAACTGTACTCCGTGGAGTCATCCTAATCTGTACGAAGAGCTGATGCCCAGAGCTATGCAAGGTGCGACCACCTGATTTATGAGTCGCGGACTCCGATAATTGACCAACAGCACAGATGCATTCGCCGCTTCGTCGTTATACATTTCTCGTACGGAGACCAATGCAAAGTTCGTTCTACGCCACATCACCGAAAGAGCACACGAGCTAGTCGAACAGCCGATGCCTACCTTGCCAGCCGAAGTGATTGCGCAAGCGCAAGCAGTACTCTTGTATCAGATCATGCTGATTTGCAGTGACGATGTGAGTTCTGGCACGAAATCCACGCAATCTCTTTGGTTTCCAAACCTGTCGAAAAGCAGTAGCTGACAGAGTCACAGTTTCGATATTATCGCCAAACCCAAACCCTCCTTCCACATCTGAAAGATCTTAGCGGCTCTCTTCATCTACTTGTGACCGAGGATCAGACCAAGCATGAAGATCGCACCGCGACCCTGCCACTCTATCCTAGCCATGTCGCTCGCTCGGCGTGGCTGTCCTTCATCTTTCGAGAGTCCTGCCGACGTACGCTTCTTGCTGTTTGTCACGCTGTGTCTATATGTACTCTTCTCCAAGGTGATCTAGTACCTTGCAACGACGCTATGTCCATCGGTAACCGCGTGACCATATCGTCTGCGTTGTGGGAAGCCAAGTCACCGCTTGAATTTGCTATCGCTTGGAACGAAAAGAGTCACTACTTGGTCGAAGAGTTGGACTTCAGTGAAGTTTTGAGATCAGCAGACGCTAATGATGTGGACGTGTTTGGGAGAATGATCATGATAGGGCTCATGGCAAGTCTCCCGGGTACAAACTGGATGCTTGATTTCTGCCAGGCGAAAGAAAGACCATCTTTATCTGCTTACGAAATGAGAAAAATCTTTCCTTCACTTAGCCGGGACACGAGGCAATGTACTACCCCCACTGTGATGAGACATACGCTGACTTTGCACCTTCGGGTTTGGCAGGGAGTTGATGACGTGAGAGGATGGCTTCATTCGAAAGGGGGAAACCTATGATCCAAGCTGCTCTAAAGCTTCGATGCTGCCCGCTTTTCTCAACCGAGCCCTCGGGTGACTCAGGGTGTATGGATATTGCTGGTACCACGCATGACTGTCACCCCTTGTTACTCTCGCGCTCTATCACCTTCGGCTCTTCCTCCGCAATCAGCTCATCGATCTGCGCTCCAATTGTCGGCACAAATTTGCCTTTCTCCGTGTCACTACTGTTACTATTTTTGCCCCTCTTGATGTGGAGCGAAGTTGCTCGTTCTCCTGTCTTAGCTTCGCCATCACCTCGGAAAGCTGACATTGCCACCGAGCCCAAACCCTTGGGGAGGTTCTTGTTGAGATCGATTGTGCACGCAATTTCGGTTCGGCTTCCTTTAGTTGGCGTTCGAGATCCTCGTTCTAGCAGCGCACGGTTTCGTTGGCGACATCCCGGAGCAAGATCGGCGTGATGATGCTGGTTGCGACGGGTGGAGAAGGCCGTGCTAGAAGCATCGGCTGCTCCCTTTGTCCAATGAGCCTGACATCGAATGCGCTGTCCGTACGTGCAGACTTTGCTGCAGCGAGAGTGGACTTTAAGGGCAGATTGTCTGAAGCTTCTAGTAGATTCAAGTCAGTGGTTTGATTCTCCTCAGTAGTGTCTGCGCGGTCCATTGTGAGGGAGGCTGGTGGTGCGATGCTGTGGATGGTGGTAAGTGAAGTGGAGAAGAATTGGCAGCGGTACTTTGGGCCGCTTAATTCAGGGACGGCTATCGAAGAGAATGGAAATCCTTGATTCTGTGAAGCTGAAAGCGAATGGAAACACAAGTTCGGTAGTGTGAGTCTTTCCTGGGTACACTGTCCGAGAGCGGGACGTCGCCTATGAACCAAATCGAGGCATGTCGCGCAACGTCTGCGCAGTATTGTGTCCGGAGGACTGGATGATGCACTACTAAGGCCGTAAATGGTCCCGGTGAAGAGGAGGGTCCTTTTTGAGATACCAAGCTGATGTAGTCCTTGAGTTGCTCAGTGATGGCAGGGGCGATGGACTGAGATAGCGATTTCCACATTTGGACCCGTTGCCCGCCGTAACTTCTGTTTATCGATCGCACGTGGATGCCCTCGCCCCGCCACCGTCGTCACCTTTCAAATCCTAGCAAACGCCCCCCATCTGCGCAGTTGCAACTGCGCTCACCGCAACACCGCAGCAATGGCGAGCATCTACCTTGTCAACGCACTCTACAACAAGCCCAGCGTCCCAGCTGCACCCATTATGCAGCCTACGACCGAGGTCAAGCATGAGGCGACCGAGTCCGACCAGCCTGCTGCTACGGTGGAGGAGACTGTGACTATGACTGGCATTACCGAGCCTGCAACTGAAGCCTACCATCGCGAGACGCAGCTTCAGGAGCACATTGAGGCCGTACAACGTGCGGCGGTACTCCAAGCACAGACTGGACAGCGTAGCGAGAACGGAGACGTCATGCATCCGTCCCGCCAGCAGATGGTTAGCTTTCTAGGTTCGTTGTTATGGCTTATGGTCAGCATGATTTGGACTGATCACATCTGAACAGGTCCACTCGAAGAGCGACCTGAACCTGTGGCCTACAAGGTTTCTGGGGCCAACACGCAGCCCTTGGGTCAGATCGCTCCTCCTGCCCCGTGCAAGCGTGGTAAGAACGCGGTGAAGAAGCAAAAGCCCACCGCGTCCGAGCCGCCCGCCTCAGAGAGCATCCAAGCGGCCCGGGAGCGCTCTTTTCATGCTGTAGCTCCATCTGCTACAGCTGCGGCGCGCTTGGGCCAGCATCTCCACACCGTGGGTGGTACTCGAGTCATCGCGGGTCGCGATCCTCGTCGTCGCACGCAGGCTGGGGAGGGCCAGGAAGCATCGAGCTCTCCGGCATCTGCCAATGCCACGCACTTCAGAGGCATCCCTAGTATGTTGACTATCCGAAATTCCTCTCGCAGTGTTCTGACTGTATGTAGTCAAGCAAGAAGGGGCGGCTTGGGAGCCCTTCCCAGAGCAGCCCCGACCCAAGCTACCCGCGTCGCCTCCCCAGCGCGCTGAGTCCGCACCCTATCACGCTATGGTAGGACGGGAGTATCTGAATATGCCAGCGGGCTCCGTGGGTGTCTTCCAAGATGTCCTAGCTGCCAGGCCCAAGCACTCTGACTCGGATCCACCTTCCGAAGCAGAGGCCCGCATCAAAGAGCTTGAGGATGAGAACCTCAGTCTACGCAAGGAAGGCTTCTGCAAAGATCGAGAGATCAGAAAGCTCAGGGCTGAGCTGCTTTCGAGGGGCATTTGTACTAGCACGACCAAGGACGCAGCTTTCGGCGCTGGTGTGAAGCGCGCGCGTCACGAGGAAGACGTCGGCGGCCCTGTCAGGGAGCCGTAGGCTTGTTGCTTCTCTCCCTCTCAAGTGCTCTTCTTCTCTGAACATTTTGTCTCATTGATGGAGGCGGGGTATCGACGGCGCAGCCAGGGCTGGTGACAAAGGGTGGATGACGGATTGTGGTCTAACGCAGGCGACGATGTGGCAGCGAGCATGCATATACGATAGGATACGACCCAGCACCGGCTTTGCTTGGGTCAGCTGGTTACGATGGTAGCATAGCTGATAACATGGATATTCGAAGAATTGCCGTGGACGTGGAGTGATGTTCCGATGTACAAAGCCGACATGGGCACATTGGCCGAGGCAGCCCTCACCTTGTTACGCTATTGGATACGAACTACTTCAATGTCGCGGACAGCGTCCAGTCAAGGTACGCCTTTCGGTAAGACAAGATATCCTCGAAGAAAAGTGTCGGGCAGTACGGAGTCCACGCGAAGTGGCACGGCGATTTTCTCCGGCTGGCGCAGACAAGGCTGTCTTTGTAGACTTCGCGTCGCCCGAGCTTACTCAGAGGTCTAAGCTCCTCGGATGCAACCCGTAGTCTTCCCCGCATTTCTTGGGCATGCCGGAGTCTAACGGCTTCTAGCAGGGGCATGCACAACACACAGCATCGGACTGGCGAAGGTCCGGTGCACAAGCCTCGTTTCATGTACTACGCCCCACTTTTTCCATCGCGCGCAACATTGAATAGAGCCGTTCGTCTTGGAAAACGAATACATATACGACGAGCAAGACCCATGAGTCGCATCCTCACAATACTGCAGAGCAGACCTTCTTTCCTTACTACTCAGCCTAGAGCGAGCATACACTCATTTCCTTCCAACATCCCCATCACCCGCCCGTCTCCGCTTTCTCCAACACCATCTTCTCCAGCACCAACCGCAACCATGAGCTCCATCCCATACGATCTCCTCCCGAGCTGCGACCAAGACTTCGCCCACCTAAAACTCAAGCAAAAGCAGTCCTTCGTCAACCGCTTCTTCGGCATCCGTGTATGCGACGACAAGAAGGAGACCAATAGCAACGCCGTCTACTCAAGTAATGCTGCTCGAGCTTTCTCCTCCGCCACTACCTCCCCCGCAACATCAACAAACAGCTCTTACGTCTTCCTCAACTCAAAAGCATCGTCGAGCAGCATGTGCCTCCCCATGGCTACGCCCCGTAGACAACGCTCCAACACGGCGAACTCGTCAACATCGGTTGCGTCGTTTGTGTCGCAGAGCTCCGTGCACAGCAATGATTCCTACCAGAGACTTCGCAACCGCTCGCCAAGCCGCGAGAGGAAAGCGTTGCTAGATGATGGATGGGCGCCTGTGGAACAATACTTCTAGGCGCTATGACCGTGTGCGACATTTCACTTCGACCTTTTCCGACTCTACACCCACGCCATTCATTTTTGTATATTCTTTTGGCCTTGACAGGTGCTTACACTTCGTTTCCGTCTTTCTACCAACTTCAGACCTTGTTCACACTTTACCAACTTACGACGCTGAATGCATACTTCGAGTGCTACCTCCGTGTACATGCTTTCATTTCATCACAGTCACTACCGTCAGCACCTTCGAGATAAAACTCTCTTTTCCTTCACTCGTTCAAACCCTCACTTTCCACCATCTTTACATTCCTGTACATTCTTCTAATTTTTCGGTTATTCCCTCACCTTTGCGGTGTTTCCCTTTCTTGTTCACTCTTTCATTCTTTTCAGGTCACTCATACTCAACACTTTCCCTACCCAAATATTTTGATACCGCTGTTGATCAGCACCTCTATTCCAGTCACTCTTTTCAAGCATCCACTTCCACTGTACATACATTCTAGACATTTTATTTTGATGTAAATGGGATACGCTCTCATGAAGCACTATTTTTGATTTGTTTGTGCATCTACATGAACATACAAAGACCCAAGATGTTGAAACGTCCAAATTTGCGTCACATAGATCACCCTCTGACATTTACAAGAACAAAACAAACCTATCCCTCAATGCGACCTACTTGTAAGGGGACTATGATGTTACGGAAGCTTACAAGTACAACCGAGATTGCCAGAGTTTCCGGACAGCCCGTATTTTCAATAGCGTCGAATATCTTGGGCGCTCTCCCTTGGAAGGAACTAGTGAGTGCCAGTGGCAGAGTGAAGAAAATTTATGAGACCGTACATGGTGATGGAAAATACCGAGTCAGTGGTGGGAGTATGCGTAACGACAATGCACACGATACCTTCTCTAAAAGCTCTGGAAAAGGTCTATCATGTATATAGATAGCATGAGCCAAAATTAGTGTTTCAAACTAGCACGAGATAATGGAACAATTTCGAACTGACAAGGAATTTGACAAAGCCCCCATCTAAAAGCACGATAAGGTCGCTATAGCCTTTGTCGGTTGCGTCGCGCAAGTTGTGACACACGAAGAAATGGGACTTGCCACAAGAAATGACTAACGGCTGCTGAAAGATGTGGTCACTCACATAAAATACGAAATTTGGGAGCTGTATACCATCTACATTTGTCCATATGCATTTGTGTGCTTCTAAGACCTACAAATGAGCTTTTAAACAGTATCAATTAACTTTTGGAGTCTCGACGTATTAAACTCTTCGGGAATTACGCGGCAGAATAGACTAAGTCCGCAACCACATTGGTTCGACATTGACAAACGATCAAACAATAACGCAGCAAAAAACTGCAATATAAGAGCTCACGTGTGTATGCTGAGCTGACATCAACAGTCTACCATACAACAGGAAATTCGAAATGTCTCATCCGCTAGAGCTCCCACTCTCTGCATGTCAAATTCCATCTCGAACAATCTCGAGGTAGGCGAGCAAATTGGATTGAAGTGTGTCAAAGTTTGTGAGGTGTTGGATGCAAAGCGAGGAGGCAAGTGTAACGTCTCTCAACTCAAGCGATGCAGTGCGAGCCGGTGATTGACACGTTTTCCAGACCGAAACTCCAGACTTTGATATTTTCTCCCTCGACGTAAGCAGACATCAATGTGTACGTTTTCGCGGTGCCTTCAGACCTTGAACATAGGCGAGCGACGGGTTGATGCAGTGACGTATGTCTGATTCAGAACTGAACCGACGGAGAGAGTCCTCTCATGGTTTCAATATTAGATGTCGGCAGTTATCGGTCGATACGCCGAGTGGGATGGCGTGCAGTACGAAGATGCGTGGCTCTCGACCAAGTAACTCGAGATCAACGAGAGACTAGGTCGCAATCTTACGCTCAAGATTTGTTGAGAGAGTGGTGTTATGTTGTTGTAGTCCCCTATTGCTCGCTGGTTGTAAACGGTACATCGAATGGGGAGAGATCGGATGATAACGTCGGTCCGAAGGCTACACTTTCCGTGAGAGTGGCTTCGATTAGATTTACGGATGAGTCAAGCGCGTAGCCTTAGCCAGCTTCGCTTGATTGATTTTAATCTTTACCATCAACCGCGGCCTCGAGCCCTCTTTCTTGGTCACCGTGACCAGTCGACGGGGCGGAGATGCGGGCTTGGAAGATAGCTCAGCAGCAGGAGCCATGTTCAAGTTTGGCTCGTGGGCGGGTGCAACGGATTGTGGAGCATTGGGCGCAAGGGTTTCTTCACGTTCGGAGGAAATGTCTTTATTCAGTCGTGTCGACCGACGGGAGGGTTGGACGTCGACCTTTTCCTTCCGCTTGCTGCGTTGGCTTGCAGGGCGAGCATCCTGTTCATCTTTCGCCGGTTGTTTGTTTCGGCGCTTGGCGGGGCGAGTTTCTTCATCAGGTTCTTGTGCTGCCTTTCGCTTCGATGGGCGCTTACCGGCGAAAACGTACGGTTCTTTCCTAGGCTTCGTGACTTTAGCTAATAGTTGCCTTGAGGGATGGAGATTGATGTTCTTAGAGAGTCTTAAATTCTCTATCTCCGGAGGGGGTTGCCACGGTGTCAATGTACTCACCTGCTTTAGCGCTGAGCTTGCATCTTCTTGTTCAGAAGCCTGAGAAGATACAGGTACTTCATTGTTAGGTTCCCTTGGGGACTTTGGAGGCGCAGGAACTGCATGCAGGGTGGCGTCCTGCTTAGAGAGCTGTAGAAGACTTTCCTCAGCTTCTGGCGTCTCGTCAACATATTCGGCGTGAGATGTAGTATTGTCTGCAACCACTGTATCGTTGAGTGCCTGCGCAGCTGAGGTACTAGCCTCGGTCGCCACCGATGGCGGAGATTTCTTATCGATCGTATGTACAGAAGGATTAGCATCAAGCGTGCCAATAGCTGTCTTGGATGGCTTCAGCGGGAATTTACTGGGTACCTCAGTATCGCCCTTTGGATCAATGACCCGTACCGTATCAAAAGTTTCAGTAAAGGATGCATCCTTCGCTTTCTTCTGAGGCGGCTGCGAGTCCCCATCATCAGGTTCGTCGACGCTGTCGAACTGCTTTCGCTTCAGGCCTCCGGTATGTTCTTTGAGCGCGGTTTCCAAGAGAATCGGGCCTCTAACGCGTTCCTCACGTTCCTCACGCTCGCGACGCTTCTTTTCCACTTCCTTGATAGCCTTCTGTACAGCCGGCCAGTTGGGATGGCCTCCGTCCACGATGATTGCTTGATCGAGAGGGAGTAGCTCATACTCTCGAACTTTCGGTCTCTTAGGAACATACTCTTCGATCCATTCATCGTATTCGAGTTCGCTGTCAGAGTCCTCGTCTGGTTTGCCCACCGAGCCCGGGGCTTCGTCCTGGGTCATTACCTCCGTTATCTGGGTCAATATCGCTGGCTGGGGCTGAGGTGTAGTAGGTGGGTCCGTACTAGGGGTCAAGCTCGGCAACACTGGTACTTGTGAACGAGGTGCTGTTATTGGGACATGGTCTGAAGCAGGTGTCACGCTCGGAACTGAGGCTGTCGAAAGCGCAGAAGGTCGAGTTGCCACATATAGACCCCTGAAGTTGGTGTCATAGACGAATTCGAGCAGTCTTTCACGAGCGTCGTCTCGTCGGAGAAGTCGGACAAAGTAGTCGAAAGAAATTTCAGTCGCAGCACCGTTGGCGCGTTGCTGTTGAAGGTCCTCTGCATTAGCGGATAGCTCGTCGGCCATCTCAGCCATTCCTCCGGGTTTAATGTCTCGTGCAAGTGACTTTTCTCAACAATGTTAAACTAAGCGGGTATAGATATGCCTTCTAAAGCAGAGGGTAGAACGGACGGGTATTCTGGAGAACTTAAGTACCGAGTCGTTGGTTTATGAAGGCGTTAGAAAAGGTGGGGGTGGACTCGAAGGTCCGTGGTCCCGGTTTGCTCGAGGGGAGTGCGTAAGGGTTGAGGGTTGAATCGGTCGCTTTGTAGAGCCGCCGCGTGAATATTTAGATGGGCGTTCCTAATTCATTGATTATATAGAATGTTTGATGAAGCTGTAGCCCTTTACAGCGACCGCTAACAATGTTGATCTCTCAAGTGGAGCACGGACGCAGGGTGAAAGCATTTTAGGCAGGACGCAACGGCCGGTGCATCACGTCCGAGCAGGCCTATGCATCCGCTATTTCGATGTGCTTGCATTCGTATCATCTTGCTATTGGCAATGTGGAGATGTGCTTTCGCGACTTTTCAAACTTATGACTTATATCTGCTTCTTCCTAGATGCTTTGAGATTTCAAGATTGGCCCTTTGCGGTCCATCAAATTAGATTTGCCGGTAAGTTTGCGATAAATCACAATCTCTATGATTCTATGAAATCGGGAGACAAGTCGCTTGATGGGGTTCACATGTAACGTCTCGTCCCAAGGTTTGCTTGCTAGCTCCCAGCATCTCGTACTCGAGCGGCCTCATGACACCCACGAAATCGAGTGCGAGTATTCATTGCTATGACTGAATCATGTCCCCTTATATACTCCACAGAAACTTCTAAAGGAGTCCCTCCGATAATGCGCCCCTTAGCTGTCACATAAGTAGTGAAAGTTTAACTATGGTACTACTGCGCCACAACACCGTTTCACAGCTCAGGGGTGAAGTGACAGAATGCCAAGATCTCATGTTACCCTTCTGGAAGCTCGTGCGCCTCTTCTCCCATTCATAAACATCCATGAGTTTTCCTGTGCTGCTCACTCCCCTGCACATCGGCACTATCAACTTCGCTGACGGAGCGACGTTCCTCAAGCCTTGACAACTTGCGGCAAATCATCCTTCACCTAAACTTTGGAGAATTCCTCATGACTATAACTTCGTCGGAGCGTATTGCTCCAAACACCTTCGTGGACGAGGATGACAACAATCCTCACGATGAGCGTCTGGACCAAGCGACGGTGACCACTGGCGAATCTATTGGAGATGTCCAGGAATTGAACCGTCCTCTTATCGAGCAAGAATATATGGATCGCAGTTTTGCACCGGAGAAAGCCACGACGCCTGAAGCTAAAGTGGACCTAGCTCCTGGTGACATCGAGGACAGGGATGCGGGAACCTCAGTAGTCAACGATCTTTCCGCTATCTCTCCGGCCCCTGCTCCGGTGCCTTCCACCCTTTATCCTGGATCACCCAACGACGACTTGGTTGAGAAGCGTGCAACCACGACAACCGACCTTCCAGAGCAACCCGACAAGCACGATACTTCTGACCCCGTCGTGGATACCTTAGACACTCGGGGTTCTAATATAGGTTCGTTAGTCCAGAGGGGGATCAATAACATCAACTCGGCCGTTCCTGTTGATGACAACACTTCCCCCACGACCGACACATTGACTTCTACCTCAACAGCTTCGATTAAAGACAGCCTCAATCTCTTCTACTCGGCCAAGGTCCCTGTCAAGAACTCATCTGATAAGAAGCCTGCCGCCATGGCTAAAGTCGACTGGCTGAAGAAGCTGGATGGTGTCGCGGCTCCCGACTACGACGGCGAGTGGGAGGATTCACCGTCTCGAGGCGCAACTGTTCTGCACGAGCAGCTTCTCGAGGACGATGTAGTAGCGGAGCCGCTCACCACACCCACACACAACCGAGAGCATCTAGTTGCTCCAGAGGTTGCTTCTAAGCATCGTTATGTACCACAAACTTTCCCAAATCTAGGAGAGAATCTGGTGGACGAGTTGGAGGATATCAATCTGGATTCTCCAGCTAAGAAGCCTCCTAAGCAGGACTACATTGCCGAACTGCTTGACGAAGACGCAGATACCATAGAGTATCAACCTTCCAAAGCCAAGGCTTCGCATCGATCCGCCTTGATTTCCGTCGCCACAATTGCGAACAAGCAAATCGAAACTGACGGTTTTTTCGAGGCCACCTTTGGACAGCATCATCCCGAGATTTTGCGTCCAGCTCTTGCACCTGAGACACCCGTTGTCCACGGCGTGGGTCATAGAAATACTCCCAAGTTGCGGACTCCGGTCGGTCCCTCTCCAATGCCATCGTTCTCCGAGTTACGGGATCGAGCCGGCCACAATTTGAAGCATGGCAGTGGTCCACAGCGCGATTTCCCGCGAACGGCAGCTCCGAAGGACAATCCGATAAACGACGTGTCCAGCCGTACTAATGTTCCTACTGCGAGTACGGAAAATGTTGTTGATAAGGAGTATGCGGATGTATCCATGGATATGCTAGATTACGAGATGGGTAACTGTGGGTCCAAAGATTACCCAACGTACTATTTCCCTGGTACCTACGAAGCGGTCAAGCACGACACCTACGAGGCAGCTATGAATGTTTCCTCTGCTGCAAAGTCCTTCCGCAACGCTGTTGGAATGTCTGGCGTCGGTAAAGCGCTGTGGTCTGTCGGCGCATTCACTGCAAAAGGTACGCGTCGTGCTGCAACGGTCCTCGGCACGCAGGCCACGATGAGTGCTATCAATCTTGGCTATAAGGAGTCTTTGCCGCCGCACGTCGCACAGTGGGCCACGTCGAAAAATCAAGAGGAGGAGCGGAAGGCTGAGAGGAAAAAGCCGAACTACAAGCTTGTGGATGAACCTCGCTACAAGAAGGCTGACCCAGCGAAGTACGTTCTCGAGAAGAAGCTGTCCACCGCGCAGAAAGATCTGATAGATCTTGACGATGACTTGGAGGAGGAGGACTGGACCATGGTGAACGTCAAGGAGACTACCGACCAGACATTGCAGCCAGCTTCAACCTGCCGTGTCCATGGTGAAGAACCGCCCACCGGTTACCAGGATGGACTGCCTAACACACCTTACGAGACCATCATGACGACTGTCGAGAGCACGGCAGGCTTTGTTGCTCAAGTCGGTCGTACAGTACGCGGCCAGGCCATCGCGCTCGCCGACCGGCAGCGGCAGCGACAGCTTCGAAAGCAACGCGCTGAAGAGTGGCCAAAGGACGCACGTGAACTGGTGCAGAGCAATAGGTACGAGCGGTTGCAGACGATTGGCCGTCTCACGAGCCCTCACTATACCAAGATCCATAACACGCACGGTGACCTTGCGTACCCTGACAGACCGGCTGCATATGAGACCGACGATGTTTCTGACAATTACGACGACATGGTTCTCTCCGATGAAGAGCTCAAGGGTTAGCAAGGGTGTCACCAATACTTGCACTACATTGTTATGCATTCTCAGTTCGGCATGGCGACATCATGCGATTCAGCAGCTTGCATTGTGTCTACACTTTTGGTCAGCAGATGTCAGTTTTCATGGTTAAAGTCCAGGAAGCCATTGGCGAGCTTTCCCTCTGGTTTTGGTCTCTTTGATTGTAATACGTGTTCATGGATGCGGTCTTGCTGGAGTTGAGCGGGAAAACTTTTAAAACGCTCCCTGTCGTATGGACAGTGATGCTCTCCGAGGTTGACAGCACCTCTCCGCATGGATTTTGCGAATGTATGTACGATGAAATGAATAAAGATTGTAGAATGAAATCGAACGTCTGCTGTAATTTGGTGAATAACAACGCTCTGTACTTATGCGTGTGCTTGGCCAAGTAGATTGTACGCATCTCACGGTCTTTACAACTGTGCAGCAGGAGCAGCGTTCATCCTGAGCTCCGCCTTCTCCTGCTCCACGTCTTGCGCATCTAGCAGCGCCCGCCACTCTTTGATCGGCCTATGCAACGCCTGGAAGTCTTCCCCATTCTTCTCATAAGACTCTAGCCAACTAGGGTATCTGTCTTCGTAATATTCCCCCAATTGCGCCTTCGTCTGCAGCACCTCTCCTAACGCCAGCGCATCTTGAATCGCCGCATTCGCCGCGGTTCCAGCATGGTTACTCCAGTCATGTACCGCATCGCCTATGAAGACAACTTTATCGGACTGCAGCTTAGAGAGGAGGTCTTCCTTAGGAACGAGCAAACTAACCAGCTGATGGTGTATAGTTCTGTCGCCACGCTTTCTCATACCTTCAAAAATCGTTCGAAATGGTTCCACCAGATCCCTCGGAGGCAGCGCCGCAATCTCGTCCCAGAAAGCATCCGGCGCCTTTGCCTTATCGAACCCCCGTTCCGCGTACCTGACGAAAAGCGGATCGTCGCCCTGCTTCCTCCTCCTCGAGTAGCCCCAGGACACATTCACATATCCGGAGTAAGGGTCCCAATCGGCGTCGTAAATCGTGATCGCGAGAACTTTTTGATCACCGAACCCAGGATACACGGCTGCATCACCAATATGCGGTCCTATCTTGGCATTCCATTCTGTTATCGGAAAGCGACATGTACCATTTAACATGACGCCGTCCCAGTCTTGCGGGACGCAGTGCGGGAGGAGTCGTGAGCGGATGAAAGAGTGCACGCCGTCTGCGGCGACGAGCACGGAACCTTCCACATCGACTCCATTCTCGAAGACCACGCGCACTCCAGAAGTCGTCAACATGAACGACACCAACTTGCATCCGTACTCCACACTCCCGGCTACATCGCCCATGATCACACCCCGCAGCCTCTCCCTATTCGTCCTGAAGTCCCTCGTGCTCGCGCCCTCTTTGAAACTTGCCGCCGCAAATCTCTCCCCCGTCACTACATTTACCAAGAAGGCGTTCGTCTTACCAGTTTTACGATCCACAGCCACGGCGGGACCAAGTTCCTGCTCTTTCAAGCTTAATAAAGGAAGTAGTTTACTGATCGTATCACCGCGTAACGTCAAACCAAACCCTTGGTTTTTGAACTCCGCTTGCTGGTCGAAGACGCGAAATGGTATGTTTCTGCTGGAGAGGTAGCGGGCTAGCGTTACGCCGGCCATGCCAGCGCCGATGATGAGGATCATGGTTGAAGAGCGTCGAGGATGGTATCATGAGAGAAAGGTTGGAACGAACGGAAACATCGATGTGGGACAAGGAAATGCAGAAAGTCCAAGGATGCATGTCACTTGTAGGGCGCGCAGGGGCGTAAGCCCTGTTACGCTGCCCAGGACACTGCAAGCACAGCTTCCTCTTGCATCTTAGGTCTTAGTCAGCTGTGATTAGCTACCGGTATGATATAACACCACGTGTGATGGCGGATGGATTAATGCAGATTATGGGGCGTGGCGTGAATTCCAAGTTGGCCAAGTCATCTGCGCTACTGCTTACGACCGATCCGATGCAGAGGAAGATCTCTCTGCATATGCGACTGAAATCGTCTCGGATCATGCTGGTGAAGAGCGTTCCCGCTCCGACAGGAAACTCTTGTATGTGCTTCAGGTGATGTTTGATATTGTTGAACACTGAAGATGTCGCTGGACCATGAATGTTAGCAGTGATGCTGCTGCTGCTTAATGACTTAGAGAGAATACTTAGACCATGCCAGGCCTATTGTGAACCTTATATCCCTTACTACTTGCCCTTCGCCTTGCTCTTGCTCCTTGTCGTCCTCTCCCCCACAGCAGGTGCCTCGTCAACCGACTCCTCCGCAACATCCACGCCAGAGCCCTCGTCTTCGCCCACAGCTTCCTCCATCTCTTTCTTCTCGGTTTTGTCGGCACCATCAGTCGCAAACTCCCTCGCCTTACGCTCCTCCTCCCACTCCTGCACAAGCCTCTCCACACCAACCTCCTCCACCTTCTCTTTTCCATTCCACGCGTGACACCCTCCGCACCGCCAGCGTCCCACATCGTCCAGCGTACGCGCACCAGGTGGCGCCTGCCCATTCACAAGACGACATTCAGAGCAGATTAGTGCGAGGCGGTTCTTCGGCTGCGTCTCGTCTTCGCCGAGGAGCGCGTCCAGGATACGGTCGTACCAGTGGGATTGTGTGAAGGAGGCTGTGGATGCGGTGTATTGTCGAGTGAGCTCGGGTGCGGAGAAGGCGTTAGGCGCGAATTCGGCTGTTAGGCTTTCGGGCGGGGGAAGAGCTGGTGCGGGTGATGAACCCCGACCCTGTGGAGGTGCTGCTGCTGCAGGTTGTTGTGGTGTTGCTGGACGCTGGTCGGATGGCCGTTGAATATTTGCCGTCGGCGGTGGTGCAATGCCTGTGCGTGGTCCTGGCGCTGAAGTGGGTTTCTGTGGTCCGTCTTTCTTCTTGTCAGATGAGGCGTTGGGGTTCTTCTGCTTGGTTTGGCCGCCGTACTTCTCGAGGAGTTGCTGTGTGGAGTTCCATTTCGTAGATTCTTTCAGGCGCTCGATCGTTACTTCGCGTTCTTTGGTGAGGGTCTTGATGTAGGCTTCTGTGCTGGAGATGCGCCAGTCGTAGTAGCGGGTCGTTGTGGTGCGGACGATGTAGATCCTGTATGCGGTCAACCTACAAGAAACGCAAGCTTGGAGATGGTGGATCTTCGTACAGTACTGGTCCCCCAACGACCGCGGTGTACTCTGTACGTCCCCAATTCTGGTATCCCACGACCAGCGACCAAAACAGAGCAGCAAAGATGTAGGCAAACCCAGCCCAGAGTGTCCACATCACGCGAATGCGCCTAGACCTCTGCCTCGCAGCGTCATTTCGAGAAGCAGCCCTTATAATCTTCCCCGAGAGCGTGGAAAGCGTCTTCTCGAAGTACGCCTGGTCCTCGCTGGACTGTTGCCTCGTGAGCCCACAAACATGCAAGCTTCAGCGGATGTGCATACCTTGAACGGCCAGAAAGAGACCATTTTATTGAATTAGCAGCGCACCCAGGGCGCCAAAGTCAACTCAAGGGCGCGTTAACATCGTCGCGTGGGCGGGGTGAAGAAAGGTAAAGTAGTGGTCTTGCGACGTCACAAACGAGCTATAGGCAGCTGACTGATCGCTGCAGGGACCCCATCCCTGTCCATGAACATGGGCCTCCGCGACTTTTCTTGCCCTCGCCTTTCACACCTCACACATTCCAGGACGGCCTCTGATGTCGCACGAGATGGCCATCGCAGCATACAGGAATCTCTTGCGATCGGCGCGCATCGCGTTCCGAGGTGCGTGATTGCTTTGCATACCTTGGAGCGAATTAATAGCTCACGTCTGCACCAGGCGACACGCGCATGCTCTCCGCCGCCCGCCTCGAAGCGCGAAAGAACTTCGAGAATAACCGCGGCCTCGCCACCGAAAGCGAAGAATACACAAGATCTATCGCACACGCAGAGGAGGTCGCAAAGTTTCTGAGGGAGAACGTGGTACAAGGCCAGGCGACAGAGACAGAAGGCAGTTACAGTATGTTCGGGAGTGCATGCGGCTTTGCAGATGTTGCAATTGCTAATACTGTCTATCAGAGCTGAATATACACGAGCACACCGAGCGTGGAAACAATGAGGATATCAAAAAAGCAGGAAAGGGGAATACATTAGCAGGTTCCAAATGCTGCTCGGCCTGAAGTTTTCTTCCGTCCAATATGAATCGTGATACCCTTCCTTTACAAATCCTGAACGCCGTCCGATGCTGCAAATGTAATACATGCTTAGTTACCAGCCAAGCTGGCGTAATTGACTTCATCGTCTGCTCCCGGGGGTGGAGCAATGGCCGCCAAACTGTCAAAGCTGGCCTCTGGAGCCGCTTCAACGGCAGCTTGCGCGCGTCTAGCATTCCCGCTTGCTTGCCTGCCTTCTTTCGCGTACATCATCCGGACGTTCTGATCGAGGCTGTCCAGCTGCTTCGGCTTGCCCCAGGATACCTTCATCGGGCAGCCTTTGATGACTACCTTGCCTTTGAGCGTCTCTGCCGCGGTCTCTGCATCCTTCCTCTTTACGTAATTGACGTATGCACAATGCGCGCGATGTGAACATACAACCGATCGAAGCTGTCCGTACTGGGCGAAATGTGTGCGAATCTCGTGCTCAGGCAGGTCATCTTCGACTCCAGTAACAAATAGCGACGCAACATTGGGGTCCTTCGGAGGTAACCAGTCCTCAGGGCTTGGTGCTGCTGGCCCTCCCCCCATCCATCCGCCACGCCCAGGTCGCATCCCACCGCGGCCGCTTAACGGACCCCTCGTATCCCTCGTCCTTATAGGTCCAGGTACGTGCCCGCCTGCAGAGTCGGACTCTCCTGCAGGCGCTGGAAGCGCTTTCTGTGCTCCTTCGCCCTCCGCCTCGAGCCTTCGTTGTTTCTTGTAATATGGCTCACTTTGCGCCAACCGCTTTAAGAGATCGCGTGCCTTTTCATCGGTCTTGTCATAAGCCTCAACTGCTCCCCGGCCCTCCTCTATCTCTCTTTCGTGCTCTTGCGCATAGTACTGCCTGTTGATGTCGCTCTGGGGACCCGGCGCCACCATCTTCAGGGCCGCATCACGAACCACGATGGGCAATCCAAACGACAGATCCAGCATGCAGCACTGGCAGCAGTTTTTTAGACGCGCGCATGTCAGACAGATGTTGGTACGTTTCTGGCGGGCAGTACGATCTGCTTTCCATCGGAAGATCGTAAAGGGACGGGTGCATATCTTGCATTCCTGCACAGGTTTTGTTAAGGTGAGTCTACCAGGAAAGGAAGATGGGACTTACAGCTCCATAGTCTTCCTTGAGCATCTGAACATACGGGTTGTCCGGCAGACATCGCTCGCACACTGACGGAAAGTCTGTCGTCTCCCAGCCCGACCGGTTCAGGTCCTGCTTGATTTGCGGAGGCATGTCCTGGTGCGGGAGGCGGTCGCGCGCTGGTGCAAGATATCGTACGTTGTCTGCAGGGGGATGCGATCGCTTCTCATGCTATGTGAGCGATTCGTCGTCGGTGTGGGGCGCAGCAGGGCTTCTGAGTGCGCGTGAAGGCGTTCAACTGATGAAGTGACGAAGCGGAGCTTGGCCTCACATGCTGGTGGCGGTTGCTGTAATTTCACACTAGCGTATGCAGCGTATCCCGAGCAAGGAACCAATCACGCGCCGTTCTGTACCGACAGCATATTTCCTGCACCGCTCTTTCTCCTGGTGGTCTTCTCCTTAAGAGGGCTGCTCTCTGCTCGGTATTCGACCACTTCACAGGCAATTGTTCTTTACCTTCCTTACCAAGTCGATACTACCTTATTTCCGTCTCCCAACTGTCTCGGTTCAACACCACCACCTACACTTTTAAAATGTCTCCCGTTGCGCTCGAAAAAGAGGACCATTCGCGCGATGCGGACTTCAACAAGGCCATGCATGGCAAGTCCTCCCAGGCGAAGGGTGGCATGAGTGCCATGCTGGGAAAGGATAGGGCCGCCCAGCAAGCTGCCGTGGACGAGTACTTCAAGCACTGGGACAACAAGGCCGCTGCAGAAGAGACGGAGGAGACCCGCAAGGTACGCCAATTGCACCAGCAGTCGCGCTCAAATTAGCTAACATTTCCAGGCCCGCCGCGACGAGTATGCCACCCTCACCCGCCACTACTACAACCTTGCGACCGACTTGTACGAGTATGGCTGGGGTCAGAGTTTCCACTTCTGCCGCTTTGCCCACGGGGAGCCTTTCTACCAGGCCATTGCCCGCCACGAGCACTACCTGGCGCACAAGATGGGACTGAACGACAACATGCGGGTTCTTGATGTCGGCTGCGGTGTCGGAGGACCCGCTAGGGAGATGGTCAAGTTCGCCAACGTAAACGTGGTTGGCTTGAACAACAACGACTACCAGATCGAGCGCGCGACCCGGTATGCTGAGAAGGAGGGTCTCTCACACAAGCTCAAGTACACGAAGGGCGATTTCATGGTACGTGTAGAAATGATACTGAGATACTGTACATGCATTGACCCCTGAACAGCAAATGTCCTTCCCTGACAACTCGTTCGATGCTGTCTACGCCATCGAGGCTACTGTACACGCCCCGTCTCTCGAGGGTATCTATAGCGAGATTTTCCGTGTCCTCAAGCCCGGCGGCGTGTTCGGTGTCTACGAGTGGCTCATGACCGACAAGTACGACAACGATAACCCTGAGCACCGCGAGATCCGTCTTGGTATCGAGATTGGCGACGGTATCTCCAACATGGAGAAGATCGAGGTGGCTCTCAAGGCCATGAAGGCTGCTGGCTTCGTGCTAGAGCACCACGAGGATTTGGCAGACCGTGATGAAGACCCCGCTCCGTGGTACTGGCCCCTCTCTGGTCAGATGAAGTACATCCAAACCCTCGGCGACATTCCCACGATTATGCGAATGACCAAGATTGGCCGTGGTCTCGTTCACAGATTCGTCGGCGCCCTCGAGACGATTGGTGTCGCGCCCAGGGGAACTCAGAAGACTGCCGACTCTCTTGCGCTCGCTGCCGACTGCCTCGTTGCTGGTGGCAAGCAGAAGCTTTTCACGCCCATGTACCTGATGGTCGGCCGTAAGCCTGCGGACGCATAAGCCGCGTTCCCTTTTGTTCTTTTCTAGTCTGCGGGTTTTCGGATTGGTGCATCTCAAAAAGAGAATTTTGAGCGCTTGCAACTATATATTGTTGTAATATTGGGCTTATCGAGTAGGAGCGACCTGCAGTAATGTCAACGCAGTGATGGTCAGCATAGATATGCATATAGAGCTAATAATTGATGCTCTTGAGCAGAGCAAAGTGAACTTGAAGTCCCTAATTCACATGTGCACTGTCGTGTAATCCACCAGATCCATACCCTGCGCCTCAATCGACTCCGTGTACGATACGTCTGTGTTTAGGCTGTTGTTGAGATAGGCGTACGGCTCAACGCGGCCAACAATCGGGGTGTTTTAGAGCTTGGACCCACCTTCGCGAGTATCGTCCCCGATCCCCGACCTAAGAGGAACAAAACTTTACCCAACAGTCAACAACACCAGCACACCTCCCAAACCGGCCATCTCTCGCCCGCGGCCTTCCCTCTCCTCGTCCTCACTCTCCCATACCGCCGCTCCAATGGCTGCCTCCAGGCTCCTCCGACCAGCAGCCCGCCTGCTGTCAGCTTCCCGCCCAGCAGCTCCTGCTTTCCGACCCGCGTTCCGCCCTGCCGCTGCTTCGCCGTCAATCGTCGCCAGGAGATACGCCTCCGATGGTGGTAGCAAGGAGATGACGGTGCGAGACGCGCTCAATGAGGCCATGGCCGAGGAGATGGAGGCAAACGACAAGGTCTTCGTGCTGGGTGAGGAGGTTGCGCAGTACAACGGAGCGTACGTACACCAAGTTGGGCACCGGCAAATTAGAGGAGCACGTTTGAGGGCTTTGTGAAGCTGTTCATGCATCCGCTGTTTTTGCGCGATGCGTTGATGTATCATCGGCGAATTTCGCGCTGACGAGCTCGCAGGTACAAGGTCACAAAGGGTCTGCTCGACCGCTTCGGTGAGAGGAGGGTAATCGACAGCCCCATCACCGAATCTGGTTTCGCCGGTCTCTGTGTGGGCGCTGCATTGGCGGGCCTGCACCCCGTTGTGAGCACCTCTATCCATGCTAAGGAATCTTTTGGTCCCCGGAGGCTAACAGGGTACAGTGCGAGTTCATGACCTTCAACTTCGCCATGCAGGCTATTGACCAGATCATCAACTCCGGCGCAAAGACGCATTACATGTCTGGCGGTATTCAGCCCTGCAACGTCACCTTCCGCGGTCCTAACGGCTTCGCTTCCGGTGTCGCCGCTCAGCACTCTCAGGATTACACTGCGTGGTACGGAAGCATTCCGGGATTGAAGGTCGTCGCACCGTACAGCTCCGAGGATGCAAAGGGTCTGTTGAAAGCGGCCATCCGGGATCCTAACCCGGTTGTCGTCCTGGAGAACGAGTATGAGCCCAAAAAGTAATTACCTACACACAAGCTAACATACTCACAGACTCCTATACGGTCTCTCCTTCCCCATGAGCGAAGCCGCCCAAAAAGACGACTTCGTGATTCCCGTACTTAACCCCCTCTCCCTTTTGCATGTCCTCCGCTAACAATTTCCAGCTCGGAAAAGCCAAGATTGAGCGCCCCGGAAAGGACCTCACCATGGTCACCCTCTCCCGCTGCGTCGGCCAATCCCTCGTCGCTGCCGAGCAGCTCAAGTCCCAATACGGCGTCGAGGCCGAAGTCATCAACCTGCGCTCCATCAAGCCCCTGGACGTCGAAGCCATTATCAAGTCCATCAAGAAGACGGGCCACCTCCTCGTCGTCGAGTCCGGATACCCGTCTTTCGGTGTTGCGTCCGAGATCATGGCGCTTGCCTGCGAGTATGGCTTCGACTACCTCAAGGCGCCGCCGGCCCGTGTCACTGGTGCCGAAGTCCCCACTCCGTACGCGCAAAAGCTAGAGGAGATGAGCTTCCCTACCGATCAGCTGATTACAAGCTATGCAGCGAAGTTATTGCGCGTATAAGCGAACTCTCCTACGCGGTGAAGGGGATGGTGGCTTGGAGAAAGTAGACCTTCTGGAATTCATGGCAGTGGAGTGAGGTATTGGTGGATGAAGCGGCGGTGCACGGGTCCTGCACTGTCATTTCGGGTAGCAGACATGTACCAAAAGATGACGGGCCCTCGATTTGAGTTAGAAGCTAGCGTGGAGCATTGTTGTGCTGCCATTGCAGTGTACAAGTATGTCTGAACATGCTTCTCTTTTTCTTGGATAGGGATGCTTGTGTGTGGGATTAGAGATCGATAATCATATGTTTATGTGTACTATCTTTTCTCTAGGGCCATAAGATTTGCCTTAGCCCTGCGAGAAATTCGTCGGCAGAATATTGCTGTTGGCCGGCACGTCTTTTCGGTGGATGATCATCCTGAGGTGAGGAGCGTCATGTTGTGTAACCTACCAGAAGCTCCATTAGATACTGGGAAGGAGGGCATCGTACGATGTCTGGCAGACCGCATGCTCTCTCGGCACATGACCCTAAGCGAATCACTCGGGGTCTCCCCGGCGGCTGCGCTTAGAACTTGGTGCATCTCCCAGTGGTGGGAAAGAAGTCCGTTCGTGGCGTTTGTAGGCCACGAATCTTAGCCCCTTGATGGAAAAAGATGCGCCAGCTGCGTATGGATTTCAAGGCATCGCATTCGTGGCGGTGATGATGGTGGTACTAAAGGTCATCTATGGTTAGTGAAGTCTGTCTGTGATTGTTGTCCGTGAAGTCTTTCTGTGGGTGGCGGTGATGAAGTTCTGTCTATGGCGTCTGCACCACGTCGGCCGTCGGCAGAAGTTGACCAAAGCCCATTCCTGGTGGAAGTCGCAGCGGCTGCGCTTGAGCTTTGAAAAGCTCGTGGCAGTAGTAGCGTAGGCTGTTTTTGGATGGTCAAAGTGAAGCCTATCTGTCGCGTTTGCACTACATCTGTGTGTGGCCGACGCGCATCAAGTCTTAGTCGAGCGCGGCAGTTGCGTGTCGGCTCAAGCGCGTCTCGTTCGTGAGGGCGGTGACAAAGCCCGTGAGTAGTGTAGACAAAGTCTGCCGGTGGATAGGGGTTATGGTGTCCGTCTGCGGATGGTGGTAATGAGGTCTCTTGTCTGTGGCGTTCGTACTACGTCGGCTGAGATGAGGTCTCAATCTCAGGTCTATGGATCCGTGGCAATAAAGAGGTTGGGTGGGATGTAGCTAGCGTGCGGCTTTGTACGGGCGGGCTACCACGTGGAAGCTGTAATGTGCGTGCAGGGGTGTTGTGTAGACGAAGTCGTGGCACGTTAGACGACGAGGACAGGCTTGGATGCCCCGGCCGGGGGTTTGCGGCTGGAGTGTATTCCATGTGGTGGCTTGCATGCTGCATTTGAGTTGTTCTAGAACAATGCAGGTATAGACGAGGGGTGTATACCCGACGATGGCAGGCTTTTCAAGTCTGTGCGGAAGCCATGTGGTGGCTACCGTAAGGGCGCAGAGCGCATTTGATAGTAGGTAGTGGAGGGCAGGTATAGGCGAGATATGTTTGTGGCGGCGTTGTTTGATCAGGCTTCCACGTGTGAAGGTTGCGGTAAATATCGACGAACGACACTTTAATTTGACAGCTAAGAACAAAGCAGAGATCGAATTAGCGAAACACAAACTTCACTCTCCAACGCTTTTCGTTGTTTCGGTCTGACCTAATTATACGCTCTAGGAGAAGTTGGATCTGTAAGATGGGTAGGACACGCCCTTCAGATCCGGTTTGACGCTCTCATCTGTAACTTCAGAGGGCCGTTGAAATCATGTGCGTGGCTGAGTCCGACCGTGTTCAAATTGTGATAGCGTACAATAAACTCCAAAATACTTAAGACTGAGGTAGTTTGAGTTGCACAAAGCTGCATAGTTTCGATCTTGAGAAATTGCCACGACGTGAACAGTTCCCGTACACACGCATTAAGGTGGTAGCGGGCGTGAGGCACACAGCAATGTTTGAACTACGTTAGGGAATGCGGAAACGAAGACGTGAGCAACTAGCAGTTGTTTCCAGAAGAATATAACGTCAAACTAGCTGTTAAGGAAAATGAAATTTGGACCGTTCGACCAAAGGTGGCGCCCACGAGGTCGGCGAATTACCCACGTGAGCCAACAACGTGGATGGTGCATGCTGTTCAAGCAGTCACAACCAGACTAGAGCATACGTCTGTGGCTGCAGGGCCTTCTTCCTGGCGCAACTGAACTGGCTCTATGCTTCTGGCTCGACAAGAGCCACAACATGGGCGGCAGGGAACCGCCCACGTACGAAAGGTGGAACGAGCTAGAATTGGCCAGTTGCAAGTACGTTTGCGGCTTTCGGTCCACGAAGCCTCTTTCAAAAGGAGCTTTCCCACCGTTTTATGCAAAACAGCCAGTCAGCCATATAGGCAAAGTTCGCTACATGCGAAATCTTCGTAAAGTATTTTCGCGATGACCGAGGGAACCCGGCCATCAGGATCGACCAACTGATACCACTTCTATGCTCGTTAAACATGCCATCTTTTGCCGCTAGAAAAGACTCCTGATACAGGCGTGAAAGGTGGCGTGTTCCATCACGCTTCCAGACTCGGCTGGAATCCGGTGGAGGCGTTACAGCCTTGTACTCCCACGTGCTGTGGAAGTATTCTAGAAAGTCCCCAACGATGATAATAAGAAATGATGCCGTCTGCATAACACGTTGTTTGGGAGTAGCGCAGGTAGGTGAAGGACGAGTCGTAATCCATCCTTCCGCAAAGAAGCTGCGAGGGACATGAGACCACCTGGATGAATGACACTGCCTCGCACGAAACCGTAGAGACGCGCAAGGACGAGAAATCTAGCGTGCCACAATCGGTCGTTGCCCGTCGAGTCGTCTTAGGCTGATTGAGACTCGCTCACTGGGCATGTCGGTCCACGTTTTTAGGGCTCCGTTGCGTCTTCGGATCGATGGATTGAATGAGCCTTCAGCGGGCCGGTTGAAGGTACAGGAAATCCTCATGGGCGTCAGCCATGGGTCATATCGGCCGGATGTTTTCTGGTTGAAGTGGAAATTGAGCGAGAAGGCTTGATGGCTTGCTCGCCGAGGAATAGAGCGGCTGCTAAATTCCAGTCATACTGAACTCAAGTCGGGGTCGAGCGGTCCCGATCGGCTGGCCGGCAGCTGGTCAGCCAGATGGTTGTGTGGCGGATCGCGTGTTTTCGTAGCTCGTGGCTTCGGCAGTCTAAGAGCCAGTCACTCACCAGCAGAGCAAGGGTAGCCGACATGCTTCCACGGAACCGCGAGGCTGTCTACCAGTGGAGGTGGTGTCTGCCGTCGTGAGAGATGTCGCTTGGGCAGTCTTGGGAAAGAGCTGCACAGTGCATGTATTCAAGCATGCGCCCGCCATCCTAACGCGTACAGAAAGCGTTGATCGTGCCTTCAAGGAGAGAGGTGTAGATAACGATGCTTGGAGACATGTTGGGCCCACCGCAGCGAGGGTTTAGATATGGGGAAGGGACGACAGAGCAGGTTTAGTGTGCACGCTAAAGCGCACGGTCAAGGCAATTGCAACCCATCACACTGCTTCTGCCATGACCATGGTCGCGACCGAAACACGTCCCACAGACCCTCCTCGCCAGGGGATTGACCTCGTGCGAAGCCCTAGTCTGCCGTGTACGTTGAAGTCACGCATCGTACGATGCTCACACGACGTCTAGAATCGCGGCAGGATATCAACTGCCCGTGGACGGTTACTCCCAAGGCCCCACCAACGGGCGGTATGGGAGCGTGCAGTTCCGAATGCGATCTACCAAGCGGCGCCACCGTGCGCTTCTTGTTCCTCCACGCGGCATGGGAAGAGCGACGATGGCAGCGGAATCCCAACTGATGTCCAGATCGAGCTCTGCATCAGGAAGCGATGAGCGATGAGTTTCCGATTTGGGCACCTCGTCATTGCCTGTTCGGGACATGGTTCAACGCGCTGCCTGGCAAAGGTCCCAATATCGTTGATCGACAGTACGGCAGCAACTGACTCGTATTGAACGCCGCCGATCCAGCGGAACCTAGTCGCAACGTCTTCCACTCCCAATTCGATGCCTCAAAAACGCTCTTTCGCTTCCTGATGTATACATCGAATCGGGCTATGCAAGAGGATCTGTCCAAGGGGAGCAGCAAAAGCAATTATTATTAGACCCTATCGACGAGGCCGGGCAGTTCTCCGGTAGTTCTACAATGGTTCGATTCTCGTACCACGTCCGTTCGCAAGGTCTCACGGAGAAGAACATCGTGGCTGCAGAACTACAGATTGTCTTGTCTGAGCCTAAACACAGTACCTTGCCCAACGCTCCAACCCAAGCGCTCCGCGCCGTCAGACTCGGGCTCGCGTATCTAAATTACATCACCGGCGCCGAATCACCATGGTTGATTGGCCGGTTTTTTGTGTTGAAATTCCTGGTTTATGTCTTGGATGGTGAGCTACCGCAATTCGGGCTCTAATCCTTGCTTACTTTTCACTTCACAATTAATGCATGTACCCCATGACGAACGCTCGTGTGCCTGGGGCTCCCTCTTTGCGGACTGACAAACGCCACAACTTCGGTTGCCAATGGCCTTCGCGATCGTTGTCAACGCGTGCCTATCATTCTCAATACAGTGTTTAGGGCTGTAATATGAACGAAACTTTGGAATGAACCATTTTTCTAGGTTTCCATTTAGCGAAAAGCACGACCCACTATCTACCGCTTCTAAGGCTCAGCTCGTCCGAAAGGCAGTTCGCAAAGAGCGGCTCGTCTTTAAATGAACCATGCTGACCCTGTACCTCGATACTTCGAAGATCAAACCCGGGTCTATCATATATCTTCTTCCAGGTTGGTTTTTCCTCCTGATCCGGAATACTTCCTCTTCACATTGACCGAGGCAAACAAGCGGTTGAGGTTTAGAGAGGTGCAGCAAGCAACAAGGAGCAGTTCAGTGAGGGCTGTTCGATACCTGACCAGCAAAACTAATACGAACCTGTTGATCCAGTACGTTAAAGGGCTAGCAGCGAACCTACCTGAAGACTGGAAGACTGACTCACTCTAACCTAGCTGCCACGCGCAGTCGTCGACAGCATGAGTAACAAAGACACTCCTTTGTTTGCTTTGCCCTTGGAGTTGCGAGAGCTCATTTATCAAGACGTACTTTTGGATCCCTCACAGGGGCCACAGATTCTCCAAACATGTCAGGACATACATTCAGAATCACGCAAGTTCCTGTACCAAAGGCCTATTGTCTTCCGAAGTCAGACCGCTTTAAGCCACTGGTTGGTACAAAGGACTCAGGACGTACTTCGAGATGTTCATGAGATCTTCCTCGAGCTTCAAGATGTCGATCTCGCGCCGGTGTTAGTCTCCACCTCACGGTCCGACAATCCCGAACGATCAAGAAGCCTTCGGACATGGGAGTTGTACGAGGAAGAGCTCGGTGCACTCGATCAAGCTTTTAAAAAGATACCGAACGTAAAAACACTAACCATCCGGGCAATTAGTGGACGACAAACACACTTGTACGAAGACTTCCTGGCAAAGATGCTGCAGACGCTTGCATTTCACTGGCCTGCGCTGCAAGACTTGAGCTTGGAAGGCAACATGCACAACCAGAGCCTTGATGCTTTGCAAGATCTAAAGGCGTTGACTGCATTCTCCTTTGATGGATTTTGTGGTACGGAACCCGCCGAGACTGCCGCAATATTGTCTAAACTGAATTTGACGCGTATGTCGATCGTATCCCAACCTGGTCTCCTGACACCAACACACAGGCAACACAGCAACTTCACATCGAAATTCCAGTCATTCGACGGCTCGGTTCTGCGCACAATTGACCAATTGGCATATTTTTCTATTAGCGAACGCGTTCTATTGGCTACGTCATCGGCGCTATTCTTTACATCGGAGATCCTCGGCTCCCTTCACAGCCACAAAGGTTTATTGACACTTTCCCTCCGTTTGTCGCACACACCCAAGGAAGACACACTAGATGAATTGAACGAATTCCTAAAGAACAGCAGCTCGGTCGAAAGACTGGACCTAGACTGGCCGCATTTAGATCCAGCTGTCTTGTACATTCTTACTAATCGCCTGAGAATCTTGTGGATCAGAGCAACAAGCCTGACTACGGCGTTGGATATCCTGGGCACCATACTCGAGAGTAAAGAAGACGGAGGGGTCCAGAAGCTCAGGAGAGTAGTACTTATACGGAGCGACTGGGCTAGGGGACACAGTGTGGAAGAGACGGACAGTGACGACGACGATGAACACGAGGATATTGAGACACGGCATGACGACGTGAGTGTGATGCTTCTGCTGCACAACAACAACTGAAGATATGCTAATATAATTATCAACAGGACGAAGATGATGAAATCGGTTTTATTGACCTTGACTTTGCGGCTTTGAAGACGTCGCTGAATGAGCTAGGGGTAGAGGTGGCATGGTATACTGAGACGTGGTAGCACGAATGGTGCGTGTCTCAGCCCTATACTGGTGGTAGTTTCGTACATGTCTATTAGATCACTAGTCAATATACAACATCCCCCCCCCTTCACCCACAGCCTCCCGAAATGCAAAAGTGTCAAACACGGTCACACTCCACCTCTCCATCGAAGGCACGAACAAAATACACTGTCTCGTACCCCACTCAGCTTTATCATATCCGAGACCACTTCACCTT
This sequence comes from Didymosphaeria variabile, assembly GCF_027946475.1. Classification (NCBI taxonomy): domain Eukaryota; kingdom Fungi; phylum Ascomycota; class Dothideomycetes; order Pleosporales; family Didymosphaeriaceae; genus Didymosphaeria; species Didymosphaeria variabile. Next base: position 1,408,459 of record NW_026611625.1, on the reverse strand, counting down.
TAATGAGACACCATCTATTGACAATGAATCAAGATACTCCAACCGCTCCGACCACCTCCATCTAACCCCACCCCGTCACCCACGATCGGAACACCACATCTTCGTTACGTCACTTTGCACTTGTTGCTCGCTCAAACATCTACCGCGCGGCACTCCTAGCGATTCCCTTCTACAATTCTCCGTCTCCTACACGTGATGTCTTCTGTCAAGGTCCCGCTAGACTTCTGCGTTGCGCAACTAGCACCTTGCACGCGTCTCTTGCTAAGTGCCTCGCATCTTGACCTTGTACCACACAGTAGTCAAGCTCCACCACGCAGTGCACAGCGTTTTCTTAGACCTGTTGTCCTTTCTCACTCTGCCCACCCTCTTCGTCCATTCTTATCATCAATCTACCCCTACATCCGCGACGATCAACGAGGGTATTCAGATAAGCCTTTTGAAACATACTCAGACCCGAGAAACGCAGGCTTGCCGGATGAATCTGCGTAGTAAGGGGAAGAAGGGAACTGTTCGCTGTACAATACCTCGGCGTGACTCGACCAAACCTACCCAGCACATATGGCGCCCTACATCCTCCCGAGGTCCGTCCTCAAGACCGGCAACAGACCACTCATTCCAGCATACCATACCATACATCAACGCAAAACATACAAATCGCTCCAAGATTACAAATTCGTAATATTCGTACATCATCACGCACAGCTAGCTACAAGGGGTATATGCAACTCTACTATACAAGAAGCCAAATCTCAGTCCGCCTAAAACTCGAACGAAGACAATGCATGCAACCAGAAGAATCCCAACATCCACCTCATGTGTCCTTGAGACATCCATGTCCATGCTTGATGTACTTTTCCCTTTCCTTTCCTCCCATGCATGACAGAAGAAAACAAGAGGGCAACTCCGTGCAAATGTATCGAAAACAAGGAAATAAACTCCTGCGCAATGCCGCTTTTTATTCCAAATAAGTCTTCTCTCGCTTCCTCAGAAACCTCATCGAAGCTCTTCTGCGGAGCCCACCGAGTCCTTTCTTCCCTTCGTCATCTCCAACGGCGGTGTCCGGTCGCACGGGTTGTGGCGGGGCTCTCTTCCTCTGACTCGCCGAACGCTCGTTCTGGTCGCGCCAGAACTGCCTCTTCTGATCGATAACATTCTGCGTCAGGCTGCCAAACCCCTTCTTGACGAAAGCGATGTCATGCAGAGTGTTTGGATCGAGACAGCGCCGGGGAAGGTTCTGCACAGCCATGAAGAGCTCACCGTCGCCGGGTCGGTATTTCCGGATCTCTCCTTCGCCGAGCTTGAAGATGGCGAGAGCGTAGCGGTAGAGTGCGCGTGGGCCTTCGTACAGGAAAGCGTCCCAGACGCGGAGAACTGTTTCGATGGGGAGGACGCCGATGAAGACGCTCATGAACCACGACGTGCAGGAGAGCGCCACGGTTGGCTGGCGCTGGAACTTTGATTCAGGGTGGGCTTTGGATCCTGGACCGCTATTCACAAGGTCTGTGTCGTTGATCGAAGCCCATACTTTGGGAAGGTAGTCGCGGATCAGCATCATCAAGACGTTGACTTCGGTGTTGGCGAGGTTCCTAGCGTGGGCTCCTGGAAGGTGGTTTTGGGTGATGATGGTCAACAGGATAAACGCTCGCTCAGTATCCTGCTTCAAGAAGAGAAGCAATAGTCCTGCAATGAAATTCAATGATTGACAATACCCAATACCAGGGTTGTGTAAGGCGAAAGCAGATAAAACCTCGCGGAGGTCGCGAACCATCGATGGCTCGTCGTCACCTCCGTCACTAAATCGTGCCGACTTCAGGTCGGGCCGGAAATGAATATTATCAGGAAATGTTCTGTCAAGATCTCTTTCGATGGCTTCGCGGTCGTCCTTGTTGAGTTCGCCGTTTTCGACCCGAGCGACCAGCGAGCGATAGAGACCCGACATCTGGCGCGATTTGAACTGCGCACCGGAGTAGAACCACCACATTTCTCCGCGCCAGTCCGGAGGATAGCCTTTCCGTGCGTAGCGTTTGACTTTATCGCAGGCTTCCGGGAACTCAGTAGGTTTTGTAACTGACAGCCCTGACTTCCTCATCAGAGTGATCCACTTGTTCGACCTGCGCGTGACGTATTCCTCATACTTTGGGTGCCATGTGTTGTACTCCTGCACGCTGATCTTGTCTGAGGCCTTCTTAAAACCATAGCGGTCACGTTCGACACCTACGGCCGCCGACTTCTTCAATCCTGCAGAGGGCCTGGCGTGGGGCTTATTGCTGCCGAAATTGGTCGTCATAGCCTTGCTAGGTGGGGAAGGTTCAAAGCTGCTGAGGTCGAACAAGGTGCTCTTGCGATCGAAAATGCTGGTAGACGCACGCCGAGGAAATGCGTCGTCTTCATCCACCTCGGGCAACGGCGAAGATCGTTTGGGTGGGGAAGTGGTCGATGCCTCAGTAAGCGCACGAAGTGCAGCGCTTGGTCCTTTAGAATGCCGCTTCGCGTAGCCTTCGAACTCTGCCCAGTCGTGTCGCGACAATCGCGATTTACTGCGAGGAATCTGCGGCAGACCAGTGAGCTCTTTGTGGATCTCCTGCATCTTGTGGCTATCACTGCTCAACTTGGTAGACAGGCGGGGCCGAACCAAGATCCTGCTCCTACGTTCTGCAGCCATCGTAGACGTCCGTCGGGGCAGCTCCTCGCTTGATCGTTGCAACGCCATATCGATAGTCTGCAATTGTTGGTCCCCTCCGGCATTCGTTGTGTGGTCCAGTCGAAGTGGACCATGGGTGGTGAGCTGCTCTTTCTGGGCGCGTTGATTCTCTTGTGGGCTGGTGGTGGTTGAGGCTTGAAGCGAGCCGAGATCCAAGTGTGCAGGTTGAGGCATCGATAGGCGATTTGGGGAGCTTCCAAAAGAGTCCCGCTCGCTAACTCTTGACAGCTCCCTATTATGTGTGTTAGCAGCTTGTCCGAGCTGCTCATGAGCGGGGATGTACGATGATGTTGGGCGACTGATATCCTGTGAGTAGCTCGACGAGCGGTCGTTATGCCCAGCATCTGAATCTAGCGCAGATGAGCCACGATAACGAACAGTATCTCCAGGAAGGGGCTCAGATTCTTGGTCTTCCGGTTCGTCGAAGTATGCATCGATCACATCCTCGACCGAGCTCATAATGTCTTCCTCGTCGGGCGAGATACTGGTTGGAAGTGTATCGGTTGATAGATCGCGCTCCTCTGACTGGTCCCTTGAATAGGTGCTCGCCCTGTTGTCACTGCTCACAATGGAGCTCCTGCCTGTAGCAACGCTGCTTCGTTCGGTGCCACTCTGTTCCATAAGACTAGATGCATTCGTCAATCCTGACCGGACACTGGCTCGTGACTCCTCACCCCGCAACAGGCGCGGAGGAAAGTGTTCGTTGTGCGACCAGTTCAGCCCGCCGCGGTCAGGCTTGTAGGCCCCAGATGGATTGGAACGGTTACTAGCTCTGATGGGCCCATAGTCGGGTATGGACGTTGCAGATCGCAGCGGTGGGTAGCCTTGGAAGCTCGCTTGTGTCGAGGTCGTCATTCCACGATGCCTCTGTTGCTGTGCTTGCGGCCAAGGCACTTCGTCTGCAAAGGGATCTGAGCCATTGGGGTTGACGGGATTGCTGGCGAGCGGGTTAAACAAGGATCGAGGATCGCTCGTCACGCTCTGGTGGTTGATCTGCCGCATCACTGGAGGGAACGTGGGTGATTGTGGCTGTTCTGCCCGTGGGAATCCGTTGTTGAGAGGCGACGACAATGCGGCATGACGGAGGAGGGACGGCGTTCGTGAGCGTGTACTGAATTTGGGGGAGGTCAATGGCAGCAGTGGTGGGCTCGCGGTGGGAGAGGGACTGTATACGGCGCGTTCGTATGCAGGAGCAACAGCTACGTCCATCTGTAGCTGTGCCGGTTGTCGGGATCGTCCAGATCCGAAGCCTTTCCTAGGCGCCGCTTGTGCATGTGGGTTGTTGGACGGCTGAGGTGAGGTAGGCGGAGTGTACTCGGCGTGATGAGGGCGGTAGGGAAGGTAGTGCTGCCTCGAGACAGGCGTTTCAGACCTGGTCCCTGAGTCGGCGGCGATGGGTGCCCAGGCGCGAGGGCTAGTGGGCGGTGGAGGCTCACTCATTTCGAGTGGCTGGCCTAGAGGATACAACAGCAGAAGCGGAGAATTGCCTCATTCGGCCGGGCGAAAGATTGTCTCGGGAGTGCCGTATGTGTGCATCGACATGTCGGGGATGTACTATGGTGGTGCAGGCGAGGCTGAAGGTTGCAGATCTCGCGTGTGAAAGCTGTGGAGCACGGCGCCAGCGAAGCGCGAATGTGAGGAATTAGGTAGGTGGGTTGGTCCGTAGGCACGGAGGCAGGTGTACAGTGCAAGGCGCGGCAGGGCTACGAATTGAAAGGTGAAGGAATGGATGCGACGGCGTCTGGCGCAACGAGAGAGCGTGCAAAGGGGCGCCGTGGCCTGGCTGGCACAGTAATGGTCGGGATGGAAAGGATGTTTGTGAGAAGCCAAGCGGTCCCACCAGTGGTGATTAACTTTTGGGGGCTCGAGCGGAAGGCTTCCAACGGGGCCGTCGAGTGACCACAGGAGCGGTGCTGGACCGAGGCGACGGCCAATGACGAGGGATGGAGATGCAGTGAGCCGCTCTCTCGCATCTCGTCCGGTCGTCTCTCTCGACAGGCGCCGGGCCGCCCGACGATGGCGCCTTGCCCGACGCGGCCGTGCCGTAAACAACACCCACGCGCCAGGACAGGACGCGCTCGACTAGCGGCACATGACATTCCCACCGTCCACACGTCCCCGGCGGCTCCAAAAGCAAACGGCGGCGCAGGGCGAGGCGTCGCAAGCTTCGCCTTTGGCCGCGCTGCGCTGCGCTGCACCTCGCCGTGGTCGTGTTGCTCACTGCATTGCGGGCGTTTCAGGGGCACGTCCGACCGCGTCTCGCTCCACGGCACGCTCTGCTCCTGCTCACCAAGCACGTCCAAAAACCCACCGTTTGAAGCTGACTCGGCAAATGAAAGCCAGCTGTGTCGACCCGCCGCCGGCCCAAGTACTCGCCTCTTGCCAGCCCTACTGGCAAGCCTGGCTCTCGTGAAATTGCATGCCGCCAGAGCTCGCCTTCGGCACGTTTCCCCGCGAGCTGTGCTCTGCTTCGTTAACGCGATGCGGGAAGGGCAACGACAGGTCACGACTCAGCTCTGCTCCCTCCCGTTGCATTCTTGCGAATCGCTCGATCGTTCGCGCTTCATTGCAGACATGACGACATGCCCGGCTTCTCCGTGTGTCGTGTGCTTCTTTGTTAACTCCGAGGTAGCCCTCGGTCGGTATATTGCTCCGCCTAGATACATCAGCTACAGCTGTCATGAAGAAGCCTGCTCCCGTGCTAAGGCTCCCATCCGTGCCTCGTCGCTTCCTTTCGCAAACTGTGACCCATCAAATGCAAATTTCGCCAGACGCCTGGGATGCGCAGAGGCCAAGCTGACGCGCCTCACAAAGAAAGCCCAACTCGCCGCTGTCGTGTCTCCTTCCTACTTTGCATACCGCTTTACCCAATCCTTGGCGTTCTTCTCGAACTCTTTGCGGTTCTCCTTGTACTCGTTCGCAATAGAAGGCTCAATGGCATCGTCAATGTTCGGCTCGACCATCAGCGACTGGATCAGGCGCAGCACCGCGACAACCTTGTTCGGCGGCTTCCACTCGTCGGGCCGCAGTAGGCCCAAGCACATGGAGCCTTTGTCGTCGTTGCTGACATTGGGATGGTAGATCTTGGTCCTGAAGCTGACCACCGGGGGCTTGAACGGGTACTCGTTGGGGAAGATGATCTCGAGCTTGAAATGGCCGCCCTGCAACACGATTAGCAGAGGATTGCGATACGTTTGCAAAGTTGGGACTGACAGCATACACAGAACCATCTGGTCCATCCATCAGAACCTCCCACTTGGTCATGTTCTGTTCATCAAAGTTGATCTTCATGCCCGCAGGCGTCTCCGCCATGCACTCGCCATACTCCTGCAAACCCGTTAGCCTCTGCATGTGAAGGCCAAACTTAGCTGTTGTTATGCCGTACCTTCATGATCCTCTTCTTCGCGCCGGCGCTCATTGTGGCGGTTGATCACGAAGTGGCGGTTGCGTATTTCGGACTTGGGTGCGTTTGCGGCAGTGGACTCAGTCGAGCGCGCCTTAAGACGTCAAGCTGCAGCTACTAGGGACGCAATGTGACCTTTCACCGTTGATTTTCGGAGACGAGGTAAAGTACGTGTAAAGAGGTCGTAAGGGTAGCGCAATGCGTCGGGTAGTTGTTGAAGTTACTGCGGGAGTGACCGTGAGGTGGGTTGGTGGGGGCAGATGACGGAGTCAAAGCTGCCGTAAACGTCCAGACTCAGCACTGTCGCCTTGCGCTTGACTTCTCTTGTCCACCGCGTTTGCGCTGATGGAGTGGAGCCTGACACCCTGCAGACAGCGTGGGCATGTTGAACTCGTCGCATCGAATGATTTCTTCGCAAGCATCATATGCGAGACGTCACAAACAGCAGATGACTGCCCTGAGCTGCGCTCAACCAATCAGCTGCTTGCGGACTACCAAAGCTGCTGAGCTTACCCCGGCGCTCTTTCATCCAAGTTCAGACTTCAAAGCTGTTTAAAAACATCCAACTGTATGTTCAAAAGCATAAAACCTCCTGCGCTACTGTAGTCTACCCTCTTTCTCTTGAGCGCCATGGTCACCTTTGCAGTTCCACAGCAGAGCGTGCCTTCCGCCCTTGGCTCCTTCCCTCTAGACCACCTGCCAGCGCATTGTTCTTCATTTCACCTCCATGTGCTTAGCAACACACTTCCCCAATTTCTCTTACAAAATCCAGACTCTTCGTATTTATCAATCAGAGCGGTGTGACCGAGGTCTCTACGACGTGGCAGTACCGGGAAATACGAAAACGACCACCTTCGAAATGCCGAAACGCATCACGATCGAGAGACATTAGCAGGCTCGCTATGATGCCGTAGGACGAGTGCCACCCGCCCGTACTCCGATGCGCTTTAGCTCCGTCGCTCTCTCTGTGAGTCACGAGGCTGGATACCGGCAGAGGCCGCCCATGCGTACCGGTCACTCTTCCGCTGGCTGGTCACACGGTGCGTAGTTTGACGCGTGTAGCACTCTCGTACCATCTATCTTGGAGCATTATCAACAACAACAAGTTTGAGGCCTGGAATATCAGCGCTCTCTCTGGAAGCTTTCAGGGAAGGCCCGACGACGTCAGCCTTCGTCTGCGTTGTCGCCTACGCAGATCTGCAGGGATACCGCGTCTTACCCAGAAACAACATTCCAACTCTTCCCACCTTGTCTACGCCGTCGAATGAAGAGCCGCGGCAAATCGACCTGTGTTCCTCTGCCATCCACTTAGAGGGCACTTGTAGAGCCATTGACGAATCGCAGCATGCAACATGCAGGCACTGCCCGCCGCTTATCAACAGGCTGCAGGGGAGTGTGACTTGGCGCCGTATATAATAAGGCTGGCCTCTCCCCCACCGCCTGTCCGTACGCCTCTCGACAAGACCCATAGAGCCCGACAACCAACGTGTGCTTATCGTCACCAAGGGTGACGACAACACACAGAGTCGCTTCGGATTTCTCAGCACTTTCTCCCGCAAAGTCGCGTTAAATCTGAAGGGCTTCCGGAGCTCTCACTCACAAAGCTGCGTCACACTAACCTGTCCACTCTTTACCAGTCCCTTCGTCGCTCGCTCCGTCACTCGTTCAAACGATACCACTCTTCGCCCAACATGTTCGGAAAACGCTCTTCAAAGGATCGTTCGGGCAAGATTACCAAACAGCCGAAGAGGTCGTTTCGCGACGACTCCCGACAGAAACAGCGCATCGTCGACAAGATGGAGTCCGTCCGTATGGACAGTCCGATGATGGAGCAGGTGTCGCCTAGCCTCACCTCTGCCATTGTCACGATTGTCATCGGTCCGGACCAGCGCCTTTTTGCTGCACACGAAGACGTCCTTTGCCATTCCCCGTACTTCGCAGAAGCGTTGCGGGGCCAGTTCTTCGAGAGCACAAACCGGCGCATCGACCTGCCAACGGAGGAACCCGAAGTCTTTTCCTGCATCCTCGAGTATCTTTACAAGGGAGACTACTACCCGCGCTTGGTCCACGACAAGCGCCGCCAGACCTGGATGCTCGAAGGTGCAGTGTCAAGCCCGGACCCAAACAAAGGCGACCGCGTGGCCGCCGTCGAGCCAACCTTCTACCACGCCGGCGTAGGCGACATCATTCTCCGTGACACAGCCGTGTACTGCGCTGCTGATCGGTATGGCCTCGAAGAGCTCAAGAAGCTCTCCCCTGCGCAAGCAGGGCCTGCAGAGCGGGATCGAGGTCGGCACCATCCTGCGTAGTGCGCGCTATGCCTACGAGAACACGCCGGATAGTGATTCGAGGCTGCGCGCTCATTACCTAGCGCTCATCATCCGTAGCCGGAAAACTTTCAAGCGTAGTGGTACCATGCAGATGGAAATGGAGATGGGGGGAAAACTGTTCTTTGACTTGTTCGTTGCGATGTGTAACCATGTCGATGATATCGTGGATGCGAGGTACGCCCCTCCTTTGCCTCTCCCGCTCCCTAGGTGATGCTAAAATGCTAACGCGGGATCTGACAGCAACGCTCGCAGTCCCAAGACCATCTAAAAGTTACGCTCATGACAGATTCGTAATCGAGCACGCACACACCACGGCCCACACACATCCCTACTCACGCGCGCACCCAGTTTGACATAGCGACGCCATGCTCTCTAGCACACGTCTGCTCGCGCATCTATCCACAGACAAGAAAACCCTAAAAAACATCTCGGATTGGAAAGGATTGACTCCCCTCCCCTGGCGTTTATAGCCGCCCAAGACTGGATCATCACGGCTGGATATCTCTCGATTCATCTCGCAACTCCTCATCTTTTCCGTGGCGTTTGCTCACCCCCTGCGTCTCTTCCGTGCGCCGTCCTTGCATCAGCGTTTTACAAGCACCCCCTCCTACGGGAGAGTACAGTCCGACGACACGAAACTGCGTTTCTTTTGTTGCACTTGGTGCTGTTGTTGTAGTTGTAGGACGGACAGCGGGATATGGGACACTCTGTTTTTGGTGTATGGTTCTGCGATGGTTGTAGGTCCACTTTGACTAGTAGGAGCCTTGAGGGTTTTGAAAGGAAAGAGGAAGTTTGCTGCAGCTGAGACCGCTTGAGAGAGAATGGCAGGATGCTGGGAAGCTGAAGCTGGAGCTTACCTTTAGCGCGCGATGTAATGTGATACAAGGTCGCCGCTATGGCTATGTGCTTTGCTGTGAGATGCCGTGAATCCCGTTTTCGTCCCTCATCATGAAAGACACTGCTTCTGTACTGTCTGCTCACGCATCTCCAACCTGTGGAATGAGTGTGGTCGCAGTATCAGAGCGGCCGTTCCCAACGGTATTATTTAGTCTCTTGGACCAAGCTGCCATTGATCCCTGCGAGATATAGTTGTTCACTTTGTACACAATTCATGCTTTTAACTTACCCCTAGCTCGCCGCCAACCTCCGTACAATTATGCGAGCTTACGCCACCCCTACAGCCAAATCTCGCCGCTTGTACCCATGATGACCACTGGGCATATCCCAATAGATACAGTACGCACGAATCGCGTTCAGCTTGCGAGCTTCCGGGTTGAGCAGCACTCCGCTCGCATTCCTCGGAACGAAGACCAAGGTCGAGCAGCCGGGATGCTGATTCGGACTCAAATCGAATCGGGCCGCTGGCGATCCTTCGGAACTACCCTTGTGAGACACTGCAGGGTGTGACGAAAAGTAGCGAGTAAGTGCCGAAGAAATCCCGTGAACAAGGCAATCGGAGTGAAAGGAGGCAAATGGTTGAGCATCTAGATTTGACTCGAGTAAGGGTAGTAAGAGTAGTCGTCTCTGCGGTAATGGGAAACCGAGGGAAGAGTTTCTCGCTGCGCAGATCATATTGATCCAGACACGTTACGTAGCGAATTGTAAGGCTTTGAAAGGGAAGGGAAATGCTAGTAATCTGTGCATTGGTGGGAGCAGCGAATTACGTGGTGTATTTACGAAGGGATGCGAGGCGTGTGTGAGTAACATTAGAAAGGAGAAGCTTTTCGCGACTCCATTTATTGGTATGAGCTACGTAGGCGGACACGCGTGTTGCGATGCGGATGTGCAAAGCGAGTGTCCGAACAGAAACAAAAGAAGATCAGAAGTCAACCGCGCAAGCGAGCGCGTACGCTGCTTGAGACCCGGTTTGATTACGTAAATCGGAGAGAAATGGGAGTAGATGCGGGATAGACATCAACAGTTCGTTAGGCAAATCGCAAGCAAAGATACGAAAGGAAAAGGGTATGTGTCCCGAGGATCGGGCTGTTACAAGAGGAGTTTCGATCCGGAAAAGGCATCTGCGACAAGGCGGTATGTCTCCGCGAGCATGTAACAGCTTTTGAGAGTAACGAGAAGAAGCGTACGCAAACATGTGATATCGGGAGAATAGATCAAAGTAGCAGGTCCAACAGGACCCGCGAAATATAAGTATCGAAAACGTAGCGGGGCGTCGTCAGGGCCGAGGCCGTCTTTGGTATGTGCTGTGTATTGTTACATGATGGATATGTTGTTAACTCATTGCATTCGCTTTCGCTTCCGTGCTTCATCGGGGTCGTCTTCGTCCGCCCGCTCTTGGGTATCTGCAGGGTTGAGGAGAGAATGTACATTCGACGCCATGCTCGAGCGACGTGTAGGTGGGCCGGGGGTGTCTAGACCTTTGAAAGGATACCGGGCTCCGGGAAGAGACCAGCTACTGTCCGCGCTTAATGTCGACGGCGTGGTATCACTCGTCAGAGGTGGAGTGTTCTGACGAGAAGACTGTTGGCGTGGACCGCGGGGTAGCTGATAGGATTCCAAAGCGTTACGGAGCTGTTGGTCCTCGCCTCCGATAGGCGGCCGATGAGGGGAGGAGGGCCATTGGGTTGAATTCTGTCCAGATGCGTATGGTGATTGTGAGGGCGGTTGTGGTTGCCAACCGTGCGTACGTATATCTGCCGAGGTATGCCGCCTATAGAGATTGTAAGGCGGGGACGAGCTAGTCCCCAGATTACTCCCCAGTGTATTGCCAGGATGCTGGATGGACGGTGGAGGCGGTGGGGGTGGCTGGTGAGTCACTGGGGTCCTGGCTGATGACGGAGAGTAATTACCCGTACCAATTGAGCCGTAACGGCGCGGAGAAATCGCAAGATGTGCCGGGACCGGAGGTTTGAATGGTGGAGCTTGGCGAGAAGGTAAACCTGCCAAAGAGCCTCGTCGCGATTCGGGCCCATTATCCTGCGGCATTTGTCGTGGGGAAAGAGGGGCTTGGTTATTATCTAGGTGGATGAAAAACGGTTGTCGGGCAGAGAGAGGCTCCTCGGGAACCTCCAACACGCGCAACATTTCGGACTGGCGGGAAATCTCTCGTTGCATCGAATAGGCTAGTCATGGTCAGTTGACGTCAAAATAGAGTATAGGCAGAAGTACGTACCGTCCTTGTATACTTGGTTCTCCGGGTCTGGTATTAAGGCCATGATATAATTTGTTAGATCGTGATTCCACTGTTCCGGGTGTTAGCTGGAGCGAATCGGAGTAAGCCAAGAGACTAACCTGTTGGCACTTGATCATGTTGTCCATGAGAATAGTGTTCTTCTGGCTGAGGTAGGCGCAACTGTCCTCTGAGCGTTGCATACGCGCGTGCATGTCGTACAAGCCATGCTCCAACGCTGCGAGTCGTGATTCAATCGGATCAGGCATGGACTCGGTCGGTGGGCCAGCCGGCGGACCAGATGGGACTTTAGGCGTGGAGAAGGAATCGCGGTGGATGAGCGCGTGCCTCGAGGCACGGCGCTTGATCTCCCGCAGGCCTACAAGATCGCCTCGTTTGAAATTGCCGTTGCCGTGCTTGAACTCCCACAGCGGCGAGTCGGGCGAGCCAGTGTGGAAGACATCGCTCACTGCGTATTGTCAGCCATGGTCGATAGTAGCAATATTGGGCGGTGCTTGCCTTTATGAAACCCATACATGTTCAATTGGCGGACGAATGAGGAAATATTAGTGTGCTTGAAGTACGATCTACAAGCCCGGTTAGATATATTAAAAAGCGGTCATAGCTCCTGATGCACGTACGACAGAACTTTGGAGAAGTCGCTTGAAGGAGACATGACAAAACTTTCGTTTGTGCTTGACCATGAAATCAGGTGCTGGATGCTCTGGTCTTCGAGCATGCTGCGGTCGCATTAGCTTTGGGGTGCAGAGGAGCGGGTAATGCCTGAAGAGGCTCACTTGTATAGCTTGTGGATGAAGGCAGTCTGTACGACCTTGGGTTGCTGCGCAGCCGCTGCAGCTCCCACAGGCGCAGGATTGCCATTGCCGTTCGCCATCTTGCCCTCCGAGTCTCCGTTCGAATGCTGGTCTTGATTCGCGTTGTTGCGGTCGCCAACGGGGCCGTTCAGCATGGGCGGGCCCATGGTGGGGAGGGTGGAGGGGTGATGTCCATGGGGTCCCGTGGCGGGGTGAGATGGGTCGAGCTGGTTGAGGACGGCAGTATGGGTATGGACTTGTGCAGAGCTTGGTGGTGCGGGTCGGCGGAGAAGGGACTTCGGCGGGCTTCTGCGACAGAAGCCATGGTTGCGCTCGGCAGCGCGCGAGTGGAAGTGAAGGTGGTGGAAATGTTGGGCTACCCAGGGGACGCAGCGCGTGGAGGGTGCTTGCGCGGATCGCACCAGGGCAGTAATCTATGTGTATCGAGCAGCCGCACAGATCAGGCAGAGAATTGCGGGCAGTAGCGTAGGATGCAGAGAAGGTAGACGTTCACTATGGCAGAGCGGACGCCTCAGTTCGGGCGGGCATACCACAAGGCGCTGGGCGGAGGTGCGGCGGGAGTGTCGGAGGGCAGGCACTCGACGGCAGCAACTCGCAAGCTTCACGGCGGGAGCGGAACGGTTCTGGCTGGCGGGCCGTGAGCTGGGAGGACGATGGATCTTTTAGGGGGTCGCGCGGGCGTTCCAGAGTCAAAGCAGGGCCCCAGCTGCTTGTGGTCGGATCGGACGCACACTGCACCAAGACCAGGAGGACCCAGGAAAAGGGCGATCCTGCAGGCAATGTCGGCTGCGAGCACGTCAGAGCGTAGATTGGGAGCGGCGCTCGCCAGACGCACCTGCAGAGGCCGAGGATGCGAAGATGCGATGCGCCGTGCAGCTCGAGACGAGAGGAGGACGGCCGGTTTGGGAAGACCACGGCGCGCCGCGGCAGTGGGAGTGTCGCAAGACTCCTTGATGGCGCAGGCACAGACCACGGGGGAGCGCACCGGCACCGGAAGAGCGTGGAGCTTGCGCAATGGTGCTCGTGGCCTGGGAGCTCTGGCCGGGGAAGATGGAGGGAGGCAGGACGCGGCGGGCACTTGGGCGGGCGCACGAGCTGGGAGGTGGAGGTGGCCAGAAGAGGGCATCAGATGGACCAAGAGTCCGCTGTTGGGTGCCGCCGTCGCATGTCCACGCACGCTTTCTCTTGGAACGGCCTGACTGCCGTTGCGGTCCCGCCTCGAGTCTCCACCTGGTTCACGCAGCGGAAGGCTGCTGGCCTCCTCCCCAGCCGTCCGCCTGGGGACCGTCTGCCGACCATCAGCCCCGGCCCCCTGCACCTCGCTGGCCGCTGAAACCGCGGCCAGGCTCCATAGCACGGCGCTGCTCGTTGCGCTACCGCTCTGCGTGTCTCTAATGCACCCTCGCCTTCTCGAACCTGATGCTCGTGGCAAGCTGCCCCGAGACCGTTTCGCGCCAGGCTGAGACTCGCCTTGGCGCGCGCCCTCCAGCTGCTTACGTCCGCTTCCGCCGCTTGCTTCGACCTCGACGATCACCACCGCCTCGGCGCGAGTCTGGTCGACCCAACCATGGCCACGCCGGCCTTTATCGATGCTTTTAGATCCCTACCTTCGCACGCGCGCCAAGCGGCAATCGCTGCGCTTACCGACCACTTCTCGCCCTACGAGTGGCGCCAGATCAAGGCATTGGTCGACTCCAAATCCTTTCAATTCGACATCGTTGGGAGTCTGCCAGCCGAGCTCGTATTTCACATCTTCTCCTTTCTGGATCTCTCGACGCCATTTCGCCTTCAAACTGTAAGTCATGTAGGGCAATGCATCCCACAAACGTAGTACGTGCGGCGCTGCATCTGGTACCTGCATATGTTTCTTGACATCAGCCGGTCCGAAACGGTTCCCTATCCAGCTTCAAATATATGCTATCGACTAGCACCGCCGCTGAGAGTAGCTGGCTCCTGCAATGCAGCTGACACGACCAAACCCAGGTCTCCCGGCGCTGGTGTGGTCTGTTGCGATGTACGAATATCCTGAAGCCCAAGTTGAAAAGCTGGTACGATGGAACAGTCGCTCTTGACGATGCCAACTATGAAGACTGCCTTCGAAGAGCCCGGTGCATCCACAGGTTCCGCACCGGAAATTTTATCGAGGTCGCCGCCTCCGCGACCCTTGCTGGACCGGTCCCAAGTCTTGATAGTAATATTTTGGTCGAAGACTTTCTAGTTGATAATCCTGAACCCCACCGTCAGGTGCGATTGACGAACCTTGTCTCTGGCGAAGAAACGAGAGCTTGCACGGAAGGTCGAGAGGAGATACTCTTTATCGCTGCTTCCACCCAACTAATTGCATGTTGGACGGGGACCCAAACTTGCCATGTATTCGACTTTTCCGGTATACTAAAGGCGAGATTTCGATTGCCGCCGTTTATGGGTAGGTTCAAAGCGTGTCGGGACCGCACTATCATTTGCGGTGGTATCTCGGAGCAACACATCGAACTGTATCTCTGGGATCTCGACTCACAGAAAGGCAAGACGCTGCGTTTGGATCAGCCACCCTTCGAGTCTGGTATAGCTAAGTATGTGCTTCATTCACTTGTAAATGCCACTCTATGGACAGGTGCAGATAATCACAAAGCATGCATCTCCGCTCACCATATGTCTCATGACCCCGTTCACTCATGCAAATTGCACGAATAACATTATTCGATGACCCGCGAGAGGCCATGCACATTCGATCGGTCCCTCGCTAACGACACTGCAGCGATCGATGCTTGGACGTCAGGGTTCTCCCAAATCCGCGTGCACAAACTTTCACGCTCTTCTCGACACGGACTTGCGAAGCTAGATGGTGCGGTCACCACGTCGAGGATATGTCGATACATCATTATGTTATAACGTTTGACGGTCAAGTTATCCAAATGAACAAATTCATGATCCCACTGCCTGCTGGAGCCAGACACTTGGCGGGGGCTTCGATCACAAGCATTCATCCTGTCGATCGAAATGGCGGCTTCCGCGTCAAGGTGTTCTGCCGTTATAATCACAACGGCTTCTCCAGCAGCTTCCACTTCGATGAGAACCTTCAGGTATTCGGTGAGCCAGAGCGTCCGGCATTGTGCTCGGAAGACGTCAAGTCCGCTTGGTGGAAAGATGCCTTCTACCAAGTAGGTTTCGGTTGGGAAGGGGAATCTGATTCAAGATTCCGGATCTACTTCAAGCACCTAGGCACGAGGTATGTTCGCACTCACGAACGTCGCGAAATGGTGGGACGTAGCCTGCAATAACACTGCCAAAGTTTATCGACGACTTGGCCATGCATGAAAGTGCTACGTCCTACCTACCATGTCTTCTGCCTTGTTTACCATTTCGCATCTGATAGGAATACGTCTAACATGATATAGTAGTGGTCAGGACAGCCACCAGGCTCAGCCATGTGTTGTACTGGAGAGATACGGACTCGACGCGCTAGTCGGTGGAATGCATTTATGGCTTCTACTTAATGATAAATTCGCAGTGGTTGGCGCGCTGGACAGAATCTACGTGTTCTCCTTCATAGCGAAGGCAAAAACGACGGACTCGGCGATGGCACCTGTCGAGAGAGAAAATGAAGGGAAGCTTCTGCTCCGGAGGTGGACGCCAGAACATCTTGCTATTTGATGCTGCGATACTACATGACTTCTTCGGACTGGCAGTCAACACGTCTTTTCCCAGGTTCCCAAGCATTAGCACATGCCCGTTTCTGCCTGACATGTGATTGGCTTTACAGAAATCACCCCGCGCTAACCTCTTCAGGCCTGCGGGGTGCGTCGGCAGCCTCCGAATCGTTTCCCGTTGACTGTCCAAGTCCGCCTGTCAAGAATTTTTCGGGAGCTTTCACAACCCCATCCACGCCTCTTCGACCGCCCTTCGCCGCTCCCACATCATGGTCGAGAAGATTTACGTCACGTACAACCAGGTACGTGCAGCATTTCCGTCTCCGGTTCTGCAATCCTGAAACAGCAAGAGCATGGCGCATGTAGCTGCGAGTACTGCTGCAGTACCTATACGCGAGTCTCCCAGTGAGCGGATGACTTTCATGCTGTGCGAGTGCATTATAGTTACAGCCTATCCTATCCTGAGGACGCGTCATCTGCAGCTTTGCGGCACCTTGTTCTTCTGTTTCCACTTCACACTTCTTCCCATTTATCCGATCCCTGGTCGCCTTACTGTTCGCCTATTATCGTGATATGTAGACTAATAATATTCTCGTTATTAGGTGCACAAGCTGTGCCAGAGTTCGGCCCAGCGCATCCTGAATGATTTCAAGCCGCAGCTCATGGTCGCCATCGGCGGTGGAGGCTACGTTCCCGCGCGCATTCTGCGGTACGCCCACCTCTTCACCCCGCCTTCAAAACCTTTTCCTAATCTTACGACAGATCCTTCCTAAAGAAGCCCGGCTCCCCTAACATTCCCATCCAAGCTATTGGCCTCTCCCTCTATGAAACTCTCGGCACCGACCCCGTCGAGCAGCCCGGCACAAAAGTAACTCGCACGCAATGGCTGGACCTCTCCTCGCTCGAGATGGCCAACCTGATCGGCAAGAACATCCTCATCGTCGATGAAGTTGACGATACCCGGACGACGCTCGAGTACGCCGTTAAGGAGCTCGAGAAGGATGTCATCGAGGCGCAGAAGAAGCTCGGTCGTGAGAGCGAGAAGACGAACTTCAGCATCTTCGTGCTGCACAACAAGGATAAGACGAAGAAGGGTGCACTGCCCGAGGATGTTGTGCAGGGACGGTATCACGCGGCTGTGACGGTTGGGGATGAGTGGATTTGCTATCCGTGGGAGGCGATGGATATTGATGAGCATGATCGTCTGTCCAAGGCGCAGGAGTCGAAGAAGTAGATGGGTTGGAAAAAGTTTATGGGTTTGGGTTTGGGTGTTGATCATGGGTTGAGCATATGGCATTTGGGTGGATTTACGGAGTTCAAGAGTGATGGTTGCATATAGTGGCCGGAGGGCATACATTCCGCACTCATAGACATGAATAAACTACGCCTCGGGCGTCTATCACATTCCATTCATAACATCCCATCTAATCGGCCTCTAAACACCAACCTCAAACCGTCCCTCGATCAACGACCAGAACTCCTCGACCAACGCCTTCTGCCCCTCGCCGCCCCTTACCGCCAAATACCTTCTCTCATCCACTCTCGGCTCCCAGTTTCCAGGGTTCGCGTCAACCTAAGTCACATCAGGACAACGGACACACTCTGTACCGGAACCTAACTTACCATAATACCCCCCGCCTCACTCAAAATGACCCAACCCGCGCAAACGTCCCAAGCCCAACATCCCGCCTCCCAATACACATCGATATCCCCCGCCGCCACAGCGCACAGATTCAGCGCTGCGCTGCCCAAACTTCTCAGCCCATGGACCTACGCGTTGGAATGCAAAGTCAGCTGAGCTATATCTGCTCCGATTCCGGATGCCACATACCATGCCTCCACCCCTCTCCTTCGCCTCAGCTAGCTTTGCAAATGTCTTCGATTTTACGGCGAAGTCGTTACCAGAGCGGTCAGAGCCCCATTCTACGGCTACGAGGCAGGTGTTTAGTGTTTCGAGGGGGGTGGCGGGGTAGAGCGGGAGTTTCTGCTTTTGGTTCTGTGGCGTGAGGAGGAACTGGGTTAGGTAGGAGCCGTGGCCTTTGATGCCGGAGTAGACTGCGAGGGTGGTTAGGATGAATTATTTCGGTTGGGCAGGTTGGGTTGTGTCGGATGGTTGGGTCCGGACTTGTAACTAACAGTCGATGTGAGACGAGGGTAAGAGAGGAGAATGAACATACGGGTTTGCGTGAAGGGGTTGTAGACGATGCCGATTGTGGGGAGTTGGTTGATTGCGAGGCCGAGAGAGATGGCGACGTAGGGGTGGCGATGGACGAAGTTTGTTGTGCCGTCTATGGGGTCGAGAATGACTTTCCCATCTCACTGTTAGCATCTTGTTCGGAGGGCGCCGCGACTGGGCGACCAGAGTCTCTCCCTAATCTTGTGTCGAATAGAACGTACATGTTGGCGCGTCGGTGAGCTTGTCGCCGGGCTTGTAGGTCTCTTCTCCCATAAAGGAGAAGTTGGGGTACTTCTCGTGGAGAGAAGTAGAGATTATCTTTTCGACTGCTTGATCGGTTTCGGTGACGAGATCGACGGCTGGAAGCATGTTCAGCTTGGTTCCAGTAGACATTGATCAGGTTGCATAGTATCCGATCGGTGAAGACTTTGGGATTATTATAGCCTGTTCATGGAACTTACAGTTCTTTTTCGAGCCCGCTGCTCCTGTTGATGGCGTCGCGGACGTAATGCGCTCTCCCACCTTGCGCGCGACTTCGATCATGAAGTCGTGGACTTCTTGGAGGTCGATGTCGGACATGGTGTCTACGGTAATGCAAGACGAATCCCAAAGGCTGAATTTCAGAAGTAGTGGACGAAGGTTCCGCAATAAGCTGACTGCAAAAGACTGTATTCATTGCGTAGGAAACACCCCACGGCGGGGCACTGCTATCGATAACAGCTGCAGGTACGCGCCCAATCAGCCTTCCTTCCCTGACTCGTGCCATCCTCGCGCATCACCTCGGCTGCAACGTCTTCGTGCTGCCTCGTAACGAACGCTTCTATCAAAATCATGGACAACGACGGGGTCTCGGGCCCCAACACCATCGATCGACTCTCCACCATCCCCTGGTGCCGCGCTCTTCTCGATTCGCCCGAATGGACGCGAACGCGGACGTCATCACGCGTTGCGAAGGCGTCCACCGAGGATGCATACTTTGCCGAGACGCTGGGGACGCAGCGCACTATTCGCTCGTGTACGGCGCTGAGGCCAAGGGAGGAGAGTAACAGCGGTGTGGAGGAGCTGTATCTCGAAGAGCTCAAGATTATCTACGAGATTGGAGAGGGGACGAGCGGGTGGCCTAGTAAGTGCTTAGATCCGAAACGTACCAAAGTGTCTAGACTTTCGGTCTATTGATCTTCTGGTTCATGAAAGTTCGCTTTCATCGAAACTTCGAATACCGAACTTTCGGTCTACCAGATGTGTCTATTGAAGTTGCCGGTCAGTTAACTTCGCTGACTTGATCTCCGAACGCTAGGGATCGCGCACGGAGGGTTTGTGGTGACTCTCTTGGATGAGTCCATGGGGATGCTGCTGCAGCTCAACACCGATGTCAGGATCCAGAATAATGTTCGACCGCACGAGGGCATGAATGGTTTCACTGCATGTAAGTCGCGGCGGCCGCCTTACCCGCGGTATATGCGGTGAATTCCAGAACTTCCTCAGCACGGCTGATTCAGGACAGACCTGAACACGACTTATAAGAAGCCTGTCCCTGCGCCGGCGACAGTCTTGTGCAATGTCAAACTGCTTCGACGTGAGAGAAATAAGATGTATCTGCGTGCTACGGTTGAAGACGGCCATGGAACTGTCTTCACGATTGGCGATGCTATGTTCGTAGAAGTGAAGAGTAAGCTGTGAAGAACAATGCTAAGACTAGTACACCGACTCTGTGACGAAGGCCATGTGATGCCTTGTGAGCCTTGCTGCAACAGGCAGGTATGTATAACGATTATCACATGTGAGCTTCGCTGACCGGCACTGGGTAGATTTCTTCCGCTTCTTCAACCGCTCAAGTTTACTTTTGGAAAATGCTGTTTCGTCGAAGCAACGTTTCTTGAGCCGCTCCAGTAGCACTATGTGACATCCGAAAGTTGCGTGAAAGGGCTGCTATCCCAAAGAGCAGTCTTACGACCGAGCCTGGCGTTGGTCTTATGTAGTCAAGTGTAACATCATGTAGGACTGCCGTGGAGCACGTACATTGCCGCCCATCCCTTTGGCCTTTCCGCCCCATACCTTGGATCGTTGGTGCAAGCGCCTGACGGAGTATGCACTCGAAGCGGAATTCAATCACATGGTTTCGGACATGTTGTTTTTCCAAGATCGTCGCGTCTCAAGCAAACTCAGGAGTCAAGCTGTCGCCTCGCCATACTGGTATCAGCTGCCGTAGAAGCTAGAGCGTACGTGCCCCGGAACATTTGCAAATAGGCAGACATTCTCAAGTTCAACGTCCTGCATGCGTCGGCCTCGGCGGCGGGGTGGCTGTTCATCTAGGACGCGAATCCTATTGGCTAATGACCATAAAAAGAAGGTGATATCACGACCTGTCACTGGCTGCGGTCGACGGCACTGTAATCTCCCCACGTTTCGCAGTCCCATCCGCCATGGTAGATTCTTTCGTGGTCAGGAGTTTGTGGGACGCGTGCCCCGGATTGTGATGTGCGACAGGCATTTGCTTCCTCCATTCATGATCGACGAAGCACTGCAACATCGCAAAGCGCCCAAGTGCACGTCTCCACGGGAGTTCGATCCTCCTCGGCACTCAAGTAACATTTGAAGGGCCATGTACCTGCGTGTCTGCGACAAAAGCGCCTCCGTCCAGAGGAAGCGGGTTGGACAAGGCAGAATCAAGTCTCTGGAATGGAACCGCCATAACCGCTTACGGCAACTCCCAAGACGGACAAGATGCCCTTACATGGCGACTGCTAGCCCGGTGGAACACTCACCAGACCTGCGGCAGCTTGCGACGAAGCTGCAGAGAAGCCGTACTGCAGCCCGGATGTAACTTTCGAGCAGTTCTGAGCACGCGCGCAAGCGGACTCGAGCGCACCGGGTCATAGGGCCGTAAGAGAGATGCTGTGTGACAGCCTTGAACTCGGATGTACCCCGCAAAATCCGTGCGCCACGAGGCTTGTGCGACTCCGAATGGATCGCGCCAGGGACCAGAAGCAAAGGCCACCGTTTTTCCAGGACGTGGGCGACTGGGCATTCTGTCTGAAGAATAGTGCCCCCTTCACATGCCCCTAGCATAACGCGGGCAGCGGTTGGACGAACTTGCTCAGACGTCGAGCCGGCCCGGTGACTATTCCCGAAGCTGGCTAAATGAGGCTACGTGCAGCCGTCTTCTCAAGTATGTTTGGTCGTCCGACATGCTCATTTCGGACAACAACCTCTCCTTCTCCATACTTCTCCATCCCTGCATTAGACTTCACGTAGACACCCTGTCTGACCAGCATCCATGCCCAGTTCACCGAGGCCCCTAGCCGCCACTGTAGGTCGTCTGGCTGGGCACACGTTGACTGTGGAGTCACGGTTCATATGACCGCTGTTATGATTGATCCAGTGGACAAAATGGCTAGTCACCAGGCTGTTTCTGACTTCTCCTTGAGGCATGACCGCGGCGTGTCTAACCTGCGATTCGTCGCTTCCGTTCATCCCCCGTCACTGCCCCAGATCTCAACTGTCCTTGAGGGTCATATAAGTGCCACTGCGGCACCTTCTCCTTGCCCTCCACACGCTCCTTTCCACTGCTTTTGGGAACTCAGGTTTTGCATAACTGCAGCAGCTTAGCGAACATTGTCAACTATATCTGTCATCATGCGTATGCTTTCCTTCCTTTCCTGCCTACTGGCAGCGGGAGGCCCTCTGGCCGCCCTGGCCCTGCGTATGTGTTCCCTTCACCTTCATTTATAGCAATCCAGACTGATATAGCCTCACCACAGCCTCCCCAATCGGTCACGGCGCCTCAAGCGCCGCCGAGACTCACCTCGAGGAACGCCAGGCAAGCTCATACTGGCTAGAAACTATCCAGAAGCAGGGACGTGCGGCCTTCAATGCGAATCCGGCTGCATACAAGGTCTTCCGAAATGTTAAGGACTACGGGGCAAAAGGTACGTGTCGAACTCGAGAGGGTCATATCCTTGGCTAACTGTACGCAGGCGATGGTGTTACTGACGACTCGGCTGCTATCAATGCTGCAATCACCGACGGCAATCGTTGCGCTCCGTGGGTATGCGAGTCCTCAACGGACACTCCTGCTATCGTCTACTTCCCCAGCGGTACATACGTAATCGGAAAGCCGATTATCATGTACTACATGACACAACTTCATGGAAACCCCAACAGCCGGCCAGTGCTCAAGGCCTCACCAAGTCTACAAGCTCTGGCGTTGATCGATGCTAGTCCCTATCAGGATGGCACGGGAAAGCCAGGGTGGACATCGACCAATGTGTTTGCTCGACAAATTCGCAACTTTGTCATCGACTTGACTCCGATTCCTGCCACCAGCGGCGCTCAGGGTATCCATTGGCCAGCATCTCAGGCGACCAGCATCCAGAACGTTAAGATTCAGATGAACGTTGCAACGAACTCGGTGCATGCTGGTATCTTCATCGAGAATGGTAAGCCACCTCAGACCTCGTGTGAATACACGTACTAAACAGGATAGGTTCCGGAGGACATCTCACAGACATCGAAACCGTGGGTGGTTTGTACGGACTAAATGTGGGCAACCAACAATTTACCATGAAGAACATCAAGATTTCGAATGCCGTTATCGGTATCAGCCAAATCTGGAACTGGGGATGGCTGTGGAAGGGTCTTACAATCAGCGACTGCAGCACTGCCGCGTTTTCGATGAAGGGTCTGAAGGACAACAGTCCTGATCAAAACGTAGCATCAGTGATCATTATTGACAGCACCATCACCAACTGTCCGATATTTGTGGACTCGGTCAGTGCCCTCTCACCCGCATGCAGATCTTGACTGACACAAGTTAGGCTTGGACTAAGACTTCTACCGCGTCTGGCGCTGGTCAACTCATTCTGGAGAACATCGCTCTGAGCAACGTTCCTGTCGCTGTCAAGGGTCCAAGCGGAACTGTCCTTGCAGGCGGTACCACCACTATTACAGGCTGGGGCCAAGGTAACCAGTATACCCCTGATGGGCCGACCAAGTTCCAAGGTGCGATCACTCCGAAGCGCCCCGCCGGCCTTCTGGATGGCAAGAACTTTTACGCCAAGTCTAAGCCTCAATACGAAACTATCGCGGTCGGCAACTTTGTAAGCGCACGCACTTCTGGAGCTAAGGGTGACGGAAGTACGGATGATACTACTGCGCTCCAGAATGCAATCAACTCTGTTGCTTCTTCCGGCAAGATACTCTTCCTCGATCACGGCCATTACAAGATCACGAAGACCCTTTACATTCCTGCCGGTACTAAGATCGTGGGTGAGACGTACCCTATCATCTTGGCTAGTGGCAGCACTTGGAGCAGCAAGACAAACGCCGTGCCGGTCGTCCAGATTGGCAAGGCTGGCGAAAGCGGCAGCGTTGAACTATCTGATTTCCTGATCGGTACTCAGGGACCAACTCCTGGCGCTAAGCTGATCGAGTACAACATGGCGACGACTAAAGGCTCTGGCCTCTGGGATGTTCATACCCGTATCGGTGGCGCGAAAGGGACTCAACTCCAAGTCGCCCAATGCCCCGTTGGTAGTGTTAACGATGCTTGCATGGCTGCCCATACCAATGTCCACATCACGAAGAGCGCGAGCAACGTTTACATGGAGAACAATTGGTTCTGGACAGCTGACCACGACCTTGATGACGCTGCTTCTACTCAAATCTCCATCTTTGTGGGCCGAGGTCTTCTCGTAGAAGGCTCCAATATCTGGCTCTATGGCAACGGAGTGGAGCATCAGTCTTTGTACCAGTACCAGTTCGCAAACGCCAAGGACGTCTTCGCCGGCTTCATCCAGAGCGAGACACCATATTACATGCCGACACCAGATGCGAAGGCTCAGCCGTACCCTGTTGACAGCACACTCAATGACCCCAACTACAATACGATCTGCCCTGCCGACCAACGTTGCGACGCGCTTGGTCTCCGCGTCCTGAACTCATCGAACATTCTACTTTATGGAGCAGGTTTCTATTCCTTCTTCATCTCCAACAACAATGCATGCAGTAAGGACACCAACTCGGTCCGCGACTGCCAGAACCGCATTGTCAGCATCGAGGGCTCCTCTACCGTTCTGGCGTACTCTCTGAATGAGGTCGGCGCACTCCAGATGGTCACCATCGATGGCGTCGACAAGGCGGCTTGGACGCCCAATCTTTCTGGCTATGCTAATACCATTGGCTATTTCTCATACAAGATCTAGGATTGGTTTATGTGGCTGGCTCATTATTATGGCTAGGCGAGTATCTTCTGCTGTATATATTTGCGGCTTCAGGACCTGGGCAATGGTCGTTGTATATATCCCATATTCTTCGTTTTGCATGTCGGGACATTTACGGGCTCAAATGAAATTGCATCAAATGACGAATGGCATTTGCCTTGAGTGGATTGGTTCAACTAGGATCTGTGATAGTCCTGCGTGCTATGAGATACACTGCACGCACTGCCTTCGCATGTATCCTGTTCGTTTAAAGGTTCTCAAAGTAGGGAATCCGTAGGCGGAACTCCCGAGGTCAGCTCGTGGGCCGCTTGATCACCTGCTCCTTCTCTTTTGGCGGCCTTGGCGGCACTACATCCACAATCCTACTCCCATCCATCACAATGGCAATGCCATTAGTACCAGCCTCTAGCTCCTTTACCTACTCCACGCACTTCAGTACGCTCCGCGGCCGCCCGGACATTATCAGCCCGCAAGAATCTCTTTTCGTCGCGGATGCTCTCCAGCAACGCCTCCAACTCCGGCTAATGCTCGGGCTTCTATGCTAAGGCGCGGATGTCGAGATCGGTCTCAAAGAAAACCTAGCACTGTTGGTACAGGAACTCGGTCTCGACGTTGAGCAGCATGGTATTTTCGATTTCTGCGCTCAAGAGGCAGCATGGCGAACTGCGATGTAACTATCGTCATAACAGCACGCACACCTAGAGCCAAATAGGCTAGGGAAGGAACTTTTGCAAAGCACAATATGCTTGTGATTACGTCAAATTCTTGCGCACACCGCCTTCAACCAGTTGATCCGCAAAGTGCACCTTTCTATTCTTCTTCAAAGAGGAGAGTGGGCTGCAGTACAGCAATTCCTCTTCCTCACCGTTGTGGGGTACATCTGATACAGGGTACTTGTAATGTCGATGGAACCTCTCGAGAGCCGCTTGAGCACCATGCACAGTAGTGACACGCCCGTTATCATGAGTAGCAGGTGGAATATAAGAGTCCAAGCGATTCTCAATAACCGCCTGGGACTCAAGCTTGTTTACCAGGTTCAGTAATTCAAGACGAGCCGCACGCCACGCCAATTTCAGACAGCCATAGTCTGGATGAGCTGTCCTCGGCTCAGGGTCTTTTCGAAATGGGCCGCCGAACTTTCCCCATGCTTGAGTGATTGCGCCCAGAAACTCGATGGAGTGGTCCACTTGGCACACTGGGCAAAAGTCCTCTACGGTCGCGCTGGGATGGATTGCATGGTCACACTCAGGCTTCTTCGGATCTGGCGTACGCCAAAAGAGACTGGTGATACTGCTCATACTTAAAATGTTCCTGGAGGCTGGACGGTTCACGTACCGATGGTACTCTTCGGCGCTGGAGACGTAACTGACATTGGGCGAAAGACTCTTATGTTGCTTCTTCTGCCATGCATTGAACTGGACATGGCTGGTGGGCCAGAGGACCTTCGCATGAACAATCTTTTTGGAGCCAGCCATTGGGGAGAGGGGTTGAATCGTCTTTGGAGGGTTTATCTGTTCCTACGGTTGTATATGATATGGGGAACGATATGCCCACGGTTCTCCTTGCCTTATTGGCCGCGTAGGGCGTTGTCGTTCTTTCACAAGAAGCTTCAACGCCGCACCTTGCGACATCCACACATCATGTGGCCCTGCCAGCATTACAAGGACCAGCTCGAGAAAGTCCCGTGGTCACACCGAACTTATGGTGGCAATAATGCAGACGGTGAAAGTGTGCGCAATGGAGGGAAGATCCTGTCGTGTCTCGAGATGTCAATTTTATTGATTGAAGTCATTGTGTACGTACGAAGTCAGTTTAGGTCGTGAGATGGGACCTTTGCAGTATTCGTTTGGTATGCGCAATTTGCTGCTTAGGAGTGAATGTGTAAATTACATATCAAAATTACTCTTCTAGAGAGCACAAACCAGATTTAAGCCTAGATATGTCTCGAGGTCTTGTGCTCTAATTGTTCTGCCCAGTAAGACATGCCTAGGTTAGCAAATGCATTATGGAAACGGTAAGGTCCACAAACAAACGGCCGCGTTTGAAACATATAGATGAACACGCCGCTTCGTGGACACGCAATATCGGTCGATTGTTAGAACAGCACCATCCATAATCCTAGCGAGACCATCCGATAGACAAAATGTGTATAAGGGTTATTTGTACTCTACACAAGAAAGTGACTAAGGGTATCCGCCGAAAGCGCTAGATAATGTACGCCGAGAGGCCCTAGAAGGCGACCCCCTACGACCTGTTTGAAAAATATTGAGTCAAAGGGATAGATCTGAACTTGCACCACGAAATGCGCGCATCACATTCCCCCACCTCTTCCTCACCTAGCATAAAACCCCATAACCTTCGAATCTCCACCCTTCATTCCCTCCGCCGGCAACTCCTGCGCATTCACAGCCTGCATCTCAAAAGCCCCATGCCCGTCGTTCAGCTGACTCGGTCTCCACTCCGACGCATGTGTCTCGGCGGAAAGTGACTTCTCCTGCGGATATGCGCTCACCTCGTGGCTATTATACTGGGTCTGGCCTTCCGAGCGGTAGTATGTTTTTGGGCCGCCCAGGTCATCGGCCATCTGGTGGGCGTCTTTGGGTATGACGTTCTTGCGGCGCCGCGCAAGGAGGAACCAGACGAGGCCAACGAGGAGAGCGAGGGCGGCGCAGCCACCGATCGTGGCACCTACGATGGCGCCAGTGGAAACGCCGCTGTCAGAAGACGCTGTCGCGGTGGAAGAGGCGTTGGATACATCGGCGCCGGCACCAGCTTGGGATGAACTACGAATCGATGCCGAAGATCGTGTACTGGAGTGAACTGCTGCGCCGTCCGAGTCGGCGTCCGATGTTAGGGATGCTGACGAGGTTGGGCAGCCGATGATTGTGGGCGAAGTGAGAGCCCAGCCGTCGATGGGATGTGCGAAGGCTTGTCCGCCGCTGACACTCTGGCTGAAGGCCTTGCTTGCTGTGTCGCCTTCTTCATCGTATGCGATTACTGGGACGTTTGTCTTGGCGGGAAGGTCGCTGTAGCATGTACCGCCATAGGCAGGTCGATCTGGATCAACCGTCGTGTCTGGAGGATGAAATTGATAGGATCTCCGTACTGTTAGCGCTCATCCTGCTTAATAGTGTTTGTGGGTGGACGTACGAGGGACAACATGCAATGTAATTCCGTGCCTCTGCGAACATTGTGCAGTAGTTCTTCGGACATACGAAGGGGCTCATTGCTGGGACAATGGATGACATTATCGTAGATCCGAGTGAGTTGGTAACGTCGACAGACGTGTAAGACTCCAAGAATTCGGACGGGTAGCAGGCTGCAACAGTGTTGTTTGCAAGAGGAACAGGTTCGTTATGCCATATAAAGCTGGCCGGTGGTAGCATGGTGAGGAGATTCTCGAAACATGATGATGGCGGCGTAAAAGTTGCCGTTAATGCGATCACAGCCGTTGGTACTGGGAATTCTGGTTTCTTCGTTGCTCGAATGTCCAGATGCGGCGCTGCCACCCTGCGAGCTCTTCGTATCTCTTGAGGGCCCGACATGGTCTGATCTCAACGTCGACAACGTAGATCACAGGGAAGCGATTGTCGTAGTTGTAGCCGAGATGTTACGGAGGGTGCACTGAGTATCGGCCTCGGTCGCTCATGCGGGTTCGTCAACACGAGTGAACGTCGACTCGCAATGAGTGGAGCAACGACAATTGGAGTGAGAAGATTCGAAGGGCAGGGACCGGCGTGCGGGGGTGGAGTGGGAGACACCGAAACGTAGGCCTGCGGAGGTTAGGAGTGTTCTACACCAGGGGAAGCCCATTTGATATGTAGCCAGTGGCTCCAAGACCGCTTTTGGTAGACTAAGATGCATAAATTAATCCTACCGGCGACCCAACCACGCGTTGACAGGCATTAGCCTGGAACTCCGCTCACCGTCCAAGCCATCACTAACTGGGGTGAGACCTTTTCCCTAAAATTGCTAGTTGTAACATTTGTAGCTTGAAGTCTCTACCACGCGATAACGATACCGTCTTGCCTTCGTTGAGCGACTCTCGTTCATGACAGGAACATCGAAGTTGGGGTCACTGATCAGTCCAGCATCCCGAATCTGAACACCGAGCGGCTGGGGCCAATGTCTTTTGCTGCGGTGGAGTTGAATAATGATCAGCGGCCAGGATACAAGCATCGCTGTCCCGGATTCAGGGCTAGTCAACGCTTAGCGTGGATGGAGTCCGAAAGTTGAAACTTGGGCTGCAGTACAAGTAGCGATGAGATTACCCTCCTCCAGAACGTGGTGAAGCGGAGTGTGTGATGACAAAGTACATGATTCTCCATCGCAGCAGAAGCATGGAGGAAAGCCGGGTCATTCGAAGGGGAAGGCGCAGGCGTGACGTCTCGGTCGTCGTTGCCTCTTCTGGGTCCAGGCTATCGGCTCACTCGGAGGTCAAGAGCAAAACGGTTGCTGCCGTGTAATCGCTTTGGAAGAACGGGTAAAGGGGCCCGGGATTGTACATTGTATGTGGCGCCATGAAGCGTGACTGGGGGCAGCCGCAGAGAGAACGGAAAGAGGTGGTGGAGCCCTAAGATTGGCGGTTGTGAGCGCCAAAACAGACTTGACTCGGCCCCTGCATAGATACGTGCCTAGGTCTTCGGGGCTGAGATAGATATTGCGGCCCCTGCATTATCGCATGTTGAAACTCTTTGCGCGCTTGATTTTCGTCCTGGCTTGTTCCCGTCGGATCCGGGTCAAGTCGTAGGTTTGCCAGGAGCTTGCTACCATAGACAAAGTTTGTACATGCGTGCACAACTTACATCCATAGATACGGGAACGTCTGCCCCGAGCTGACTTGGGCTTGAACAGTCTCTGAGATTCTACTTCACTAATTTATCGTGGAAGTTCACGCGGAGAGGGATTCTGTCCATGTGTGTATTATCTTTGTCTTATCACGTGATCATTCGCATGCAGGTGCAGGTGGATCCATGAAGCCGTGAAATCGTAAACGTCGTCCTGCAGAGAAGCAATATAATCATTGTCAGCACACCATTCTTTCGGACATATTCCTGGCAGTATACAAGAACCTTCTTAGCACCCTGGCGCATTGCGCTGGTAGTCCGTTGTCGGCCCGCATGCAGCCCTGAAGGTGTT
Organism: Didymosphaeria variabile; assembly: GCF_027946475.1. NCBI lineage: Eukaryota > Fungi > Ascomycota > Dothideomycetes > Pleosporales > Didymosphaeriaceae > Didymosphaeria > Didymosphaeria variabile. The sequence goes on along the minus strand of NW_026611625.1, from coordinate 1,378,879 downwards.
CGCAGGCTGTCTCGATCGTGACGTCACGCACATACATCCAGAAACGGCTGACACCAGCTGACGATCGTTTGTTGACAGCCTTAACAATCCTTAAGGCATCATCTTGTGCCCTGGTTCTCTCCCTCAAGGCAAGTATCATTGCCTTGCGATACGAAAGGCGACAAAGCCCAACCTTTGAGGCCCCACGCAAACAGGCACCAATATAGCCGAGGCCGCTCCGAGCGCAGAGTGACTCCCCGCCAACACTAGAGGTCACCAACCCCACACACGCGGAAACCTCTTCCATTCACCGAATCATTACAACTTGGAGAAGTCAGCTTCTTCTTCACGCAGGCTCGCACAACGAACAGCGAGACCCAACGCACCCGACAGCGTGAATAATCACGCCCTCGATCGCCCATTGATACGCCGCCACACAGCAAACGCGTCAGCATCAGCCTGACAGCCCGCTTGACCCTAAGTCCGCAGTTCGACCACGCGACCCTCCTTGATCTCTGTTCAGCAGAGAGGAGACACCTTGAGTGAAAACGTACAGGACTACTATGGCTTTCACCATTTCGCGCGGGCACGGTTCACTTTCACTCTCCCTGCGCAAGCCGCACGACTTTCACCAAGAAGGCCCAGTCCAAGGCTTTATTTCCCCCCCTCGCAGCTGGCAGGTGCTCTACCCTCGAGAGAAGTCCAACTCCCTCAACGGCTTGTGTACCGCGGATTGAGCGCGCCCGTGACGAGTGCAAACACAACCTCGCCAACAAATCAACCCTTTACCTGTCCGCGAAACAGAGAAAGTTTACCGCGCACGCAATAGCGCAACCTACCACCGCTAAGACTTATACTCGAAACAACGGCAAACATGATTGCGCGACCCCGCACCGCGACCTCGACGCTCCCTGCGAGCCTCATCCTCACCTCACGCGCACAGAAACAGTACCGCCGCTATCAGTCGCAGAACTCGGTCCTCCCACCCAAGAGCCACGATCGCCTTCCCACCGCGACCGAGTACGCCGATTTCCAGTCCTGGCTCGCCAAGCGCGACTCGGGCTACCTGTCTGACACCCCGCTCGCCGACATTGCATACTATGCGGAGCGCGCATCTGGGAAAAGAGAAGAGAAGGGCAGGGCTAGTGTATGTGAACATACTCTGCATCCCACACACAAGGACAATGCGGAGAGATGTCCCGTTTGTATAGTGGAGGTACACATTACCTACATGAAAGCTCTAACTGTCGCGCTTGAAGCTACAGGGGGGGCTGGTGAAGCAACGTTGGGAAGCCACCGACCAAGACTGTCCCGCGCTTCAGGCTTGGTACGCTGGTAGCCTTGATCAAGGAGCTTGGTCGGCTGGAGAACCTAGCACAGGACGAGCGCGACTACGACCGGAAACATCAGCACAAGGGTAACTCTAGCCAAGCCACGAGCGAGATAAAGACTGCGACCCAGGCCCTAGAGATATACTGGGACAGCATGGAGGCCAAGCCGACCATGATGCAGTCGCCGTGCAGTGAAAGGACCCGCACAGTTGTCTTCTGCCCCAAGACCAACTTTGAGCGAGGCCGAGATCAGCTCTACTTCTGGCGTAAGTCGCCGCGGTATGAGGCTGGTGGGAAGTACGCATCTTCTAGTGATGATGAGGATGATGAGGGCGAAGAAGAGGAGTGCGGCGAGAATATCATTTCGACTTGTGGAGAGAGTTGTACAGCCAGCAGTGGTACCACGGCAATCATTGTTCTAGGACACGACTTGAAGGACGAAGAGGAGGGATCCGACGAGGACGCCAGCGACTTGGACGACGACGACGATTCTGATGAAGAAGCAGAGGAAGACGAGGAAGACGAGGAAGACGAGGAAGACGAGAATGATGACGAAGCTGACGCCAGCTTCGTCGTCTTCGAGTACGAAGAAGTCGTCGTTCAAGGCGCCGAGTTTGTCGTTTTCGAGGACTGAACAGCCCTATCGATATTCTTTTCCCTTCGCGTCCACGCGCGGTGCACTTGGAAGATTATCAAACACTAGAGCATCACCAGTCCACTCGCATCACGACCACAGCGTGCGTTATATTGACATCCAGACCAAGGGAATGTTCCATGCGATTTGGACACCGGCGTCATGTCTCGTGTCAGTGTTATGTCGATGGATTCTTCCTGGTTTTTGTTGCTTATTAAAAGACTGCAACTCATCACGACCGTTGCCGAAGGCGCGGAAATTACCACGAAGAAGGCGGATCTGGTTGGGCTCCTATCGTATCGACCTACGGTGTTGGTCTGGAGTTTGGGAGCGGCATGAACACGGCATCGCCTCATAGCGAGATACCCACGAGGCTCCTACATGACTTCTAGCAAACGAACCATATATCCTCTCAATTCGAAACATGCGAAGTGACCGATATGATATTGATGTCTTCTCGTATGCAACGTGAGGTACCATTATCTAGCACTTAACCAACCATAAAAGGGTATGAAGTATCGAACCACGTGCCCTGCGATCCCACCGTAACGCCCAACAGAAAAGCACTATGCTCTTGAACATGCATATTCACATAACAACACAGCATGAGTTCTGCTTCTTCGCCTGCGTATAAAACATCTTGCTGCTCGCACTCAAATCATTGCTCTTAGCCACCAATTGATCCATCTTCTCGCCGCGCTCCAGCATGCTCTCCATGGTTTGGTGCAGCACCTGTTTCGTGGTATCGAGCTCGTGCTGGATCTTAAGGATCTTGTCTGCCTCCTGCGGGTTCTGGTACTGCGCGATATAATCTTTGAGCTCGGGATAGGGGAGGGAGTTGGCGGAGGCGCTGTTGATGGCGGATGCGGCGTGCTTGGTGGAGAACTCGTCGCAGAGCTTTTTGAGGACGCCCGTGATGACGAAGTCAGGATATTCCTTGTTGGCGACGACGATGCCGCAGAGGCCGCGCGAGTTGTTGTATGTGTGGATGAGGTAGTCTGGAAGAATCAGTCGTGGGACTCGCTGTGGAGGTGACCAGAAGCCGCACCTGGGATCTTATCTTCCTCTATTGCGACTCGCTTGCCAGGTGGTGTCTTCTTGGCAGCTGTTGCTACGAAGAGGTTCAACTGTGTGCTTGTTAGGGCGTGGTTCCCGCTGCGGGTTGGCCGGTGGGCAGAGAAGGAGGACCGGACGTACGAATTCTTGGATGCTTCCGCGGGTGAATCGGTTGAAGCTGCTAAGCTCGCGCTGGTGAGCCAGCTCGACAGGCTCTCCGCCGTCATTTGGGCGCCAAACCTAGAGCTAGTGATCAGTCGCGGACATGCCGGGGCGGTGAAGGGGCTCTTACACCCATGTACAGGACTTTCATGCTCATGATGGCGGTTGCGTGGGTTCACAAAGTTGAGAAGTGAACGCTAGTAGTGCGGGCGTAATGTGTAGCGGGCGGAATATGTACAGAAATCTGGGTGCCTGGGCGGCGTTGGAGGGACCGCGGGCATGACGCTTGTGCTGGACGGTTTCATGTGCGACGCGGCTGATGTAACCAGCGCCACGCGGGGGCGGGGGAAGGCGCAACAGTCAAACCCTTGCACCTATTTCCCAAAAATATATACGTGCAATACGCCGCAAGGTGTATAAAGACACCGCATCACAGAGAACGAAAAGAGATATTGAGACATATCAGCATTCCCGCTACCACAATGTCGCCTTCCGTCGAGAGCGCGCAGGCACAATGGTTGGAACAACTGGAGGCGATGCGCAAGGCAATCGCAGAACTCAAATTACCATCTGATGATAAAGCGGCCCCCGCGTACGGCGACGATATCGACATTGATGACGATGATTTCTCCGGGACTGCGAGCGGCGATGATGTCTGGGATGTACTTAGCGACGAGAATAGAGATGCCTACAGCAGCGACCAGCTTGACCAATTCACAAGTGCTCGGCCAACAAGTCAACTCTACGACCAGCTATGGCTACAGGAGAAGTGCAATGGCGTCGCTCGAAGCAGCTCCGGCCTAGATGCAACCGCACTAAAAGAGCAGTTGATCGCCATCTTGGCGAGTGATAGCAACGACGACGAGCTGCAGATGATGCTCGCGGATATCGTGGGCTACGAGCAACTGGATCTGGTCGCCGACCTCATATCCCATAGGCGGGAAATTACGCAGTCTTTGCATGAAGCACCGCGGAACAACGGCATCGTTGGTCGTTTGCACACTCGAGCAGAACGTGAAGAAGCCCTTAGAGAGCAGGATTGGGAGCACAAGAACCGAGCACTGGCCGCTGCTGTTGACCGTACAGGTCCCCAGTATCCCCACGTATACCGTTCCCATGAGGGGGCTGGAAATAAACTCTCTAGTTTTGGCAAGAAGTACGCATTGCCAACAGGCAGCACCCATGTCGACGAGAAGACCTATGAGGAGCATACTATTCCTGCCGCTCGCGTTGGCACTCTCGGCGCTGGTCGCAAGCTGGTCGATATCGAAGACATGGACGGCATGTGTCAGCGCACGTTCAAGGGTTACAAGTCGTTGAACCGCATGCAGAGCTTGGTATATCCTGTGGCTTACAACACGAGCGAAAACATGCTCATCTGCGCCCCGACAGGTGCTGGCAAAACAGATGCCGCAATGCTTACGATTCTGAATACTGTAGCTAAGAACGTCGTACCGAATCCGGTCGAAAATCCCGACGCTACTGATTTCACCGTTCTGGCTGAAGATTTCAAGATCATCTACGTCGCCCCAATGAAAGCACTTGCCGCTGAAGTCACGGAGAAGCTGGGTAAGCGTCTAGCTTGGCTCGGCATCAAAGCTCGCGAGTTGACTGGAGATATGCACCTCACCAAAGCAGAGATCTTAGATACACAGATCATCGTTACCACCCCTGAGAAGTGGGATGTCGTAACAAGAAAGAGCACTGGCGACACGGAACTAGTGCAGAAGGTCCGTCTGCTCATTATCGATGAGGTGCACATGTTGCACGATGAGCGCGGTGCAGTTCTGGAGAGTTTGGTTGCAAGGACGCAGAGACAGGTAGAGGCGACTCAGTCTCTGATTCGCATCGTCGGTCTTTCTGCTACGCTACCCAACTATGTTGATGTAGCCGACTTCCTCAGGGTGAACAAGATGGCCGGCATGTTCTACTTCGATGCATCGTTCCGTCCAGTGCCTCTGGAGCAGCACTTCATTGGTGCAAAAGGCAAATCTGGCACCGTCAAATCGAGGGAGAACCTCGAGCAAGTCGCATTTGATAAGGTTGCGGACATGCTCAAGCTCGGCCATCAAGTCATGGTATTCGTGCATAGTCGCAAGGATACTGTGAAGACTGCGAGAACATTCTTCGAGAAAGCAGTAGATGCGCAGTGCTCCGACCTCTTCGATCCGACAATGCACCCGAACTACGAAAATGCGGTGCGCGATATGAAGCAGTCCAAGGGCCGTGAGCTGCGCGAGCTACTCCCGAAAGGTATGGGTACTCACCATGCTGGAATGCCTCGCTCCGACCGAAACCTCATCGAACGTCTTTTCGCAGAGGGTGTGCTGAAAGTGCTTTGTTGTACGGCAACTTTGGCCTGGGGTGTCAACTTGCCAGCCGCTGCGGTTATCATCAAAGGCACTCAAGTCTACAATGCCCAAGAGGGTCGCTTCACTGATCTGGGCATTCTCGATGTTCTTCAAATCTTTGGTCGTGCCGGTCGTCCCCAATTCCAGGATACCGGTATTGGCTTCATTTGCACAACTCAAGATAGGCTCGATCACTATCTCAAGGCCGTTACCGAGCAGCAACCGATTGAATCCAAATTCTCAGCTAAGCTTGTTGATAATCTGAACGCTGAGATCGCTCTAGGCACAGTTACCACGGTGCAGGAAGGCGTGCAGTGGCTTGGATACTCCTATCTATTCGCTCGAATGCAGAAAAGTCCTTTAAGTTACGGCATCGAATGGGCGGAGATCCGAGACGACCCACAACTTGTTATGAGGCGCAGAAAGCTTATCGTTGATGCTGCTCGCGTTCTACAACAGAGTCAAATGATTGTTTTCAACGAGAATACTGGGGACCTACGGTCCAAGGATGTCGGTCGCATTGCCAGCCAATATTACGTCCAACAGTCCAGTATCGAAATCTTCAACACCATGATGAAACCGCATGGATCTGAGGAAGATGCCTTCGCGATGGTTAGCATGAGCGGAGAGTTCGACCAGATAACGTCTCGGGACACCGAGGAAAAGGAGTTGTCCTCCCTTATCGAGCACGAACATGCCTTTCATGAAGTCAAAGGCGGCGTCGGCACGCCTCACGGAAAGACCAATGTGCTGTTGCAGTCATACGTATCTCGAGCAAGGCTGGAGGATTTCACGTTGATTTCAGACACCAACTACATCTCACAGAATGCCGCACGTATCGCTCGGGCGCTGTTCATGATTGCAATGAATCGTCGCTGGGGTTACCAGTGCCAGGTTCTTCTGAGCTTGTGCCAGTCCATCGAGCATCAGGTCCGATCTGACTCGCATCCGCTGCATCAATTTGATCTTCCTCATCCTGTACTTCGCCAACTGGATTGGAAATACACCTCTGTGGAGGCGCTCCGCGACATGGACCCCCGCGAGATAGGAGACCTGGTACACAACACCAAGATGGGTAATGTTATTAATCGATTGCTGGACAACTTCCCAACCTTGAGCATCGAGAGTGAAATCGCTCCACTGAATCGAGATGTTCTTCGCATCCGGCTATGGCTCACGCCAGAGTTCAAGTGGAACGACCGCCATCATGGCACTTCTGAATCATTCTGGATCTGGGTGGAGAATTCCGAGACCTCTGAGATCTTTCATCACGAGTTCTTCATTCTGTCGCGTAAGAAGATGTACGATGACCACGAGCTTAACTTCACCATCCCGCTTTCGGATCCTTTGCCTTCACAGATCTACGTGCGAGCAGTATCTGATAGATGGCTCGGTGCGGAAACAGTACACCCTATATCCTTTCAGCATCTCATTAGACCGGACACCGAGAGCGTGTACACAGACCTGCTAAACCTCCAGCCGCTGCCAATCTCCGTTCTCAAGAATCCGATTCTTGAGGAACTGTACGGGCAACGATTCCAGTTCTTCAACCCAATGCAGACGCAAATCTTTCACTGCTTGTACCACACACCAGCAAATGTTCTGCTAGGATCGCCCACCGGTAGTGGAAAGACAGTGGCTGCGGAGCTCGCAATGTGGTGGGCTTTCCGCGAGAAGCCTGGCTCAAAGGTTGTCTACATTGCTCCAATGAAGGCGCTTGTTCGCGAGCGAGTCCAGGACTGGGGCAAGCGCCTTGCTGGCCCAATGGGTCTAAAACTCGTCGAGCTTACCGGTGACAATACGCCGGACACGCGCACTATCCGGGATGCAGACATCATCATCACCACCCCTGAGAAATGGGACGGTATCAGTCGTAGCTGGCAGACGCGTGGCTACGTGCGACAGGTCAGCCTAGTGATCATCGACGAGATCCATCTGCTTGGCGGAGACCGTGGCCCTATCCTGGAGATCATCGTTTCAAGAATGAACTACATTGCTTCCCAGAGCAAGGGTTCAGTTCGCCTGCTGGGCATGTCAACTGCTTGCGCCAATGCGACAGACCTTGGCAATTGGCTTGGTGTCAAAGAAGGTCTGTTCAACTTCCGCCACTCGGTCCGCCCTGTTCCTTTGGAGATATACATCGATGGCTTCCCTGAGCAGCGTGGCTTTTGCCCGCTCATGCAGTCGATGAACCGCCCTACGTTCCTCGCTATCAAAGCACATTCGCCTGGAAAGCCTGTTATTGTATTCGTCGCCTCACGTAGGCAAACTCGCCTTACTGCTCGAGACCTTATCAACCTCTGCGGTATGGAAGACAATCCCAGACGCTTCCTTCACATGTCCGAGGATGATTTGGCGTTGAATCTTTCCCGCGTCAAGGATGATGCACTACGGGAAGCTTTAAGCTTTGGGATTGGTCTTCATCATGCTGGACTCGTGGAATCGGATCGTCAGCTTTCTGAGGAGCTGTTCGCCAACAACCAAATCCAAATCTTGGTCGCAACCAGTACGCTTGCATGGGGCGTCAATCTGCCCGCCCATCTTGTCGTTGTGAAAGGCACGCAGTTCTTCGATGCTAAGACAGAAGGCTACAAGGACATGGATCTTACCGATGTGCTGCAGATGCTGGGTCGTGCTGGCCGCCCTCAGTTTGACTCGTCCGGGATAGCGCGCATCTTCACTCAGGATTCGAAGAAAGACTTCTACAAGCATTTCCTCCACACCGGCTTCCCAGTGGAGTCATCCCTTCACAAGGTTTTAGACAACCATCTTGGAGCTGAAATATCAGCAGGCACAGTAGCCACCAAGCAAGACGCACTGGACTATTTAACCTGGACATTCTTCTTCCGCCGTCTCCACAAGAACCCCTCTTTCTACGGACTCGAGATATCAGCCGAAGAGCACAACACCATTGCCGCCCAAACAATGGCCAACGATTACATGATCAACCTCGTGGAAACCTCTCTCAACGAACTCGCAGAGTCTTCCTGCATCGTGCTCCACGGCACCGGCGACATTGATTCTACACCCCTTGGCAAGATCATGAGCTACTACTACCTCAGCCACAACACCGTGCGCTACCTCGTCAAGAACGCAAAGCGTGATGCTACCTTCGCCGACGCCCTAGCCTGGATCTCCCACGCAACAGAATACGACGAGCTACCCGTGCGCCACAACGAGGACCTTATCAACGCCGAGCTTTCCCGGGCACTGCCGCTGAAAGCAGAACAGCACTTCAATCTCCCCCTATGGGATCCCCATGTCAAAGCTTTCCTTCTCCTGCAAGCGCACTTCTCGCGCGTAGATCTCCCGATTTCGGATTACGTTGGCGACTTGAACAGCGTGCTAGACCAGAGTATCCGTATCGTGCAGGCTTCCATCGACGTCCTCACCGAGCTGGGGTATCTTTCCTCCTGCTCGATGATGACCACGCTCCTGCAAGCTATCAAATCCGCACGCTGGCCTACCGACGGTCCGCTGTCCCTCTTCCCAGGCGTAGATGTCGAGAAAGAAAAGAAACGTCTCGAGCATCCGAAAGCTAGTCCTAAAACCCTTGTTGAAGCGTCGACCGCAAGTAGCGCTATTCTAGAGAAAGCAGCGCACTTCGCGGGCGTGGCGAATGCGGGCGTGAGCCGCTTTATGGAGCCCATAGCGCGATTGCCGGTGGTGAAGCTGGATCTTAAAGATGTGACAGCGAAGGGTACGACGCTTCAGATGACACGCATCAATCCTGCTAGAAGCGGGCCGGGCGGCGTGCGCATCTATGCACCCCGGTATCCCAAGCCGCAGACGGAAGGCTTCTTCGTCATTGTGTCGTACGCTGGGACCGACGAGATCATCGCCCTGAAGCGCGTGGGGTGGATCGATCCCGGGAAGGGTAACGCAGGGAGGGGTGGCGGAAGAGGTGGAGGTGCTGGCACTGGGAGAAACAATGCTGGTGGAGCGAGGTTAACAAGTTTGGCGAAGATTAGTCTACCTCGGGAGGCACAGGGAAAAAAGGTCGTTGTGGATGTGATTAGCGACGCGTATTTGGGCATGAAGTGGAGGATGGAGGGGGTAGATGTGCCGAGTGCCCCTGAGGTTGAGGACGGCAAGGGGAAGGAGGGAAAGGGAGTTTTGGCTTCTGACGTGGTCGGCTCTTTGGGTGCCATATAACCAGTCACAACCGGTCACAAGAGACCAAAAATAGCACAGAGAGATTTATCAACATAACTCAGTACGCAATACCTCACCCAAGCCTTCTCTGCATATCATCCTGGAATTTCATGTCACTGCTGTGTCCCACACTACAACAAAAGCCTCTTGCATACCCAGGCCACTGTGCTCATTTACGATCCGCGGCAACAAATTGTGCATATCTCCTTCGATTTCGTATCGAAACATACATTTCTGAGCTTGACATTTGCTCCTTCACAAGTGTCCGTTTCGTCCCGCACTGGCAAGCATTCCATGTCAGGCAGCGCGTCTGGCACAGAATGCCCGATGCATTCGGAGAGCACCTATGTCATACCGAAGAAGTTACGGTGCAGTCGTCGCGGATTGAGACATCAGATGCTGACTCTACGTTGGGTGGGCCAAGAAGATGAATGGAAGATGCATCGAGTGGTGATGAGATGGCCACCGTGGCGATGGCGCGGGCGGATCATTCAAGAGATTTTCATGTTTGTGAATTGTGTGACGAGGTTGGCCGGTTTGAATCGTTAACGCTGTACTGAAGGAGCTTATATCATAGGGAGCTGCAGGGTGCTTGAGCAATTCACGGAAGATAAAAAGCTTTATAGTATATTGACGTCTCGTGCTATATGAAGAGCTGGAGTGCAAATGATTACCTTTCTTCGGCAATCTTGATATGTTCCCAAGGATAGCCGCCTCACATGAGATGTGAATCATTTGGAGATGTTCTGCCACCGTCATGCGGCGGAACAACCTCATTTATGTTAATTTACCGATATCATGCTTGTGGTGGCCACAATCCTGCATGACTGTCGAGGTGTATCAGTATGGTCATTGATCGTGAACTTTCGTGGGTAGGGACTTCCTCTACGTGTCGACGATCCTGGCGAAGATCGTCTTGTCTCTCAATATAATACTGAAATGTATATTTTCGACCTCACATATTGTAGAACTGACCGTTATAATCAATCCGGTATAGTCGAGAAAGCATGAATGCAATATACCACTAGCAGCTACGCCAGAACAATGGCATCTGCAGAATGAATAATCGTCAAGAGCACTCCGAAGGAATGCAAACTAAAAGATACTGATCGGCATCGATCTATTAAGATTCAGACTAAGATAAAAGTTAACCCCATTTACATGTCTTAGTCGACTTTCCGCTCGGTGCTAAATGCGACCTGCCGCGTAGCGGTGAGTTCCTCCCGCATTCTCGTACCATCGGAACAGCCCGGCACTTGCAGATTCCGCGACTTGTGCGAAAAGAGTTCCGACTTTGCGCATGCTGTTCCTGATGTTGCATAGTGAGCGAAGGAGTCATAATGTGACTAGCTCATGTTGGGAAGGTCGGAATGTGATAAAGAGCGAGCCTCGGAGATCGGACTTCGTTAATCAGATCATCAGATAAGAGTCCCCGTCGCACCCAATAATCACCTCCTACTTTATTCCATCATGAATGCATCGGGAGCAGGACAGCGCAATAATGCAAGTATTGATGCCATCCATTCACTACCGTCGGCAACAGAATTAGAACTCACCACGATCCGATACGAGACTCAACCTCCAATTCCCGGCAAACTCGATGATCCGTACCTTGTTGCCTTTTCTCCAAACGATGCCTCCAACCCCAAGGATTGGCATTCCCGTCGCAAATGGGCTGTCACTGACGTGCTTTCCGCGACTGGCTTCAATCGCATCATGGTCTCCACCATAATGGCCCCCGCATTGCCTCTTATCGCACAAGAATTAACGATGAACTCCACCGAGACTATGATGTCCTTTTCAAGCTTCGTTCTCGCGACTGCTTTTGGTCCTCTGATCATTGGTCCGCTGTCAGAAGTGTACGGGCGCTCGCCTATTCTGCATGCGAGCAATGTGTGGTTCCTTGTCTGGAACATTGCATGTGGATTTGCAAACAACAAACACACACTTATTGCTGGGAGATTTCTTGCTGGTTTTGGCGCGAGCAGCATATATGCGCTAAGAGGTGGAGTTCTGGGAGATATATGGACGCCTGAACAGCGAGGAAAGTCGCTTGGGATTTACATATTGATTCCACTTCTAGGTAAGTGGTCATGTCTCAGCAGTCTGTGAGACACGTACTTACTCTATGTTTTTACTAGGAGCGGCTGTAGGCCCAATCATTGGAGGGTTTATGGCGGGACGTACAACTTGGAGGTGGATGTTCTGGTCCACATCAGCCTTCCAAGCCGTCATGATCATTGCCTCCTTCACTTCTTTTCGCGAGACGTACGCACCTCTCATTCTCAAGCGTCGCGCAGAACGACTACGGAAGGCGACAGGCGATACTCGCTACTACACGGCGCGTGAACGGATGCAGGAGAAGAAATCAGTAGTGCAAGTGCTGACCAAGGCTTTGTCGCGACCACTCCGATTGATGCTCCATCACCCAGTCATTCAAGTCGCGAGTTTGATCGAGGCGTTTTACTACGGTATCCTTTATCTCTTGCTTGCCAGCTTCGCAGATCTCTGGACGCAACGTTACCACGTTAGTACAGAGATGAGCGGTCTGCACTACATAGCTGTAGCTGGAGGTGAGCTCGTTGGAAGCCAGCTAGGAGGATACGTCCTTGATGCTTTCCGCCGCCGCCTGGTGGCTCGTGAGACGGACTCCTCCCTCAGCCCCGAACATCGCCTACCGCTCATCTTTCCTAGCCAACTGATTGGCTTCGTCGGACTCCTTGTGTACGGCTGGACGGCACAATACCACTTGCACTGGGTTGCTGTCGACATTGGTATGGTTGTCGCATGCGCCGGTCTACAAATGTCGGGCATGGTAATGCACGCGTACGTAATAGATGCGTACGCAGAGCATACCAGTAGCGCGCAGTCTGCAACGCAATTTCTGACGAGCATGACCGCATTTCTGTTTCCGCTGTTTGCGCCAAGTCTGTACAGGGCGCTAGGGTATGGTTGGGGAAACACTCTGTTGGTTGCGATCGGGTTGTTTCCCGGATTTCCGATGGTGTACTCGCTGTGGAAGTGTGGTCTGCGGTGGAGGATGAACAGTCCGTCCACCGAGTGAGAATTGCGCAGGGCTGCTGGGGTTTTTCAGGTGAGGATCTGAGGCGATGGGAAAGAAGAAGCTAGTGCAAAATCTGGTATGCTAATTGGCAAGATCACACGTTACATTGTATACCCTCACTTTGCTTATTGTGAAAGAGGTTTTTTTTTCATGTTTGGAGATTCTTGAGCAGGTGGTGTATTTTGATGCAAAATATCGGTGCTTTGCAGAAAGAATGTGCCACCTCCCAGGGCGCTGGAATCAGAAAATCATGAATTGCAAGCAATGTAGTTACTATAGGGAACAAAATATTAGTTGGATCTTATTAAACTTATCCTTTGGCCCTGGTAGAGCCTAATTTAGGGTGTTAAACTGTTAAAATAAGTGTACCAGAGTAGATAGACCAATACTTAACTCCGTATAGTGACTATTGGTTCGAAAATTTTAAACTCCTTCATTCCAGTGCCGTGGGAAGTGGCAAATTCTTTCTGCGAATGATAATCACATGTACACACAAAACCAAAAGACAACTATGCGGGAGCGAGGTGCATCTAATCAAACCAAGCCTCCCTCGCTTTGCTGCCACTACCTGCGCGCGTGAACTCAAAATGGACAAGCGCGCTGACAGCGCCATTGCTCGCTGGCACTGTGGCTTTCCCACTACCCAACGAAGTAAACGTCGACCCGAATTGGCCGCCAAACAACATTCGATATGGCGCCTCCATTCACATTGGTGGTTCACATTGTTCTTGGATATCTGACTTGAGACCTGCCTTCGCGCTTAGTTCGTAAGTTGTGCCGAGACAGAGAGTTGCGATCTACACAACACCATTTGGCTGGTTTCGTCTGATATTGAAATTAGCGGATGATGCTGCTATTCGAAAAAGGTACGAGCCCTTTGCTGCTCCGGGGATCCTCAAGGACACGACATTCGCATTGGTTATAGGAGCAGCGAATAAAACTCATACTCCAGAGAGATCGATCTCAAAGCCTGGATGGGCTACTGCTGTCGAACTGGGCGTGGCTGTCACCATTATGGGCGGGTGATGAAACCGCGGGAAGGGATACTGCGGTTGCATCTAGAGCTGTAGTTGAGGACTGTGTTATAGTGGATGATGTTGTCTCAGTTGACCGCTCTGTCGTAGTGGGCAAATCGGTCACAAACGATACTTCCACGTTGTTGAGATCTTTGTTGAGACTCAGACTTCTGCTATGGTTGATGGCTCTGCCGCAGCTGAGATTGCAATTCTAGTTTGACCTTTGTTGTGGTTGAGTATTCTGTGATAATTGACAATTCCGTTGTGGTTGAAAGCTCCGTTGCGGTTGCGAGCTTTTTTTTGAATTTGAGCTCTCCTCATGACTTTGAGATCTCGGTTGCAGTCGAGAACTCTGTTGGTGTCAACGTGGCCACGGCTTGCATTATGTTTGCGAACTCTGTGAACATGATTGTTATTGGGATTGAAGTGGTTGTTCATCAGCTATTAACATAAGAAACCGCCGAGTAGGGATCAGCCTGCGATGTACTACCGGAGGTAACATCTGATTCTGTACTTGCGGCGACTCCTCACCGACACCCGACAAGATCATCATTTCATATCATTTCCTACGAGCATTGCGGCATGGAATGCACTACACAATGCCGTTCTAACAACTGTCTATGCGCTTCCGAATGGCTGAGGCTTTCACTCCGTCATGCTAAAGAAGCAGACATACATCTAGGGAAGGAAATGCCGGTGCAACGCCCTCCCAAAGGAGCTAGCCTTTTTAGTCAATACCTTTGCACTTAGAGCTGACCTTTCTAGACCGTCGCAAGCCGCTATTGCCGACGAAACAGGAAACTCAATGATGCCGTTTGTCCTCGAATTTCCGTTCACTTCCGCACAGAACTGCAGTCTAGCCCCTGCATGCAACCTTATTGGCGTCTAATAGTGTAACGGCTTAGGCGTCCCTTTGTGGCTTCTGCGCATTGGGATATAACCCCTACCTGTGGAGTCTCCCATTGATAAAGGTTGATCATGACACCAACCTTTCCATCGCCGCAGTCGAAAGCATAGCATGCCGCCATACATGCTTGTTTGGTATCTTCTCTGCGTTGCTCAACGGCCTTTTTGTTCCTAGACTACGATCGAATACGCATTCTGCTAGGTGAACACCTGTTCTACGATATCGAAAAGGAAAGTGCTTCGCTTGCGGTTCTGCCCACTGATAAGGTTGCAGTGAGCACACACTCGTGTAGATGGACTGCCGTAACGACGTGGAAACTTAGAAGGATTGCGGCTCGTCTCCGTTTCATCATGCGGTGTTGGGTAAGTGTGGTCAGTGTGCGGTTAAATGACTGGTCCGTTGTGATGGTCTCTTGGGAAGCTGTACGATGGCCGGGTTCCTCAGGTTCTCTCCTATCATTGTAGGTAATCACAGCAAGAGCGAGAGTATCGTCCACGGGTATCCAATTCATGTTGTCTCGTCGCTCCTATTCGTTCTGCGGGCTTATTTGCTGCTGCAGCCTGCGTTTTGCGGGGTACTGCTGGGATCTTCACCTATTCTTCTACACCAAGTAAGGAAGACGGTATATACTGGTCGTTGTGACAAGCACTGGGACGAGCCAAGACACACTATGAAGGTGCTTGACATCTGCCCGCCTGCCTGAAGCAGAAGGTGAAAAGCCGCTGGACACAGCAAAACAAGCCCTTCAAGCATTCGCCAATAAACACGCGCATCGGACCACCTCAGGGAATATTACAGGACCTTCGAAAATGTCGCCGCTTTGGGCAGGTGATGTCTTAAGCGACGGTACCTGGCTCCACCCACCAATAAAGAAGGAAATATCCCCGGCGCATCGTACTAGCCAAGGCACTTGTTGCATATGTAAAACCACAACTCATACTATCCCAGATAGCCTATATTAACTATCACATACTTGGCAGTGGTATCGCTTGAGCATACAATGCGCTTTGGAATGGAGCCCGACATGTCAGGGATCGCAGGGTAATCTATCCCTCGACCTGACTATTCGAACCCTGATGCTCCGGTAGATAAGTTTCCAACGTTGTGGAATACAATTTAAGCGGATGTTAAGTACCGTATGCACCAATCACATCCTAGGTGCGCCACAGATACCACCTTCGACACTTCACTATGGTGATTTACCAGCAGGAGAGGATGTACCCTACTTTTCGTATAAGATCTCGATAATTGCACAGGCTTTCCTGTTCATCAAGGTGCTCAACAGCTTCTTTGACAATATCATTTACTACATCAGCGGCCTCACAACTTCCAGTCTTTCACCATGAAGGTCCTTTCTTTCGCTGCCCTCCTCGCTTTAGCCAACGCCTCTGTCGTCACCAAACGTGCCTCGCCTCTTGATGTGAAGCTTGAGCTGACCGGTAGCACGGCTGTCAAGGCTGCCATCACCAACACTGGCTCTGAGGCTATCAAGGTCTTCAAGACTGGCTCCATCTTCGGACAGCATGCCACTGAGAAGGCTCAGGTCTTTCAAGGCAGTAAGTAGACACTCAAAAGATGAATGTAGAATTCATCATATGCCAACATAGTTTCAGGCTCCAAGGTCGCTTTCGCTGGTATCAAGGTTCGTGTGACGACTGAGAACATTCCCGAGGATTCCTTCCAGGTCATTGCCCCGGGTGAGACTGTCGAGACTTCTTTCGATGTCGCTGAGTTGCACGACCTCAGCAACGGCGGTGCTTTCGACATTGCATCGGTCGGTGCCTTTTCTACCGCCGCCATCGACTCCACCGAGATCACTGGTGCTGTGGAGTACACTAGCAATACCCTCACCGCCAACATCGATGGTGCCGAGGCAGAGAAGGTCCGCCGTGAGTTTGTGAAGCGATCTGCTGTTCAGGCCGATTGCACTGGCACCAAGAGGACTTCCACTGTTAACGCTCTTGCCAATTGTCGCACCCTCGCTATCGCTGCTGCTTCTGCTGCTGCCTCCAACACCGCAAAGGTCAACGAGTACTTTAAGTCGACCACATCCAGCACCATCTCAACTCTCCAGACCGTCTTCAACAAGGTCGCCACTGAGTGTGGCTCATCCACCTCCGGTGTCTCCAAGACTTATTGCACTGATGTCTACGGCAACGCCTGCTCTTCCAACGTTTTGGCTTACACCCTCCCGTCGGGAAGCTACATTGTCAACTGCCCTCTTTACTTTAGCGCCCTCCCTGCTCTTACTAAGTCTTGCCACGCTCAGGATCAGGGTAAGACAAATTGCGAAATAATACATATCTCATGGTGTTGACAAACATATAGCAACGACCACTCTCCACGAAACCACCCACCTTAGCCAGATCAAGGGCACTGACGACTTGGGCTACGGCTACGCTGCCGCCACCCGCCTCTCTACCGCCTCTGCACTCAACAATGCTGACAGTTACGCTCTGTTCGCCAACGGTACGCTTCTCCGCCTTTGTGTTTATTTCCAATTGCTTTTGCTAATCACAATACAGCTATCTACGCTGGCTGCTAGGCGCAATGTTGACCAGTGGTCGGTGAGATTGACGGGTTTATGGTTGATGAAGCATTACATCACGATGATAAATGAGTAGATGTTGAAAGATTGTATTTGCTTCGTAGTTGTTAGACGTGCAGTACATCGCATTGATAATGCAAGTATGTTAACATGTTTTGTGCTTTTGTCCATGCCAGCACATACGCTAGGCCCTGCATGCGAATTTTGGAGCTCGTCATCTCAGTGCCACTCCTCAAAGGATATCGTTAGCGTAAGCATTATGATTTGTCGTCGTGTCTACGATGATAATGTGCTCTGTGTTTCAGAGCATGCCCGTAATGAGACTGGTCGTCTCTACAAGGATTTTATCGAGCTCAATAAGGTATCAGGCAGATAGATTTAAGTCACTCAATAAGATGGAATGCGACAGCTCTTTTGGGTGTGTCGAATGGATTTCCATCAACTGTCGGAAGTGCTCTAGATCTTCAACTTCGGGCGGCCCCCACAGTCAACCGTAGTTCATCTCGTGAGGCCTCGCACGTCATTGGCTCATGTAGTTCAGCCCCCGCTGAGATGAGCAGTTGATTGGCTAACCAGCAACAGCACGTGACTCGCGGAACTTCGGCCCCGTTAGATTGCAAGAGCTATGTTCAAGGAAGGTCGCGAGTGTATCTACTCGATTTATTTTTGGCCACGTCATGCAGTGGCACCACGCTTGTATCTTCCAGCTATTAATCTCGGAAGGCCACCGCCATCTCGAGAGCTTTCGACTGTTGATACAGATAACACCGAACACTGCAGTCACTCATGAGTATCTATTTACAATGGCACCCTATGTCAAGCTAGCCGCCTTCTTCGGACTCGCGAAACAACTGATCGTAGCGACCTTCGCACAAGCTACTGCTGGACCTATAGTCGATCTGGACTATATTAAGTACCATGGTCATTACAACGACACCCTCGAAATCAACGAATTCCACGGTCTTCGCTTTGCTGAGGGTCCTCTCGGGCCCTTGCGTTGGAAGGCACCGCAGCCTTACAAGCCGCAGAATATGACCGATGCTATCGTGGATGCTACACAATCCGGCCCGCCTTGCGTGCAAGGATTTCCGCAGTGGACAATATCCGGCCCTGTTCAAATCGTCGGATCAGAAGACTGTTTGTTCCTCGATGTTTACGTTCCTGCAAATGCAACGAAGGGCAGTAACCTCCCAGTCGCATTGAGCATACCGGGCGGTGGTTACGTGATGGGATACGCAAGCCAGAGTTCGCCGTATGCATTAATGCGCCACTCGATGAACTCATTCATTTTCGTTAACATACAATACCGCCTCGGTGCGTACGGCTTCCTAGGATCCACTAGATATACCAAAGCAGGTGGCGCGGCCAATGTTGGCTTATTAGACCAGCGACTTGCGATGGAATGGGTACAACAGAATATCGGAGCTTTCGGAGGCGACCCATCAAGAGTGACAATTTTGGGCGGGAGTGCAGGTGGCGGGAGTGTGACAAGCCATTTGATATGGAAAGGAGGGGTTGACAAGCCACCTTTTCGAGCAACAATGGCGGATTTCCCCTTTTGGCAACAGTATCTTAGGGAAGAGCAGTTGGCAAAGCAATACGATAATCTGTTGGCGTCAGCAAATTGTTCGACACTCGAATGCTTGCACGAACTTCCAGAAGAGATATTGAAGGAGGCTACACAGACCACTTACATCTCGGCATATGCGGACAAAGCGTATGGCTATGGCAACTTCTACTACGGACCTTACGTAGACGGGGATTTAATCCGCGACCTTCCATCTCGGGAATTCCGCGCAGGACATTTTGTACAAGTGCCCACATGGACTAGCAGGGAAGGATACGAGGGTTTTACGTTCAGTAACCAGTCGATGACCACCATCAAGGAAGAGACCGAGGATTTAAGAAACCAGTTCCCACGAGCCAACGAGGAATTTGTGGAAGATGTGTTCGGACTGTATCCTCAGGAGCAGTTCAATTCCACGTTCTGGCAGCGTCTAACCTGGTTTGGGTATGTCTTCGCACTTTCGGACCATTTGATCGGACTAACGCAATGTAGCGACTTCTCTATTAACTGTCCCACGTACTACGTTGCTTCCTCGCTCGCCTTATTCGGTGTTCCCGTATATAAGCAGATATTCAATGTCGGTACGCAACTTCATGGCGCCGTCGGCCCCTATCTAGCTGATCTCGACTATGCGTTCGAGCCCGGCGCCAATGTAACGCTGGCAAGTATTTTGCGGGACTGGTACGTCTCTTTTGTCGTCCACAATGATCCTAACGCGCAAAGTTGGAGCGGTGTTCCAAAGCCAATCTGGCCGGAATACGAGCCAAGTGGAGAAGTAATGACCGTCAACTTTACAGAGCTTGGAGCTGTGGACGATAGGCACTACGATAATACAAAGCGGTGCGGATTCTTTTGGGAGAATGCGGGGACGGTGCAGAACTAATTCAGCCATATATGGAATTCCTATCGTACACTCGTAGCGTCAATGCAAGTATTGAGAGCGCCGAAACTGCTCTCTAGCATCGGAAGTGCTCGATCTTCCCAGCTTGATCGTGACTTAGTGAAGGTGGAAGGCGTCTTGACACCTTCCCGGCCATCTTTTACTTTTAGACTCCCTCACTTGCGTTTGCCCCTCGATATAGCGAACAGCCAAAAACTGTCAGTACCCATATCTAGCTGCTTTCTTCTTCCAACCCGCAACTTTCGTTTAGCCCATCTCCGCAAAACAGCAGGACCCAGTCGCCATGTCACCTAAACGCGAGCGTATCGAGGCCGAGGATCGTGAGACGGGCCAGCAGATACCGATATACGCTTCCGAAGTACCATGGCTCAGCTTTGTTGCAAATTCATCCAAATGCGACGTGGCCTGTGGCGAAATGTCGGACGGAGAAACCAAAGCGGAACTCATAAAGCAAGCTTGCAAGCTCATATACATCCTGTATCACAATATCCAAGAGCAAGCCCTACTTTCTTCGATCCTCCAATTCCTGAACAAGAGCGAAACTGAGACCAACGCCGACCTCACGCGTGCCGCGAAGTCCGCCCAGTCCGCTTGGAAGGCACATATCGTGAACAAATTCTTGCTACCGCACGTCAAAGAAATCATCCGCAAGTGGCGCGTCGCACGTCCCTACGCTGGGTTCCAGTCACTACCGGCGAGCGACCGTGCCAAGGTATGGTTTGAAGCGTACGATGCCGATCCGAAGGGCACGGTTGTGGCTATGTGGAAGCCCGTCATCAAGGTACTCGATCTGGAGAGCACCTTTCGTACAGATCTGATTGCAGAGGATAATGCGAAGATGAAAGCCGTGCGGCAGATGTTGAGGCATAAATACTATTTCGGGTGCGAGTGCGCATACAAGTATAGTGTCGCGGATGAGAAGAAGGTGAGCTTAGTCTGTGCTATCTAGACTTAGGGCTTTGTAGTCATGCTGACGTACGTACTAGAGCAAAATCTTAGAGGACTGGGCAGCGTACGTCAAATTCGGTGACTTTGCTTCCCGCATCGTACCCTTTGCGAATTTGCCGATCTCGTCGGAGGCTCTGGCGCTTGGCTCAGCAGACAGACCACTCAAGAAGATGATAAAGCATGAAGCCATGGGCAAGGAAGACTTCGAATGCCTTTCCGCAGGCTCCACGCTGGATCCTTCAAGTGGCGCAACCACGGCCTCTGTCACCTCGGATCAGACAGCAAGTGACCGTCAAATCCTCGGAGGAAGCTACGATACCCCAAATAGCTGGTCGGCTTCTCGCATTCCGTCCGTAGCCGCTCCATCTGCAGCATCCGAGAGTCACGAATGGGTCACGGAGACCTCTGGATTCTCCCATGACCCGCTCGACCCGTCCTCATATGCTACAATCGCTATGAGCGAAGAGGCAAGAAGCATCAGGGAGTTCTTTGGTATCAAAGACGATGGCTTGTTTGCTTCCGCTGTACACTCTGAAGCCGTTTCGTCTGCAGCAGTACGAAAGCCTGTGGTAGATGAGGAACTGCTGTGAGAGGAGGTCATAGACGACGTGAAGGGTATGATACAAATCCACATGCATCTAACCCGCGATCAGGCAGGACATCGGGGCTCCGCAATTAGGTAGATGTGCGCTACCTTTCGACTGTCACTAGCGTTCTGAAATTATCACTTGCTGGCAATTGCTAGCGAAGAGCTTTCCCAGATAGAAGACATCTGCTAGGGATAACCTCTATCATAATAAGTATACATGCACCTATATGAGACTGAGACCACTCAAAATTTCAGAATCCTTAAAATATTCCACAAATGCACAGCTAGAAGTTTAGAACGATTACTTGATCATGAGTTATCGATTGTAGATGCGCTGTAGGCTAATATGCACAGGTATCTTTGTATACCCAACGCCACTAATGCAGCCCGCTAGCAAATGCAAATAAGTCCTGATACCGCCCCTATGCCTGCGTAGACAAAAACTCCCTGCTGAAAGGGTAGTCAGTGTACCCCTCCGCCTTCATGGGCATATAGAAACTATCGCGGTCGTACTGGGTCAACTCGATACCCTTCTCCAAACGAAACACGAGATCTGGCGTGCTTATGAAGTAGCGGCCGAAGACAACGACAACGTCCTTGTTGGGATACTGCTTGTCGACCAGATCATGCGCAGATTTCGGCTTGAAACCTCCGGCAATGAGAACGGGGTTGCGGAATGTATCTACGAAAGGTTGGAGCTGCTCAGCAGGATTCGGGTCGATATCGGCATTGCCGTCGATGCGGGATTCGACCAGGTGGATGTAAGCCAGGTCATTGAGCGAATCGAGTTTCTTGATGATGTCCTTGAATTGCGGATGAGGGTCGTCCATCTTCATGCCCTGGAAGACGCTGAAGGGAGAAAGACGGATACCAGTCTTCTTAGCACCGATGGAGTCAACAACAGCCTTGACGGCCTCGAAGGCGAAGCGCGAACGGTTCTCTACGGATCCTCCGTAGGAGTCTTTGCGCTGGTTGACCTTGTCCTGGAGAAACTGGTCGATGAGGTAGCCGTTAGCGCCATGGAGCTCCACACCGTCGAAGCCGGCTTCGATTGCGTTCTTAGCAGCTTGTGCGTAGTCGTTGATAGTCTCGTTAATCTCTTCGATGGACATCTCTTTCGGTGTTGCGTAGCCCTCGCCAAGCGGCACGGGGCTGGACGTCTTGATAGTGATGCCTTCTTTCTCAGCCTGCGCGGGACTGGCAACACGGCCGAGCGCCCATAGCTGAAGGTAGATGAAGCTGCCCTTCTTATGCACCGCTTCTGTCACTTTACTCCATGAGTCGATCTGCGCCTGAGTGTAGATTCCCGGCACGTTGGCATATCCACCAGCCTGGTGAGAGATTAAAGTGGCTTCTGTAACGAGAAGGGTTCCAGGAGTCGAAGCACGCTGAGCGTAGTACTCTGCAACCATAGGGAGGGGCACATGGTTCTCATCGGCACGGAACCGAGTTAGCGGGGCCATTGCAACTCGGTTGTTAAGCTGAATATCCCCGAGCTTGAGGGGCTGGAAAAGTCTTGAACTCGACATTGTGGCTGTAAATCAACCTGGGGGCTCCAGAATTGTTGGGGTGTGGATGTGAAAGGTGTGGTTGTCAAGTTCGCTGTTGATGCTGCAATTGTGGACATGATGGGGGAGGCCGAGGACCTAATATACTTGGTACCCAGTCTACTTTGGATTTCCTTGCAAAGTCGTACACTAATGCGGTCGATTTCCGCCTTAGCGCATAGATACGATTTCCAATCGAGTTTCGCCTGTGTCGAAGTGCATGGAGGTTAGTGTTGCACTTGGTGGGTTCGCAACGCAGAAGCCGAGGGATGACGTGATTCGCCGCCATTTGTCAGCGGTGCAAATCAGCGCCGAGGAATTGGCACTGGACAGAGTGTAGAACGTACATTTGTGATCCTTCCATAGCCTATTTGTGATCCTTCCATAGTCAGCTTGAGTAGGATTTTCGTTGCTGAACACTTCACGTGCGAAAGATGCTCTCAGCAGCACCCCATGTTATGTGCGCATGTCGATACCTGCGTGTCGATACAGTGGGCCGCATTCTTTTTTGATTGGTGTGGGATTTCATTCTTATCTGGCTACAGCGGAAGCGAATATTCCAGGTTCCGGCTCAAACAGGGGGGATTGCTGTGGCTGCAAGTAGGCGAAGCCTACCGCTCCCCTCCCGCAGAGGAAGTGCCGGCAATGCCAAGTCGAGAGGTGTTGCTGCAAAGGACACAAGTTCCTGTACTCGTGTCTCGCATATCAGCCGCAGTACTTCCCATGTCACGTGAGCTCAATGTCCGGTGCGGTCACTCCGATATGTTCCACGTTGATGGCTCGGTCCGCTGTTCGCATTTGTGTTTGCGTGTGTGCGGGTACTAACAGTGAGGCGATTTCCACGAATGTTGCCTGATCGCACGTGATAAAAGTGCCAAAAGAGATCAGTGAGGCGTGGTGAAATGCATCCCATGCCGGCTCGAACATGATGGACTGACGGAGCGCGCACATACAAGATTCTGCTGGCAGCTCACGGTGGGTTCGCGCTGCGTGAACAGCTCGTAGCTCGTATGAAGTCGAACACAGCAACTTGATATTTTCAATAACAGGTTCACCGAGCTAGCGACCTGTTGATGGAGTTTGGATCGGGAGGTGAGCGAATGCGTTAACGCTTATTAAGGGTTCGCTAGCACCAGCAAAGTTGCTCAGGGCAATGTATCGTCGCAGTAATGGTCGAGGAGCATGAAGTGACTATACTTAGTAAGTCTCAGATATTGTGCTTCTCAAAATCACGCTTGCACGTCTTGCTATAGAGAAAGCGCGCCTCGAAGTAGGAACTGCTTGCTAAACTTGGGAGGCACATATCTCCGTCTTTCCAGTTCTCTGTTCCCGTCAGCGGCGTCTGCTGGATACTACAAAAGCCTTATGCCATGAGAACTTGGACGTGCAAACTCACAGGTACACAGATGGTCTTCCTCTACGAAAAGTGAGAGCACGACCTGCATAGGATCACTTGTGCGCCTTTCTTCAAGAATCGCACTCCATATTCGACATACGAAACCACTCGACCGATCTTCATTATGCTTTTGCCTGTAATAAAAGGATTGATCGGATTCGGAGTAGGTTTGCGGATGGACCAAACACTTGAAACGAAGCTTGTCGTTTCATTGGCGGAGGAATCGCGATGCCCCACTTCGAGCAATGAAGCACAAACAAGCCTGGCGTATTTCTTGAGCCGCGTATTCGTGGACATGGAACTTCATGGGTTATCCGATAGCATAGAAACCAGCACATCCGCTGTCAAAATCGTTCTGATGTGTTCGACCGCAGGGTAGCGCTTCACACTGGTCCCACTCGTTCTCTAGCATCGCCATGCTTTCTTTCTCGCGCGCTCTGGCTCTGGCAGCCGCTTTCAATGTTCCATTCTCCTCCGCTGCCAACACTTCCGGTGATGGCACAAAGTACATGGTCGTGTTCGGCGATTCATACTCCAGCACCGGTTTCTGGATCACGTCCGGTTATCCCTCGGCGACCAATCCCATGGGTAATGGCGGGTCTACGACCAGCGGCGGACTGAACTGGGCCGGCGTTGTAACCGAACAACTAAATTCTTCATTACTCCTGACCTACGACTTTGCCGTCTACGGTGCCACCGTTGATACATCGCTTGTCCGAGGCAGCACGCCCGATGTTAAGCAACAAGTCGGTTACTTCAACCAGTACCTAGCCAGTAAGCCTGAATACGCGCCATGGACCTCCGAGAACCTCCTCGTCGCAATTTGGATCGGTATCAATGACCTGGGTAACCCGTTCTGGGATAATACCACTCCGCCGACGGATAAGGTACTAGATGAGTACTTCGATCTGGTACAAAATTTGACGGATTCTGGAGTGAGCCAGTTTGCATTCATCACTGTACCGCCGTTCCAGAATGCGCCGAGCTTCCTGCAGGCGGATACCACAACGCTGGTCTCGAGCATCTCGTCTTGGAACTCGGAACTGAAGACTAGAATGGATACATTTACGAGCGCGAACAGCGGGGTAACGGCACAGCTTGTCGAGACGGAGAAGTCTTTCACTGCAGCCTTGGAGAACCCATCGAAGTATGGTGCTACGGATGCGAAGTGTTCGAATGCCGACGGCATTACGTGCTTGGTACGTTGATGTTTTTGTGAGCCTCCTAGAATTGTAGTTGTTTGCTGACTTGGCCACAGTGGTACGATGGATACCACGCCGGACAGGCCATTCACAAGCTTGTTGCCCAAGCCTTCGTAGATGCACTCGCTGGGTCTTTCTTCTAAGACCTAGGAGATACCTGTGGATGATTACCTTCCAAGGCTTGCTCCAGGAAGCTACACTTCGTGTATATACCATTTCATTGTCATTATGATCCTATCTTCTTAGAATGCAAATCTTCTCGCACTTTCTCACGCACAGATGCTCACTGCAGTTATCAGCTCGGGAAGAGCAACGATCCCGACTTTCTTTTCTCGACATGCTCTTTCAGAGTGGGCTGAATCTTACACTTATCACGATAAAAAGATCTGGTCCTCATCTTCTGGCGACATCATGACCATGAGAACAGCAACAACGAATAGTAACGTGGGTGGAAAGACACGGATGATCGACACTAGAATCGCGTGCAAAGTGCCGATAGCCGAATTTGACCGCACTACGACTGTAGCCAGCACACCGTTTCGCCCGCATATCCGTACCTAGCGAATGTTATCATACCCTCATCTCTGAAACCAAGTCTCTCTCATTGGACAATTTTGGGCTGGCTCGCAAGGACTGTCTTCTAACCTGCGAATACGCAAGGCAAGCACGTCCGGCGACGTCATACTCCGCTAGTCTTGCAATCGCATCCTAGTTCTGTCAAAGGGCTGCGTGACTCAGGTAACGCAACCTAGATGCACGTATCTTTCCTATCCTTATATGTCCCTCCTTCCCTGAATCTCCTGTCACCGTTCGCGTGGAGGAAAACTCTACCTCACGGCCCATATCGTGACTTTGCGGGGTCGACATCCCAACGCAATGAGCGCTCCGACCGCAGAACGACCACGACCACAAATTCCATCACGCCGCTCTTCGGTAGAGTCCACATCTAGTGCTGCAGAAAGACTGAGATGGCGCAACCACCCCGAAGTCACGTCGCCGGGTCTTGATCGCAGCAACCCGTTTGAAGACGATCACGTGCTGTCGCACGATTTCTTCCCCTCGAGCTCGGATAATGATGGGTTCGGAGATGGGGATGATGGAAAGAATGGCGATCCTGAGAAGCGCATTCATAGGAAGGCGGGGAAGGCGCAAGCGAGGAAAACTACAAGCGATGCGGGCGACATGGGAGTCTTGCAGGGAGCCGAGAAGGAGTCGGACGAGCGACGAAGACTAAGTTGGAGAGAGAGGATACGACATTTCACGTGGACATGGTTCTGTATGACCATGGCTACTGGTGGTATCGCAAACGTGCTATACACCGGTATGTCGAACCCAGATCGACCTATCAGCACTACACCCGGCTTACAGCGTGACAGTACCCTTCCGCTTCCATGGCATTTACGCCCTGGGCTGCATCTTCTTCATCCTTAACATTGTCCTCTTCCTCTTCAACGTCATCATGATCTCTCTCCGCTTCTACTGGTTCCCCAAAACATTCAAAGCCTCCTTCCTCCACCCCACAGAAAGTCTTTTCATCCCTGCGGCAATCATCAGTTTTGGCACCATCTTGATCAACATCAGCCAATACGGCGTCGACCAAACCGGAGTTTGGCTCGAGAAAACAATGATGATCCTCTTCTGGATAGACTGCGGTCTTGCAATCTCTTTCTCCATTGGCATCTACCTCATCATGTGGTCCACACAGACTTTCACCATCTCCCAGATGACACCCGTGTGGATTTTCCCTGCGTATCCGTTGCTAATTATCGGCCCGCATGCGGGGAATCTCGCTCCCAAGATATCGGACCCTAATCGCGCGCTGCTGGTCATCCTGTCTGGTTATGTCATCCAAGGCATTGGTTTCCTTGTCTCTCTAATGATCTACTCCGCCTTTATATACCGCCTTATGACGCAAAAGCTGCCCAGGGAGTCGCTGCGACCAGGTATGTTCATCAGTGTCGGACCCTCCGGCTTCACCATCTCCGGCATTGTCACCATGGGACAGGCGCTACCCGAAGTCGTGCCCGAGGATTTCATGGGCAAAGGCATGGGCGAGCTAGCGGGAAAGGTCGGCATGATCGTCGCGAACTTCATGGGATTGTGGCTCTGGGGTCTTGCCTTGTGGTTCTTCCTCGTAAGCGTGGGTGCACATTATAGCTGCGTGCGCAGAGGCAAAATGGACTTCGCCATGACGTGGTACTCGTTCATCTTTCCGAATACGGCGCTCACAACGGCAACGTTTGCGATTGCGAAGGCACTGGATGGGAACAGGCCAATTCAGTATGTAGGGTGCGCGATGACGATCCTTGTGATTGTAACGTGGCTCGTGGTATTTAGCATGATGTTCCGTGCTGTAAAGATTCACCAGATCTTGTGGCCGCAGAAGCAAGAAGATCGTACGGAGGGTGGTTGGAAGCAGCAGAGTGCGGAAGAGCAGCGAAGAAGGAGGTATGAAGGCGGGCTGGACGGCTCAGAGGAAGGTAGGAGCCGAGGCTGGAGTATGGTTAGAACCTTGAGCAGGCGCGGGAGGCCAGAGGGTGATGCGAGGAAAAGGGGTTGGAGTTTTAGAACTGACCCAACTTGAAGGACCTAACACATTTGTCCTTAGCCCTCTACACCTCTTGTTTACATGTTCACGAGGTGGACAACAGTGTTGCTTGAGCACCTAGACTGTCTAGCTTGGTGCGACAATCGGTGCAATGAAACGACGCGCAGTCACCTAGAAGTGACTTCCCCGGTCTGTATCTGAGATCCCAGCTTCCCTTGGCAGCGAAAAGCCTATCCCCTGGTTCCCACGCTAGCATATCCCCAACTTTTGGCCAGTTACCGTCTCTATCACACTGTGTCGTGCATGATGACCTTTCTGTGGCGATATTCTGGTAGAAAGGCCCTTGCATAGAAGACTACGGAATCTGATTTGGGAACAGTGTAGCTATCATCCCGGCATATGCACAATCGAGGCTGCACATATATGATTTCGAATTACGGCTATCGTACTTGGTAACCTCAAGTACACATAATCTTCGCGCGAAGTCCCCCAGATAACCCGTTATAGTGCTGTGTCCTCGAGCTCTGAAACCAAAGGCAAAGCCAAAGCCTGTATAGAGAACGTTACCCTGCTGAACAAGGACATCCTCTGATTTGATATCCTTGTGCCGTATAGTCTGTTTGTTTATGAACGCGAGGCCCTACCTGTACTTTTCGCGATCATTATGTAATCTGGATGCAGAAGTACCAAGCTGAGTGGTGACTGAGACGCTTCCGTACGATTGATATGTGTTGAAGTTTGCTGACCTGAGGGATCGGCGTTGGACGGGGCTGCCACCGCTGCGGCCAGCTTGCGATATTCATATCGGCTGTTGCAGTTTCAAAGGAATTGCGTAAACCTGGTGCAGGAGTCGACCGTTGAGCGACCGAATTGGAGGGCTCATTTGCCACTCCTGCCGAGCCGACGCTTGCGCTCCTCGGTGGGGTTCATCTTGTTCCGTTAAGTTTTTTTGGTGTGAGGTAGGCTGTCCAGACACCTTTTAGAGTTGTCAACAGAACAGTTTGGTAAAAACAGCTTGGGTTGTGCTCCGGTGCTTGTTGTCCGAGTTGACGCAGGAATTTGTCTTCACGTCTGATTGCTCTTTGAACACAAACAGCGATGCCTACAGAGCTTATACAAGCGGTACACAGTTCAGTGAAGTGAACAGAATGAAGACACAGACAACGCAAAGGAGAAGGTAGGGCGGGTGAGGCTGAGATCGTGCGGGGATTTGGGCAGGCTGAGGCTGAACGCATGCCCGTCGGCAGCAAAGAAGCCCTGCCTATGCCCTGATTTGATGAGCCGAAATGCAGTAGGACGACAAGGAAAGAGTAGGACAGTAGGAACATACTCAAGTATGTAGTCTATCAACAGAATACTTCAACCACCTAGACAAGCGGATTCCTCTCGATAAGCGGCACCTCACTCCCCGCACTACTCACTCTTCTCCGCCATTCCTCCCTCCGCACTTCTCCTCTCCCCCTTCGCCCTTCTACCTCCACTTCCCTCATCTCCTCCCCATTCAACACAACTCTCACACCACCCACGTCCTTTACTCCTTTCCCCACCGCCACAGCCTCAGCACTCTCCAGCTTTGGGCTTGAGGCAGAACTCGCCGCTACCGACGGTGCAGAAATTGGTCGTGGAGATGAGATGACGATTTCCCGCACCTTGCCTCGAGATCTGGCGCGGAAGAAGGACAGTGCGCCGACAACGAGGAAGAGACCGAGGATGACAGAGGCGGTGATGATGCCGATTTTGGCGCCGATGGTCAAGTCGTCGCCTGCATCCTCTTCATCCACACCATCAGAAGGTTTGGGAGCACTGTCTGAATTCTTCGGTGGTGCAGGTTTTGCCGACGCATCATCCGCCCTCTGCACTTCGGACGTGCATTCGTACTTTGCCTTCAACCCCTGCTTGTCTAGCTCATCGCAGAACTCTTGAATGTTGTCGGTTGATTTGATCGTCAACCCTCCACCAACCTTGTTTAACACAGGCATCGAAACATTTCCATAAGTCCCGCTAAGCAGCACATTCCCCTCCACGCTTTCTAACTTTTCAAACGTCAAACTCTTCAGCGCGTCGTTGCCCTCCAACGTAAAGTCTCCTTTCACGTCCTTGATGGAGAAAACATCCACCTTCTCCAAGGCAGGATTCTCATTAATTTCCACAGCCCCATCTATTACTTCCCATGGCAGGCTAACCGCCCGGAGATTCTCATTACTCGAGATATTCAGCGAGGTTGCGACCGGCCATTTAAGCCATTCTACGCTCTGCAGACTCGTGTTGAACACCTTCACTGCAGTCCGCGGTCCCAGACCGAAGCTGCAATTCTCAAGGGCGGGGAGGTCCTCCAGCTGTAGACTTTCTAGGGTGTTAAGCGCGGAGAAGCTGAGGGATGCGAGATTGGGCAGGCCACTGAGCTTGATGCTATCGATCGACTGGACAGAAGAGGACGATATCGAGCGCAGGGATTTGGCGGATGTGACCTGGAGCATGTTCAAAGATTTTGGGCCGTTGATTTGGATGTCTCGGGGTGCGGAGGGGGAGATGGTGATGCGTCCGGTGACGTTGGTGCATTTGTTTAACTCCGCAACGTCGGAGGGTGAGGAAATTGTGAAACTGCTTGGGTCTTTGCAGTCTGTGAGGTATCAATCATACGCTCATTGTGCTCGTTAATCACGATCGTCGAGATGGTTTGAGAGGAAAGCTGACGTACCAAGAGCACGAGCTCCCAAAACGGATACCTGCAGTACACACCAGACAGACAGGAAACCCGCTAGCCCCATGTCTAAATATGCATAACAAATGAATGACTGTGGTGAGAAGTAAAAGAACGGCTAGCTTGTCAACGTCTACCTAGAAAACATGGATGCGGTGGCAGAACCAGCGTAAATCATCGCACGCAAAACGCGGGGCAAGCGACCTCTTTTGCAGCCCGCCACGCAGTCTTCACGCGTCGCCGAAAACAACGTACATTTGTTTCAAGGTGTCACCAGCCAATGACCGAGACCTTGGGCTGCATGTCCGGTACACTCGACTTCCTATTTGGGCGATAGATGAGGTTACTCCGCCACGCCCGAACTCCGACCGCATATTCCCTGCAATACCACCATCTCATCTTGTACAGATGAACTGATGTCGACTGTGAACTTCGTTGATGGGATAATGAGGCTGTAATTGCGAAATGTTGGCGAGGCGCAATGGAAGAATTCGGGTGCTTCGGCGTGTACCTTCGCAAACCTTCGTCACGTTAGGAATCGCAGACGTCGACGCAATTTAGGTCCTATAAGCCTGCTATAGATTGCTAACCCGTCCAGGTCCCTCCGTTGTTGCCATTGTTAAGCACGAGAAGGCGTACTGCACGTTCTCGTATCCTGTCTTGTGGTTAGCGCTGCTGCACAATTTCATCATGGGGCCGAACTTTGAGGTTACTAGGAGCTGTACATTGCGAAACCCCCCAGCTCTGCCGTCCGAGCCCATGTTTAGTACGGGATGGCGTACATAATCCTTATTGTGTAG
This sequence comes from Didymosphaeria variabile, assembly GCF_027946475.1. NCBI lineage: Eukaryota > Fungi > Ascomycota > Dothideomycetes > Pleosporales > Didymosphaeriaceae > Didymosphaeria > Didymosphaeria variabile. The sequence goes on along the minus strand of NW_026611625.1, from coordinate 1,347,477 downwards.
GTGGTCAGCAGCGCTCCTCTTGTTTCATCACGATAGCGCGAATCACCGCGTACGAACGAGGCAGACAGCTGCGGGTGTCTCGTATAGCCAGTCTAATATACAACCCTAGAGTGTGGTAGAAAGATCAATTTTTTACAAATACTGAAGGGAAACGCCTCACTGCATGGACTCCAGTGCCTCGCCGATCGATCGTAGAGGCATGATCCAGGCTCCCACTTATGACCAGTGCGCTCGAGGGCGGAAGGACGTACATATCGGGGGCTCATACACACCAGGCTCTCCAGCCACTTTCGTCGTAGTCCGTTCGAATTTACCTCCGTAATCGCACGCACGATCACACTCTCGAGCACAATCACAACCTCCACGTAAGATCCTGCCACAATAATGTCAGCGTACAAAAGTGCTCAACTTGAACATACATTCGCCGTACCTTAGAAAGTCCGTCTAGAATCATTGTATCTTTCGTTCCGCTACTCACTGTCCGAATCAGAAGTGGACTCGTCTTCAGAGGATATTGATATGATCTCCTGTGCGGATTCGTCATCCTCTCCCGTCTCGTACTCGGTAACCTCGCCAAGCTCGCTGTCGTTGAGCTCTTCGCTACCACTCTTCCTGGGGACAAGAGGTGAGGGGGAGGCGAATGAGAAGAGACGCGCACCACTGCGGCCATGTCGCACAGAACTGTTGCCCTCAGATTCAGGCAGATTTTTCGGTTCGCTCTTTGGCTTTGGGTTGCCCTTGGGCTTGGAGCCTTGCTCTTTGGAAGACTCTGACTTCTCTAGCTCCACTTGAGTAGCAGCCAACTTTGCATCGATGTGAGCATCGGTGGCTTTTACAGCAAGCGCGAGGGCCTCTTCATTTGCACCGCCCTCCACGTGCTCGCGACCTTCGTCGATGAGCTCCCAGTACTTCTTTGAGCAGAACTGGTTGTGAGATACAACTTGTCTTGCCTTTTTGCTCTTCTTCGCCAGCCTGTAAGGCGGACGAGGCTTCCATTTGACTAGATCGGGAGCCTCTTGTCGCGCAATTGAGCCAGCGGGAAGATAAAAGTCCATTTCAGGGTGTTTTCCAGGGCCTGATCTGCACGATCCACAGCCGGGGCATGACCTCACGTCACCAGCGAGATAATAGCGTCCAAGTGCATGGTTGATGTCGCAACGCCAAGCAAGTTCATCGCAACGGAATTGCTTCTTCCAGTATGCACCTAACGGGAGCTCTTGACCATGCTCCATTGTCTTTGAGTCGCTGGAGTGGGGGCCCAGGTCGACAGGCTCAGGTGTTGGCTCAGGTGTCAGCACCTTCTTCGCTCTTTTCTCCTCTTTCCCTCGCAAGTACGCTTCCACAGCTATAATTCCCTTCTTCAATGCCTCATCTGTAGTCGCGCCAGTGTTGATAGCATCCCAGTATGCGTCTTTGGCAATGCTGTTGTGCGATAGATGCTTGCTTCGCCTGGGCTTTCCTTGCGGCCTTCCAGGCTTCCAGATGATGCCTGGCGCAGGCTGAAAAAAATGCGAACGTGAAGGCAGATAGAAGTCCATTACTTTTCGTTTCGGGTTCTCACTCAAAGCAGTAAAGCAGCCCGGACAGTTCTTTCTGTCACCTGCATTATAGTAATAACCCATGGGGTGTTTGATGCTACACCGCCATGCATATTGGTCCTGTTCAGAAACCTTCTCGAAATAAGCATCCGGAGGGAGCCGCTGGTGATTTTCAAGCGTTTTGGAAGTACCGTGACAGGCATCTGCATGTGCCGGGTGGCTGCTTGATGAGAAAGTTGTACTAGGATTTCGTTCAAAGGCAGCCTGCGCAGTTTTTGGAAGGTTGGACTTTGCGTATTGCGGGCTCTTCCGTCGTTTGTTTGATCCACTAGCAGAAGTATCGTTATTTGGCCGCTTCGAGCGGGTGGACTTGTTTGTAGATTTCGTCTTCTTCCGTTCTTGATGCAAGACGAGCTCAGCCTGCGGATCATCGTTGTCGCTGCCGAGCCCTTCCGGCGGATCTTCTAGGCGGGCGTTGTGCAGACTAGCCGGAGCTTGTATCAGTTCCGAATCAAGAGTAGGCGGATCGACGAAGTCTGCTATCCTTCGAAGACCAGGCGCAAGACGCCTCAAATCACCTTGCTCAATGGCTCGTTCGATGTAATCGTCGAATTTCAGTGGCGTCTCTCGTTGCTGCTGCGTTCTTGGCCTTTTCTCCGCTAATCGTTGCTTGTGATCCTCAATCAGCGCCATTCTCCACAATGGGTCCACCGTGCCAGCAGCATCGCTTTGGGTAATCTCTGGCAAGGGAGATAGACCTGATTCTTGTAAAAGTACATCAGGCCCATATGCAGCCACGAGACCCTCAAGTCGGTTAGGCGTTTTAGTCTGAGAATGGAAGGAACATACCGAGTTCGTTTCAGTATCATCGCCCACGTGCATATTCCCACCAGCAGTTGTGCATAATTCGTCAACATTGTCAATTGCACCACTCCAACTAGTTTGTGTAGCAGGTGCACCCGAATCGCCCCTAGCAGACAAACCGGAGAGCGGGGATTCTTGAAAATTCCCATGGTCACCTGGGACAGCAGGACTTCCGGTGAGGCCATAATCCCCAAACCCCTGAAGCCAGTTATTGCGAGGCACGCCCGTACCTTTACGCGGCAGGGCGCCGGGCAAGTGGCAAGTTTTCGGCTTCTTCGTGCGGGGAGGGCGGACGTTTTGTTCATGAGCTACATAAGGCGCGCTTCTGACACGAAAGAGCGATGACTGTCCGGTAACATCGTCGAGCTCCTCGAAAGGTGATGCATCAGCACCGAACTGATACTGCGTGGCGCTATACCGCACCATAGAAGGATGACTGAAAGCCCTATGCCAAGACCGGCTCATCAGATCGACAACGGGGAATGTGTTGCCGGGCAGGAAATCAGCAAAAGACCGTTCGTTGAATTGCTCGAAGTCCCAGAACGTTATTGTCTCTCTGTCGTCGTTCGCCAAGAAGCTAATTATCCGCGAATGAGTGTTCTGGATCATCCTAGTAGCTAGCTTGTTCACATTGTCCGAGACGGATCTGAGGTATTGATGGACATTCTGGCCAGTATTGTGGCCCGTAGATAAGCATGCCTCGAGCTGATTGGGGTGGAGAGCGTGAGCCACGAAATTCTCGAGGAAAGTCGCCTCGTAGACTTTCTGGCTACCCTGGTACAAGACGAAGTTGGTGTAATCTTCCCAAGTGGGCTTCCGACGATTGAGATTTATGCCCATCTTGGATACGCGACTGTTGGCAGGCTTGAGCCGCCCATCGCCGTTCATATCTGCAGAGTGTGAGCATGGGGTAAGTTTCCCTGCCATGAGTTAGCTTACAAGGAGGGAAAGATTCTCCGGTAGGGATATTGATGTGCTCCTGATCGACAATGGCAAACGTGTAATCTCCTTGAAACCTGGGCTCAGGCTCCTCGAATGCCATCTGCAATCCATGGTGGTTTGCTGCAAGGAGGGGTGATGATTCGATGGGGCTATCACTCCAATCTACTGCGTCCTCCATATGGAGTATTGACTTGTATAACTTATACAAAGAGATAGGAGTGGATCGATCTGACAACCAAGGATGATGCAGCCAAAGTCGATTGTTAGAACTGAAGTGACAAGTTGAGCGACAGGGTAGAGCATGATCAGAAAGCTCTTATGGTACATTGATGGGGTTCTGCCTAGGTCACAAACGCTTCTTTGGAGCGCCGCACGCTTGACGAACGGACGAGGGCGCGAGTCCCATGGTATGATACATAGCTCCTAATGCAGGTGGGCATGTAGCGTTTGCTTCTGGGCCATTTGAACTAGATCCGCATTCTCGAAGCTTCAATCCCCTCCAAAGCATGAGACGGGGGGTTGGTCTCAAAAAATTCTCTTAGATGATCTTGGAGTCTGCTCAATCGATGAAAAGCTTCTGCCGTCGGCAAGGTACGATGGTAAAGGTCTGCAGGCCGTAGTGGGGTAGCGCGACGAATGGGAAATACAATGCTTTTGCAGGAGCAAACGCTTCGACCGGAGTCGGTGCTTCCAAATGGGCGCGCGGGCAGCATTCACGTCGAACAGGTTGAGGCTCAAAGCGAGATGACTATAGCTCATGGGAAAAGCGGGCTTCCAGGGCGTTTGCAGATGCTTTTCGACGCCGGTCTCTTCGATATGCGGACATGCAGCCCATGTGTGGCCATTGCATGTTATTGGTTCTCATACTTGACGAAAAGCTTATACGACCTGTCGTTCTTGTAGAATCTCAAGACCAATTGAGCCGGTAATAATTTCCTTTCGATCAGTCCGCGATGCTCAGCGGTGTTTCTTCGTGAAGGGGTTGCGCTTGCGTCCATGCGTCTGTGTACTATGCCGTTAGGAGCTGCAACACGTTCGTTTGAAGACACTAGATTGGGAGAGTCAGTATCCTGTTCCCAGAGGCATGTGCCGCTGTTCATGTGCAGTGACATGCTCGTTTGCGAGGTGTTGCGGAGCGCCGCTAAGCTGCAGGTGCCCGTTTGAGCATGCCGCGTATAATCGACCAAGAGCTCCACAGAGGCATCCTCAGCTGTTAGTCAATATTTTGACAGGAGGGTTGCCGTTCTTCTCGGTGCTGTAGGTGATGCAGACAATGGAGGAGTGTACTGACATTAGGTCGAGGTAAAGATAGGCGAAGCCGCCAAGCCCCCGCTTTCCTCTGATTGGTCGGAATTTGAGGTGCCACATTTCACGATGCAACTGTCGCAGCTCACCAGAGCTTCGTTCTTCAGATACTCACACGATGGGGAGACAAGCGCTCTCGTCAATTGCCATCCTCCTTCCTCTCATCACAGCCACCGCAAATGCGGTCTCGGAAGCCCCGCGACCGCGTGGTGTAGGCCCCGACTGTACGTAACACCACCACAGCTTCCCCGAAGCTGCTGGGTAGCAATTGAAGGAAGTGTAGCTCACATGTTATAGTTGCAAAGTACTATAAAGACGCAACATCCTTCACGTGTATCTCCAACCCCGAACTCAAGCTCGATGTCTCCCGCATAAATGACGATTACTGCGACTGCCCCGACGGCAGCGACGAGCCCGGCACCTCCGCGTGCTCATACATCTCTCCTCTCTCACCAAAGCAACCTTCACGCTATGGCGCCACTAAAATCAACGCCTCCCAAGCCCTGCCAGGTTTCTACTGTAAGAACAAGGGCCACATAGCGAGCTACGTGCCCTTTACGAACGTCAACGATGGCGTATGCGACTACGAGCTATGCTGCGACGGTAGCGACGAGTGGGAAGGCGTTGGCGGCATAAAATGCGAGGACCGGTGTGCAAAGATTGGCAAAGAGTGGAAGAAGCAGGATGAGGCGCGGCAAAAAGGTCTGGGCAATGCGAACAGGCGGCGGAAAGAGCTCGTTGCCGAGGCGGAGCGGCTGAGGAAGGAGGTTGAGGACCGGATCCAGACGCTGCAGGCTCAGATCAAGGGCCAGGAGGTGAAGGTGGAGGCGTTGATAAGGACATTGGCTGATGTGGAGAGGTCGGAGAAGGGCAAGGTGGTGAGGGGTGCGGGAAGGGAGGGAAGTTGGGCGTCTTGTCGAGCTTGGCGAAGGACAAGGTGAACGAGCTGACGGATAGTCTGAGGACAGTCAAAGATGAGAGGGATGCGGCGAAGTCGAAGATGGGAGAGCTCGAGGCTATCCTCAAGCGTTTCAAGGAGGAGTACAACCCCAACTTTAACGACGAGGGTGTCAAGCGCGCGGTCAAGGCTTGGGAAGACTACGCAGCTTCACAGCCTGTAGAAGAAGACAACTCTGCCCGCGACCGTGATCTCGAAGATCTCTTGAACCCTTCCTCCGAAAGCGCCATTAAGTGGGACGACTTCGATACCGAGGAAGAGTCCGATGTCGAGCTTCGTAAGTTCCCCATTCTAACGCCAATTTCTTCGACCCACCGGGCAACACTAACACGTGCATCGTAGTCTACAAATTCGAAGAATACCTCCCCACCCCCGTCCGCACCTGGGTCGACGAAAAACTCCGCGCCCTCCGAATAACCCTCATCGAAAACGGTATCCTCGCCGACCCACACACCGACTCCCCGGAAAGCAAACGCGTCACCGACGCCCGCGACCAGCTTTCCTCCGCCCAGCGCGACCTCGACAACGACCGCAACGAGCTGACCAAGCACAACGAGGACCTGACCAAAGAGTACGGCCCGGACTCCATTTTCCGTGCTCTCAAGGGCGTGTGCGTGAACCAGGATAGCGGGGAGTACACGTACGAGCACTGCTTCCTGGACAAGACGACGCAGAAGCCTAAGAAGGGTGGGGGCCATACTGGTATGGGCAATTTCGTGCGCATTGAGAAGATAACGGTGGATGATGATCTGCCTGCCGATGGGAAGGGGCTTGGTAGTGGGGAACGCTATGCGTTGAAGTACGAGAATGGACAGCACTGCTGGAATGGGCCGAATAGGAGTACGTTGGTCGTGCTGGCGTGCGCGGAGAAGGACGAGATTTGGAAGATTGTCGAAGAGGAGAAGTGTGTGTATAGGATGGAGGTGGGTACACCAGCGGTGTGTGGTGTGAAGGAGGGACATCAGACTGTGCTGCCGGCGCACAATGAGCTGTAGGAACATGAATGTCTGTCAGGACGGTGCACGTTTGTGCGATGGGTACTGCGAGTTGTATAGACAGTGTGGAATCGCATTGGTGCGTCGGGCGTTGTTTCGTTGATGCGGGCATTAGCGCTAGGTAAAAGTAGAGCTGGATAGATGGGTAGCATTGTTGATGTCCAAGTTCAGCAGCTTCGATGATATACAGTGTTGTTGTGTTGACGAAGCAATGGTATCATTTGGTATAATCCTTGCGGACGGTACAGTACAGCAAAGTAGCATTACCGTCACCAAGCCGCATGCTGATATTTCTCAAGTTCCTCCCATCATTCCTTATATATCGTACATCGGTCTTGTGCATTGCGACTCCCCGCTCAGATCAACGCCGCAGCGAGGCCGAGCGCCACAGCACCAAAGCACACACCGTTTACTACAGCGCCACCCGTTGACTGTGCCGGTCCACTGCTGGTCGACGAAGCAGCACCCGATTCCGCACTGCTCGCACCTGTCTTCGTCGCGCTCTCTGTGTTGCTAGCCCCAGACGATGCCGCCGAAACAGCGGTCGGCAGGTCAGAAACAGTCACGCCGGCCGCAGCGCACAGCTTGGTCACAGCAGGTGCGATCTCTGCAGTCCACCGTTAGCGCCCACAGTCTACTTGGATCGAAAGCGAAAGGGAAGCCGTACTAGCAATTTCATCCGTCGAGCACTTGCCCGGCACGCAGTCGGTGATGCTCTTCTCAATGGCGCTCTTTCCTGTCGTGCACTGGCAGTTTTGGTCTGTGAGACTGCAGCCCGAACCCGGGACTGCAACGGCGAAGCAGGAGAGTGCGCAGGTGGGAAGGTCGCCGAGGTTTTGTGCCGCCGCGAAGGCAGAGAGCGCGCCGAGAGTGAGGATGGAGAAGCGCATATTGGGTTTGTGTAGGGATCGTGACAAAAAGAGTTAATCAAGGATAAAAGAAAGTAGGGAGAGAAGAATGGAAAGGAACGGAGTGATTGAGAAATGGGGTTTTGGGGACCGGGAGTTTGATGGCTGCGGGACGGGCGTCGCAACGACCTTTGTAGCAGGAGCACGGATAACTTGTTCAGTGTCCAGATGTCTGGCCATGCGGGCTAGGTGACGCTAATGGCTCGCTGTTTCCAACTACAGTGATACGACAGAATGCCCAGGCGCATCAGGGTTGAGGCGCAGTTTGGTACGGTGCAACATGGTTCGGAACGTGATGCGGGTTTATGCAGGAGAGCTCAGCTGCAGAGTATTCCTCATAGTCGCTATGGCATTGTGGACGATCGCACCTGGATTTGAGATTGAGCATGAACGGACATCAGCGCAGGCGATAAAGCGAGCCGTGAAAGACGCGGAGAGCACACTGTTCGCAGCAACAGCAGCGACGCGACAGGGGGGAGGAACGCTTGTTGAAAGTACAGGTTGGTGAGTCAGTGAGAATGGAAAGTCGAGCAGAGAGTTGCAATAACCTTTGTCATCCACAGCATCTACCCGCGCGATGTCCGGGATCATCTCACTAAACATTACGCGACCCGCCCCTTGCATTAGCCTAGCGATCAGGGGCCAGCTTATTTTCGGGCCCCCCTGCATACTTGCGTGCTTGCGTACCAGACCATACAAAGTCTCCCTTCTCGCTACGCTACCTTCCAACCCTATCCCGCGTGTAGCTGTTTGTTGTGTAGACACCATTCTATCTGGGTACATCGATGATGTCGCGGGTACCATCCTGCTTGTTTGCTAAGATGCGGAGGGGGATGCGTCGGGTGTGATGAGTTGAAAAGGAACGCATTTCTTCTTCGAAGCAGGGATGCATATGTTATAGAGGTACATGTGCATTTGCGGCCGCTGTTACAAACGTTTCTGAACAATCAAAAGCCTTTCTCCGTCTAAACATGTTTTCCTCTCGTTGACCCTCACTTGCAAGATACCTCACCAGCGCCGCAAATGTCCTGACCGGCTTTGGGCACGAGGCACAAACAGTTGCATAGCTTCCACGCCAGTCATTAGTCCCTTTCGAGATCTAGGTCGCAAAGAACTAAATAGCAAGCTAGGTGTGTGCCCTTAGTGATCCCGCGAAATCTCGACATGAGAGCGATCACGCAACAGCGAACATGCGACCTTGTATGACTTCGATGACACTTTCATTCCGCTTGCGATGCTTATGCAAGTAACGTACACGACCAGCTATAACCCCTCCGTCAAAAGTACTCTGCTACAAAGTACGATACTAAGAGAAGACACTAGGCCGGCCATATGAGCCCCATAAATGCGCCCCCAGCCAAAGACACCGTATTCATAATCCAGCTATGCACGGTGCCTTGTTCCCAACATTTGTATGGTTTGCCCATTGGAGGTCACAATCTACAAATCCAGATCCCTACGTGTCCCTCACGAGATGAACAAAAGAAGGCAACCAAGTAAAGGAAAACATTTGACCAGAACCGAGACCGACCAAGAGGTATATTGCTGAGTTGAAGACAAGTAAAAAAGGCCGTATTTCGCACATGCCGCAAGTTCGAAAAAAGAAATTATCCATAGTAGAAGTTAAATCGGTACGTGAATGCGATATGTTAGTGCGTTTAGTTTGAGATTGAAAAGAAAAGTTTGCTTTTATAAGTGCCGGTGGCAGGCGATGTGGGGAGACGACCTAGAACATCGCGCCGTCCATATTCCGCTGTGTCACAGGCGCGCCGTTCATGGGGCGAGGTGGTGAGGGTTTCCGGGATGCGAATGGACCGGCGGGCATGGGCGGGCTGCTCATCGGCTGGATCTGCGCATTCCCGTGTAGGCTCCTCCCTTCGCTCATTGTCTTTCTCAATGCTGGCCTGGATGAAGCAGACTGGTCAGACATCTCTTCGTAGGAATTGGTCCTCTGCGAGTTGGCAAATGGAGCATGAGGTGCATCAAGACCAGCATGGATCGCTGGGTCGCGATGCTCCGAGCGCCCAAAACCAAAGCGTCTTCGCGGGTTGATTGGAGGAACTGGTGGCGGCGGGGTCTCCATACCATTCTTGAGCGAAGCTCCGGGCGGCAGATTGACAGTGTCTATGACTGAGGTTGTCGAAACAAACACCGGCTCGCCAATATCGGCCTTCGCAATGGACTTCTTTCGCAGGGTGCCAACCTTTGGCATAGGTGGGGGCCTCGCATCCGGGTTGAAAGCTACCTTGTCCGGGGTTCCGGGGTTCGACACCGGCGGGGTGTTGGCTGCGGAAACCGGCAGAGGTGAGACTTGAGGACGGAAAGCGGGGCTTGGTCCGCCAGGTGAAGGTCGGGGTGATACAGGAAGCCCAGGCGATTGTTGAGGTCGGCTTCCAGACATATGAGCAGCCGGAGCATTAGGCATTCCATTGCCGGTCTGGATGGGCTTCAAATGCTTCGACTCAAAATAGGCGGCTGATTTGCTGTTGCTTCGCGACCTCGACTTGCGGCTCTGATCAGGGGATGGTCGCTCGGCAGGCAACGGCTGAGTGGTGTTGACCGAGTACCCAGGCATTGACGGAGTAGAGTTAGGAGGATAATGACTAGATCTAGAACCAACACCTTCGCCCATAGCCTGTTGGAGGTCGTCCCGATATTGGGGAGGACGGCTGCGAGAGCGGCCAGATGATAATTCCGAGCTGGATCGATCTCTGCCCGAGCCTCTGCTGGACGTGGGAGGTGATCGATTCTGCGGAGGTACACCACGATTACTGTCGCCAGTTGCAGATCGCTGTCGTGGCTCGCCGTGTGGGAGCGCACGCATATGCTTTTGGCGAAAAGAGGCTCCTTCGGGGACACCAGCGAGAGAAGTGCTGCTAGCGTTCACCGAGTTTGCACCAAGACCAATCACCTTCATTGCCTTAAGAGAACCGTCTGGATTTCGGTGGCTGTCGACAGTAGCGAAAGATTCCCGGCTTGATTTCGCACGCAGCATGTTGAGAGCGGTTTTCAGACCTCCAGACCCGCCTGGTGCAGGTGCAGGGCTTGTAGAACGACCTTCAGCACGAGCGCGGAGACTTTCCTGGATGGCACGTTGGCGTTGCGCAAGATCCCGCTGAAAAGCTTCGTGCTCCTCTACACTCCGGCCACGCTGGTGCGTTTTATCCTCATCCTGCGTGAATGAGGGCGTATCAGGAGACAGAGGCGACATTGGAGAGATGGGGTAGGCCTGTGGTTGGGGTTTAGGCGCATCCACAGGGCTCACAGAGCTCATGCTTGCCCTTTCGTTGTAGAATGGATTGCTCTCGAGGTCATCAAGATCCCAAGGATTCGAGTGGTTATAGGTCGAGTTCGAGTGCGTGTCTGTCTCTTTTTGGGGCTGTCGGCGCTGAAGACCTAGTCCAATGTTTTGCGTCTGCAGTGGTGGAGGGTTCATCATACTTTGACGATCGTCATCATAGTTCGACGAGACATTGCTGACATTGCGCAGATGCTGTCGGATGAGGCCGCTAAGCCCACCATTGTTGGGACCCAGCGTGGGAGAGTCGAGATCCAACTTACCAGAAGGCTCTGGATTTGGTGACGAGTGAGGCTCAACCTGAGTTGGCGGAGAGTCACTACGTGAGCGCAACGCGGGGTGATCAGACTTTTGCGGTGGCCGCGAATTGCTTCGCGAGCGAAGAGCAGGATGTTCTAGGATCGAAGGGGCAGGTCCAGTGGCCACAGGGAGGTTTTCTATCCGGCGGCCTCGCTCCGAAGATTTCGGAGCGGGCTGAGGGGCGTCACTCTCGTCCTCGCTGGACCCAGCGGAGGCGAAAAAGGTGGTCCCTTTTTGTGAATCGGGCGACTGCACATTGTGAGGCGACAGAATCGGAGACTGAGAGGCCGTGGCAGGCGCGGCCTTCATTTGGTGTGCAGCTGATTGGAAGACTGAGAATGCCGAGGGTGCTTCCTTGGGCTTCGCCGATGATTCGGACCGCTTTCGTTCCATGGCGGCACCAGCTGTCGTAGCGCCGGCTTCAGCTCGCTTTCGCTTCTCCAGCTCTGCACGCTCTCGCAGAGATGGCTTCTTGGGGTTCTCTACTTCGGTGCGCTCCGACAGAGAAGGTTTCCGAGGCACGGGTGGCTCTACATGGTCCGGGAAGGTGGTCTTGCGAGGACTGTCAAGTTTAGCAATCGATGCTTCGCGTTCCAGTTGCATCTGCCTGAGACGCTCCCGGTACTGCTCTTCGCTGAAGGCATTTTTCGGCTTGTTGAAAGCGCCCATCGCGGTAGCCTTTCCTCTGTCCTGCGGGTGGAGTGCGGTGTTGAGTGTTTGAGCATCTTCGCTGTCGCTGGCCAATGGGCTCAAAGGCGACTGGGGTCGAGAAAGAATTGGGCTTGACGCGTTCGTCGGAGAGTCTTTGCCGTTGGGGAAACCGGGATTGACCTGGAAAGTGGGACTCTCCATACGGAGAGCTCCGCCCTTTGTGAAGCGATCACTCAAGTTTGTCGCAGATCTTGTTTGAGTGAACAGTAGCGGAGGGGTAGCACGACCGGTCTGTGCCCGTGTCCTTTGAATCGAGTTGAGGCGGTTCATGGCTGACGACTGCTGCTCATACATTTGCTGGTCTAGACCTTGGTCGTAGAGCCTCCGTGCTTTGGTCGTAGATCTGGTGATTTCCGTAGGCGATGTAGGCCCAGGAGTCACCGAGTTGGCGCCTTGCGAAGCCACAGAGGTTGCTGCGGTAGAAATGCGCGCATTACTTCCAGAGTTGGTTGAGGATGACGTCTCTCTTCGACGGTTGAATCCTTCTATGGATGGAGAATAGGCATCTTTGGTAGGACTTGACGGTTCACCGACAGCTTCGCCTGCCTCTTCCGCTGCAAGTCGTTCCTTCTCTTCACGTCGCATCTTCTGGAACGTCGACAAGTGTACATCATCGTCGTACAGAAGCCTGCCTCCTGACGTTCCGCTGCCACCAATCTTATAGATCTTTTGCCTGCCTCCAAACAAAACATTACCCTCTCCTGGTCGTGCTCTGCTCATCATGCTTGCGCCTTCCTCGGTGGCCTGGCTGTCGAAGGAGCCCGAGCGCTCCGAGGCGAACGGCGGCCGAATTGGGCCATTTAGGGAATCGCTGAGGGAACCTTTCAACGATGAGACTTCGGCTATGTCTGTGAGGCCTCCAGGGGCGAACCCGAATTCGTGCAGGCGGGACTGTCGCTTGGGGAGGAGCACGCTGTCGTCACTGGCTTTTCCAAGCTTGGAATTGGGGTCGTCCTGCTCCCTGAGCATGCTAAAACGCGTCGATAAGCCAGGCAAGATCAAACTCGTTCGGAAGTCATCGGCGGCTGGCAGTGCCGTTGCGATGTTAAGCTCGGGCTTGGGCTCTGGCTCCCCCTTCTTCTTGTCCTTTCTTTTGAGGAAGCGATTCATGGCGCCCTACATCCTGTCAGAAACATTTCGAGGTGCGAGGCATCGCGGCATGGTGCGATAGCTCGTATGCACTTGGGTGGAATCCATATCGGAAGGGAAACCTACTGATCTCTGGCGCTGCCTTTCTACGGTGTGTGTGGTAAGATTGGGCTGCGCTGTCCGAAGCTCACCGCTCGTTTCCAGGGCAAGACCGACGCGGGCGTCCGTCGGCTACCAGCACGGCAAGAGCGCGTGTGGGAGGTCTGTGGCAGGTGCAATCAGCGGATGTCTCGAATTATTCTCCCATTCCTCGCGTTCCCTCCCCCCCACAACAACGCCAAACGTTCGATGCCGGATGACGTACACGATAGCCACACTTGCTTGTCCTCTGTTTGTGCCAATGGGTCCGATACAAATGTCGTTCAGGAGCTGCGAACGTTAAGAGCAGACGCACGCTCCATGCAGTGACCGAGGTGTAAGTGTGAGAGTCGACAATGAGCGTGGAGAGACACAACGCCTCGCAAGTTTGTTTAGACGCAGGGAATGTGCGTGGTGGATGCTGAGGCACGGATTGAAAAAGAGCTGGATGATCGGCAGAAAGGGCGAAATTTGAGGCGGTCCGGCGGGCACGGAAGGCCGACGACGAAGATAAACGCGATTAAGGCGAGGATCGAAAGGAGCGTGGGGTTGCTAGAGAGCGTGGTCGCCTGCGCGCTGCGAGTGCGTGGTGGTGAGAGTGAAGGAGCGGAATGAGGGAGCACCTCGGGCGGGGACACTTGGGACCGTGTAATGGGCGCTCTCGCAGGAACAGCGTGGGCAAGGCGATGTGCTGGGGAAAAGTGACAGGCCAGGCACAGGCGTCAGAGAGTGCAAGGTATAATTTCCACTAACCCTCAGAGGTCATCTCCGCGCATGGGCGCCAACGACGCTCATGGCAGCACCGCGTCTGCAGGGAAGGCTTCCGTGGGCCAGCATCCGGCTGCCGCGACGCGCTCAAAGCTTGCGACCGGTCTCTGCTGCGGCCTCCTCTCAATCTACGATGGCGCACGCCGGCGTGCGAAGAGAGAGCGTGGTGGAGCGGCGACATCAAAACAGTGCACCGCCGAAACGGGCGCTAGGCGGTCGCAGCCGGCATGCCGCTGTTTCGAAAATGCTCGGGCGCGTGCAGAGGCAAATCGAACTGTCCTCTCCAGAATCACCGCGCAGCTCTCCGCGGCTCAGCAGCGAGAAGTCGCATTGTTCACTGCTGTTGGCCGCCATGTGCAGCCACAGCGAGCGCGCCCAGCATCGTGAATCAGAGCGGATGGACTGATCCATCCATCAGTCGGCTCATGACTGGCCAATTGCACGGTCTCCAATGCCCGCGCTCCAGAAGGAATCCTTCCAGGGACGAGAACCTTATTGCTCTTAACGCTGCACGACCTATAGCTATTGTCGAACGCCTCCATGCCACTCTCAGCCGGTCCCAAGTTCGCCTCTGAAACCACTGCGGGAGCCGCGTCGTGAGACATGCCTCCGCCTTGCTCACGAGCTCGTCGCAGTGCGGAGAGAAGTCAGCGGGCTCGCTTTCGACCACCGTTCGTGGCATCTTCTGAGCGGGCGGCGCCCTGGTACCTTGCAGATGGCCCGCTAAAAGATCCAATCGCGCTGATCCGCGTACCGAAGTCGTGGGCCCCTTTCCATTACCCCTGGACGGACCACCATCACCCGTATTTCGACCCCTCAAACGCGTGGTTCCGCAGCGCCCGGCCGTCGTCCTCTGCTGCGACACCGCACGCACTCAGCTCGACGTTGTGAGATCTCCTGGACTATTTGTACCTCACAACGGGTATTGCTCATGTCCTCGAGCCTCCAACGAAAGCACCAGGTAACACTTAGCGCCCTGCATTAATGTCAAACAAGCATACATCGGCGTGGCTTCCGACCTGCAAGCCTTTCCCTTGCAGCTGCAGCCAGCACCCTCGAGGCATACGCAGCCCGCTCGGCGTGGGTGGTGGTGCATCCATCTCTACACTCTAGCCTCTACACTTGCTGCATTAGGACCGGACGTCAGTCCTCGTGTAGACCACAGCATTAGCCAAGGGAGTATCGCATCGAGCTGCAAACAGCGTATATACCGACGGCTATGCACATTCGCGACTCTTGGAGCGCTGCCACCAGTGCTGGCTTCTATCGTCCGGCCGCCCTCTGTGTGAGGGTATCCCAGTACATCAGCCGTTCCCCGAAATTGAATGGCGGCCCACAGAGAACGGTTCGGTCGACGCTCCACGCACGGCTAACAATACGATGCAAATTTACACTCCCTTCAAAATGTTGAAGTCATCGAAATTGGGTTGTGCTGACGAAAGCCATCGAGACCAGGCTGTGGGTTGGCGTTGCGACTCGGGTTGCCTGACCTTCCCGTACCCGCGCGATGGAAGACGAAATGATGATCTGCCCCGGAGCAGCAATTTGCTCCCGATCCGCACCGCCTCAAACCCACTGGCTGGATACGGCAGCCTGCACGCGTCGCGCCTGTTCGCGTGGTGGTCTGTGGTAAACAAAGCCCACGCGACGCTGACAAGCCCTGCCTTTGTACGGGTGCTGCAGCCACGAGCTTCATGAAGCGAACCCCTTCCGTATCACTTCGTAGATTTACGTCACTATGAAAACGAGAAGGCTGAGGCGAGCCCGCTGCTCGAATCTGCACATGTCGTTTGTTTGTTTGGCAACAGAGATACTAATTTAGACATCAACTATCGATAGCTTAGCTTACCAGCGCAGCAACGCGCACTCTCCAGCAAACCTCATCAGCCTCACCATTCACGACTCTCCGGCTTACGTTTCACGTTGATGTGGGTAAGCTGAACAATCCAACCTGGAAGGATTGTACTCGTATCCATACAGCCTGGTCGAGTGGTGCGATCCATCAACAAAAGAAACATTTTTTTTGCACTCGCCCGACTATGGTTTCCCTGTCGTTGCAGGTTGAGAGCGAAGTGGGCTTTAACAGACTTGGCTTGCACTAGCGGCGCGATAAGTCGCGAGATTGGCGTCGAGGAGGGGCACGCATGCGGCTGTCAGCTGCCAGATGTCTTTTAATGTTGGGTCCACTGTGTTGAATCTTACGTCCCATCAGTTGTGGGTACCCCTGCTTCGAATTTGGTTCATTTCGACTTCAGTGGGCTGTCGGTGGACTACAACTTGATTCGCTCTGCTTCCACGGAATCGTTCATTGCCTACTACCCCGTGGCTTTGCTCTATCTACTGACCTCGTACCCTACTCAGAGATTCGTGAATGCAAACTAGTGACTCCATCATTTGGTCCCAAATGACTATCAAATAGATGTACGTGGTAATACAGTGAAATGACAGTACAACACTCCTGCATCTATCTTGTGTCCCTCTTCCCTCAGCTTGATAGTGACCTTGATCTACTTGACCATATCCTCATTGATATACGTCATTTTGTTCCGTAACTCCTGTAAATATGTAAATCATACACGTAGTATTACGCCGCATTTTGTGGTAATATCGAACACAATTATTTGCAGTAGGTGGGAACGCAATTGACGCAGAAGAATGTAAGTGATACGTCCCGATTCAAGGCTCCTGACTTACCTGGGACAGAAGAAGCAAAAGAATCTGAAGGAGTAAATTCCCAAAGGAAAGCATGGGGAGAAACAATACACCGGTAACATTTCGCCACGAACTTCGACCGCGGTAGTTTGGTTCCCTGAAGATCCCACCGACCTGCCAATTGCCCCGATGCCAGAAAAACTCTTATTCAATGCTCAAGTTTCCTACTTCCTGCTCTTGGTCAAGCTATCGGACGAAAGACGTCTGATTCATAGATGGAGGCTATTCGTCTACGAGTATGCCTGGCTCAAGATATGGATGCCGGACGGTCTCTGGCATTTTGGATATAGAATATGGTTTCTGAATTTCCGACTTCGTTGAACCATCGACTTATCATCAAAGCGCGTTTAGCGCGTCCACCCACTTCGTCGACCATGCCGTAAACTCATCGTCTGTGCCCGTCCAATTCTGCTTTACCAGACCAGCAGCACTCTTCGCCTCCCCAGAACACTTGTCGAGCATGGCCTTTGCTTCGTCTTCGTCGAGATCGTAGAACGCGCTCGCTAGATCATCGACCTGCTCCGGTATTGACCTCAGCAACTTCATGAGCTCTTCCAGCGTGGCCATATGGTCCTTCTGCGCCTCACCATTCGTTGGTCCCGTCGCCGCAGAGCCCGGGTAAATCTTCAGTCTCCTCTTGATCAAGGCTTGGTATAGCACGCCGACCATCTTGAGCTTCTTCACACTTTTATCCAACACCTCCTTCAACTCCTTGTCCCCCTTCCCAAGCTTGTTTGCCGCACCAAAAATCTCGTCCTCACTCTCGAAGCCCCCATCACTACCCTCAGCTTCGTCCTCATCCTCGTCCACATCGTCGCCCCACTCCTTCAACTCCTCCACCGCATCCAGCAGCACACTCCTCCATTCCTCCGCTTTGCGCACCACCAAGCCGGCAATTCCCCCATCACAAAGTTTAATGAGCGCATCGCATGCCTCCCACACAACGCCCGTGGCCGCAAGCACATCCTGCCTCTCACTCTCCGTGGGCCCCTCGTCCTTTGCCTTCCCCTTCGCTGTCTCAAGCGCCTGCCTCCTCTCCGCTAGCCTCTTCACACACCCGACCACCTCCCCCCAAGCCACCAACAACCTCCTCACCTGCGCCCTGACTTCCCCTGCATCATCGCCCCCATCCCTCCCTCCGCAACCGCGGCGCCCACCAGTCCTGTCAACGGGCCCGAAGTCACATCCCCGATTTTCGTTATTATAGCCGAGGGCGTGAGCGGCGGCGTGAGGAGGAGTAGCGAGAGCGTCGTCGTGTGCGATTTGAGCAGCGTGGTGCATGCTTTGAGGGCTTGGAGGGGGTTTGGGGCGGCGGAATGGAGGTGTCAATGGTGGAGGTGGGAGAGAGGGAGGTCTGAAAGTGTGTAAGGAGGGTGAGGGTTGTGGAGGTGAGGTCGAGGAGTGTGCGGAGGGAGGCGGGTTTTGGTGCCATAGCGTCGTGCGACAGAGGTAGGAAAAGACTGATCTTTGCAATATCCTAAAATACTCAAAAGTTGAGGCTGTGATTAGGAGGAAGCTCAAAGGGCGTATATGGTTAGTGGTGTAACAAGCAGTCAAAAATGTTGGCGGGGCTCCGGTTGATCTTATCGATAAGCCGCCTGCCAGCCTACATTGTCACTGATTGTGAAGCAGCGGCCAACCAAAAACTGAATCCGTTCTCGCGCCAACGTGAGACACGGCCATGGAGTATTCGGTCGTATTCTTAATCACGTACTATAGTGTAAGCCCTGGAGTTACCCTACGCTACGTGTATAGCTAGTCTCAATTTTGATAAGAGAAGTCGATTTGGGGAGGGATTGACGCGGGTCGTGTCGGCCACTGTGATAGCAAAAAACTTCTCCCGAAGTGCCTGGCGTGATTGGTCCGCGTTGTTTTGTTTCCAGGTAGTGTTGGCTTTCCAAAACAGGCCACCCGCTAAAAGGAAAGAATAAAGTGTAGTGGTATTGTTCTGGGGGTGCTCCAAGGGTACCAGTGTGGGTAGCCGAGTTGGTTATAGCTAAACCAACTCGGCCATCTCACCGACGATCATGTGACATTTTGGCGTTTAGAAATATATGTACTGCTTTCTATTATACTGTGATTGAGGATGTAGTGTCGTACCGAGCTCGACCAGGTTGTCGCGCTCAGAGTGGGTGGAACATGAGTCACGAATCACAGTGGTCGACATAAAGGCTCAACTTCCTTAGTGCCAGATTGTCAGCTCCCTATATCGAGACGTTGGACAATCGGCTGCAAGCTTAGTAGCTAATAGGATAGCCTAGGGTAGCTCGCTCTATAATGCGTGTTCAAAGTTATAACCTAACATTATATGGCCGTATCTCATGTTGGCGCAAGAGCCGATTCAAATTTTAGTGTCGGCCCTGTGAATGAAAACTCTTCTCAATGATTAGGGTCTGCCGTCTCTGCTGGGTATACTTGCTGTTTGGACACTCTTCACTACGTTAAGACGATTCTGCAAGCACAGTGACCGACACAAAAACCGAACTTCTCAGCCCGATCTCGCCGGATTAAACTCTCCTATTAAAATTGAGGCTAGCTATACGCATATGATAATCATATAGCGTAGGGTGACTCACGCTATAGTACGTATTTGGAGCTGCGACCTGATACTGTATGGCCGTCTCTCATGGCGGGGTGAGAACCTATTCAGTTTTTACTGTCGGCCGTTGTGAAGAAAGACAGTTGGAGAACGACGGGATAGAACAAAGCAAATTCTCGAGTTGAAGAGTCAGACTGTTTAATGTACAGAGGGTGCTCACCTCCGCTCTTGACGACTTTGCATGAGGACGGAGTCTACATGCAGGTGATAGCAACGGCCCTTAAAAAGTCTTTTGATGCAGCGACGTACTTGTACCATCAGGCATGCGGTTCGACGTTTGCCTGCCTATCATAGATTCAGCATACATGGTGCGACCTGCTCCAGCCACGGCTAATGCTCCAATGTTATCCGACACAATCCGGGTTCTTCCCTTCCATCTCTTCAAATTCCTTGGGGTTTTCGAAGTAGATCCGCCTTCGCTATCCGAGCACCAGAGTCTATCACTGTAGGATTGTGGTCTGGATGCTTGAACCAATACAACAGCTGTTCGAGATTTCGTATTCGCTCTAGCAAGTCACTCTATAGGATCTGAAAGAGAGCCCGGAATACTGATCCGTTGCGACAGTAGTTCGGGGGTAGCAATCTGCTCCGCATCTTGACATTTTGGAGTAGTATTCCAGTCCAGTAATTTCTCCTGAGCATAACGCTCGAACTCAGCGTAGTGTTCGACTCTGCGGTCCCAACTGGTATGATTGGTGGAACGCACATACTGTCTGGTGGACCCCGGCCGTTTTACCAGAAGCGAGATCTGGAACAAAGGGCGGATATCTAACCTGCCATAAGGTTCGCCAAATTGCATACTACATGCTCTCACATCGTCTTTTAGGTCAATGCCATTGTTCCCGCGGATCCCAAAGTCGCCATCTTTCTTCAGCGGAACCACTTCCCGTCTTCTGACCGACTGTACTTTTAAGGCGCCCATGTTCCCTGCAAACAGATCCAGCTGACCTGAGACTGGCTCAAGACGAACCCCCGGAGTTGGCCACTGAGACATCCTTGTTGGAAGTCCATATCGGATCGGATTGTGCGCTAATAGAAGGCTATGCACCCACCACCCTTAGAAGATACCAGGAAACATCTTCCACCTCACCTCCCTCTTATATCCCTCCCACTCCTCCGGATACCTCTCCGCGAGGTACTTCTCCTTCGTCGGCGTCGCATTACCTGTCAAATTACTCCAGTAGAACGCCCCCGTGAACAAAGCATACAATGGTCCGCCAGCCGCAAACCCATACGCCGCCCCATACACCACATTAGCCGCATAATTGGGATGCCTCACCAAGCCAAGCAGCCCTCCCCTATACAGTCTTCCCTTGTTCTCCTTCTTACTCTTAAAACTCGCGCGCCCAAGTTCGCTCACAAGCTCCGTCACCGCAGCAAGCAAATGCACCGCAGCGCCTGCATACAAAAACTCTGGACGCCATAAAGGGTTTGACGCTGCGGAGGTAAAGACCAGGGCTGAAAGGGACTCGTATATCGCGGGTACCATGACGCCGAAGAAAGCGAAGGGGACGGTGATGAGCTCGTTGCAATAGCCCCAGATCCAGACGTTTTGCTTGAGGATGAGGGTGGCGGTCATTCCGAGGAAGATGGTGGAGATTTGGGGTTGCGCGCCCATGATTGGTAGGTCAAGTACGCCGTGGGTAGGTGGGCGCGGTATCTGGAACCGCGAGAGGGGATGTGCAGTAATGACCAAGTGTTGGAGCGGTAGGGAAATGATTCTGCCCATTCCCAGGAGCAGCGGGCCAGCGAGGGACCGGTTGTAATTGCCGCGCTGGATGCCCAGGGCAGGAGCCTTTTCTGGTTGCTTTTCGGCCATCGTAGGGGTGTTGAGAACCTTCCTAGGGGTGAGAGGAGGTTCGTATCGTTCAAAGCGGGAAACGAGGGGTGGTTGCATTATATGTTCCGTCGGGCGTATACATAGTGCTTATGCGGCTTGGGGTTTGGCTCGACCAATGGGGGCCGGAAGTGTCCGGGGCCATACCGCATTGAGTAGGGTCTTAGGGGCCACATTGTGCACCATCTTACCACAAGATAGCACGACGTCCTGCCAAAGTCAAACGATGAATCATGTATGAGCTAGATACGAATAATGCGCGAGAATGAAGCTGCAGAGACCGAAGGTATGAGCCAGACTTCTGGCGGTAACTTGCGAGTGAGCACCGACGATACGATATTACATTAGCATTTCAGAGACTCATTGCAGACTGAATTACCCTAAGGTACATCAGCCTAGAGGGCACCTACCAAACAATCGGTGAATAGCTGACTTTACATGTAAGAGAGTGAGAAAGAGTCTGGAACCTTCCTTAAGTCACAGAATCAATTTCGCGTCTTTTGGACACGTCCGGGTATCCATACTCGCTTCTATATCGCTTTCCGCTTTTGAAGTTTAGACGTCAGAAGTATGTCGAAACAAGCCCCATTCTTGGCGTGATATGGGATAGAACGAAAGAAAATTGAGTAAACAGAAGAAGAAAAAACAGATAACGTTTGGTATCATCAACAGTGCCACCCACCCACTAAGCTACGCATCCCTACCTGAGCGCCGGCGCACCAATAGTAAGCTCGCCCATAGAGCTCTTCCTGAGATTGAGCTTCACGTCTTCACGCTTTAAACTCGTTTCCTTAGTACATATCCATGTCGAGGCGTACATATTCACCCTGTGCCAGTTAGCCCTCGACCTCCACACACTCAGAAGGGGTAAACTCACCGATCAATACACGCTCCGGGTACCCTAACCGCCACCCTCTTGCAACTGAATCCACACTCCTCAAATGTCCTCAAATACCACGGCTCCAGTCCCGCACTCCTCAGCATAACCCTCCCCTTCACCTTCAATGCTCGATTCAAAGCGCGGATCTGTTTCACCGCCTGATTGCCCGTCGGCGGGAACCAATCCATGCTGTCCATTACAACGACAATGGTCAGGGTTCCGGGCCGCATGCGCGCAATAACCTCGCTGATCTCATCGGTGTGGATGCGTAGACCATTGAAGGCGGAGGGGCGGGAGAGCTTGACGTGTGATTTTGGGGAGAGGTAGGTGGGGTGCGAAGAGGGGGTGTAGTGGCCGAGCAGGGTGAGGAGGTAGTAGTGGTTTGAGGTAGATAGCAGTGTGGTTGTAACGACTGGCTCGAAGGTGTTCAAGACGTATTCGTAGATAGCATTTCCGCTACTTGTGCGCTCCGCGGTAGCGGTGTCGAACTCGGCGGCGTTCTTCTTGAAGTCTGCTTCGATGACGGCACGTTGCGCTGGTGGAACACCAAGCGCTTTCCAGAGCCACTTCTCGTTGGAGAAGACGGTCCAGCTGAGTAACTTCGAATGGATAAGGCCTTTGAGGCTGCGGTTCCAGATCTCGCGTTGCTCGTTGAGGGTTTGTGCTGCGCAGAGTTTCTGCACGTCGGCGGTAAGGCCGAGGATGCGGAAGAGCCAGCCGCAGAGTGCGATGGCGTTGCCTGAGCCGCCGGAGTGGTAGAGACCTTTGCTGGACTCCTTTTCGAAGACGCTGGGGCCGGCCTTGAGCCAGTACTGGAAGGCGTTGGAGCTCATGTGCGGGCTGAGCTTCTTGATGAGAATGTCCCTGAAGTCGACGTGCTTGCCCTCGCCGAAGAGCTTCCACACATCGGCGTACGGCAGCGCAGTGAAAGCGGCAACCTTGAGCTCAAGCAGATGGTTCTGCGTAGGGTTCAGATCGACGGCGTGGACACGACGAGGGGCATCAAGGCAGAAGGAGAGAATATTGTCACCTGCGGATGTGATTGCGAGAACGACATCGTCGGGAGTTACCTTGAGAAGTCGCGCGTCGGCTCGGTCATCCTCCCAAGTGAAAGCGTAGATGTAGGAATCGTTGAAACGGGTGTGCTTGGGAAGCGTCTCATCGTAGTGGATTCGCCAGTGGTGGTTCTGGTACCTGTACGCTAGTCAGCATCCTTAAGGCGACAAGTCAAATTAAGAAAGGTGTCTTTACCATGTGGCGGGAAGCGGAAGGCTGGACTGTAGGTTTACGATGGCGGATTCGTAGGCTTTTGATCGGACTTCTACATCCGTGGGTACATGCCCAGTTTGTAGATCAAGAGCGGACAGATAAGGTGATTCAGTTGCAGCGGCGTCAATTTCAGCGAGCTTCGTGGTCGAGGAACCGCTGTCCTTTGAGCACCCAACCCAGATGTAATATGGCATTCTGACGCCGAAGAAGTGATTACGGGCATTGATGCTGAGGACAGTACCGAAACGATATTCGATGTAGTCCTACAATCAATCAGCACCAGTCACATCCGTTCAGAAGTTGTACTCACACGACGGGCAGCCTCCAAGTTCACACGGTCAATCTCGAACCACGTCCTCCAGAAGACCCTGGAAATCCACATGCAGTGCCTGTTAATGGCCCCACCAGTGTAATTCCTCCTGTTAAACTCAACCCTGCTCTGGACATAGAAGTCGACGACACCAACAATGCCGTTGGGGCTCAGGAGCGAGGAGATGGAGTCAATGACAGGGTAGAACTCGGGGATCATAGAGAGGGCATAGCTCATGGTCACGAGCTCAGCACCACCGGCGTCAGCGTTCTCGTCGAGATCTCGAACTATCTGACCTTGCGAGATCATCTCCTTGCGCTGGTGTGCTTGCGGTTCGTGCTCGTGGAGACGGAAGGTGCGGGCGTCCTGGCATACGACCTTGACGTTCTTCCATCCGAGGCGGGTGAAGCGCTTGCGGGCCATTTCGCAGAGACTGGGAGAGAGATCGACGACGTCTGCGGAGTGTCAGCAAGACCTGATAGAATGAAGAAGTTTACCGTACAGACTGAGCGGAAGAACTCGGGAACAGAAACGAATTTGCCCATCTGTTCGACACTGCACGACGTCAGTCCGGTCCGAGCTATCCAGTGGCCCTTTTCTGCTCACTTATGGCCGGTTCCTCCCCCAATCTGTGGTGGTTAGTGCTGAAGAAAGCCCGCCAGCGATGTACTCACGTCGACCCAGACTGGTCTCTGTGAGATCAGTCCAGCTTCACAGCGGTGCTTCAACTGCGCTGCTACCAAACCCAGCATGTCCTCGCGTCCTTTGAGAAGGCGTGTGCGCGTAGCATCGTACACGTCGGCTTGCGCCTTGTAGAAGCTTTCCTACGTGTTGTGAGCCACGATTACATGTTGATGATAGAGCCACATACCAAAGCATCCTGTTGGTCTCCGTGCTTGTCCCCAGTGTGTGGCTTCAAGAAGCACGCGTAGGCGAACTTCAAGTACGCCTGGAAGGTACTCGACTCGCCCTTGGGCTTGAAAGCAACGGCAAAGGTGGCGAGCACAAAGATGCTCAGCACGCCAACTGCCAGGACCACCAGGTTGAAGGGGTCCTTGGGGAGAAAGGTTGAAAGGCCGAGCATGGCTGCGGCTCAAAGAAGTTCAGCAAAGAGCCAGAAGAGCGGGCGAAGAACGGACAGACGCGTAGCCAGAAAAGAGACGAAAGCGACACGCGGAAGCATTTGTTATATGGGAAGACGTCGACCAATTCCGAGCAGCGTTCCGACTTCGGTTCGTCATTCTGCCCCCCACCTGATGCTAGGCCTCGCGCATACAGGTAGACGAATGGTGCCCCTCGTCGAGGCCGTGTCTCAGCCAATTGAACGAGGCACATGCGGCGCTGGGCTGGAAGCAGTGCTGTTGGAGGCGAGGACGAGCGTTTCCGGATCGCTTTCAGCGGCTATGCAGGGCCCAAGGGACCGAGAGTTTCGCAAGAATCCATTGCTGCGTAGAGGGCAGACGAGCGCTTGGGCCTATCACGAGGCATTGCTTTTGCCCGTGGTAAGCTGAGGCTGGTGTTGAGGTCCGGGGGATGCGTTCGGGACGAGTTCGTTGTCTGGGCGGCGGCCAATCAGCGGCGGCGTAGCCACGGCGTGCGAGAATGACCCAACGGCAATGCAGGGTCTACATCAGATAAGGAGCGGGTCGTGACCTGCATAGAGCCTTGCAGCCAAACCGTGGGAGCCATGTCGCGCAACCCAGCGTGCTGATCGGCTCGAGCCTTCGACCACCGCAGGCCAACGTCGGCATGGGCAAGGGGGGCGTGTCGTGAGGCTATTGGGCACTGTTGCACCTGAGGGCATCTCCGACAAACCTCCACCAATGATGACATGGTCGTGATTGATTTCTACCTAATAGTACATATCGCGCCCGCACTGGCAACGAGCTGTCCACCCACTCTGCCCCGCTACGCGTAGAAATTGACCGTGTCCTTCTTCTTGGCCTGGAGACGGTTAGCCGTGGTGCCGAGTGCGGGGTGCGAGTGCTTCGGCTTACCTGTACTTCTGCTATGGCGTCGACGTAGTGCTCGTGGCTGATCTTCTGCTGTCCTGATCGGAGCGCAATCATACCTGCCTCGACGCACACGGCCTTGAGCTGCGCACCGCCGAACTCGTCGGTACTGCGGGCCAGCTCCGGCCAGTTGACGCCATCGTCCACCGTCATTTTCCGTGAATGGATGCGCAGGATCTGAGCGCGCGCCTCCTCGTTCGGCAGAGGGAACTCGATCTTCCTGTCCAGACGACCCGATCGGAGCAAGGCAGGATCTAGCACATCGACACGGTTCGTAGCTGCGAGCACCTTGACACGATCGTCGGATGCGAACCCGTCAAGCTGGTTCAGCAACTCCAACATGGTTCGCTGCACTTCACGATCTCCAGATTTCTCCGAATCGAATCGCTTCGTACCCACTGCGTCAAGCTCGTCGATGAAAATGATTGAAGGTGCCTTCTCCTTGGCAAGCGCAAAGCAGTCGCGGACAAGCTTCGCACCATCGCCTATGAACATCTGTACGAGCTGCGGACCGGCGAGCTTGAGGAAAGTGGCATCTGTTTGCGCTGCGCAAGCACGGGCGAGTAGCGTCTTGCCAGTACCGGGAGGTCCGTACATAAGCGCACCTAGAGAGTGTCAACGTTGCGCCCTCTGGTGGTGTAAAAAGATGAAAATACATACCCTTGGGTGCCTTGATGCCAATCTTCTTGAAACGCTCAGCCTCCTTCATGGGCCACACGACAGCCTCAACGAGCTCCTCGATCTGCTTGTCTAGACCGCCGACATCTGTGTACTTCTCCGTAGGCTTCTCGTCGACCTCCATAGCCTTCACTCTGCTGTCGTACTCGGCTGGTAGAGTGTCCAGCACGAGGTACGAATCCTTGTTCACCCCGATCAGATCACCGGGTTTCAACTTCTCGTGATCGACCAGACCGATCAGTGGGAGGAAGATGGTTTGCCGTGTTGACGTCTTGATGACTGCCGACTTGCCCACACGGGTGGCGTCCAAGTCGATATTTGCACCCTCTTCTGCCGCCTCCGCTGTCACATCGAGGTCTAATATCTCGACTACGTTTCCGACAAGGTACGGAAGTTGCCTGGAGACAGTCAGCCATGTCTACTACAGTGGTTTCATGTGCAAGCGGCAAAGCCCTCGCGGAACCAAATGTACCTGTTGTTCTCGATCTTATCCAAGTTGTCCTTGATCTTCTCGTTCATGGAAGCCTTCTCGTGTGACAACCTCTGGAACTCGCTCTTCATTATTCGCATGTCGTTCTCCAGCAACCGCTTCCGCGCGACAATGTCTCGTGTGGCCAGGTTGAGGATCTCATCGTCCAGCACTTCCTCGTCAGGCTCCGTGTCCTTCATGTCTGCATCACCATCGGCCTTCTTTCCATCCTTGCCTTCATCGCCATCCTTCTTCTCGTCTTTCTTCTCTTCCTTCTGCTCACGCTCGAGGTCATCGAGATCCTCTAGTGTTGACATGGTGGCGGTGTGCGGTGGAGATCAGATGCGGGGTGAATGATAGTCGGGATATGGCGACAGCTATGGGGGCTTTGAAGAGAGGACTGCGGGGGTCAGTCGCAGGTGCGGGGTGTGAATGCGGTGTTGATGCTGAGCTCGGAGGCAGCTACTAGATTACGAAGTGAAGCTGCCGGGATTCTTAGTAAACAAGCGGTCTTGGCGGGGTGCGGTTGCCTCCGTTCTCGACAGCCAATCGGCACAGGCCGCCTCCGATGCGACGCACATCAAGTCGCAGTCCTGCTGAAGTGATAAAATGTGCGGTATATTGGGCTGGGACGCGCTTATTGTGAGAGCAGAAATATCGGAAGTTAGACACGCGTGCCGAAGAGAAACAACTATCCGCGATAGGGGGAGCGTGCAATGGTACCGTATCGCCTTATATTTGTTGTGTAGTTGAGCTTCAAGTCTGCCATGGAGAAAGGCACATTTGTGCCGGTGAACATACATGATACAGATCGGGACGGCTCGCGTAGTGCAGATATCTAACACGCTTTTTGCGCTCTTTCATACTGGTATCTATACACCCAAAAATTGAACCTTACATATGCACACTCCTCAGCCCCCGCCTAATCCAAATCCATGTGCTCTTCCTTAATACGGACGCGCTTGGGCAGATGATTGAGTGCAGAGCCACCCTACGACTCCGCACCCTCACCGTCCACAGCCTCGTCCTCATCCACAAACCCCGCCTCATCCTTGATAACCACATTCTCCTCCCTATCGGCATCCTCTTCATCTTCCTTTTCCATGCTTACGTCCCCGTTAGCAGTTGGTAGTTCACCGCCTCCAGCCTTAAGCGCTTCTATCTTCGCCTTCGTCATCTCAAAAACATATTGTCCCAAATGCTCGACCCCCTGCATGACCGCTTCTTGTCCTTCTTCGACCTTATCCTCAACCCCTCTTGAGAAAGAAGGCTCGAACATCTCATTCGTCACCAGGCTTAGCTGGGTAGACCGGGAAAGCAGGATGTCGAACGCGGGCTTGAGCTCGAAGCAGGAGGAGAAAACAGATGCGCGGCCCAGAATGTACAGGCCAAGACGGGCGCGGGAGAGGGCGACGGTGAGGCGCCGGATGTCGCGGAGGTAGCCTATTGAGCGGGTGCGGACGAGGGAGAGTATGACATCTGTTTCCCTTGCGTTAGTTATCCATTCCTATCTGTACTTTCGCCCCGAGGGGTAGGGAAGGGAACACTTACAATCATTTTGCTCACCCTGGTACTTATCCACCGTCGCCACAATCCTCGGCAACCCAAACAGTCTATTTCCCTTACACCTATGACCCAAAACATCCTTAATCAGCGCCCTCTGCCCCCCGTACGTTGTAAGAATCGAGATTTTCTGCGCTGGGTAGCCCAGTAAACGCATATACATGAACAGCGCGACAGCGTACTCTGCTTCGCCTAGGTTCTGGATAAAATGCGGCGTCGGTTCGCTCTCGCCCTTCCCTTTGTAGTCGGGGACATCGATAAATTGGTAGTCGTACCTAAACCCTGGATTCGCGGTCGTGAATTCCGGAGTCGTAAGAACGGAAGGCAAGTTCCCGAGATTCGGGTACCGCCACTTATATAATTCTGCGATCGCTGGTCGCGCGCGGCCCTGCTGGTCGAGCATAATAGTCGGCACGCCCAGCCGCACGAGACGCAGGAACATCGATTGCTCGAGGTTGGCATACTGTCTGAACGCGAGATTCTGAATGATGGGGGAGTTCTGCAAGTGGTCACCGACGAGAACGACGCGCTGAAGGGGAAGCTCGTTATTCTGTGGGTTTTGTAGCGCGAGCGGGATGAAGTTTTCGATCTCGGTGACTTGAGCTGCTTCTTCCATGATGACGTTGTCATAGTGGAAGCCTAGCGATGAGATTTCTTGTCTACGCATTGCGGCATGTGTTGAAGTCATCGCGATGATGCGTGCCTCCTTCACTAAGAGGTAGTTCGCTTTATCTCGCGGGTTGCGTAGGATCTCGAACGGACGTATGTCCTCGAGCTCAGTGAAGATCTTCTCGACATGGCGGTAGCAGCCTTGTGCGATGTCGACGATCTGCTCGCGGTCTGCTCCAGGAGGAAATAGAGGCTGCGGGGCACTGCTGAAGTACTCTTTGAATGGGAACTCAGCAATAATCTGCTCGACACTGCAATCCGGGGATGAAACATGATCCCAGTATTGCGTCCAAGCTGGCTTCACATACACCAGATTGAAGTAATCTGCAGTCTCGCACGAACTACTATGAGCCCCAGGTGCATTGAAGTTCTTCGCCAGGCGATCTACTTCAGCCAGGTAGTATGCTCCTCTCTCGAGGAAAGACTCTACGCGACCATGCTTGCTGTAGCTTGCCTCCGTCTCGAGCTCCTCCTCTCCATGTCCCAGACGGAGGAGGTGACGCTCATCGATGTCGAGCGCCACAATCTTCTGGAAAAGCTGATTGAGTGCTTGATTACTGTGTGCGACGAGCAACGTCCGCTGGCCCGGGAAGTTGTGGTATATATTAGAGATAATTTGGGTGGCCACGTCCGTCTTGCCGGTACCCGGTGGGCCGACCACAACGGTCAGACCTGGCTGTGTGCCCGAAGTGATTGCATCAATTTGAGCAGGGGTGAACCTGACGCTGTTCAGCTTTGGTGCATCTGCAGGGTAAGGGCCCATATTCGGCGGCTTGTATGTCGAGACGTGCAGAGACGCATCTTCCTGCACAGGCTGTGCAACCTCGCTTTGGTCGCGTCGACGCTTCTTCGAAGTCCGCATAGTTGCCGGTTCGGGTTCAGCTGATGCGGGGAACTGGACGATGTATGGAGGCCCAAAGGAGGATTGTGCGCTTTCATGTGGCTCAACTGATTTGCCGGGCCAGGATTCGATCAGGTGCTGCCAGTCGAGGAAGGTATCACGAAAGTCTATCGAATGCAGGCGTGTAGACAAGCGTCTGTAGGATGCAGATGCAGGGTCGCCATAGCCTAGGAAGACTTCTTGAAGCCATGAGGGTGCAGGAATATCCGAGAGCGTAAGGCGGCGAATGGATTCAAGGATAGGGCGGAAGTTGTTCTCTCGTCCGCGGCGACGCGCGACAAGGTTGATCTGCTCATAGATGTTGGGCCTTCCTTGTGCAACGCGGTCCATGTCCTCCTGATACTGTCTTGCGTCGATGTTGACGATCAATCTCCGCGTACGGACTCGGCGGAAGCCATCATCATTGGCGTTCTCGCGTAGAGGACGCCCATTTTCATCTTGTATTTGTACCACCTGAGCGCATCTTAGTTTGTGGATGCCTTGGTGATCCCCGGTCTGCCGATTGTTGCCGTTACGCATTGGCTGATCTTCCGGTCCTTCGGCCGCAAGCAGAAAAACAACGTCGTCTGGTCTCAATGATTCCCACTCTTTACGCACGGGGTGTTGTAGACGGCTGACATCGAGTATGATCTCAGCACGTACGTAAGCAGGATGTTGCTC
Source organism: Didymosphaeria variabile (assembly GCF_027946475.1). Lineage (NCBI taxonomy): Eukaryota > Fungi > Ascomycota > Dothideomycetes > Pleosporales > Didymosphaeriaceae > Didymosphaeria > Didymosphaeria variabile. The sequence continues at coordinate 1,317,104 of NW_026611625.1, read as the reverse complement.
ACCCACTTTTGAAGGTGCTACATCCACGATCCCCGGATTCGAGATGGGTATGGACATCCGAGAGAAGCCGCCAAACTTCGTGGTGACCCCTTTGCCGCGAGGCTGAACCCGCTTGATAATGTCCTCCATATCTTTTCTGATACCGTAGAAAGATTCCGCTCGGTACAATATGAACGATCTCCACAGAAAATCGCCCATTGTGAGATATTGTAGGTTGAGCTTGGGTATAGCCAATGGTCGTGATCCGTCATACGCTTCGTTCCTAAGGAAGGTGGTCTCAAACAACACGTCTTCTGTTGGTAAACTTGACAAGTCGCGCACGACGTCTTTGAATGTAGATCTGTACTCCACAAGAGACAGTAACGTCTCGGTGAAGAACGGTCGATCAAGGACCAGGAAAGTCGATTTGGGATAGTCTGTTCGCAAACCCATCAACGAGCATACCTGCACGAGCTCAGTGTCTTCCAATGTCCGAACGTGACCCTGGAGTTCGTCTCGGTTGCCCAAGCTTCCGTAGTTGGCCAACGTCAGGAGCTGGAGTTTCTCTGGGAAAGTCGCGGTCGCGACTCGCTGCAGTTTCGCAAGCACGTCATAGTGTTCCTGGTCATACTCCAATTTCGATAGCTGTCTTCCCGTCTGGTCCTCAATAGGAAAGTGCGTGAAATGGCACAGCAAGTTGAAAAGGTCCCGGAACAAACCATTGTCCTCATCCGTGTACATGGGCGATAACCGAATTGCCGGAAGCAGATTCAGGTCCCGTAGCAGCGTGTTAACATATCTCCTAGTAGGCAGCTGACTTTGCAGGTCCGTGAGCAGCTCCATGAACCGCTCGCAGTAGGCCAGATTATCCTGAATCTCCTGTCTCGTGGTACTGTTGTATAGGCGATCCAGAAAGTCCAGAATCAATGTATACAGCCATGACCGCTCGAAGCGTAGCCTAGCCTGTAGCGCCTCGTCGGCGGCGTCAAATCGTTTGTGTGCCGCACGCCATGCCTTCCGCAGCATCTGGTGGTGCTCAAACTGGCTTTCCCTCGCTGCATCCGAGTGCAGGTTATGCCATGTCGATATGTTGACCAAAGGCGCGCATTCTTTCCGTACTAACCCGCTGTCTAGCGATTGAAACGCACCAATAACGAACGATATCAACTGTGTCCGGATCTTTATAGGCTGTGAACGATCCACGCTCATGGAAAGTATGCGACGGAAGAACGACGAGTACTCGGCGGGTTTGCCTGTGAAATGTTCTGAACCTTTTGTTAGCACAGCTCTTGTCGCATGATCCGCCAAAGAAGCACACTCACCCCACGACGGCAGATTCTCCCTCCTCTTGACATTGATCATGAGCGCCACCAGTAGGGCGTGGTAATTCGATGCATCATCGCTAAACGCAGGCCAGAGATATCGCTCCAATAGCTGCAGGTTCTCGAGCACAAGAAGTGACGAGTATGCGAAGTCGACCGTTTCCAGCTCGTCCCACAGCTCTTGCTTGATCACTTCGGGGCGCGCTTTCGGCGGCTTCTTCGCGGTGAGCCAGTTCTTCCGAGCGACCTGCGCGAAGTGGTTCTCGCCATGGAGGTCTGCGATGGTAGGCCGGGCGTGCGAATCGAGCGCGGGTGCCGTTGCGGCACCGCTTTCGGCAGCTTCCTTCTTGATATCGGCCATAATACCTCTTTATCTTACTATACTATCGGCCGTCGGGTCGAGAGAGCGCAAGGATTCGCGGGCGCGCGCATTGTTGTCGCATGCGCTCTCGTCGCGCCAAGCAAGAAATAAGTGATGCGCAGAGGTCGCACGGACCAACCCGCCGCCATTGGAACTCATGTCGCTGCAATTGAATGACTGCGAAGCTCTTCCCCACCTCACCACGCCACCATGTCGTCCACAATTGGAGAGACCATCGGCCAGCCCGTAGTCCCGGATAAGATACCCACCGGAGAGTATCCTGTAAGTAATTGGCGCCTCTGACGCCGACAATGGAGGATTATAGCTAACCGTGTGCAGCTCATCGACAATGACCCGTACGCCCCCAATGCCTGCGAAGATAGCTAGAAGTACTAATGGACTGCAAAGACACTTTTCCCGCGTCATAAGATACACCCGCCCGTCCGACTGGCTCGCCGGTGCCGCCGTCGGCGCCCTCTCACCCGGCCTCATGCTCTATTGGGAGCGTGTCTCTCCCTCGTTCGTAGGCAAAGGCGGCTTCGCTCCCGTCATGCGCATGTCGTGCGCGGTCGGTCTCACGGGCGCCTTCCTCTTCGCTTACACCCGCACAACCTCCCGTTTCTACGGCTCCCGCGAGAACCGCCGCGAGGTCGACCTGGATATGCGCGAGATGGTGGACAAGGTCAAGAAGGGCGAGCCGCTGTACGGAAAGAGCGAGCTCACCGAATACATGCAAGGCGTCGCGCACCGGAACTCGCGGTACACGGGTGTCTTCAGCCATGTTATTCCGTGGCCTAACTTTGTGAACCACCCATACCACGGCGTGGATACGGCGAAGTACTACCGACAGGCGGAGATGGAGCTGGAGCAGGAGAAGCAGAGGTCGTAGAAGAAAAGGAAAGGCAAATGATTCCTTTGAAGTTCTCGCAATGGCAGCTGTACATAAAGTAAGGGCCAAGACAGGTGTATCAACATTTCTTTCGTCTCGCGTTTCCTCTTTCCCAAGCTATATACATCCACGCACCCTATGCATACTCACCCCGAAGCCAACTTCCCAAGCACTGTCTGCTTCCCGAAATGCAACATCTTAAACCGACTAACCCAATCATCCCGATTAACATATCCCCCCACAAATCCTCCTCTTCCCCGTAAAACTACTTCTCCCATGCAATACCCTCCAATTATCGAAAACAAGTACCGTCCCCGGCTTCAGCTGCTCCCAATACTCATTCTGTTTTCTTTTGAGAATAGCGTCGAATTTGCGGGCTGCGGCGTACCACGTGCCGACCTCGGACAAGGGGAGTTCGATACTGGAACGGTCCGCCACATTCCAGCGGACGCGGAGGAGGGCTCCGGTTTCGACATCGTGTTCGAGGACGGGAAAGCCCCGATATGGTTGGATGGATATGCCGTCGTTGCCGGAAGCGTGTGCGTGAACATTCACCGTGGCCAGCACATCATAAGCCTCTTTATCTTCCTTCAGCAGATCCTCTGCGGCTTTGAACCCATCTACCAACAGTGACGCGCCGCCCTCGCCGTCGGTGTGGCTCAGGAGGTGGAAGGCCTGCAGGCCTGCTGGGTCGGTGAAATATGTGTTATCCGTGTGTGCGCCCAGCGCGATGTTAGTGTACGCCGTGTCCGCCTTCGCAAGGTCGGCGGTGAAGTCGTAGAAGCCGCCGTAGTGGGTTTCACGAATGAAGGCGATGCGTTTGAGGAGGGCTTCCGTGGCCCTGGGCGTGGGGTGCACGTCGGTGATGTAGCAGAAGCCGAAGCGGGCCTTCTCGACGTGTTAACTTTCTAGGACTTCGAGAAAGGGAGAGCAAAGTTACAATTTTGTGAAGCACGTGCAGTATCATGTCGTCGTCGGTTTTTGGGTGTTCGCCGGCGCGAAAACCTCGTCCAGGCATCCGCCAAGTATTTTGCGGCTTGTTGTCCGCTATTTCGTTACCCCAGAGCTCGATACTGTGTTTGAGTTAGTTTGTGGGAACATGAAACGATAAGATTGGGTGAAAGGGGTCACAGGTAAGGGGATTGGTCGCACCTTGGAGGATGCCCTTGGCGAACGGTTGCTCTTTTCCTACTGTCTGCTCCAGCTTCTCTGAGAAAGTCTTTGTCATAGCGGCTGTGGTGGCCGTCGCTCCCTATAGGTAATTAGCCGTCAGTAAGAGACACCTCAATGCTGGAAGCGTCTTACAAGTGACGTCCGTATATGTCCTGAACTCAGCACATGTTCTAATAGATATATCTTCTGGGATCTATGGTCTACTTAGCGAAAGCAAATATAGGCCGCAATGGAAGCATACCGAAAATGTATCGAGGAGCCTCTGTTTCGTTGCCTCGTGCACGCAACTGCTGCACTGACAATTATCCCTGCCCCCTTCAGTACAAACACGCAAACCTGCGCCAACACGAGTACCCACCTCAGCCATATATTCGGTCTTTGCATGATTAGCTGCCCTGTGTTTCAGGTGAGATTCGGGAAAGGCACTTACACCTTCTGCGATCCCACGCGGAAGTAGTCATTCTCGAGCTTGACCTCATCTATTGGTGGAGGAGGCAAGTTCCAGTGCTTGGTGACTGACCATGGACCGCCCTCTAGCAATAATCGTGTTGACCTTAAGCGTTTTCTCAAGTGTTTAACCTGCGAGTGCAGCGCTTCGAGGTCCTTCGCATCCCGCAAGACCTCATCAGCAAGTTGCCGGAGCCGAAGATAGTACATGTTGGTCAGTTCGGAAGCCGATTGAGAAGTTGGTTCGGTTTGAGGAGGAGAAATTTCGACGTTATCCACAACTGGAGTGCTTTCGGATGACGCATGCTGTGCTGGTGACGAAGAGGCTGAAGAGTTGAACCAGAAGTAACGAGGGAAAGCTCGAAGACCAGATGCTGAAGAGCGTAAGAATGAAGGTAGACAGCGCGGACTGCCTAGGCTAAAACACAGGTTAGTTATCGCGATGAAGTCACAAGTTTCTTGAGCAGTATTCTATCATGTGTTACTTCAAGGTATAGCATACAAATGCAGACACCTTGGCTCATGGCTGCGTTATCTCGGCCAAGGTCTGCGAATGTCCCATGATTTGGAGTGCCACGCAATAGGATACAGAAACTGGGCGTCCAGAAATTTGTAATGCTCCGTTGTCCACCATTCGTTGGCTGAAGGGGCGAGAATATGGGGTATCTCGTGACATACCGTGTATCTGCACGCGTGCAAAGGAGCGCCCCGAAGGAGCTCATGGCGAAAGCTTGCACACGTGATAGTGGCAATGTCAATGGGAAATCGGATGTATAATGTGATACACAACGATGAAGAATATTTCGTAAGCATAGAGCGTCAAATTGTGGATGGTTGGGTGACGGTTCATGTTCCTAAAGGTCGGGACTAGAGCTCGGCTATCGGTATGATCCTTGCACGCCGCGGCTTGTGCGCGACACAAAGGCCAGTGTGGACGACGGTCGTCAAAATGCATGTCAATCCCCAATAAATTGATAAACAACCCTTACAAAATTCGGCGTCGAAATAATATATCAAAAGAATCCTTGAAGTTGTAGATCAAGATGATCAGCTGCCATATTGTTTAGATCTACCCGCTCGCAGAAATCGCAGAAATCGCCAACTTCCGAACAGACGACGGCCCGACCCAAAAAAAATCTATCGATCGGGACGGGACTCGAACCCGCAATCTTTGCCATGCTCCTTTACCGGAAAGCAACGCCTTACCATTAGGCCACCCGACCGCTAAAGTGCGCGGTGCAAAGTAGCTTCGAGATGAAACTGAAACATTTGAGACATATATAAGCCTACGTTTTACATCTAAAGTCATGTCTTACATTCGAAGTCATACCTGTCTTACATCTGAAGTCGTTTCCGCTTAGAAAGCTCGAGGAAAGCGATATGGGGCGGCTTATAAACTCGGGCCTAATTAGGTCGAGGACCTAGCGTAACCCTAAAAGTTAGGCTATAGTAGGCTCTTACTATATCTTAGTACCTACTTTTAATACCCTCTACTAAGTAAATACTATATATAAGCTCTTCTATATAAATCTATAGCTTTATATAATTATAAAGAACTAAAAAAGAATAAAATCTAATAAAAAATAGTTACTATATAAGATATTATATTAGGGCCTATACTTAGATCTAAAGAATTTATTTCTATAAGAGAGTAGATATATTAAATAGAATAAACTCTAGAAGATAACTACTCTTTAGAAGTAAGTATAGTTTAACCTACTACTACTAAAGAAGTAACTATACTTAATAGAATTATAATACTATAGTTAAATATTTAAGCTTTAGTTATAATAAGTTAGTAACCTTAACTACTCTTACTAACTATACTCTAATTTAGACCCTTATTAGATTCTATATAGTAATAGCTATTACTTATCTAATTTAGACCTATATATTAGGATCCAGGATCTAATATAGGAAGAAAGCTACTTATAATAAAAGGCGGCCACGGCCCTACTAAAGAATTAGGTAATATTCTATAGTGTTCTATACGCTGAGCCTTAGAACACTAGGACCACGTAATAGAAAGATTATATAATATACTATAGAATCCTACGGATCCTATACTTAGGATTTTATAAAACTATAGGATATTATAGGATTAGTTATATATATAGGAATAGAAGAATCTTATTAATTCTTATATTTAACCTAAGTTTTAATCTATTATTTAGATTTACTTAGGCCTCCCTTATTAACTTATTACACTTTATAAGATACTTCTATATTAATAAGAACCCCTTTTTCCTTCCCTTAGTAAGTCTTACCTAAGAATTAACCTTAATCTATTTAGGACTAGCTACCCTTTCTAGATTTAATATCTTAAATACCCTTAATATAACTATAAGGACTCCTACTTCTTCTATAGCTTTAAATAATACTATTACTCTAATAGGTAACTCTAAGAGTAAAGCACATAAACCTAATTTATATTATAGTAATAGAAAGTATACTAATATCTAGCTTCTTTAGTTAGACCTCTATTTCTTTAAACTTAATAAATAACCTAAAGATAAATAAAAGGTTATCTTTATAGCTACTTATATATAAGGTAATACTAGAGAATAGATTTAACCCTATATAACTAAGTATCTAGAAATAGACCATAATAATAAAGATAAGAAATATATAGATAACTATATAGACGTGGTTAATATTATTAAAGACTATGCTAACTTTAAGAAATATTTTAAATAGATATTTAGAATTACTAATAAGGTACCTATTATGGTATAAAACATTTAAACTATAATATAATAATAATTAGTAGCTAAGTATATAGTAGAGTTCTATAAGAACGCTATATAACTTAACTAGGATAATAAGTTACTAATAATAATATATAAATAAGGTCTTAAGAAACCTCTATAAGAAGAACTTCTATATAGTAGGGGAATTATTAGAACCCTTAATAAATTATATAATAAATTAATTAGGATTAATAGAGAATAGTTTACACTATAATAGGAATTTTAATATAACCTAAGAAATATTAGTTTTAGATAACTAGTACCTATAGTCTATAGGGTACTACTAAAAGAACTTTAACGCATATTATAAGACTCCTATAAATACTAGCTAATAGAAGATATCTAGTTTAACTACTTAGGTAAAGAAAAAGGAAAAGAACTAGGCTTTTATAAGCCTAATACGTATATCTTAGATAGAACCTAATATTAGGGGACTAAGACTTACATATATTTTATATATAGTAAACTAGGCTATATCGCCAAAAACTATAGATCTAAGAATAAGGTTATTAGGTAGTTAAATATACTTACTATCCTAACTAAGGAAATTAAGGATAAAGAATAAACTATTATAAATACTATTAATAACCTTATACTTAATAATAAATCTAGATTAGAGTTATTAACTAATTCACGACTCTATAAGGACATAGAAGAGGAATAATCTAAAATAGTAGATAAGAAAGTTAAATAGATACTAATACCTTACCTATAGTTTAAAGGTAAAGAAGTAATCTTTACTAATAGAGTAAATGTATAGGAATACTTAGATAAACTACTAATCTAACTATAAAATAGAAATATATTATTATTACCTATAATAATTTTACTATTATTCTCTATACTACTAGAAGCTTATAATAAACGCCGACTAGAAATTATTATAAAAGAAGATAGATAATAGGTAAATTATAGATATATATAATAAGACCCTAGTAAACACTTCTATAATAAAAACCTAGACTATTTATAAAAGTACTACCTAGACTACTAAAACCTATAGTACTTAAATATCTAATAGATTAAATATAGATATAACTAGTGCCTAACCTACTATAGAGCTAAGGAGCTATATAGAGATAAATAACTACTAAATAAATAATAATACTATTAGGAATAGTATAATTACCTAATTAATAAATATAACGAATATTTATAGAATAAGTAAGAAAGATTATACTTTCTAAGTATAAATAATATATAAAATATAGTAACTAGTACACTCTATAATAGAATATATATTTAAGATAGATAGTAAACTTACTTAAATATTAATTATAGTAGACACTAGGATAATAAGTATATCTATAGATTTAGTAAGAACCCTAACTAACTAAGAATAGTTATTAATATTTATATAGAAATAAGTATAGTATAGAAAGGTAAAACTTCTAAAGAGAAACTATAGTAGAAGAATAACTATAGTAAAAAAAAGAAAAGGGTAGGAGTAAAAGAAATAATAAAAAGGGAATATAAACTACCTAGCTCCTAAAAATAGTTCTTTTTTTAGACTAGAACCTAGCCCCTAAGGCCTAAGAAACCCTTAAAGACTTATAGATAGGTAAGGAGATACTATTAGAGAGTTAAATACTATTAATAGTAAGGTATTAATTAAGCTACTAGCTTAGCTTAATAAAATATAGATTAAGGCACTATTAGATTTAGGCGTATTAGAAAACTTTATATTCTAAGAAATAGCACTATAAGTAGGACTCTAGCTAATACTTAAGGATAAAGCTTATCCTATCTATATTATAAATAGAAGTTAAATACTAAATACGCTATATATTACTTATAAAGTTACTACTATACTTTAGATCTATAGATATAGGGAGATAATTATACTTAATATACTAGATAGATCTAGGTATAATATTATATTAGAATTACCCTAGTTAAGAAAGTATAACCTATATATTAATTAGGGTTTAAGAACGCTATCCTTAGAATACTATAAATATGTATTATAAACTAAGCCTACGTAATAATAGAGACTAATAGCGGATAAGAGTATTATTAATAATATAGACTTATAATAGAAAGTTAAAAAATAGAAATTACCCTTAGTAGATACTAGTAGGAACCACTAGGTTATAAAGTATAAGAAGAAGAAAGAAAGTATACCTTTAGAAATACTAAGAGAGTATAAAGTATAGATATATATATTTATAGAAAAGGAAGGAAAAGTAAACCTACTAGAATATTAACCCTAGGATTATATAATTAACCTAGAAGAAGGGAAGACGCCACCCTTTAGACTACTATATAGTAAAATAGAAGAAGAACTTAGGAAAGAATATAAATTTATTAAAATAAACCTAGTAAAAGGATATATTAGACTATTAAAGTTACTAGTAGTAAGCCCTTTTATATTTATTAAAAAGAAGGATAGATTAGATAGACTATATATTAACTACTAAGTAATTAATAATATAATAATTAAAAATAGATACCTATTACCTAATATCTTAGAGCTTAGAAATAGACTCTTATAAGTAAAAGTTTTTATAATAATAGACTTAAGAGATAGATACTACCTAATTAGAATAAAGAAAGGTAAAGAATAGAAGATAGTATTTTAATTATACTATAGACTCTTTAAGTACCTAGTAATACCTTTTAGACTTACTAATACACTAATAACCTTTTAGGCACTTATTAATAATATACTCTATAAATATTTAGATATATTTATTATTATATATATAGACAATATTCTTATCTTCTCTAAGAATAAATCTAACTATACTAAGCATATATAGATAGTACTAAAAGCACTAGATAAGGTATACTTAAGGATTAAACTTAAGAAATACTAATTTAATATTAAATAACTTAAATTCCTTAGACATATTATTACTATAGAAGGAATTAAGATAGCACTAAGTAAAATAGAGAGTATTAGAAATTAGCCTATACTAAAAACTATAAAAACATCTAAGAATTCTTAGAATTCTATAGATTTAATTAATAATTTATTAAAGATTACGTAAAGGTTATAATACTATTAATAAACCTTACTAGAAAGGATATACCTTTTAAATAGATAAATAAGTATAGAATATTATTCTAACTCCTTAAAATAGTATATATTATAGAACTAGTTCTTATTTATTTTAGGAGCGATAAACTACTATAATTTAAAACTAATATAAGTAATCTTACACTAGGAGTATATATAAAATAAGAATAAAATAGTAAATAGCACCTAATAGCCTACTACTTATATAAATTTAATAACACAGAAATATAATATAACGTATATAATAAAAAACTCTACGCTATTATTAAAGCCTTAAAACACTAGAGAATATACACTCTTAGCTATTTAATACTAGAAATCTACACTAATTATAAGAACCTACTAAGGTTTATAATAATAAAAGAACTAACACTATAATAGTAAAGATAGTTATAGACTACTAAATAGTATAAGTTTAAAATTATCTATATAGTAGAAAAAGAAAATAGGTAAGTAGATATACTTAGTAGATAAAGTAATCTAGTAGGAGAAAAGGTTAAGACCTACTTAGTAATTCTTTATAAAAATAAAAATAGATCTCTTAAACTAATAGCAGAACTTAATTAACTTTTAGTTATAAACTAAGAAGTACTAAAGTAACTACACACTAAGATTATTAGATAATACTATAATAACCTAATATATAGACACCTGGGCATTATAAAAATATTAGAATTAATTTAGAGGAACTATACGTTTAAAGGAATTAAGAAAGCTATAATAGTATATATCTATAAATATATAGACTACTAGAAAAACAAATATAGTATACACCTTAAATATAGAGAAATATAACTAATTAGAATACTAATAGCACCTTTTAAAGACATTACTATAGACTTTATTATAGAAATACTAGACTTAATTAACCTAGCCACGAAAACCTTATATAATAGTATTTTAGTAATTATATATCGCTTTATAAGCTACATTAAATTAATTCTATATCTAAAGAATATAATAGCTAAAGAACTAGCTTACCTCTTTTAAGATAAGTAGGTTAGACACTATAGTATTCTAAAGATAATTATTAGTAATAGAGATAAACTCTTTATATTAAACTTCTAGATAATATTTATAGTACTTATTAGAATAAAATAAAAACTATCCACGGCATATTATCTATAGATAGATAGAAAAATAGAAAGAATAAATTAAACTATAGAAATATATCTATAAATATACTATAATAAGTAAAAAAATAACTAGGTTTTACTATTACCTATAGCACAATTAGCACATAATAATAAGGTATTAATAGTAATAAAGTAAATACCTTACTATACTACGTATAGAAAATATCTAAATCTCTTTAACTAATAACTACTAACGAATATTAACGCAAAAGAAGCCATAGATATAGTAGATAATATAAAAAAATATATAATAAACTCTAAGAAAACCTTAAGAAAGCTTAATAGTAAAGTATTTTATATATAAACTAGAAATAAAAAATGGCACCTTAGCTAAAGAAGGGGATAAAGTATATCTACTTATAAAGAATCTTTATATATAAAAGAGAAAATATAAGAAATTAGATTATATTAAGGTTAGACTATTTTATATTTTAGAATAAGTATTACTAGTAAACTATAGATTAGAATTACTACTAGATATAAGAATACACCCTATATTCTATATATTACTATTAGAACTAGTAGATTCTAAGACACTAGTTAAAACCACCTTCTACTACTAGCTAGAGGAAGAAACTAAATTTAAAGTTAAAATAATTCTAGACTATAATTAGTAATAATAGTTATATCTTATAAAGTAGAAAGGATACCCATATAGTAAGGATATATAGGAACTAATTAATAATCTAAATAACTATTAATAAAAAATTAAATAGTACTATAAAAAATACACCTAAGAAGTAACCTTAGGAGTATTAGGATCTATAGATAGAGAATAAGTAGACTAGTCTAATATAAAAATACCTAGTATTAAACTATCCTCTAACTAAATAATATTCTACCCTAGGGCCTTAAGCCCCTCTAGGTGCTTAATCTCTTCTATAAACTTTATTAAATCCTCTAGTAACTTATTTTCTTACTCCTTAAGTAGACGCTTCTATTTTAATAAATAATTATACTTTACTTATATAGCTTATAGAGTAGTAATTACTACTTTCTTTTCTATAGCTATAGCCTCCTCTAAATTTTTAAAATAATTAACTTTAGAATTAATCTAAGAGAAATTTAGAACTACTAGCTTAGATAGCTTATATTTAGAAATACTATTTTTATAGTAATTCCTATACTACACCTTTAATAATAATATTCTATACACTAAACCCTTCTTAACGCAATATTTATAAGATACTATAGTAATCTACCTAATAGCGTTTATTTAATTACTAATAGTATAATAATAGATAGTACTATAGGAGGATATTAATTATTATATAAGGGTATATAAAAGGGAGAAAGGGGGTAATATTAAGATCTAGAATCTAATATAGGAAGAAAGCTACTTATAATAAAAGGCGGCTACAGCCCTACTAAAGAATTAGGTAATATTTTATAGTATTCTATACGCTAAGCCTTAGGACACTAGAACTACGTAATAGAAAGGTTACATAATATACTATAGAATCCTATAGATCCTATACTTAGGATTTTATAAAACTATAGGATATTATAGGATTAGTTATATATATAGAAATAGAAGAATCTTATTAATTCTTATATTTAACCTAAGTTTTAATCTATTATTTAGATTTACTTAGGCCTCCCTTATTAACTTATTACACTTTATAAGATACTTCTATATTAATAAGAACCCCTTCTTCCTTTCCTTAGTAAGTCTTACCTAAGAACTAACCTTAACCTATTTAGGACTAGCTACTCTTTCTAGATTTAATATCTATTTAGAACTAGCTACCCTTTCTAGATTTAATACTTATTAGCTAGCTACTTAAATACTAATATATAAGCTACTACTATCTTAGTTTATTAGAGTTTTAAAAGTTTCTATTTAGCTATACGTTTTTATTACGAACTAGATAATAGTAGGGAAGTTTAGGCGCTTATAAAGGTAGAAGATATAATAACTAGGGTTATAATAAGATAAAAATACGCTAAGTTACTTAGATAGTAGTTATGTAACTTACTTAACTACTTAGGGTTTCTAAACACCTAAGTAGCTAAGAGCTATTATGTAACCTACTTAGTTATTTAGGGCCCCTAAGTAACTAAGTAAGATCCCTATATATAGGAATATAAGAATAAACCTTTATACTTATATTTAACCTAAGTTTTAATCTATTATTTAGATTTACTTAGGCCTCCCTTATTAACTTATTACACTTTATAAAATACTTCTATATTAATAAGAACCCCTTCTTCCTCTTCTTAGTAAGTCTTACCTAAGAACTAACCTTAACCTATTTAGGACTAGCTATCCTTTCTAGATTTAATATTTTAAACACTCTTAATATAATTATAAGAACTCCTACTTCTTCTATAGCTTTAGATAATAATACTATTACTCTAATAGGTAACTCTAAGAGTAAAGTATATAAACCTAATTTATATTATAGTAATAGAAAGTATACTAATATCTAGCTTCTTTAGTTAGACCTCTACTTCTTTAAACTTAATAAATAACCTAAAGATAAATAAAAGGTTATCTTTATAGCTACTTATATATAAGGTAATACTAGAGAATAGATTTAACCCTATATAACTAAGTATCTAGAAATAGACTACGATAATAAAGATAAGGAATATATAGATAACTATATAGATGTAGTTAATATTATTAAAAACTATACTAATTTTAAGAAATATCTTAAGTAGATATTTAGAATTACTAATAAGGTACCTATTATAGCATAAAATATCTAAACTATAATATAATAATAATTAGTAGCTAAATATATAGCTAAGTTCTATAAGAACGCTATATAACTTAACTAGAATAATAAGTTACTAATAATAATATATAAATAAGGTCTTAAGAAACCTCTATAAGAAGAACTTCTATATAGTAGGGGAATTATTAGAACCCTTAATAAATTATATAATAAATTAATTAGGATTAATAGAGAATAGTTTACACTATAATAGGAATTTTAACATAACCTAAGGAATATTAGTTTTAGATAACTAGTACCTATAGTCTATAGGGTACTACTAAAAGAACTTTAACGCACATTATAAGACTCCTATAAATACTAGCTAATAGAAGATATCTAGTTTAACTACTTAGGTAAAGGAAAAGGAAAAGGACTAGGCTTTTATAAGCCTAATATACATATCTTAGATAGAATCTAACACTAGGAGACTAAGACTTATATATATTTTATATATAGTAAACTAGGCTATATTACTAGGAACTATAGATCTAAGAATAAGGTTATTAGATAGTTAAATATACTTACTATCCTAATAAAGAAAATTAAGGATAAAGAATAAACTATTATAAATACTATTAATAACCTTATACTTAATAATAAATCTAGATTAGAGTTATTAACTAATTCACGACTCTATAAGGACATAGAAGAGGAATAATCTAAAATAGTAGATAAGAAAGTTAAATAGATACTAATACCTTACCTATAGTTTAAAGGTAAAGAAGTAATCTTTACTAATAGAGTAAACGTATAGGAATACTTAGATAAACTACTAATCTAACTATAAAATAGAAATATATTATTATTACCTATAATAATCTTACTATTATTCTCTATACTACTAGAAGCTTATAATAAACGCCGACTAGAAATTATTATAAAAGAAGATAGATAATAGGTAAATTATAGATATATATAATAAGACCCTAGTAAACACTTCTATAATAAGAACCTAAATTATTTATAAAAGTACTACCTAGACCACTAAAACCTATAGCACTTAAATATCTAATAGATTAAATATAAATATAACTAGTGCCTAACCTACTATAGAGCTAAGGAGCTATATAGAGGTAAATAACTACTAAATAAATAATAATACTATTAAGAATAGTATAATTACCTAATTAATAAATATAACGAATATCTATAGGATAAGTAAGAAAGGTTATACTTCCTAAATATAAATAATATATAAAATATAGTAACTAGTACACTCTATAATAGGATATACACTTAAGATAGATAGTAAACTTACTTAAATATTAATTATAGTAGATACTAGAATAATAAGTATATAGATTTAGTAAAAACTCTAACTAACTAAGAATAGTTATTAATATTTATATAGAAATAAGTATAGCGTAGAAAGGTAAAGCTTCTAAAGAGAAACTATAGTAGAAGAATAACTATAGTAGAAGAAGAGAAGAGTAGAAGTAAAAGAAATAATAAAAAGAAAATATAGACTACCTAGCTCCTAAGAATAGTTTTTTTTTAGACTAGATTCTAGCCCCTAAGGCCTAAGAGACCCTTAAAGACTAATAGAAAGGTAAAGAAATACTATTAGAGAGTTAAATACTATTAATAGTAAGGTATTAATTAAGCTACTAGTTTAGCTTAATAAAATATAGATTAAGGCACTATTAGATTTAGTTATATTAGAAAACTTTATATTCTAAGAAGTAGCACTATAAGTAGGACTCTAGCTAATACTTAAGAATAAAGCTTATCCTATCTATATTATAAATAGAAGTTAAATACTAAATATACTATATATTACTTATAAAGTTACTACTATACTTTAGATCTATAAATATAGGGAGATAATTACACTTAATATACTAGATAGGTCTAGGCATAATATTATATTAGGATTACCCTAGTTAAGAAAGCATAACCTATATATTAATTAGGGTTTAAGAACGCTATTCTTAGAACACTATAAATATATATTATAAGCTAAGCCTATGTAATAATAGAGATTAAAGGTAGATAAGAGTATTATTAATAATATAAACTTATAATAGAAAGTTAAAAAATAGAAATTACCTTTAGTAGATACTAGTAGAAACTACTAGGTTATAAAGTATAAAAAGAAGGAAGGAAGTATACCCTTAGAAGTACTAATAGAGTATAAAGTATAGATATATATATTTATAGAGAAGGAAGGAAAGGTAAACCTACTAGAATATTAATTCTAGAATTATATAATTAACCTAGAAGAAGGGAAGACGCCACCCTTTAGACTACTATATAGTAAGATAGGAGAAGAACTCTAGAAAGAATATAAATTTATTAAAATAAACCTAGTAAAAGGATATATTAGACTATTAAAGTTACTAGTAGTAAGTCCTTTTATATTTATTAAAAAGAAGGATAGATTAGATAGACTATATATTAACTACTAAGTAATTAATAATATAATAATTAAGAATAGATACCTATTACCTAATATCTTAAAGCTTAGAGATAGACTCTTAAAGGTAAAAGTTTTTATAATAATAGACTTAAGAGATAGATACCACCTAATTAGAATAAAAAAGGTAAAGAATAGAAGATAGTATTTTAATTATACTATAGACTTTTTAAGTACCTAGTAATACCTTTTAGACTTACTAATATACTAATAACCTTTTAAGCACTTATTAATAACGTACTCTATAAATATTTAGATATATTTATTATTATATATATAGATAATATTCTTATCTTTTCTAAGAATAAATCTAACCACACTAAGTATATATAGATAGTACTAAAAGCACTAGATAAGGTATACTTAAGAATTAAACTTAAGAAATACTAATTTAATATTAAATAACTTAAATTCCTTAAATATATTATTACTACTAAAGGAATTAAGATAGCACTAAGTAAAATAGAGAGTATTAGAAATTAGCCTATACTAAAAACTATAAAAATATCTAAGAATTCTTAGGATTCTATAGATTTAATTAATAATTTATTAAAGATTACGTAAAGGTTATAATACTATTAATAAACCTTACTAGAAAGGACATGCCTTTTAAATAGATAAATAAGTATAGAATATTATTCTAACTCCTTAAAATAGTATATATTATAGAACTAGTTCTTATTTATTTTAGAAGCAATAAACCACTATAATTTAAAACTAATATAAGTGATCTTACACTAGGAGTATATATAAAATAAGAATAAAATAGTAAATAGTACCTAATAGCCTACTACTTATGCAAATTTAATAACGTAGAAACATAATATAATATATATAATAAAGAACTCTACGCTATTATTAAAGCCTTAAAACACTAGAGAATATACGCTCTTAGCTATTTAACACTAGAAATCTATACTAATTATAAGAACCTACTAAGGTTTATAATAACAAAAGAACTAACACTATAATAGTAAAGATAGTTATAGACTACTAGATAGTATAAGTTTAAAATTATCTATATAGTAGGAAAAGAAAATAGGTAAGTAGATATACTTAGTAGATAAAGTAATCTAGTAGGAGAAAAGGTTAAGACCTACTTAGTAATCCTTTATAAAAATAAAAATAGATCTCTTAAACTAATAGTAGAACTTAATTAACTTTTAGTTATAAACTAAGAAGTACTAAAGTAACTATATACTAAGATTATTAGATAATACCATAATAACCTAATATATAGACACCTAGGCATTATAAAAATATTAGAATTAATTTAGAGGAACTATACGTTTAAAGAAATTAAGGAAGCTATAATAGCGTATATCTATAGATATATAGACTACTAGAAAAATAAATATAGTACACACCTTAAATATAGAGAAATATAACTAATTAGAATACTAATAGCACCTTTTAAAGACATTACTATAGACTTTATTATAGAAATACTAGACTTAATTAACCTAGCCACGAAAACCTTATATAATAGCATTTTAGTAATTATATATTACTTTATAAGCTACGTTAAATTAATTCTATATCTAAAGAATATAATAGCTAAAGAACTAGCTTATCTCTTTTAAGATAAGTAGGTTAGACACTATAGTATTCTAAAGATAATTATTAGTAATAGAGATAAACTCTTTATATTAAACTTCTAGATAATATTTATAGCACTTATTAGAATAAAATAAAAACTATCTACGGCATATTATCTATAGATAGATAGAAAAATAGAAAGAATAAATTAAACTATAAAAACGTATCTATAAATATACTATAATAAGTAAAAAAATAACTAGATTTTACTATTACCTATAGCATAATTAGCACATAATAATAAGGTATTAATAGTAATAAAGTAAACACCTTACTATACTATATATAGAAAATATCTAAATCTCTTTAACTAATAACTACTAATAAATATTAACGCAAAAGAAGCTATAGATATAGTAGATAATATAAAAAAATATATAATAAACTCTAAGAAAACCTTAAGAAAGCTTAATAGTAAAGTATTTTATATATAAACTAGAAACGAAAAATAGCACCTTAGCTAAAGAAGGGGAATAAAGCATATCTACTTATAAAGAATTTTTATATATAAAAGAGAAAATATAAGAAATTAGATTATATTAAGGTTAGACTATTTTATATTTTAGAATAAGTATTACTAGTAAACTATAGATTAGAATTACTACTAGATATAAGAATACACCCTATATTCTATATATTACTATTAGAACTAGTAGACCCTAAGACACTAGTTAAAACTACCTTCTACTACTAGCTAGAGGAAGAAACTAAATTTAAAGTTAAAATAATTCTAGACTATAATTAGTAATAATAGTTATATCTTATAAAGTAGAAAGGATACCCATATAGTAAGGATATATAGGAACTAATTAATAATCTAAATAACTATTAATAAAAAATTAAATAGTACTATAAAAAATATACCTAAGAAGTAACCTTAGGAGTATTAGGATCTATAGATAGAGAGAATAAGTAGACTAGTCTAATATAAAAATACCTAGTATTAAACTATTCTCTAACTAAATAATATTCTACCCTAGGGCCTTAAGCCCCTCTAGGTGCTTAATCTCTTCTATAAACTTTATTAAATCCTCTAGTAACTTATTTTCTTACTCCTTAAGTAGACGCTTCTATTTTAATAAATAATTATACTTTACTTATATAGCTTATAGAGTAGTAATTACTACTTTCTTTTCTATAGCTATAGCCTCCTCTAAATTTTTAAAATAATTAACTTTAGAATTAATCTAAGAGAAATTTAGAACTACTAGCTTAGATAGCTTATATTTAGAAATACTATTTTTATAGTAATTTCTATACTACACCTTTAATAATAATATCCTACACGCTAAACCCTTCTTAATATAATATTTATAAGACACTATAGTAATCTACCTAATAGCGTTTATTTAATTACTAATAGTATAATAATAGATAGTACTATAGAAGGATATTAATTATTATATAAGGGTATATAAAAGGGAGAAAGGGGGTAATATTAGGATCTAGGATCTAATATAGGAAGAAAGCTACTTATAATAAAAGGTAGCTATAGCCCTACTAAAGGATTAGGTAATATTCTATAGTATTTTATACGCTAAGCCTTAGGACACTAGGACTATATAATAAAAAGGTTATATAATATACTATAGAATCCTACGGATCCTATACTTAGGATTTTATAAAACTATAGGATATTATAGGATTAGTTATATATATAGAAATAGAAGAATCTTATTAATTCTTATATTTAACCTAAGTTTTAATCTATTATTTAGATTTACTTAGGCCTCCCTTATTAACTTATTACACTTTGTAAGATACTTCTATATTAATAAGAACCCCTTCTTCCTTCCCTTAGTAAGTCTTGCCTAAGAACTAATTTTAACCTATTTAGAACTAGCTACCCTTTCTAGATTTAATAGCTACTATAAAAAAATATTACTAGTAAATAACTATTAAATAAACTAGACTATCTAAAAATTAGACTATATAAAGTCCTTAAGTAGATTACCCTAGTTTTATTTAAACTATACCTTCTAAATAATATAAAAATACACCTAGTATTCTATATAGCCTTATTAGAAAAAGTACTATAAAATATAGAACCTATAGTTTATAAAATAGATATATATAGGGAATAGTAAGAAGAATAGAAAGTAGTAAGTATTAATAGATACTAACTAATAAATAGTTAGAACTACTATAAGGTTAAATAGCTAGAACGTAATAAAAAGGGAAACCTATAGAATAATACCTAGAAACTAGAAAGTAATCTTAACTACCCTAAGAAGTTAGAAGAATTTTAGTTAAACTAATCTCTTAAAGAAAGCCTAGAGATATTAGACTAAGAGTTAGACTACCTTATAGTAAATTATAAAAAACGCTACTATTAGAGAAGGTATAAGTAGTATTTTAAGAAACTACTTTACCCTTCTTAGGACTATTCTATAAACTAGTAGCCTTTAGCTCTACTTCTTTCTAATCTAGCTTAGCCTCTAGAAATACTAACTAATAATTCTTTTATTTATTAAAAAGCTCCTTCTATTTCTATAACTATAATACCTTTACTTAGGTAGTAATAAGGGTATCTAGAATCTCCTCCTAAGCTTTTTTAGCCTTAATAAGTTTAGCTTAAATTTTAGCTTAGGAGCGACTAGTGTTATATACTATAAATAATTAGTATAGATAGAATAATAGTAGTAGATAATATACTCTTAGTTACTAAAATACTATTAATATTATAAGAACTATAGATATTTAAATAAATATAAGCTTTATAGGTAGGACGCCTAGACGTATTATATAGAGAAAGCTTATATAAAATTTTTAACTAATTATAGTAAGAGTAAGGTATAGTAAGGAATCTATAATAACTAATTTTATTAGTAAGCGTAAGTTGTTTATTAGTTTTATAAGAAGGTATAGGGGGTAATAATAACCTAACTTATAATAGGGCTTACCCTACTAATATAGTACTACCCCTATAATAGATTAATTTTTAGGCTAAAGACTTAGAAAGGGGAAATAGTGTTATAGTTACTATACTATAATAGAATTATAGAACTTATAATAATAATAATAGTAACTAATTAGATTATATAGGAGAAGAATATAATTATAGGTTAGATACTAAGTATAATATAGGTATATAAGGAAGTTACGTAATTAGATCTATAAATCTATAGAATAGAGCTATAGAGCCTAAATCTATAGAATCTATAGGTAGAGCCTATAGAGCTATTATTAGATAGTAGTATATAGAGATAATAGATTACTACTAGGTAAGCCTTTATTATTAATCTATAATATAGTTCTCTATATCTAGTTTTCTTATAGAAGATTACTATTAAGTCTTTAGTAATATATTCTTATAGTAGTAATTAATTAATATTTATACCCTATATAATCTATATAATCCTATACGCTACTTATCTCTCACTAGAACCCTAATAGGGCCACGGCTAGTAATAGAGTCCTAGAGGCCCTATTACACTAAGAGTTATTATATAACCTACTTAGTTATTTAGAACTCCTAAGTAACTAAGTAAGATCCCTATATAGGAGTATAAGGATAAATTTTTATACTTATATTTAACCTAAGTTTTAATCTATTATTTAGATTTACTTAGGCCTCTCTTATTAATTTATTATACTTTATAAAATACTTCTATATTAATAAGAACCCCTTCTTCCTCCCCTTAGTAAGTCTTACCTAAGAACTAACCTTAACCTATTTAGAATTAGCTACCCTTCCTAGATTTAACATTTATAATAGTAAGATAGTTCTATACTATAGTAGACTTAAATATTATTCTATTATAAGAGCCTCTTACTTAGATTATTATAATTAGTTATAAAGATTCTACTTATTCTCCTACTAACGTTAGCTTATAAATAAGATCTTTTAGATATTACTAACGGCGCCCTCCTACTAAGCTAGTTAGCGTCCATCGCATAAATATTACTAACCCGTAACCATAAGGATAAGTTAAACATAACGACCTAAAGTGGACGATCTAGGGCTATATATAGATATAGGAAATTACCCTACTTTTTAGAGGCACCATTTCTAGCTTCTAGACCATAATGATATAGTGTCTCTACACCATGCTGAGATTTGGTCAACGCGCATGTACTCGCTTCAAATTTCCCTCTCACATCTCCCGAATTTTGCGCTTCCAGAGTACGAAAATGAATGCCAGCGAGCTCTTCGAGGAGGAGCGTCTTCCGTGGTATAGCCATGATCAGTTTTATCCAGCACGACCTGGTGAGATTCTCGATTCTAGCTTTAAGGTTATAGGAAAACTCGGTTACGGTGCATACTCCACGGTCTGGCTGTGTCGGGATATCCGGTATGTTTGGCGTTCTTCACCCCCACCCACCCTTCAAAGTCTGATCATCCATGCACAGAGAACGAGACGCTGGCTTCGTCGCTGGCTTCGTCGCTGTCAAGATTTGTACCCGAGATGCCGAAAAGACCCCACAGCTCAATCGAGAGCTAGATTTTTACGAGCATGTCAGTTCTATGCAATCACAGCATCGCGGCCAAGCATACATCCGCGGACTGTATGGCGAATTTGAGCTCGACGGTCCGACTGGCAAACATTTGTGCTTTGTTCATCCACCCATGCACATGACTATTCGACAGCTCCAGTATTACAACCCAGCACACAAGCTCGACGTTCCGCTTCTGAAGTGCACGCTAGCCAATGTGCTAAAGGCGCTGTCGTTCTTACACGACGAGGCTAAGGTCGTACATACAGGTACGGCAAGATGATGCAACATGATTGAATCAACTGACAAGTTAGACATCAATCCTGGAAATATCATGCTGACTGTGGATGATGACACTATTCTGGAAAACTTCGAGAAAGCTGAAGCAGAGAACCCGTCACCATCCAAAGTGATTGACGACACACGCACTATTTACAGTTCCCGTGAGCTTCCCCATCCTACGGGTGATCTTTGGGGCCAACCAGTTCTCTGTGACTTTGGAGAAGCGCGGATAGGAGATTCCCACTCCGGCTTAATTCAACCTGAGCTATACCGTGCACCAGAGATAATTTTGGAGATGGAGTGGGGCTCTAAGGTGGACATTTGGAGTGTTGCCACGTTGGTAAGTATTCAATACTATTATAAGGAAGTCTCAATGACTTACTCTTCATTAGGTGTGGGACTTGTTTGAAGATGAGCATCTATTCGACGCCCGTGACAACGAGGGCAACCCATCAGAGACACATCATGTTTCCGAAATGGTTGCATACCTTGGAATGCCTCCGCTTGAATACACGCAAAGCAACCATATGACAAAGAAGGTCTTCGACAAGCAAGGTTAGTCATTGAGATCGTCCCGACATAGACTCTGCTAAGTTCAATAGGACACTGGACGGGTGGCTCCAAGAGTGTAACTATTCCTAAGATCTCACTTGAGGAAAGAGTCTCGGTGCTTGAAGGGGAGGAAAAGGAATTGTTTCTCGATTTCATACGCTCGATGCTCAGATGGCGGCCGGAAGACAGGAAATCGGCGACTGAACTCCTGAAGCACCCATGGATGGCCGACACTATGTAGTTGCGACGATCAAGCAACCATTGCACTGCAAAGTCATTCTCGCGGAGTCTTTGTATCAGTTACATGTTTAGGATTGATTTACAAAAACATATGCTTCTTCACTTCACTTCCGGGCTTCGCAACTTCGTGTGCCAACGAACCTGCACAGCGCCAGGAGATCTTCCCGGAAATTGTTTATAGATCCAACCCCATCGCCTGCCGTCCTCTTTGAAACTGCGCAACCGCTTGTCGTCATCCTCTAACCAGCGAGTGCGAGTCCTAGAGCTCGACGGCTTTCCCCTAATGTCGTTTCGATCTTCTTCGTTATTGTCGCCGTTCTTATTATAGTCTTTACACGAACTTTCGTATTCGTTATTGTTATTATCGTCGTGGTCGACATCATTACGAGGCCAACCATAATCCCGTAGAGATGCAGTGTATGCCCTGTTTATGGGCAAGCTAAATGGAGCTGGCAGTAGCCGGCCTGTCCCGCATCCAGCATTACTAGTGCGCAAATATGCCAGACTAGTAAGGAACCACGTATTAGATATAAACGAACAGATTGCAACATTGTCGAGCTTTATAAAGTCGCCCATGGTACGGTTCAGGAGGTTGACTGCGTGGCTAGTAGTTAGTATTCCTGGGATACCGCGAGTACGAAAAATAGCTGTCAATAACGACACATCGACCGAGAGCGAGTGGAATGTGATTCCTAATAGATGCCACTGCACCTCTTTAGGTAATACGCCCTTTATAGAGAACCTTGCTTACCGGTTCGCGTGTAGCGTAGTGGGAGCGGACGAATGAAAACTGCTTTCATTGCTTCCCATAGCCTTCGATCTCTTACGAAGTCGATGGCCACGATAATAGCTCTCTTTATTGCTCTTGGCACTATCCTCATCGCAGGATATCCTAGTATCAAAGCCGCTAGACTGCGCACGTGAAGTAAGTCTTGTGTCTAAGAGCCAGCCGGATACCGCCTTTTTCTGGGATAGTGATGGCTTTGGTCGCCTCTTAGGGTCGGTAGTGCGAGTAGTACTTGCATGCAACGCTGTGCTTGGTCCTCGATTTTGCCGCTTGTGACTCGCACTATTCGCTGATGGAAAGCGCTTCCGTTTGCGGGTCTGCGACGTTGCGTAATTGCTATTGTAGTCGTCGTCGTCGTTATTAGTGCTACTTCCACTACTGTATTCGCTGCTGCTGCCGCTGCTCGTACTTTCGATGATAGACATTCTAGCTAAAAAGTGTTAGATAGAAGGAATAGACTATTAGATAGCGGAGGCTCACCTTCCGGCTCTGACTTGTTTTCCGCTAGACGCCGATACATGGTGGATTCCGTATCTACGCAGCGGAAGGCCTCTTCCGTCGATAGTTCGACGTTTGTCATTGATGGGCTACTTGGTGGCGTTGATGGTAGTCGCCACTGCGGGAGCTCACTTGACTGAGTCTTCGCTTTACCAACCGTCCTGGAGTTGATTACATCGATCATGTCTATGTCCGTATTACGATACTCCGGAGTCGAAGTGCCGGGGGATTCAAGTCGATCGCCCGTGAGCAGACCTGCATCTTCTTCGTAGGGGTCGCCAGAGCTGGGGTCGGAGCTCGAGTCCAAGTGATTATTATTGACAACACCCGCCATGCCTACGCATCGTCAGAAATTGCATGCTTACGCTGCTATCGCGACCGATCAAAGGTGCTTACCCTGACTGCTATCCTCAGAAGGTGCCAGCCGACGTGGAGTTCTATCCCCTGTGTTCCCTTGAAAGGTTAGTATTAACACGCTTTCCTGTTCCTCCGTAGGATCATCACTGCTAATATCGTTGCTTTCTATCCCGATGCCGCTAATCTCGCAGTCGGCTTCGGTATCGGCTATATCTCTATTAGACGTTATAGGGTCTAGAAATAAATAGAAAGGTTACGTTAGCTATAGGGATACTTACCTAAGCACGTTAAGTTAATAACTTTAATACTATGTAATATGTGTATAGGTTCCTCCCTATTCCCCTTTGCACTATTTAAATTAGGCTTAATACCTAGTATATTATCGAAATTAGGGCACTTACTTATTACTAATAGAAAGGGCTTTCTATTTTATTAGGAGTCTTTAATTTAGAGGTCTATTATAAAGTATAAATTAGAGTGGCTACTAGATAGGAAAAGTACTAAGAAGTGTTATTATTATAGTATTTATATTTAGAAGTCCTAGGGATTCTAGGAAAATAGGAAACGTAGATATTTAAGTAGGCTATAAGTATACTTAAGGAGCTTTCTACGCCTAAGCTTATATAGCCACTAGATACTAGTAATAGTATAGCCCTTATATTAAATTCCTTCACTATTAGATAGAGCTATAAGTATATATTCTACTAATACTCTCCTAGAGACTAAAAAATAGTAGTACTAGCTTTCTAGAAGAAATACTATAGAAAGTAGATTTACCTCCTTTTTATTAGATACTACCTAATAATTATATAAGCCTATAAATAATAACTCTATCTAATCTAGTACCTAAATACTAATTAGGGTATTTTTAGTAAAAACTCTCTACTTATTAGCTCCTCTAAGATCTAAACTTAGGCTTATATCTTTATTCTAGTATCTAAATTTACGCTTCTAGTAGGGCTAGACTAATTTATAGAGGTAGATTAGTATTCTAGTAGGCTTTTAAGACTACTCTAGCTATTTCCTTTACTTACTATAATACTATAATATAACCTACTATTATATATATAGTTAAGTAGACCTAGACCCTACTAATTAGTATTAAGTATATACTAGGTAAATATATAGTAGTATTATTCTACCTAGCTATATAGTAGGTTATAGCCTAGCTAAGTCTATCTTATCTAACTCTCTCTAAAACTAATTTTATAAAAGTAGTAATCTAGACTAATTATCTTTCTAAGGCTTATAGTTCTATACTAATTAGTAATAGTATAGCTAAGATTATATAGGCCTAGCCCCTTTTACTTAGATATTATTAAAATATATAAGGCACTTCTATTACTATTCTATATAATTAATAATATAGTAGGTTAATAATCTCTAAAATAAGCTAGTATATAGCACCTTCTAAAAAAAGAAACTAAAGGTATATACTATATTTTATTTATTAGTAGTACTAAAGTAGAGAGTAAATATTATAAATATTATTTATCTATAGAGAAGGTATAAGAGGCTAAGAGCCTTCTTAAGTACTTAGTTATCTAAACCTTAGAAGCTTAATAGGGGTAACTAAGCTTATATTAAAGTATAAAACCTAAGCTAGAATATAGATAGAAATCTTATTAATCTATAAAAAATTCTACTCTAGCTATTTTAGCTTACTAAGCACCTAGCCCCTTATAGAAGATAAGGGACCTAAAGTAATAAACTTCTAGAATAGTAGAAAGCTTCTTATATAGTATTAAAAATAATAGGAGTATTACCTTAGAGATAGTATAGTACCCTTATTATTAATTTATTAAAAGGGGGGCACGTAGTAAATACTATAGCTAGTTAGGTAAAGCGTAGTTATATAATAGCTAAGAGGTAGAAAATACCTTATAAATAAGTCTAGGTAACTAATAAATAGGGAAGCTAGTATTTAGAAGTAAAGAAATAATAGAGGGGGAAGAATAGAATAGTAAGAATAGTATACTTTTATATTATAGAGTTAGTATATAGGCTATATAAAAGTAGTAAACTACTAAGTAGGCCTTCCTTTTCTACTTAGAAAACCTCTATTTCTAGATATAGTTCTACTCTCTATAAAATAACTTATATTATATAAATATAGAAGGGTTATACCTAAAGTAAGTAATAGCCTTTAGCTTATTCTTTAGATAGTTAAGAATTAAGTAAAAATAGATTTCTTTTTCTTATCTAAGTAACTAGTAAAAATATAGTAAAACTTTTTATATAGGGCTATAGCCTTACTTTTTAATTTTCTTACTATTCTTAATTTAAAGATTCTACTAGAATATTTAGTAAGATTATATACTATAACCTTAAAAATACTATTAGTAATAAGTATATTTATTTCTATATAATCTACTTTCTTAAATAGTATACTAGGCGTAGTAATAATATAGTCTATATAAAGTTAAATTATAAATATAAAGTCTACTATTATGGCTACTACGCCGTAATAGAACTACGGGAATTATATTAATAATAATAGTAACTAATTAAATTATATAGGGGAAGAACATAATTATAGGTATTATAAGGGGTTTCTACGTACCTAACCTAGGCCGGCCTTATAGGTATTTAGTAGACGAGAGTAAATAAATAATAAGGGATATATAAATATCCTAACCTTACTTTAGAAAGTAAGATAATAATTATATAAAAAGACTAATAGATCTTAGTATAGAAGATATACTTTAATTTTAACTATAGAGTTTTAACTATAAAAAATAGAAAGTAGATAGAGAGTATTCTAGATTATATACTAATCTCTCTAACCCTTACTATTATCTAATTCCTTACTATTATTCTACTAAGTTATTATTATCTCTAAGATATTACTATTCTATAGAATATTATTATATAACTTTATTATCCTACTAAGCCTTAACTTATATAGGATATTATTATATAATATTAGTTATTTGCATTTCTAATAGAGACTACTTATAGCCTTATTACTATTAGTATTATCTCCCCTTACACTAGTTTCTACTAATACCCTATTAGTCTTTTTTATAATTATAATATTATCTCCCTATTTAGGATTATTATCCTAATACCTTATCCCTACTTTTTATAGCGTAGTTATAGTAACTATTAGATATATAAAGATAGGTTTCCTACCTATTTTAGTAATATTATATTTACCTCTAGATTTCTCTTACCTTCCTAACTATACTAAAAGCCCTATATTTAACGCTAGATTCCTATTATACCTATATATAAAAGATTAAGTTATAAGGTCTAGAGATATTAGGTTTACTTAGTTATAAGTACTATAAGAAGCTAAAGCTTTAGTATTTTATAGATATAAAGATAGGTTACTATATAGAATACCTCTCTACTTACTAGGACTATAGCCTATAGGTTCTAGAGAAAGATTAGGATTATATATAAGCTAATAAGAAAAAGGCTTACTTAGCCCTCTTATATTCTTAAGCTAAGACGGCTTACCTAGAGTTAGCTCTAGCTAAAGTAGAAGTATAAAAGTATTCTTTTACCTATTATAACCTTTAGGTTACTAATACTATAGATTAGATATAAGAGGAGGGCCCTTTAGAGGCTATAATAGGTATAGCTCCTAATAACTATAGATTACTACTATTTTTACCCTTATCTACTAACGGCGGCTAGTTATAGACTAAACCTTCTTATTCTTTTAATTTTTCTAATTTTTATACTAATTTTTTAGATTCTATAGTGTCTTTAACTTCTACTAGTAGTACTCTAATACTAGTATTTTATAGTTTATAAGGTTTTCCTTTAGTTTCTAGGTATTATACTTTTCTAGCTATTCTTTCTATTTTACTAAGTACTTCTACTAACCTTTAATTATTTATAGGTCCTTAATAGCTTTAAATTTATACTCCTTATCTTCTAGTTCTAACTAGATTTTAAGTAGAGCTTCTAGAGGTGTAGGTTCTAGAAGTAACTTATAGAAATTAGGGTATACTTTTATACCTATAGGTAGAAGTAATTTATTTATAACTAGTTCTCTAACTTCTTATACTTTAAAGGGGCCTACCTATAGGTAATCTAGTTTTTTACTTTACTATTTAGTCTTTAGATTTCTTTATAATAGGAAAACTTTATTCCCCTCCTTAAAGGTTAGTTCCTTAATCCTTTACTTATTTATATTTTTAGATACTAAGAGGGTTTTTATATAATTCTTTTATATAGGATTTTATAAAGTTCCTTTATTTTCTAAGCTTTATTATAAGCTCCTATAGATAGACTTTCTATATCTCTTAGATTCTAATAAATAATTAGTTCGTATCTATAGTTAGTATAGTGTAGGGAGTATCCTATTATACCTAACCTAGAGCTATTATATACTAATTATGCTATAGGTAAGAGTTCTACCTAATTATCCTATTATTTATTTACGTAGAATTATAGATACTATTCTAGTATCTAATTTATACGTTCTATTTATCTATCTATTTAGGGGTAGAAGCTTATTAAGAGTTTTTATATATTTCTAATATTATAGTAAACGTATTCTAGTATTTAGATATAAAGAGTTTATTATAGTCTATAATAAATTCTTTAGGTAGGCTATATTCTATAAATAGTATATTATCTACCTTATATACTAGTTCTTTTACTAATATAGACTCTTCTATTAGCCTAAACTTAGCGGCTTTTATAAGTTAATCTACTATAACTATAATAGTATTATATATACATTTTATTCCTAGTTATGGCGATTTTAGGAGTTTTACTATAAAGTTTATTATTATACTTTACTATAGCCTTTCTACTAATAGTAGTAGTTATAGGAGTTTATAAGGCTTATATCTCTTAGGCTTATTCTTATAATATACTAAATAGTTACTTATTTCCTTTATAACCTTTTACTTAAGTTTTAGAATAGTGTATTTATTTATAATATAACGTATTATTTCTTTAATACTAGGGTATCCCTATTCTCTAGACTTATATAGCTTTCTAATTAAGATAGGTATATATTAGTCTTTTACTAGTATTCTTTACTTATAATCTTTCTATATTTTATTAAAACTATTTTAGAATAGATTATACTTCTCCCTCTATTTCTTAGAGAGTTAGAAGTAGTCCTATAAGTTATATACCTCTAGTCCTATATACTAGAAAGAGGCTACTTAAGCTTTAATTTTTAGTTAGTTATATTCTAATGTTCTATCTTTACGCGCTTATAGTATAGTATTATAGAGGTTAGCCTTATCCTCTATTAGATCTAATCTCCTACTTAATATATTTACCACACTATTAAGCGTTCTAGGTTAATAATAAATAGTAAAATTAAAGTTTACTAGAAACTCTACCTATTATACCTATTATTAATTAAGCTTCTTAGTTAATATAAAGCTAGTAAGATTTTAGTAGTCTATCTATACCTTAGTCTTAAAGTATACTTCTATAAGTTAGACTTTCTATTATTTAAAGGTATCTACTACTCCTAGTAGTTTCTTATTATAAATATTATAATTAAGTTCTACTCCTAAGAATTTTTATAAGTAGTAAAACACTAGTCTCTACTTCTTATTCTTATCTAGCTATAAGAGAATTACT
This sequence comes from Didymosphaeria variabile, assembly GCF_027946475.1. Classification (NCBI taxonomy): domain Eukaryota; kingdom Fungi; phylum Ascomycota; class Dothideomycetes; order Pleosporales; family Didymosphaeriaceae; genus Didymosphaeria; species Didymosphaeria variabile. The sequence goes on along the minus strand of NW_026611625.1, from coordinate 1,286,566 downwards.
TCTATTATATAGTTAGATATATCTATTTCTACCCTTATAGGCTTCCTTAGGTTAAATATCTAGAGTAGTAATACTATAAGGAATATTTCCTTTAACCTTTTAAATACTTCTAGGGGTCTACTAGTTATTAGCTAGATAATCTTATTATTCTTTTTCTTTATAAGATCTATTAGTAGTACTATTATTTTAGAGTAATTCTTAATAAACTTCTAGTAGAAGTTAGTAAACCCTAGAAAGGACTAGATATTTTTTACTAACTTAGAAACTAGCTATTTCTATATAGTAGCTATCTTCTTAGGGTCTATAGATACTCCTTCCCTTAAAATAATAAATTTAAGATACTCTATTTTTATAATATAAAACTTATATTTATCTAGGTATAGAAGTAACTTATACTCCTTTATTTTCTTAAGTACCTTCTTTACGTATTCTATATACTCCTCTAGTGTCCTACTAGAATAGATAAGTATATTATTAAGATAGGCTATATAGAATATATCTAAGTATTTATATAGCGCCTTATTTACTATAGCCTAAAATATTATAGGCGTATTTATTAGTCTAAAAGGTATAACTATATATTTATAGAGACTAAACTAGGTCCTAAATATAGTTTTCTATTTATAGCCTTTAGCTATTTATATATAATAATAACTATTATATATATTAAATTTAGTAAACTACTTAGTTCTATAAAGTCTATCTATTAGCTCTATTATTAGTAGTAGGGGGTACTAGTTCTTAATAGTAGTATTATTTAGCTATCTATAGTCTATATAGAGTTATAGCTTACTATTTTTCTTAGGTACCTATAGGATAGGGAACGCTATAGGGCTCTAACTATCTTAGATATAACCTCTTCCTAGGTTTTTCTTTAAGTATTCCCTTAGTTCCTTATTAAATCTAGAAAGGGTAGCTAGTCCTAAATAGGTTAAGGTTAGTTCTTAGGTAAGACTTACTAAGGGGAGGAAGAAGGGGTTCCTATTAATATAGAAGTATCTTATAAAGTATAATAAATTAATAAGGAGGCCTAAGTAAATCTAAATAATAGATTAAAACTTAGGTTAAATATAAGTATAAAGATTTATTCTTATATTCCTATATAGGGATCTTACTTAGTTACTTAGGGGCCCTAAATAACTAAGTAGGTTACATAATAGCTCTTAGCTACTTAGTTATTTAGGAACCCTAAATAGCTAAGTAAGTTATATAACTACTATCTAAGTAACTTAGTATATCTTTATCTTATTATAACCCTAGTTATTATATCTTCTACCTTTATAAGCGCCTAAACTTCCCTACTATTACCTAGTTCGTAATAACTAGTTTTTTAATTACTTTTATTCTCTATTATATATACCTTTATAGTAGCATTATTTATATATAGGATAGTTAGTTCTTAGTTATTAGAGTACTATCTTAAAGGGGTTAAATACCTTTCCCCTTAGGTATTATATTTTAGACCTTACCTCTAAGGCGTTTCTTAGGTATTCTACTATTACTCTTCTTTAGCGTTAACTTACTATAAGTATATATAGGTATTTAAATTCCTTAATTATTTCTTTATATAGCTAATAGCCTATTATTATATACTCCTAGTATAGTATAAACTTATAGTTTAGATCTAATAGATCTACTACTATAGATTTCTTCTTACTAAGGTATCTAAGGTATTTTTACCTTTTATAGTCTATCTATTCTTAGGTTCCTATATAGTCTATATCTTTTTATTTTAGACACGTATTTATATATTTATATTATAGGGTCTTACTATATTAGTTAGGGCCCTTAGACTAGTTACCTATTAAGTATTTCTAGTTCTAATAGATAGGGTAGTTATCTATATAATATACCTTCTATACTAGAGGCCTATAGTCCCTTTTCTAGATATTAAATTAATATACGTAATAGTTCCTATCTCTATACTTATTTTTATCTAACCTATAGTATTCCTTATCCCCTAGATTTTCTTATACCTAGTTCCTTATATCTTAGTAGTAGAAATAATCTATTATATAGTATTACTAGAATTCTCTTTATATATATACATTAATTATCTTAAGTTACTAGGTAGGGTTTAGTAGCTTTCCTTAATAAATTACTACCTATTTATATATTTAGTGTATATCTAGTCCTATAATCTTTATTTTCTTATAGTACTACCTAGCCTAGTACTTAAGTTCTCTATAAACCTAGTACTACTACTTAGTTACCCTATATACTACTATATCTTCTATAGTAACCTAGTAGCCGTCTTTATCTAGATATCTTTTAGAATTAGTTAGTTAGGTTTCCTAAAATTCCTTCTTAGAATCTAGTACTATAGTCTTATTAGGAATCTTATCTAATTCTAGTATCCTAAGTTATAGTATTACTATAGCTATTCTAATTATATTAGCTCTTCTTCCTTATTCTTTATAGTTTAGGTAATTAGCTTTAAAATATCCCTATCTTCTATAGTTTAGGTAGGCCTTATCCTTAAAGTATTATTAGTAGACCTTATTCTACTTCTTTTATTATAGGGTATATTTCTTTCTAATTTATACCTTATCCCCTATAATTATATTACTATCCTTATTCTATTTATCCTTATAGTTATACCTCTTTTAAGTATTAGCTCTCTAGTAGTATATAGGCTTAGCTACCTTCTACTTTTTCTAGTTTTACTTCTATAGGTGGTTATCTATATATATAGCTAATTCTATTAGTACCCCTAGATTATTAGGTTCTATATAGTATACTAGGCCGTCCTTTACTAATTTCTTTAGACTATTATAGAATACTAATTAGAGTAGTACGTTATTCTAGTCTATTTTAGCTTAAAGTTACTTAAATATTAAGGTATACTTACCTATTAATATAGTCTATTTTAGCCTTTAGATCTATTATTTTACCTACTTTACTTTATTAACTTCTCTAAATATAATAGTTATCTATTCTTAGAATAACTTCTAATTCTTAAAGACTAGTTTAGTATCTTTATAATATTTCTTAATATTATCTTTATTTTTTAAGTAGTTATCTACTAGGGGTTATATCTATTTAGTAGCCCTACCTACTATATATATTTCTATAGCTAATATTTAGTTTTATTCCTTACCTATAGTAGTCTTATAAGAGTAGTTATATAGCTCTATATTAGTAAGAAATAGTTTTAACTTTTCTTAGTCTCTATAAAAGAGCTCTAGGACTTTAAATATTCCTTTAACTAGGGTAGTAACTATTACCTATTCCTAGAATTATCCTATTAATTATGCTAGTTACTCTTAGAGTTATTAAATCTAATTAGCCTAGTTAGCTATAACTATAGCTACACTAGTTATAGGCCTAAAAATAATACTTTTAGTTACTACTCTTAACGCTTATAAGCTTATTAGTATTACTATTATATCTTATACCTTTAGGTAGTTAAAGTGTTATAAGGGATTTCTATATACCTAACCTAGGCCGGCCTTATAGGTATTTAGTAGATAAGAGTAGATAGATAATAAGAGGTATATAAATATTCTAACCTTACTTTAGAAGGTAAGGTAATAATTATATAAAAAGACTAATAGATCTTAGTATAGAAAATATACTTTAATTTTAACTATAGAGTTTTAACTATAAAGAATAGAAAGTAGATAGAGAGTATTCTAGATTATATACTAATTTTTCTAACCCTTACTATTTATTACGGCTGCTATGCCGTAATAGAATTACGGAACTTATAACGATAATAGTAGTAACTAATTAAATTATATAGGAGAAGAATATAATTATAGGTTAGATACTAAGTATAATATAGGCACGTAAGAAAGTCACGTAATTAGATCTATAGATCTATAGAATAGAGCCATAGAGCCTAGATCTATAGAATTTATAGGTAGAGCCTATAGAGCCACTATTAGATAGTAGTATATAGAGATAATAGATTACTACTAGGTAAGCCTTTATTATTAATCTATAATATAGTTCTCTATATCTAGTTTCCTTATAGAAGATTACTATTAAGTCTTTAGTAATATATTCTTATAGTAGTAATTAATTAATATTTACACTCTATGTAATTTATATAACCCTATACGTTACTTATCTCTTATAAGAAACCTAATAGGGCTATAGCTAGTGATAGAGTCCTAGAGGCCCTATTATACTTTAATAATTATATCTTAAGAATCTCTATAGGTACGTACCTAGATTACTAGTATTAATAATAGCTCCTATAGTAAACTAACTAATATTATTAGACCTAATAGACCTAGTCTAGATAAAGGAATAACTTAACTACTTTAATAAAGAAAATACTAGGGCTAAGAAAGCCTATAAGTAATTAGTTAAGTAAGTTAGAGTTATATTAGAAGGAATAGGGGTAGAAGCTAATAATATAATAAAGAAATAGATCTAGTAGATAGAACTCTAAATAAGAAATAGACTACTAAAACTTATAGATTTAGAGAAGTTTAATAGTACTTAGACTAAACTTAGGGGATTCCTAGCCTTAATATCTCTTTATCTAGATCTAAATTAAGAATATCTTAGGGATAAAGACTAAAAGGTAGCCTATATAGCTACCTACTTTACTAGAAAAGTAATGGACTTATAACGGGGCCTCTAGGACTCTATTATAAGCCGTGGCCCTATTAGGGTTCTAGTGAGAGATAAGTAGCGTATAGGGTTATATAGATTATATAGAGTATAAACGTTAATTAATTACTACTATAAGAATATATTACTAAAGACTTAATAGTAATCTTCTATTAGGAAACTAGATATAGAGAACTATATTATAGATTAATAATAAAGGCTTACCTAGTAGTAATTCGTTATCTCTATATACTACTATTTAATAATAGCTCTATAGGCTCTACCTATAGATTCTATAGATATAGGCTCTATAGCTCTATTCTATAGATCTATAGATCTAATTACGTGACTTCCTTATATGCCTATATTATACTTAGTATCTAACCCGTAATTATATTCTTCTCTAATATAATCTAATTAGTTACTACTATTATTAACGTAAGTCCTATAATTCTATTACGGCGTAGTAGTCGTAATAGGACTAGTTTAATAGTTACCTTATAAATTAGAGGATAAGCTAAGTTAATAACTAGAAAATAGAAACTAACCTTATCTTTATAAGCTACGCTTACTTTAAGGGAAAACTATAATTAACCTTTAGTAATATTAATATAAAACTATTAAATCTAGAAAGGGTAGCTAGTCCTAAATAGGTTAAGGTTAGTTCTTAGGTAAGACTTACTAAGGGGAGGAAGAAGGGGTTCTTATTAATATAGAAATATCTTATAAAGTGTAATAAGTTAATAAGGGAGGCCTAAGTAAATTTAAATAATAGATTAAAACTTAGGTTAAATATAAGTATAAAGGTTTATTCTTATATTTCTATATATAGGGATCTTACTTAGTTACTTAGGGGCCCTAAATAACTAAGTAGGTTATATAATAGCTCTTAGCTACTTAGGTGTTTAGGAACCTTAAGTAGCTAAGTAAGTTATATAACTACTATTTAAGTAACTTAGCGTGTCTTTATCTTATTATAACCCTAGTTATTATATTTTCTACCTTTATAAGCGCCTAAACTTCCCTACTATTATCTAGTTTATAATATTATTCCTCTCCTTTTTATTCTTTACCCCTAAAGAATTATGCCTACTAACTATTATCCTATAAAGTGTCGTTATAACCTTATTTTTACTATTAAAAACTATAGTATTATTATAGTGTTAAAGTGCTTATTCTATTAGTTATATACCTATATTTATAAGGTCTATATTAGTTTAGGAAAATATAGTAAGTATTAGAAGTAAGGTTTAAAGTGTAATATTACTATTACTTAAAATAAGTTTTCTTAGTTAGTTACTAAGAAGAGGAAGTTAGAAGCATAGTTAAATAAAGTATAAAAGGAGTAGAATACTACTTTTAAAGCTATATACACGGCTTAAGTAAAAGAGGATTAGTTAAAGAAGTAGTTATTATAGAATAAGAAGTATACTAGTAAGGTTATTATAGTAGAAAGTATAGCGTTAGTAGAGTTAGATAAAAATTCTATTTAGCCTACTTAGCCTACTAGTTCTATAGAGCTTTATCCCTCTATTTAGTTAGTAATAGATAATTTTCCTTCTAATTTCTAGGAAAATATTTCTTCTATTTCTAGTGGCTAGGTATGTCTTCTATATTTTCTATTATATAACTAGTTCTATTAGTTTTGCTTATATTCCTTAACTACTTATTAATAGTTATCTAGATTACTTTTTAGTTCCTAAGTATTTTTACTATCTAGGTATCCTTTTTATTTAATAAAGTACTATTAGCTTCCTTTATAGGTTTTTACGTATATAATACTTTTAATTTTAAATTTAGTTTCTTCTTTAGCTTTATAATAGAAGGTAGTTTTAACTAGTGTCTTAGGGTCTGCTAGTTCTAATAGTAATATATAGAATACTAGGTATACCTTTATATCTAGTGGTAATTCTAATCTATAATTTACTAGTAATATTTATTTAGAAATATAAAATAGTCTAACCTTAATATAATCTAATTTCTTATATTTTTTTTTTTATATATAAAGATTCTTTATAAGTAGATATACTTTATCCCCTTCTTTAGCTAAGGTGCTATTTTTCGTTTCTAGTTTATATATAAAATACTTTACTATTAAGCTTTCTTAAGGTTTTCTTAGAGTTTATTATATATTTTTTTATATTATCTACTATATCTATGGCTTCTTTTGCGTTAATATTTGTTAGTAGTTATTAGTTAAAGAGATTTAGATGTTTTCTATATATAGCATAGTAAGGTATTTACTTTATTACTATTAATACCTTATTATTATACGCTAACTATGCTATAGGTAATAGTAAAACCTAATTATTTTTCTATTTATTATAGTATATTTATAGATATATTTCTATAGTTTAATTTATTCTTTCTATTTTTCTATCTGTCTATAGATAATATACTATAGATAGTTTTTATTTTATTCTAATAAGTGCTATAAATATTATCTAGAAGTTTAATATAAAGAGTTTATCTCTATTACTAATAATTATCTTTAGAATACTATAGTGTCTAACCTACTTATCTTAAAAGAGGTAAGCTAGTTCTTTAGCTATTATATTCTTTAGATATAGAATTAATTTAATGTAGCTTATAAAGCAATATATAATTACTAAAATACTATTATATAAGGTTTTCGTGGCTAGTTTAATTAAGTCTAGTATTTCTATAATAAAGTCTATAGTAATATCTTTAAAAGGTGCTATTAGTATCTTAATTAGTTATATTTCTTTATACTTAAGGTATGTACTATGTTTATTTTTCTAGTAGTCTATATATTTATAGATATACACTATTATAGCTTCCTTAATTCCTCTAAATATATAGTTCCTCTAAATTAATTTTAATATTTTTATAATACCTAGGTGTCCGTATGTTAGGTTATTATAGTATTATCTAATAATCTTAGTTTATAGTTACTTTAGTACTTCTTAGTTTATAACTAAAAGTTAATTAAGTTCTACTATTAGTTTAAGAGATCTATTTTTATTTTTATAAAGGATTACTAAGTAGGTCTTAACCTTTTCTCCTACTAGATTACTTTGTCTACTAAGTATATCTACTTACCTATTTTCTTTTCCTACTATATAGATAATTTTAAACTTATACTATCTAGTAGTCTATAACTATCTTTACTATTATAGTGTTAGTTCTTTTATTATTATAAACCTTAGTAGGTTCTTATAATTAGTGTAGATTTCTAGTATTAAATAGCTAAGAGTGTATATTCTCTAGTGTTTTAAGGCTTTAATAATAGCGTAGAGTTTTTTTATTATATACGTTATATTATATTTCTGTGTTATTAAATTTATATAAGTAGTAGGCTATTAGGTGCTATTTACTATTTTATTCTTATTTTATATATACTCCTAGTGTAAGATTACTTATATTAGTTTTAAATTATAGTAGTTTATTACTCCTAAAATAAACAAGAACTAGTTCTATAATATATACTATTTTAAGAAGTTAGAATAATATTCTATACTTATTTATCTATTTAAAAGGCATGTCCTTTCTAGTAAGGTTTATTAATAGTATTATAACCTTTACGTAATCTTTAATAAATTATTAATTAAATCTATAGAATCCTAAGAATTCTTAGATATTTTTTATAGTTTTTAGTATAGGCTAATTTCTAATACTCTCTATTTTACTTAGTGCTATCTTAATTCCTTTAGTAGTAATAATAATATATTTAAGGAATTTAAGTTATTTAATATTAAATTAGTATTTCTTAAGTTTAATTCTTAAGTATACCTTATCTAGTGCTTTTAGTACTATCTATATATACTTAGTGTGGTTAGATTTATTCTTAGAAAAGATAAGAATATTATCTATATATATAATAATAAATATATCTAAATATTTATAGAGTACGTTATTAATAAGTGCTTAAAAGGTTATTAGTATATTAGTAAGTCTAAAAGGTATTACTAGGTACTTAAAAAGTCTATAGTATAATTAAAATACTATCTTTTATTCTTTACCTTTTTTTATTCTAATTAGGTGGTATCTATCTCTTAAGTCTATTATTATAAAAACTTTTACCTTTAAGAGTCTATCTCTAAGCTTTAAGATATTAGGTAATAGGTATCTATTCTTAATTATTATATTATTAATTACTTAGTAGTTAATATATAGTCTATCTAATCTATCCTTCTTTTTAATAAATATAAAAGGACTTACTACTAGTAACTTTAATAGTCTAATATATCCTTTTACTAGGTTTATTTTAATAAATTTATATTCTTTCTAGAGTTCTTCTCCTATCTTACTATATAGTAGTCTAAAGGGTGGCGTCTTCCCTTCTTCTAGGTTAATTATATAATCCTAGGGTTAATATTCTAGTAGATTTACTTTTTCTTCCTTTTTTATAAATATATATATCTATACTTTATACTCTCTTAGTACTTCTAAGGGTATACTTTCTTCCTTCTTTTTATACTTTATAACCTAGTAGTTCCTACTAGCGTCTACTAAGGGTAATTTTTATTTTTTAACTTTCTATTATAAGTCTATATTATTAATAGCACTCTTATCTACTATTAATCTCTATTATTATATAGGCTTAGCTTATAATATATATTTATAGCGTTCTAAGGATAGTATTCTTAAACCCTAATTAATATATAGGTTATACTTCCTTAACTAGAGTAATTCTAATATAATATTATACCTAGATTTATCTAGTATATTAAGTATAATTATCTCCCTATATCTATAGATCTAAAGTATAGTAGTAACTTTATAAGTAATATATAGTATATTTAGTATTTAACTTCTATTTATAATATAGATAGAATAAGCTTTATCCTTAAGTATTAGCTAGAGTCCTACTTATAGTACTACTTCTTAGAATATAAAGTTTTCTAATATACCTAAATCTAATAGTACCTTAATCTATATTTTATTAAGCTAAACTAGTAGCTTAATTAATACTTTACTATTAATAGTATTTAATTCTCTAATAGTATCTTCTTACCTATTTATAGGTTTTTAAGGGTTTCTTAGGCCTTAGGGGCTAGGGTTTAGTCTAAAAAAGAACTATTTTTAGAAGCTAGGTAGTTTATATTCCCTTTTTATTATTTCTTTTACTTCTACCCTTCTTTTCTTCTACTATAGTTATTCTTCTACTATAGTTTCTTTTTAGAAGCTTTACCTTTTTATACTATACTTATTTCTATATAAATATTAATAACTATTCTTAGTTAGTTAGGATTCTTACTAAATCTATAGATATACTTATTATTCTAGTGTCTACTATAATTAATATTTAGATAAGTTTACTATCTATCTTAGGTGTATATTCTATTATAGAGTGTACTAGTTACTATATTTTATATATTATTTATACTTAAAAAGTATAATTTCTCTTACTTATCCTATAAATATTTATTATATTTATTAATTAGGTAATTATACTATTCCTAGTAGTATTATTACTTATTTAGTAGTTATTTACCTTTATATAGCTCCTTAGCTCTATAGTAGGTTAGGTACTAGTTATATCTATATTTAGTCTATTAGATATTTAAGTGCTATAGGTTTTAGTGGTCTAGGTAGTACTTCTATAAATAATCTAGGTTCTTATTATAGAAGTGTTTACTAGGGTCTTATTATATATATCTATAATCTACCTATTATCTATCTATTATAATTACGGCAGGACTAAGTAAGGTAAGTAGGGAGAATTATACTTAGGACATTAGTAATAAAGGTAAGCTAGATTAAGCCCTATAGGCTAGCTAATTAAGCAGCTTATATTATCTATTACGTAATAAGGTCTAGTATAAGTAGGAGATCCTAGGGACCTTAGAGACCCTAGGGACCTTAGTAGGTCCTAGGACTTTAGGGTCTAGATAGGACCTCCTAGATAGTAAAGAATAGTATATAGTCTAAAAGGACTTTAGTATCCTTTCTATTCTTTATAGTTAATATTCTATAGTTAAAATTAGAGTATATCTTCTATACTAAGATCTATTAGTCTTCTTATATAATTATTACCTTACCTTCTATAGTAAGGTTAGGATATTCTTTTACTCTCTTATTATTATTTATCCACTCTTATCCACTAAATACCTGTAAGGTCTAGCCTAGGTTAGGTATATAGAAACCCCTTATAACACTTTAACTACCTAAAGGTATAAGACATAATAGTAACACTAACTAGCTTATAAGCGTTAAGGGTGGCGGCTAGAAGTTCTACTTCTAGGCCTATAACTAATGTAGCTATAGTTATGGCTAACTAGGCTAATTAGATTTAATAACTCTAAGAGTAACTAGTACAATTAATAGGATAGTTCTAGGGATAGGTAATGGTTGCTGCCCTAATTAAAGGAATATTTAAAGTCCTAGAACTCTTTAATAGAGACTAAGAAAAGTTAAAACTATTCCTTACTAATATAGAGCTATATAATCGCTCTTATAAAGCCACTATAGGTAAAGAATAAGACTAAATATTAGCTACTAGAATGCATATAGTAGGATAGGCTACTAGATAGATATAACCCCTAGCAGATAATTATATAGAAAATAAGGATAATATTAAGAAATATTAGGAGGACACTAAACTAGTCTTTAAGAATTAGAAGTTATTCTAAGAATAGATAACTATTATATTTAGTAAAGTTAACAAAGTAAAGTAGGCTAAGTAATAGATCTAAAGGCTAAAATAAACTATATTAATAGGTAAGTATGCCTTAATATTTAAGTAACTTTAAGCTAAGATAGACTAGAATAACGCACTACTCTAATTAGTATTCTATAACGGTCTAAAGGAGTTGGTAAAGAATGGCCTTATATACTATATAGAACCTAATAACCTAGAAGCACTAATAGAACTGGCCATATACGTAGATAACTACCTACATAAGTAAAACTAGGAGAAGTAGGAAGTAACTAAGCCTACGTACTACTAAAGAGCTAATACTTAAAAAAGGCGCGACTATAGGGATAAATAGAATAAGGATAGTAATATAATTATAGGGGATAAAGTATAAACTAAGAGGGAATATACCCTATAGTAAAAGAAGTAGAATAAGGTCTACTAATAATGCTTTAAGGATAAGGCTTACCTAAGTTATAGGAAGTAAGGGTATTTTAAAGCTAACTGCCCTAACTATAAGAAGTAAGGTAAAAGAGCTAATATAATTAGGATAGCTATAGCAACGCTATAACCTAAGATACTAGAATTAGGCGAAGTCCCTAATAATGCCATAATACTAGATTCTAAGGAGGAATCTTAGGAAACCTAACTAACTAATCCTAAAGGGTATTTAGACGAAGACGGCTACTAAGTTACTATAGGAGGTATAGTAGTGTGTAGGGTAACTAAGTAGTAATACTAGGTCTATAGGAAACTTAGGCACTAAGCTAGGTAATGCTATATAAAAATAAAGATTATAGGACTAGATATACACTAAATATATAAATAGGTAGTAACCTATTAGGGGGAAACTATAGAACCCTACCTAGTAACTTAAGATAATTAATGTATATATATAGAAGGAATTCTAGTAATACTATATAATAGACTATTTCTACTACTAGGATAGAAGGAGCTAGGTATAAGAAAACTAAGGGGATAAGGAATACTATAGATTAGAAAAAAATAAGTATATAGATAGGAACTATTACGTATACTAATTTAATATCTAGAAAAGGGACTATAGGCCCCTAGTATAGGAGGTATACTATATAGACACCTGCCCTATCTATTAGAACTAGAAACACTTAATAGGTAATTAGCCTAAGGGCCCTAATTAATATAATAAAACCCTATAATATAAATACGTAGATACATGTCTAAAGTAAAAGGATATAGACTACGTAGGAACCTAAGAATAGATAGACTATAGAAGGTAAGAATACCTTAGATACCTTAGTAAAAAGGAATCTATAGTAATAGATCTATTAGATTTAAACTATAAGTTTATACTGCACTAGGAGTGCAAAATAACGGGCTGTTAATAGTATAAAGAAATGGGTAAGGAATCTAAATGCCTATACATACTTATAGTAAACTAATAATAGAGGAGAGTAATAATAGAGTGCCTAAGGGATACCTTAGAAGTAAGATCTAAAGTATAATACCTAAGGGGAAAGGTATTAAACCCCTTTAGGATAGTACTCTAATAACTAAGGACTAACTATCTACTACATAAATAATGCCACTGTAAAGGTACGTATAACTAAGAATAAGAGTAATTAAAAAAACTAGTACGCTACTAGGTAGGGAGCTAAGCTAGTGTAGGCGTTCTAAAGGCTTATAGGGTAGAAGCTAAAGGCACTATAAAACTATAAATAATAAAATAGATTATAATTAGAGGATTCTAAGTAGAAGCTTTAATAGACCCTAGTGTAATAGGATATCTAATATTACTAGGAATAGTAGAAAAACATAATCTACTATATAGAAATAAAGAGGTACTAGCCTAGTTAGAAATAGTAGATAGTACGCTCTTCTAAGACTATAGTAGAGGCTAGCTACGCCTAAAAATAATACTACTACCTATTAGAATTAAGGGATTTAAAAGCTAATATAGCTTTATAATAATAGACTTAGGAAGCCTAGAAGCTATTATAAGATATAACTGGCTAGTTATATATAACCCTAATATAGATTGGGTAAAATAGACTATAAGGAGTTAAGAAGTAACCTTAAGGGTTACTAGCACCTAATATACTAAGTAGGTGTAACCTGCGACCCTAGAAACTCTAAATAAGTGGGTTAAAAGATAGACTAGGGGGATCTTAGCTATCTAGATAGCTAAGATCCTAAGAGAAAACCTAGGATAAGTAAGAATTATCTAGATACAACGCTTAGATCTCTAAGAAAGAATAAGAGAAATAACTATTCTACTAGAATATAAAGAGTACGCGGAACTCTTTAAAGAAATTAAGAGAGAAGAACTCCCTAACTACTAGGAGTAGGATTATAAGATACTACTAGAAGAAAATATAAAACTATAACTAGAATAGCTAAGGCTAATGTCTATAGATTAGAAATAGGAACTAAGGGAATACTTAAGGAAAAACCTAGTAAGAGGTTATATCTAAGATAGTTAGAGCCCTATAGCGTTCCCTATCCTATAGGTACCTAAGAAAAATAGTAAGCTATAACTCTATATAGACTATAGGCAGCTAAATAATACTACTATTAAGAACTAGTACCCTCTACTACTAATAATAGAGCTGATAGATAGGCTCTATAGAACTAAATAGTTTACTAAATTTAATATATGTAATAGTTATTATTATATATAGATAGCTAAAGGCCATAAGTAGAAGACTATGTTTAGAACCTAGTTTAGTCTCTATAAATATATAGTTATGCCTTTTAGACTAATAAACGCGCCTATAATATTTTAGGCTATAGTAAATAAGGCGCTATATAAATACTTAGATATATTCTATATAGTCTATCTTAATAACGTACTTATCTATTCTAGTAGGACACTAAAAGAATACATAGAATATATAAAGAAGGTACTTAAGAAAATAAAGGAGTATAAGTTACTCCTATACCTAGATAAATGCAAGTTTTACGTTATAAAAATAGAGTACCTAGGATTTATTATCTTAAGGGAAGGAGTATCTATAGACCCTAAGAAGATAGCCACTATATAAGAATAGCTAGTTCCTAAGTTAGTAAAGGACATCTAGTTCTTTCTAGGGTTTACTAACTTCTACTAGAAGTTTATTAAGGATTATTCTAAGATAATGGCACTGTTAATAGACCTTACTAAGAAAAAGAATAATAAGGCTATTTAGCTAATTACTAGAAGGCCTCTAGAGGTATTTAAGAGGCTAAAAGAAATATTCCTTATAGCACCCTTACTCTAGATATTTAACCTAAGAAAACCTATAAGGGTAGAAATAAACGCATCTAACTATATAATAGGAGTAATTCTCTTATAGCTAGATAGAGATAAGAAGTAGAGACTAGTATTCTACTATTTATAAAAGTTCTTAGGAGTAGAACTTAATTATAATATTTATAATAAGGAACTACTAGGGGTAGTAGATGCCTTTAAATAATAGGAAGCTTAACTTATAGGAGCGCGCTTTAAAACTAAGGTATAAATAGACTACTAAAACCTTACTAGCTTTATATTAACTAAGAAGCTTAACTAATAATAAGTATAATAGGCAGAGTTCTTAGTAAACTTTAATTTTACTATTTACTATTAACTAGGAATACTTAACGGCGCTATAGACGCCTTAAGCCGAAAATTAGACCTAATAGAGGATAAGGCTAACCTCTATAATACTATATTGCGAGCGCGTAAGGATAGAACGTTAGAATATAACTAACTAAAAATTAAAGCTTAAGCAGCCTCTTTCTAGTATATAGAACTAGAGGTGTATAACTTATAAGACTACTCCTAACTCTCTAGGGAATAAAGAGAAGAGTATAATCTATTCTAAAATAGTTTTAATAAAACCTAGAGGGACCACTAATAAAGGGTAATTATTAAAGACTAATACGCACCTATCTTAATTAGGAAGCTATATGGATCTAGGGAATAGGGGTACCTAGGTATTAAAGAAATAACGTGTTATATTATAAATAAATATGCTATCCTAAAACTTAAGCAAAAAGTTATAAAGGAAATAAGTAACTATTTAGTATATTATAAAAATAAGCCTAAAAGATATAAGCCTTATAGACTCCTATAACTACTACCATTTATAGAGAGGCCATAGTAAAGCGTAATAATAGACTTTATAGTAAAGCTCCTAAAATTACTATAACTAGGAATAAAACGCATATGCGATACTATTATAGTTATAGTAGATTAACTTACAAAAACTACTAAGTTTAGACTAATAGAAGAATCTATATTAGTAGA